>NC_091051.1:18112044-18725374 GCF_963966145.1 Tenebrio molitor | reverse complement strand
ACATAATTGTACTGGCAATTAATACATACTTTTTTATAAAATACTTCGATGTAAAATTCTTCAATCAGTTTATTTCGAATTATTTAGCATTTGTGAGTGTAAGTATAAGTTGTTTTAATCTTTCTAGTTTTTTTTTTAATTTGTATTTTCTAGAGTATAATTTTTAACGGAACCTTGTTATGGAAAGAATCTTCGTTGAAATTTTTAGAAAACGAGTCTCGATCATGCATATGGTCAATAGATAGCACCACTAAAGAAACGCAAGAAAAAATAAACAAAGAAATTAAAGTTGTGACAGTTTTTGTAATGACACATCTTTTGCTTTTTTTTGTTTCATCAATCATCCTTGTACCTTCGGGAAAAGAGAAAGATTATCATTTTACCATTTACTTTTTTCGAGAATATTTCAAAAACTACAGCTCTTTTTTGGAAATATTTTTTTTCGCAACTTTTCCGATCGTAGGTTACTCATTTGTATTCCTATCACACGTAACACTATATGCTATTTCTCACACAAAATTTCAAGTGTATTTGCTCCTGGATTGTATCAACTACTTGACTGCTGAATACGAAGACGAAAACGACGTCAAATTGTTGGAATCGGAAGAATACCAGAAAATCGTTAAAGAGCGACTGCGCAGCTTAGTTATTCGACACAACGAATTAAAAAGGTAAGTAAGAAAAAATAGTATTAGTTTATCTGATTACCTCTTTGCCATAGATTAGCAAATTTGGGCACTGATTTGGCAGCACAATTTATACCTCCACTCTCCATAGGGGGACTTGCTATGTGCCTTAGCGCTATGAGTTTCGTCTATCTGGTAAGATATTTTTTAAATCACAATCTAGTACTCTAAATTGTCGTCTGCGTTCATTTCAAGAGTGTACACTACTGCTCAGAGAAGAATATATTGTGTATCATTTGCGAAAAGTTGCCAATTTCTTGCCAGTGTGAAAAGCAATCATACGAGTGAGAAGTAGCCTTTTTCGAAAGTGTAGCACACTATACTCTTTATACGATCATGTAATAATTAATCATGTGGCTTATTATCTACCGGCAGATTGACTTTCTAGATCAACATAACCAACAAAAGTAGGTAATAATTTAGATTAACTTGTCAGCTATTTCTACAGGCTGTGAGCCATAGTGATCAATGATCATAGCAAAGTGCCCATTGTTTAATCCCGGTCTTGAAACATGTTTTGTCTTAGACTCGTATTAAACCGTAAAGGACCTGAGGGCGGAGCTTAGCTGCGCGGTCTTTAACACGTCAGTAGCGTAGGGAAAATGAGAATCGCTGGGAGCCACAACAGTGGCGCATCATGCAATGGGAAATTTTCTCCGTAAAAAAAAAGTTTGAGAAGTTTGGGACTTTTGACATATTTGAGAGCGAAGTCTAGCATTGTTATTTTATAACTAATGTAATTTATGCGTGCAGAATTGAGGATAAAAGTATTAACACGTAAAATCAACTTTTTATTAAATTGAATAATTTATTGATACATATTTTAACTGGCAACTGATTTCTTTACACATTTGCCACTTCTATCAGTCCAAGAGTGATTTGGTAAATGTGTAGTGTGGACATAGCTCTCAGCTGTGTAGAAAATTGGTCGACCTTCGTCTCTGTATTTTAAAATCTGCTTCAAATACTTTATCCTGAGCAGTCGAATGTCATAGGACTCCATTAGTACTTTTCTGTTGTCCTCAGTTTTGCGTCATCTAGAAAAAGTTAATTTTTATATAGACTTTCTTAACTGTAAAAGTACATGCTTAAATCCCAGCTCTTTAATTAATCCTAGCAAAGTGGATTTGCTACCAGAGAATGGAATTTCCAAATCTTGCATTCGATATAAAATCCCTTTCACGGTAGTTCGCTTTTCCGTACCTGATAGATTATTTCTCTAACAGCATGTCTCTCAGCTTCGACTAATTCATGTCGTTTTTGCTGTGGTCGCTTCTTTCTTGGGGTTGAAAAAGAAGTGGAAGCTCCAGCAGGTTTTGATTCTTTTACAATCGTTTTGTACATCTCAGATATACCACTGGACGCTATAATTCGCTGTTTGTAATTGACGATTGGAATAGTCAATTCCTGATGGTTGCTAACACACTGATTCATGTCTCATGAATGCGATAACGTTGGCGATAATTTCGCGAGCTTGACTGTAAAATTTTCCCACACTGGCCGAAAGTAAGATGGGAAACCATGTCAATCAGCTACTAAAAATACCTGCAAAAGTCCGGTGGTGTTAGTTAAGTTTTCATTTCATTTCATTTGCAAGTCAACTGTTATTGAAAGTGAGGTTATGAAATTATTATTTCTTTTAATTTTTTTGTACTTACGAACACTGTAAAGATATCTTCAGTTGTCTCGAGAAACACAGATTTAAAGCCTTGGGTGAACTTGGTAAGCGTAAAAAGTAAAGTCGTAAATAAAGTTGCAGTACATGAACATGTAAACAACTCTCTGACAAATCTACCCTATTTTCGGCCGAATGGACTCGACCACACAAATTGGTTTTGCGCGCAGATCACGTGACCGTCCCTTTACACTTTACGGCAACTCTACTTGGATACACAACTTTTGCCCACTCAAGTTATTTCTATGACAACGGATTATGAAAAGCAGTGAGTGAAAATATCTAGCTCACAACTTCCCGAAACACTCGTATCGATTTGGCTTCTTTCCAATACGGATTTTCAAAATGAAAAGTGTAGTTGGATGGGGCGAATACCCCCATCACTGTTATGTGTTCTCTTCGATATCAAAATTGACCTGTTTAGGCGTTTTGCACATAAATCTGTAGTTTTTGGTCCTGGAAGATACTCTTCATTGGGCCACTCTTTATACGAGTATATCATAGAAAGTGTAACAACCAAAATAACAACGATATTTTAAGCAATTAAAATTCTTACTCATGATTGTGTTTTAATAAAAGGATAAAGATTCCAAAAAAATTGAATAAGTACATTCACTTACATTTTTCCTGATAAACAGTATAATAATAATAATAATAAGGCAAGGTTGGTTAACTGGGCCCTAGTTTTACAACACCTGACTTTATTTTTATCATAACTTTAACATTTTTTACAATATCCCATCATGTTTTCATGGTTATATATGTTAACTAGCATACTTCAGGTAAGATATGTTACTTTAGACAAAGAGCGAAAATCTTGGTTTAAAAAATATATTTATTTTTACAATGTTGTTGGGCCCAGTTTCCCTATTCATAAGGGGTAACTGGACCACCTCTCCTTATTTTCTATTGAAGCTGCATATTAAGCATTCTGGGATAACTGGGCCCTACTATGATGTGTACCTTATTTTGTACCACAAGAGCAGCAAGATCACAGTAGCGACTGTGTAGTTATGAGGATTTGAATTTGGCAAAAAGTAAACACTAAAAATGTATTCAATCATAAGATGATGACTTCTTAACTGGTCGACATACTTTTCCATGTCTTTAACGCTGTAATAACCTCTGTTGTTGACGGTAATTGGAGGCGGAATAATCTTCAAAATATCATTCTGAGTGTACCAGAGTACATCTTCCTTTTTTGGCCACTTCCAATTTCCAAATTTTCCGACTTGTTCCATACACTTCACCTTCACAAGATTATCTTCCTGTTCAATTATGTGCCCGGGATATTTCTTCAGTCCATAAGAAACGATGACAAAATCTCCGTCTCCTGCTCCCAAGTAAGAGGCCTCTTCATCATCTTCATCTGATGACGGTTGAATGGCAATAGAGCTTTCTTCAGAGTCTGACGATTCTGCCGTAGGTTTGGATTTTCCCTTCTTGGCTAAGTTTGGTTTCTTTCGTGGATTTTTAAGGATTTTACTTTTCTTATTTTTTGCTGCTTCATTATCTTTGAGAAGCTTCTCAACATATTCTTGTTTTGTAATGAGCGCCATTGCATACACGCTTTCTAGTTTTTTTTGGTGGGGTTTCACCACTAGGTTTCTGCTCTTTGACCAAAGACAAAAGAATATTTTAAAAAGAATTAACACTCGGAATATCGGGGTCCTCTAAAATTGTACCTCTTGAAGTAGATGGTCTATCTTCATCAGTCTGAGGGGCGGGATCTTTTTCATTATTAACACTGTCCTGTTCATCTTGAGAAACGTTTTCAGCTTCCACTTCCATCGGTACTGCATTTTGTTCTTCATCATGACCATTTCTTCTTAACTTCCATTCTTCATATTTTTTCATGTCGTGTTGAGTGAAATGTTTTTTGTCAATTATTTCTCGATTTACGGGATATATCCCTGTAGCTGCAAATCCTTTTGTGATGTTGCCCACATCTAAATCTCTATAAACTTTGTTGAGAATATTAACAAAGTCGGGCTTGGGAATTCTTTTTCTTGGGTTAAGACGCTGCCAACGGACGAGTTCTTTATCCCATGCCGTCTTTAAAGGCCCAAAAATGCAGACATCTAGGGGCTGCAAGTAATGCGTTGTGTGTGGAGGTAACTTAAGAATGTGTACGTTATTTTCTTTTGGCTTTTCTATAAGCCCTACAGTAATATGCAGTGTCCGGACGAAATAGTACCGGACAAGTCGACCAGTACAACTTTGCTTAATACCCCACTCACATATAAACACGATTCAGCTGGTTCGTTTTCAATAACAGGGAACTAGCTGAATCGTGTTTATGTGCGAGCGAGGGATTACGCAAAGTTGTACTGGTCGACTTGTTCGGTACTGTTTCGTCCGGACACTGGTAATATGTGTCGCGTGGCCATCAAAAACTAGGAGTACAGGTCTTGCTTTTGGGATATTAGGAAGAAAAACCTTAACAAACCAGTTGTAAAAAATTTCGCTCTCCATCCATCCCCGTTTACTCGCAGCATATGCTGTTTCATCATGGTCAGCTTGATTAAACCATAAATCTAAAATATTTTGCCCTTTAAAAATGCACAATGGGGGTAGCTTCTGTCCAGATGCAGAGCAGCAAATAAGAATCGATGTATTTTCTCGTCCACAGCTGGCAGTCATTCGTATGCTCCTAGTTCCTACAGCTCCAACAACTTTGGTTTTCTTAGGGTCATGGCACACGGAAGACTCGTCACAATTAAAAATTAGTTCTGTGTTCCAGTTGAAGTTCTTTGACTACAGTCTCAAGTAGGTCATAAAAGCCATATATTACAAATGGATTAATTTGCTTCATTCTGGCACTCTCAACAGCTTGAGGTTTTTTTATGGATAAGTTATTGCGTTTACGAAAGTTGATAAACCATTCAGTGCCAGGCCTGCCATTTTTAAATCTGGTTTTCAAGTTTTTCATTTTAACAAAACATTCAACAACATCTAAAACCTCTTCTTTACTCAATCCAAACCCCCACCTCTCCATTACTTTCAGTCCCTCTGCTAAGTCCTTTTCGTCTTGTTCAGATAATGCAAGTTTACCTCCTCCACCTCGTCCTTGTTTTGCAATCAATCCAACACCTCTGCTTCCATCGAGATAGTGCCTTAAGGTACTTCTTGGTATCTTAAAGTCTTTAGCTGCACCTCTTCCTGTTTTTCTTTTATCCTTAACAGCCTCTATCGCCTGTCTCAATGTTTCCATTGTATATCCACCTCCGTCTGCTCCTCTAGTAGTTTTTTTTTGGTAAACTCGCGTCATTCTACGTAAAAAATACACATTAGGTTAACTGGGCCACTGGGGGTCCAGTTACCCGTTGAGAGTGGGCCCACCTAACCAAAGTGAACTTTTTTCAGGGGCAACTGGGGCCTAACCTTAATTTTTTTTTCCAATCAAAACAAGTAATTTTCAACACTTACATAGGAAATTTTACATTTGGTAGCTTACTTTGAATAATGGTATCACAGGTTTTTGCACTTAATTGCGCCTCAAGGAATTTTAACGGAACACCTTCCCCACTGTTGTTCCCGCTCAAATTGACAGTTGTAATAAAAACGCCGTCACTGCTATCAACAGCGTTTTTTTGGTTACTACGAGTATATTGTTGCGTCAGTAAAAATAACTAAAAATGTATATCATTCAGCAAGGTTAACGTCATGGCGCTAATTTTGAATATTTTAAAAGGGGTGGTTCCACTTACCCTGTGGGCCCAGTTACCCAACCCTGCATATAATAATTTTGGAAATAGAATAATTTATTTTTTACAGGAAGACTTTTTGGGTTATTATTGCTACTTTCAAAATTTCATGTGGTGCCTCTGTACTGTAACAACTGCAATAATATTTATAAATGGAGGTCAGAACTTTGAGGATGTGGTGAGTGTTGAGTTGCTAGGGCTAATCTGTGTTTCTACACTTTGTTCATCTTAGACATCAACACTCTTTCCTGCCATTTATGAGACCCGATGGACTACTTTCAATAAGAGTAACAGGAAAACCACCTTATTAATTTTAATTAACTGTCAAGAACCAATGAAATTGCGGTTTACGGAGATGGTGTCTTGCAATTATGAACTGGGAGTACAAGTAAGTGCAACTTGTAACAATGAAGTGTAAATTATATAATTTTCTTTAGGGTTTTAAAATTTTATATTCCTTTGCTGCAACCATGGGTAGATTGGGCGAATATAACTCGAATAAGTGACTTTCTAAAATTTGAGCTAAAATTTTTGAGCATCAGATTTAAAACATTTTGCACTCTTGCACTCTTCTTTTTGCTGCCGAATTTGCTTGCAATGTTTACTCGGGTTTTCATAAATGATTCGTGTCACAAGAAGGCTGTGTCTCCATTTAATTACAAGGAGTCACAGCACACCTGATGCATGAATCACATATGAAAACCCTGTATAATGTTCGGATTAAACTAATGTAAGTAGGTACCGTAAAAAATATTGTTAAGTGCAAATTTCCACATAGTTTAGCAAATATAAATTTCATTAGTAGTTATTTATTATACAAGACGATAAAATTGTATTTTATCTTCGAGAAGATAATTAAATTTTATCGTCCTGTATAATATTCTATTTTTTTCTATAGCATTTGTATTTTATAATTAAAACCTTTTTTTTTAATCAGTACTAATCGTGTCAGGTTTTAAAATCTGGGTAGTATGAGCGTTGTTAGGGTGATAAAAAAAGTTACTTTATCTAGCCTTGCTGTTAAAGTAGCACTTTATCTACCCTTGCGGTTAAAATGCTACTTGACCTTTTAATTTGAATAGATAAGAGCACACTTTAACATCTGCTATATATTTATTTTTTTAATTTTAAATAAGATTAAATGGAAAATGGAAAACTTCAACATAATAACTCATGTGTATAATTATTATCAATCAAAGTCTATGTATCTGCAAGGTCTTTTTTCAATACTTAATTAATAACATCATGTTACACAATTTTTGTTCCTGGATAATAAATGTTATTCCCTAACTGCGTATATCTAAAAAGTATCTAAAAGTATATCCACTAAATTCGATTAAACTATGTCACAAATTAAAATTTTCGTTTTTCTTTTCTTGGTTCCTAAATGTGTGTGTTATTTCAGTTATAGGATATTAAGGGATACTTTGCTGATTCAAATAATTTATTCATAACTCGATCTTAAAGTGCATTAAAACAAATAGATATCATTTCTCGAAATGATTGAATCAAACTCTCATCAGCGCCAGCGGCTGGAAAGGTATAATTACCTGTTTTGATTGACATCAACAAAATCCAGACTTGATTCTTTGCAAGAGCGATAAAAAGGATGTAAAAAGACAGCGAAACTCTTGCTTCGTATATTTCTCCCCCCATTAACAAACAATGTCAAAACATCGTATGGTGTAATTATACAAAAACATAACAAGTATATCGCTAAATTCTAAGTAGAGAAAGTAGTACCTAGCGCAATTAAAATTTGAAATATATCCTCCAAGCAGTAACATTTTTGCCCTGAAATTATGCTCTAATTAATGTATTCTAGTGCATTTTGTAGTGTTGGGTTAATTTAATACAATTTAAAATCTCCCAATCTCTCACTGGACGAAGTATAGTTAAATAAACATATATTAAAATATACCTACTTAATTATAGATAACAAATAGATAAGTAAAGTAATCATATGTAGTAGTATCTAGTGCTTATTCACAATGGACATAAGACATAAGAAATACATAAGAGATACCTAAGAATATGTAATTTGTAAATTTGGGCAATTGGAAAATAAATTATGTGTCCATATAACTCGAATATGATTCTTCATGCCTTTTTGTACACAACAATAACGTTCACTGAGGTCACTTCTCATAAGTTACGTAAAAATTAATAGTATATCCACCGCATGTATCATGAATTTCTTATGCCTTATGTCAAGCTTATGTCCATTGTGAATAAGCACTTACATAGGTACAGAAAATATTTAAATATAATTAGTTATAATTAGTAATGGATACAACGCTAAACAGATCCAAGCTATCCTCAAAAAGAAATACACTACTAAACAGGGTGTGTGACTTCATTGCTTCTAACAACAAACCTCTTCTTGATGAAATATTCCAAGGTCAATTCGTTTGCTACATCCAAGTGGATAGCTTTCCGGACCAGATAGAAAAGTTTACCTCCTTGTTTTATAACTAATGGTCCAAAACAACGAATTTCGGAATTTGAAAAAGGTTTGCTCATATCCTAAAATTTCAAATTTGCAATAAAATACCAGAAATACAAGGAATCATAACTTTTCCCGGGGACACTCGGTATAAAACATACAGACATAAGTGGTAATTATTCTTTATTACGTAGTGCGTACTTAATTATTATTACTGAATTGCTTTAATTAATTTCATTAAAAATGTGACAGAAAACCATCTCTTAGTAATTTGTTTACTAATCTATTATCATTGACACTGACCATAAAAATACATATTTATTTGTAAGAAATTCCTTCTGGTAGAAATTTATTCTTATTATTTTAAACTAATAAAAAATGTGTAGTTGCCCAAGAATCATATTTAAAAAAAAACAACTTTGCTTATTTTTTTTCTCGTAACTGTATCTTAATTAGCAGGTGTAGGTTTATACATTTTTGAACTACGGCTAAAAATTTTCTAAGTCAGCTCTGCATTTCCAAACAGGGTTGAGAGCACCAAATTGTTTATCTCGGGCTGAGCGGTCAATTTTTAGTATAGTAGGATGTGCTTAACAATAATCCTTTCCTTATTGAAGTTAAAGTGAAATATGACGTTAGGATTCTTCGACAACTCTAATGTGTAGGTATTAACCAGAATTTACAATTTACTTATTTCTAATATTACTATAACATTTAGAAAAGAAAATGTATCTGCTAATAAGGTAATTAAGAAATGTTACTACTTTTAGAATATGTATTTATGAAATGTTTAGATTAAGTCTTAACGTTAGCCATGATTGCTGCAAAAGAATAAACGTTTCTCAAGACCTAGAACAGTTGCATAACTAAGACATTATTCCGTTAAATTCCTAAAATACTCAGTTATAATACCACGAGTAGTCAAAGATTGTCGAATATTTTTGTGGTGGTATCACGAATGGTCATTCGCTTTATGAACACCATGAGTGCGTAGCACGAATGGTGTTCAAAAGCGTAATGACCATAAGTGATACCATCGGAAAAATATTCTACTATCTTTGACTACGAGTTGTATTCGACAGACTATTCAATGAACCAAATCAATGATTAAAATAAAAAATTTCAAAGCTAGTTCGCAAATCTGCGTTACACATGACTTCATTGTTCAGTTAACTTCGTCAGAAAGTAATAATTTCTTTGAATAAAAATAATAATCAAGGTTTGTTTAAAATATTCACCTCGACCACTAGTGGAATAGTCAGTTATATTTTCACGAGTGGAATATTCGCTGGAATTTTCTGTTGCTAGGCTACGAAAGTACATGTCTGCTATTTTATTGGTTAATATTTGAAAAATAACAGGTGAATTGAATAGTCACCGTTATTCCCAGTTGATAATTAGCATATATTTCATCGGTAAACTTTAGTCTGCATGGTGTCTGCGCCGCAGTTAAAAAAATAAGAAATGATTTTTTATTACTCTGATTCAGACTTATCCAGGGGATATTGCATGCTTCAGAAAATATGTCTTCCGTCTAGAAAAGAACCTTAAATTATATCTACCAACATTTGAATTTGTAACATTCTAACGTACGCGATCTTCTAATTCCTGTCCAGATTGGATAAAAAACGTACCGACTAAAAAAGATGTTACACTCCACATACAATTTTGAAAAAAACTCCAGTAACCCAGGTGGGAGTGCTAAAATTAGAAAATTAATCTTTACACAATATGATCCTTACAAAATAACAAGATTCTTGTACTTGTACTTAAGCTAACATATTTTTCTTGTTAGAAAATAACTATTTATGCAATAAGTTAGGAAATGCAATTTTTCCCTATTAGACATAGGCATACCGTGTACCGAAAAAAATCGATTTCTTACGTATTGCACACATGATTTTTCTATTGGAGTTTGGAAAAATAAATTAAATTAGGAAATTTTCAATTTTCTATACTTAATTTTTTCTAAATTAAAAAGCGGGATCAGCATTGTTCTGTTTTCGTTACTATAGAGAAACAATGTCTGATATAGTGAATCGTTTGATATTGAAGAATATGCAAAAGAGGCCAAATACATACCTGAAAAGGAACAGCGCACAAATACTGAAGAACGATTTTCGTGTTAGTTTAAGCAAAGCAAAAACATCAGTTGTAAATTTTGAGGTTATCTTTGACAGATTTCAAGTTACGTAGCTCAGGAAACGATCAAAATTGAACTTTTACTGTTGAAATATTATTTCCGCCCTTGTTAGAAAATATGTCACTTTTCCTAACTCAAAGTAATATGCAAACATGTTAGTTTTCCAAACTCTAGTTATGAAAATGATACTTTCAATAATCAATTTAGTGAGGAAAATAGGCGTTTGCATCACTAGTGAGGAAAATGGAGAAAGTAAACTCACTAGTGAGGAAAATTTATTTAACAATCTACTACATTAACAATCTACTACCTACTTATTAATATAAAAATTTAAAACACTGTTATTTGCATTAATTGAAACTCCAGATCTGAAAGATTAAAAAAATAGGGGAGTAAAATAATTATAAAGAAATTTAAAATTGAGACTCATTTTCATAAGCGACGTTGGAAAAAATAGTAGGTATACACAATTCGTGATCAAAGTGCGATTTTTCAACTCGCAATACTATCCTCTACTACTACTATATCATGTATTGCTCGTTGAAAAATCAGGCACTTTCATCACTTATAGTGTAATATACTATTACCTTTTTGTTCCCTGACACAAAAATGTCTTATTTGTATAATTGTAGAAAACATTTACTTACAACAAGAGAAATGTAACCGAGGACACTAATTCCCATTGCAAATCCTCCAAGGCATAGCCAGGGCAGAAGTTGTGCAGATAGTTTATTTCCCAAATAAGCAAATCTGATTTTAAAAATACGTCAATTACATAATATTTTTAACCAAAAACCAAGTGTTTTTAACACTGGGCTGGCTATAAATAAAGTAAATTTTGCCAAAGAATAATATTTCTTTTGAATAACTTGTACAGTGTTATTCAAAAATTGTAAAAATGTGAAAAATGTAATTTGTGGCTATTTTAACAAAGCATAATGAAATGACATATTAAGAAAAAAAAATTTAATGTCACATTTACTATAAACAAAATTTGTATACAACAACATCAAATCGTGTAAATTTCCAAATTATAACATTAACCGTCATCATTTTTTGTGTTTAACTTTTTTTCTTCAAACGTCAGTAAAATATGACATTATATTCCTGAATTGATAATAAATGATAATAAATAAAGTGTCACTTCATTGCCATGGCATCTGACAAGCTGACGAGTGGCAGATACAGTAAAGTAGCTGAATCATTTGAAATTCCTAACTCAAATTTTAACAAATTCATTTCTGAATCTGACGTATTGAAAGCTGATGTGAATAAATAAAATTTAATCAAGAATAATTATTGCAAAACATACTTACAAAATCTATCAAAATTAAAACGGATTGACGAACGAATAATAATTATTAAAAGAAATTTCGGATTTTGTTCGCAGCGTTGTTTATACAGCGTTATTATAAATGTTTCTAAGTTTCTAACATTGTAGGTGGCTGTGCGCTGTGGTGTAGATGCGCCGCTACGCCAACTAGATGTTAGAAACATTTATAACAACCCTGTACTGGTCATAGTCATAGTAACGCATTCCGAAACGAGCTAAAGTTTGTCCAGCGAGAGATTGGTTGACATAAAAATCACTAAATTCTACGTAGAGAAAGTAATACCTAGCGCACATAAAATTTGAAATATATCCTTCAAGCAGTAACATTTTTGCCCTGAAATTATGCTCTAATTAATGTATTCTAGTGCATTTTGTAGTGTTGGTTTAACTTAATACAATTTAAAATCTCCCAATCTCTCGCTGGACGAAGTATACATTAATTTATCAGTCTACCCAATCGTCTACTATAAAATAATTCTTGATTTCTTAACATTGCTTAAATGATTTCTTATGAACGTTTGAAGAAAAAATAATATATGTTTCGGAGCAAAAATGGTTTTCATTCTCCCACCTACGAAAGTGTAACTTTCAATTTTGATAAGGCAATCGAAAGCGAAAGTAAAACATGCTAGGTCATCGGTTGATAGGTATGAAAAACTTTCGGGCACTGGACGACAGATAAGGAAAAATGTCAAAAACATCATTCGTTGCACACCATTTAATGAAATTTTTAACACACTTCACGCACGCAATTATTCAACGATATTTGATAAATGTCATAAAATAATGTTTTTGTATTCTTACTAAAGTAACGTTAGCAACAAGCTACCTTATACTAATTTTTACTATCCCACCTCCACCCGGCGGCACGGCAATTTTGCCGGAGTACATACACTATTACGGATATTACTATCAAGTAATAGTGCAGTGCTTATCAACATAATTACCGGCGTCTCGCCTCCGCATTATGACTTTGTTGTGTATTATGTTCTGTGTCAATGTTAAGGAACTTCCTCACGATGCACAGAGGTCACTTTGATTTTTCTATAAATTTATAATTCTAATTTTTATTATGTCACCGATGACGTTTATATTTATTTAATTATAGAGTAAAATAGCTGAGTAGGCTGTGACATAAACATTTTTGTGTGACTCTGTCTTATTTCTTTCCGGTTAGGATGTCAATCGGTGTTTTCTCTCTATTGTCAGCGTTACCTGAAATCGCATCATACGCATCAACAATTGATTGTGAAAAATCTAGGTGGCTGCGGTTATTTTAGCTACTGAATATTATCTGTCAAAAGTGGGTGCGAACATTTGTGATAGTCATATTCGTCGCATTTTGTACTAAAACTTTGAAAAATATTAATGTAATACCGTTTTATTAATATCTGGTATTTCATTTATAAAGTGGACTTGCAATTTCTATATCTAAGTTTGTTCGTAGCGGGTTTTTTTTTTTAAATACCTAGTTACATCGGTATTTCAATTCAGGTAATTTTTCTTGCCAAGAAACGCCAGGGACCTTGCAATATTTTTTTTAGGTACAATGTCGTTAACTAGGCGAGAAATGTTTGAGGTTTGGCGCCAGGGAAAAACTCTTCAGCAGAAAAATTTATCGGTTTTGAAATTTGTGTCCTCACAACTAAGTGTAGAAGAATTTACCGATGATGAAGAACACAACTCCATCAAAAAAAACGTAAATGCTTTTAACAGTAAGGTCGCTCAATTATGGAAAGAATGTAAACGCACATCAAAGGTTTTCGAAAACAGACACCATCAATGGCTTGATGAAAGCATTGAATTTTTCAAAAGGGATAATGCAATGAAAGAAACAAATTCAAAAAGAGGTCGGCCTTTAAAAGATTTCAGTGAAGTTAGCGATCAAAGTAAGAGGCAAAAAATTTTACCATTATTAGAAAATTATTCGCTTGAAGAACTGGCTTTCGCAACACGCAAAAGCCTTGAAGCTTGTGGCAAGAGGGATGCTGCTAAAATCGTACAAGAAGCATCCACATCTTCTCCCAAAAGCAAAAGGGCGACTAAGATTAAAAAAGCCTACTATTCCAATCAGTCCTTACCTATTAAGTACACTCCAGAAGAAGCTCTTGCATTGTATATTGATGGCAAATTTACGAAAAAATCGTACATAATGATGCAGCAGGGAGCCAAAGCCAGAAATGCAAATATTTATCCCAACTATAATATTATTTTAGAGGAAAAAAATAAGTGTTATCCAGACAAAAAGGCTATTACCATAACAGACATTTCAGCTGAGGTTAATTTGCAGGATCTAGTGAATCACACGGCAAGAAGAATCATCCAAGTCCAGAGTGATGTTGTTACCCAATTCCTAAATGAGGCATCGAACGGTGTGACACTGTTACACAAATGGGGAGGTGATGGCAGTGCTTCTCAGTCTAATTATAAACAAAAGTTCAGTGGAGAAGGTACCAGTGAACCTAAAAGTGATTCAAATTTATTTGCGACATGCGTTGTTCCATTACGTCTTTCTACGAATAATGGACGCATATTATGGCAAAATCCTCGGCCTTCCTCTACACGATATTGCAGACCCATTAAGTTAATTTTCAAAAAGGAGACTAGCAAATTGGTTAAAGAAGAAATTCAAAATATAGAAAATCAAATTTCCGAAATTCAACCTTGTTAGTATTTAAAAACTTTCAAATGGGCTGCGCCAGTTGTGTTTTGTTTTTGTTACTAGGATATATTGAATCCTTGTTATTTCTGTATGTTTTTTTCGTTTTGTCACCTCTATATAATAAAATATCATATTGAGTCCTTTGTCCGGTTATTTTTGTTTATCAAAATAACTCCTGGACCTCAACATGGTAGCAGAGCGTGGTTCCTCGTGAAGAAGTGATTCTTGTTGCTGGAGCGAACGGTGTCGAGGAAGCGTGGATTGTTAGCGCGGTCGACGGATTGCTGTTTTCTTTTGTTCGCTGGATTTGAAGCAACAGTATGGAGTTTCACGGAATCGAGAAACTGAGAGGTGCTGAAAATTGGCACATCTGGAAGTTCGCTGTCAAGAACTTGCTTCGAGGAATCGAGGGCGCCTACGAAGTATGCACTGGTGAATTGTTGGAGCCAGAGTTGGCGGAACAAGGCGAGTCTCCCGAGGCACGAGCGGCACACGAAACAAAGCTGAAGACATGGGACAAGGCGGATCGTTCAGCGAGTCAGGTCATCGTTAAAACTGTTGAGTCGAAGGTAATGGCGTTATTGATAACTTGCGAAAAAGCAAGAGACATGTGGCTAAAGTTACATAGTGTTTTTGAACAACAAACAAAACAAGCCGCACATACCGTGCAAGCGGAGTTCTTCAGTTTTATGAAAACATTGACGGATGATATCGTGACACATATTGCCAAATTCGAGGGACTTGTTTTGCGCATGCAACAGTTGAATGTAAAGCCAGATGAGTCGTCGCTCATGGTCAAACTGCTGGACTCGCTTCCTGATGAGTTTGAAGGTCTTCGACAGGCATGGTGGGCTCGACCAGAAAGTCAACAGACGGTAAACAATCTTATCGAAGTACTGACATCGGAAGAAAAGCGTCGTCAACAACGTGCCGAGAAACAGGATGACCTAGTCGTTCTTTTTGCAAGTAAAGCGAAAGTGCATGGCAAAAATGAACGCGGCCAAACGAGTAATCAGAACCCTTCTACGGAAATAAAAAAAACAAGTAATTACAATGGAAATAAAGTCTCCAGAATTCGATGCTATTTCTGTGGGAATATTGGACACATACGTCGTAATTGTAAGAAGAGAAAGTCAAGTTCGACCGCATCCAAAGACGAGGCATTCATCTGTGAGACACTGAATGCAGAACAAGACGACGTATGGATAGCAGACTCCGGAGCAACAGATCATGTGACACATCGAAAGGAATGGTTTTCTGCTTTGAAGTTCTTTGAAGTGCCTATCAAAGTACACATCGGCAACAAATCTACGATGGATGCACTCGGAAAAGGGATAATCCATTTCGAGGCCCTTGTTAATGGCTACTGGAAACCTTGCTATATGGAGAATGTATTATATGTACCTCAGGCTCGAAGAAATTTGTTCTCAGTCATATCAGCAGTAGACAAAGGGATGTCGTTTACATCAAACAGTGAAGAGTGCAAATTTATTCGAGACGATGTTGTCAAGGCTCGTGGTGCTCGTTCTGGACATCTGTTTAAAATGATGATCCGTATTGTTAATCCTAAATTATCAGTTTTCAATGAAGCAAACACAGTTTCATCCAAGGACACGTTGCAGATCTGGCATGAGAGATTAGGACACCAGAATAAGCGTCATGTGAGAAAGCTCCTGAGAGATTATAAGATCGACTTCGTAGACGAGGATAGTTTTTGCGGAGCTTGTGTCGAGGGGAAGCAACATTCCAACACATTTCTGGAAAGAAAGCAGCGTGCATTAGAACCAGGTGCAATTATGCATGCTGATTTATGTGGCCCTATGGAATGTGCTTCTTTAAGCGGAGCAAAGTATTTCTTGTGCATCACATGTGATTTTTCAAGATATCGGATGGTGTATTTTCTCAAGGAAAAGTCCGAGACGTCATCGAAGATAGAAGAAGTGCTGAAGCTGGTCGAGAATCATTGTGGACGACAAATGAAGATTTTTCAGTGCGATGGAGGGACCGAGTTTGATAACTGTACCATGCAAAAGCTCATGTCATTAAACGGAGTAAAACTTGTTGTTACAAATCCTTACACCCCACAACAAAATGGCTGTTCTGAGAGGTCGAACAGAACAATCACCGAAATGGCTCGAACATTGCTTTTGGCGAAAAACTTGCCTAAGTTTCTATGGGCGGAAGCGGTCAATACAGTGGTTTACACTTTAAATCATACTGGACCCAGTCGTATTGAAGGCAAAACACCGCTTGAGCTTTTTGTTGGTAAGAGCACACATTTGGACAAATTTCATGTCTTCGGGACTTCTTGTTATGTCCATGTTCCCAAGGACAAACGCAAGAAGTGGGACCCAAAAGGGAAGCGGGGTATCTTTGTCGGATATTCAGAAGATATCGAAGGTTTTCGAGTGTGGCACAAAACGGAAAACCGAGTGGTTCGGAGCAGAAATGTTGTTTTTGAGCCTGAGAACACGGGGAAGCTCTTGACTTTGTTCCCTGTTGAGTCACAAGAGGTTTTGCCGAATCAAGAAGCTAACGAACCAATAGTAACTGCCGATGCAACAGCCGGTGAATCATCGTCTGCATCGAATGAGTCAAACGAAGATGAGGTCCCGATTCCTAGACTTCCATCTGCTGGCATGACACTTCGTGATCGAAGGTTTTTGAAGACACCGAAACGACTTGTTGAAATGATGATTATTGAAAGTGACGAACCCCGAAACTTCGCAGAAGCTGTAACCTCAGATGAGGCGTCACGTTGGAGAACTGCGATCAATGAAGAGATGGCATCTTTGGAAGAAAATTCAACGTGGGAACTTCACAACTTACCTGAAGGACGGAAAGCTATTTCTAACCGTTGGGTTTATCGAAAAAAACGCAATGTTGTTGGTGAAGTTACTCGATTCAAAGCTCGTCTGGTTGTTCGTGGTTTTTCGCAACGAGAAGGAATTGATTATACAGAAACCTTCAGTCCAGTAGCACGTTTCGACACAATTCGAGCTGTACTGAGTATAGCTGCAGATGAAAAACTCGAGTTATCGCAGTTTGATGTAAAAACCGCATTTTTACATGGTTTCATTGATGAAGAAATTTATATGGAGCAACCAGAGGGATACAATGATGGAAGTCAACGTGTTTGCAAGTTATTGAGAAGTCTCTATGGTCTCAAACAGTCTCCAAGATGTTGGAACAAACGATTTAAAGATGTTTTAATGAATCTTGAGTTTCAGGAAAGCACAGCTGATCCCTGCCTGTATTTCCGTATAACCGGGAACGACAAAATCATCTTGGTTCTGTATGTAGATGATGGGATTGTGGCTGCAACAAACAGACAGAGTATCAACATATTCCTGGACAAACTGAAGGAGGAGTTTCAAATTACAGTCGACACTATCGGTTGTTTTCTGAACGTCCAGATCGAACGATCGATCGATGGGACTATTCACATCACACAGAAGAGGTACATTGAGGACGTCTTGCGTCGGTTTCGCATGGACTCAGCAAACCCCGTGTCAACCCCAATTGAGAAATGCGAGCCTCTGGGCATCACAGAAGAATCTACCTCTACTAGTGCACCGTATCGAGAAGCTGTGGGCTGTTTGATGTACTTGGCTGTTGCGACACGACCTGACATTGCTTTCGCCGTTGCCTATGTATCAAGGTTTCTTGAAAAACCGAAAGAACGCCACTGGTCAGCAGTCAAGCGCATTTTTAAGTATCTACGAGGCACAAGTGCGCTTGGAATTCGATACGATGCTCTCGGAAATGCTCAGCTCGAAGCTTACAGTGATTCAGATTTTGCCAGTGATCCAGACACTCGAAGATCTGTCAGCGGAATAGTTTTCAAGTACAGTGGCGGAGTCATTGTTTGGGCAAGCAGGCGTCAACAGAGCGTGTCCTTGTCGACTACGGAGGCTGAGTATGTGGCTGCTAGTGAGGCCGCCAAGGATGTTGTTTGGCTTACACGACTATTTAATGAGATCGCTCCATTTGATGCAACTCCTGTTCTTCAGGTCGACAATGCAAGCGCCATAAAGCTTGCGAAGAACCCTATTTTTCACAAGAGATCAAAACACATTGATGTTCGTGCCCATTTCGTTCGGGAGCTGGTCGTAGAAGGAAGATTAATCATTGAACACATCGCCAGTAAGGACCAAGTTGCTGATTTGCTAACAAAACCGATCCCGAGCACACAATTTCGAAGATTACGGGACAAAATTGGCTTAACAGTAAATTTGACGTTTTAGGGGAAGTGTTAGTATTTAAAAACTTTCAAATGGGCTGCGCCAGTTGTGTTTTGTTTTTGTTACTAGGATATATTGAATCCTTGTTATTTCTGTATGTTTTTTTCGTTTTGTCACCTCTATATAATAAAATATCATATTGAGTCCTTTGTCCGGTTATTTTTGTTTATCAAAATAACTCCTGGACCTCAACAAACCTACCAATTGTGGCTTAGGCAGCGAGCAGGTCGTTATAAAGCACAGTTTCAATTTGACTATGATTGATGGGAAAACATTTGGCGTTGTAAGTAATTCATCCAACCAGAGCTGTGGAATTTGTGGTGCAACGCCAAAGATAATGAACCAACTTGAGAAAATTTGGAGTCTTCAGCCGAATTCTCAGTTATATATGTATGGAATTTCAAATCTTCATGCCTGGATAAGGTGCCTAGAGTGTTGCTTACACATTTCTTATCGTTTAGATATTAAAAAGTGGCAGATCCGCGATGAAGATGAGAAAAAACAAGTAAAAGAAAGGAAGCAGCGACTCATAGAAACTTTGAAATCCGAGATGAGTTTGCTAGTGGATATTCCAAAACCTGGTTTTGGAACGACAAATGACGGGAACACTGCCCGAAAATTTTTCCGAGAGTATGCTCTATCTTCTTCTATAACAGGTCTTAATGAAGACTTTCTAAAACGTCTATATGTTATTTTAACGGCATTGTCATGTGGGTTTATGATTAACAACAAAGCTTTTGCAGAATACGCAAAGACTACTGCTAAACTATACGTGGAACTTTATTTGTGGTATAACATGCCCTCAAGTCTGCACCGTATACTTATTCATGGGCCAGAAATTGTAAAGGCAGCAACACTTCCAATTGGAATTCCGAAGAAGCTCTCGAGTCGCGAAACAAAGATTTTCGAAAGTATCGTCAATGCAATACTAGAAAATTTTCGAGAACGAAAACAATGCAAGATTTATTTAATGCTCTACTTGTATCGTCAGACCCTGTCATTTCGTCTCTGTCCCAATGTATTGGTACCCGATCACACAAACCTACATTAAATAAAGAAGTTCTGGAGTTATTACAAGAGCCAGAGAAGAGTTTGAACAACTTTTCTGAGAATGAAGATGAAAGATCAGATTAATAGAATAAAACGTTGCATTAAAAAATGTTAATATTTCCTATTAATAATAATAATTAATTAAAATACTATTATTAACACCAGAATAAAGTATTAATTGTGAAAATCAAATATAGCATCTAAATTTTCCTAAATAAATGTGTCATTTATTTATTATTTGTTAGATATATCAAAGTGACCTCTGTGCGATGTGACATGAGTATAATAATATACCTTTTTGAATTTCAACTACCAATGTGTTATCTAAATCCAGAATTTTTAAATTTTTAAAAAGAGATTGCGGTACTATTCCCGTTGCTGAAATTACAAGTGGTAAAATCGAAATTTTTTCTAAACACCAAAGATTTCTCATAGCAACGGACAGCTCTAAATATTTATTAATTTTGTGTTATATGTCTGTGTTATATTGTGTGAATTTGGAACAACTATATCTAAAAGATATGCTTGCTTTTGTTGTTTATTTAAAATTATAATGTCTGGTCTGTTATGCTTAATATGAATGTCAGTTAAAATTGTTCTATCAAAATATAACTTGTAACTGTCATTTTCCAAACAACTTTCTGGTGTATAACTATAATGTGGTTGTGTATTCTTTAATAAATTGAATTTAACAGCTAAATTCATGTGTATAATTTTAGCGAATATATCGTGACGTTTTTTATATTCGCTTTGAGCCAAAACGGTGCAAGAAGAAATGATGTGTTTAATTGTTTCCCCTTCAGTTCCGCAAATCCTACATTTATCAATTATCGATTGTAAACCGCATATGTGTTTTTTATAATTTCTTGTATTTATAACACGATCTTGTATTGCAAATATAAAACCCTCCGTCTCAGGGTGAATATTTGATTTCTTAAGCCATGCATGAGAGGCCTGAACATTAACTTCTGGTTGTTCCAGTTCTTTAAAGTATTATTTTTTATAATTACTGAATCATTGTATTTTATTACAAATGGCGAGGGGAGAATGAAAAGTTTACACGCTGCGAAAGCTCTTTTAGGTGCTTGGAGTTTTTAAATCACCTCGGTTTTACGCTTCGCTTCGGCAATTTAAAAACACCTAAAAGCACCTAAAAGTAAACTTTCGTAGTTTGTAATGTAAATACAGGCTGTTTTCAAAGTTGAGGCGTTCATTGTAACACGAGGTACTACACATTATTCTTTTAGGCTAAATCTTCTTAGTAAAATGTTTGTATTAACGGTGATAATTGATTGTATATTTTTATTGTTTTCTAAAATTTTGAGTCCGGTCCTGTCCATTTCTCCGCTGTACTAGATTAATAAGTAATAAAAAAACCTGGCCCAGGATGGTGTCTTTCCGGAAATCGCTCTGCATTACTCTCTGGACGCCGCAGCTGCATTCTGATAACGTGATAACAATGCCCGACGACTAATTAGATGACAACTCTGACAGTATTTTTGATTAACGTCCATTCTCATTTGATTTTTTTTTTTGTCAATTCTAATTTCTAACAAATCAGCGCAAATTTGAGAAGGACCGGTTTCAAAAATTTCAAAAAAATTAACTTATAGTATTTTCATTGTCGTACACATTTTGCTAAGAACAACGCATACTATCACATGTTAAAAGGAGCGCCTCAACTTCGACACCCTATATGTATAGTCGTTTTCAACGACATCCGTGCTGCCAGTGTCATTTTTAATACAGTATGAGTCAATTGTGGGGTATTTCTGAAATTTTCTTAGAAGCAACCAAAAATACTAATTCCACTTACTGCTTGATACTGTGTTTGATATAAATAATAAATTGAATCAAAATTGCGTTTTTGGCTACAAACGTCAAAATGACAATGTGGGAAATTTAATCAGCAAAATGACAACGTAAAAAGAAAACTAACGTAAAAATTGTTCAACATGCATTTCATTTTGGAGTAAACACGCGTCAACCCTGTTTAAAGAGGACCTTTGAGCGTTGTTTAATGTCTCTGGCGTTATGGCCATGCACCCATCACGAATTCTTTGACTTCATCAATCGTAAGTACAGGTCTTTAATAGACTCTAAAGGCGCTGCTAGAACCCCTTTACATTCACATCCAACTGTTCCTACAATAAGGGCTAACTGATTTTGTAAAAAAATTAAATAAACAAAAATGTGGCTGAAATTTGGATACTTCTGTAGATACAGATCTGCAGCGACCATGGCATTTTTACGACATAGGTACCCCGTACATCGTACATGAGAAACATCTCATTGTTTGAGTCATAACAGTTCATAACCAAGTTTTAGCAAAACTGTCAAGACAAAGTTGACAATTCTCAAAGCAATGCAATCGTGGATTAATGTTTTAATTTTCTTTAAATTACAGATCTAGTGAATGCTGGAATTAGTATTTTTGGTTGCATCAAAGACCAGTTCAGAAATACCCCACAATTGACTCATACTGTATATTGTAACAGATTGTACACACAAATTCATAACCAGTATTCAGAGTATAAGCAAATCTTAGGTAAAAAAATGTCAAACAAGAAACTGAGGTTATGGTAAAAGAAAATGTACTATTCCGGACACGGAATCTTGGCTAACATTTTTTTGACATTTCTAAAAAAAAATGATGTAAACCAATCATCAGCGTCATTAATAAATGACAATTATTAAAAATCACTTTGAAGTTTTTATTCTGACATTAAAAAAGCAAGGAAATGGAATTATCGAGTCAAAAGTTGGGTTATATTCAATAAAGGCCAGTTCACACATATTTGTCAGTTAAATGTCAGTTATGGCCAAGATTCCGTGTCCGGAATAATATATTTCGTGAAACATCAACAACAAACAATAAAACTCAATCTTCGACATGATGTAAAACATTGTTAAACTAAGTCATCCTCGGAATCCGAATCAGACTACATATTTTCTTTGATTGTCGGAAATGATAGATAATAATTTGAATTTGTCAATTTGCCGCGCTAAGCTAAATTGCCAAATTAGGAAAGTCAAAATTACTAAACTGAAACAGCAAGTGATGCAAATATACTGTCATATTGACAGCACGGATGTCACTGAAAACGACTATAACTATTTATGTGCTTTGGCCGGTTTGTCAAACTACTATATTAATTCTACAAAGAAAACTTTAAAAAAGAAAGAAGAAAGAAAGAAAGAAAGGAAGGTATCAACTTTTTTGAAGCTTTAATTTTGTTATACATATGTTGTCATTAAAAAATATAACCAAAAACTAGCTTTTATACAAATCTTATGGTTATTATACAGGGTTATTCTAAATGATTGTAGTCGAAGTAGGCCATGCCCATGTTATTACATTTTTGCCGCTTTCATATGAACTGTCAGTTTTGTCGCTATCACTGTCATTTTTTAGGTGAAAAGTGCTCTGACGAGATTTTTATTTATTTTTGTTAAATTAACGATTGAATCCAGAAATATTGAGTTTTTTTAACTACTCCCGTGTGTACTCACTTATTTACATCATTTTGATGTTTTTTTATGTGGAGCGGCAACCATAAATTTTACATTGAGTTTTTACGCCTACTTCGACTACAATCATTTAGAATAACCCTGTATTTCTGCCGGTAGTGTTTACTTACCTTAGAATTTCTTTGTATCTGACAAGCACACATCTAAATCTTCCTTGGAAAACTTTTTGATACTCAAAATCATGAAAAAGTGTATCATCGTCTTCATTTTCGTAGCCATCATTTAAATGTTGTATTACGTCCAAATACATGACTATTTGCCACTTAGTGTGACACATATAGTAGACAACTATATTTGCTAAATTTACAATCGTAAAAGAGGTGATTGGAAACGTTAAAAGATACCAAAAATCCCAAATGTAATGAACGCTTTTTAAATATTTTCGAAAGAAGAAAAGAGGAAATTGATATTCTTGTTCCTTGCAAATAGGAAGTATGACAAATCCAGTTAAAATACCACAAAGGAAGTTAACCACAACAATGTACGTTACGAATCTTGAACCTTTTAGAATTTTCATTTTTGTTTCTTTAAGTGTGGAATCTGCAGACCATAAGAATTCACGGAATGGTCTTTCCATTTTAGAAAAAATTAATTCTGCCCGCGCTGCAGCGATATAAAAACATATTGACTGAAAAGGTAATGCAGTATTAAAAACAGCACGGAAAAAATTATGAGCTTGTTACTTACGGCCAAGTTTGCAAAAAACGTTGTAATATATTGAAAAAAAAAATCTTTTTCAAAAGTTGTAACATAGAAATAAATGTTGGTAAGTATTATAACAACATAAAAAATAAGAGTGAATGTTTTGATCCATCGAAAAAATTTGTTCTTATAAAGTCTGACAGACAAGAGATGAACGTAATACAGGTAATCATCTGAAAAATTATGTATAAATTTAAAAAATTAAGTTCTCATTAGTGCATCACCGTAAGAAGTGAGAAGTAATGTATAATATGTTGTATTTAAAGGTAGTGACCTGTAGAGAACTATAAAGGGTATTTTTTTTAATTTTGCGTCGAAGTAGGCGTTGGAGAGTCGATTGCGATCGCACCACTCGTGTAAAAGCGTAAGATTTAAACCGCTGATCCGTGATCCGTAACCAGTATAGTGCGTTCACAAACGACAGTTCAACGCCTACTTCGACGCCAAATTTAAAAAAACACCCGTTAGGATCTTATAGTTAAAAAAAAATATTTTTCA
Organism: Tenebrio molitor; assembly: GCF_963966145.1. Classification (NCBI taxonomy): domain Eukaryota; kingdom Metazoa; phylum Arthropoda; class Insecta; order Coleoptera; family Tenebrionidae; genus Tenebrio; species Tenebrio molitor. Next base: position 18,700,697 of record NC_091051.1, on the reverse strand, counting down.
CTAGGGGCATGACACGAGCAAGTATTTTTTCATATAGATTGAACTATTAATTTTGAAACCAATAATTGTGCAAGTTAATACACATATTTAACATTTCAATATACATATACAGTATGTCCCCGGATTGAGTTCATAAGAGGGAAAAAATATGTATTTTGTATTTGACGCAAAAACTTCAGAGGAATGTAGTGACCCAGTTTAAAATTTAAAAATTTAAAATTCCCGGTACCGCCACGAGAGCGCGCCAAATGTGAAGGTACTAGCGGCTAGACTAGGAACTACGAGCGGAAATATAGCGGGGGTTGAAGCTCGCTCGCGCGGGTGGTTGAAGGGGGTAGGTTACTTTTGTTTGATTTTTCGAAACGAACAGACCTTGCGAAGAGCGATCCAATATTCCAAAAATCTGTAAGTTACATCTGAACCGATTACACTACCGTTCCGAGTAGATATTTTGTGTCCCCGTGAAGAATTCAACGTTTTTAATTCACCTGGGTAATTTATCCCACTTTCGTTGCCTTTTTTTGTGTTTTGTTTTGGGACCAGGACCACGTGGTAAGGGTATGTTGTAGATTTTATTTTGTTGCATGCTGTGGCTTTAAGAAGCGCCCATTTGTTAATTTTAAGCGTTATCTTTCTTCCGGGAGGTTCATTTTTTTAGCAATCTGGTAATTTCGCAAATTCGGAGCCGTCGTCCGAACCGCGTGCGTCCATTTTGTTTTTTTTTTTCACTAACATTTTCTAACGGCACTCGACCCGCCATTTTCTTTTTGTTTAACATTACCAGCGATTATTGTATTCGTGATTTATGTTGTTTACTGATATTTGTGCCATTTAAAGTGGTTCTATTTTATCGTTATTTAACTTCACGTTTTGTTCTCTTTTATTTCCTCATTGTTTAATGTTGCGGTTTGTTTTTGCTTATGTTATCCTTGTTTAATGTTGCGTTATGTTTTGTTTATTTCATCATTGTTTAATGTTGCGCTTTGTTGTGTTGAATTTTCGCATCGTTTTATGTTACGCGTTGTTCGATTGAATTAAACTCGGGTTTTTCTTTATGTTGTTGTTAAGCACCGCTAAATTTCAGAAGAGTTAAAGTAAAATGTTGTAAGTGCGCCACTATGGGGGTTAGGTTTCAATCAGGAAGTCGTGAGGTTGTCTAGTAAATTTCTGGGGAGGCCACGGTTAAGTTACGGCCGTTAGCGGAGGCGGACCTAAGTCCTGCTCGATGCGGCTCTGGGATGCTGACGTGAAACCTCCGTCGCGGTGCTAGAGATCTTAGGTTTTGTCGGTAAACGGTTGGTTGGGGAAGGTGGAGCAAGCTCTGCTCGAAGCGGCTTGGGAAGCTCATCGTACAACCCCGAGGCGCTCTGTCACTATTTCTTGGTCGGTGAAATAGCCCGACGTTCATTACTAACCTGAGTATCTAGAAACGTCGCTGGTCTCAAGCCGATTTAGATTATTCTTCTGAGTCCCCTCGCGGCCGAGAGTTTGTTACCTCCAGCTCTAAGCTCCCGTTGGCGTACCTTGACCGCGTAGTTCCAAATTAAACATTGTTTGTCATTAATCGAATTGTAAAATATGAGTAATACCTGGGATACGGTTTTTGAAGAGGGTTTTTCATCCGTCCCTGTCTGTAATAACTGCACCATAATTTGTTTACTTGTTTTGCAAACTTTAACTGTCATTTTGTCTGTTATATACCCGTTTTCTGTTATTCTAAATATTGTTGCATTCATCTTGTCGTTTATCTTTGTGATGTGCTCAACTAGTTAATTTCTTGTACTTCGTTAAACTTAATTACTGTCCTTCGTATTCGTTTCAATTTCTTTTCATCAAAGTTATTACAGGCATTTTTAATAAAAGGTATTTTGCGTCCCTCACATGTGTGTTTTATTTGCGGCACTCTTCCAACCGGAACCCTCACCGTTTGCATTCCGAACCTTTTCCGCCAAAAGAAAATCACAACGTAGGGTTCCTCCGATTCGATGACGATCACGACCACATTTGTTACCGTTTTGCGCAGGTTCAAATATTTGGCGGAAAAAAGTAATGTATTCAAATCATTACAGGAATAACATTTTTTGCTTCATTAGAAACCCCCATTTCCGTTATTAAAATCTCAGTAGTGATATACATATTGCATTCTTAAATTAACATTTTCTGTTAAAGTTTGGACTAAGAATTAATTTTTATGTTATAAATTTTATTAAAGTTGGCCTTTTTTTTGACAAACAACTAATTACTGTTAGAAATAATTGCAAAATGTCTTTAGAACAAAGAATTTATTTAAGCCAGTGCCAGTGTTGGACCGGTTTTCGTCACATAGTTACAAAATTTAAGGAAAAATTTCCCAATACGCATGGGTGTGCGGAAAGTTATAAAAAAATTTCTAAAAACTGGATCACGGACTAATTTACAAAAAAAAAATATAGTGAAAACATAACTAATAGTGCTGAAGAACTAAGACAGCGCATCATTAACAATTGAAGAAATTCGAAACAGTTTTAAAGAACTTCGATATAGGGTTGAATTATGTGCAGAAAGGAGCGGAGAGTTAATAGAATAGTTTATATTCAATTATCATTCGATTTTTTCAAAAAAAAAAGTAATAGTATATTTCAAACCAAGGTAAGAAAGTGGTTTCTTGCAGACCGCAGGCAAAGATTATAAACCGAGTCGTAGACGAGGTTTGTAAGTGCCTAAGGTCTGTTATTCCTCTGAAGTTTTTGCGTAAAAGCAGAATTTTTTTTTCTTGTGAACTAAATCCGGGAATATACTGTACCTATATATACAGTGTGGAAACTTTAACTGGAATAAAATTCATAACTTGGACATTGGTAATTTTTGTAAAAAATCTCAAAACAGGTCGATTTTTGTTTTTCCTTGCCCACATTTTGGCGTATATGGTTTTTGCATATCTGCTTCCGGAAGTTCGCAATCACCCCTAACTTTTTTTTTTCAAATGACACCTCGTTTGAAAGATTACTTAGCAAGAAATACAACGCACTATTTGTTTCCTGAATATTTTCAAAGCCTACGTGCTAAAAAATAAAAACCCATTTAATAAGTTGAAGACTATTTAATGCAACAAATGTTCAAAAAGGACACCGTTTCTTCCTTAGCAAATTGAAAATCGGTAGTAACATACATTCCTTACGTTTTGTAACATTTCCGGTGCGATTTGCCTCATTTCATGCCTAAAACCGAACAGTATTGAAAACCCTAAGCAACGTATTAGGCATGAAATTAGGCAAATCTCACCAGAAATGCTACAAAACGTAAGGGATGCATGTTACTATCAATTTGCAATTTGCCAAGAAAGAAACGGTGCCCATTTTGTTGCATTAAATAAAATTCAACTTATAAAATTGGTTTTTATTTTTTAGCACGTAGGCTAACGTAGGAAACAAATAGTGCGTTGTATTCCTTGCGAAGGGGGCTTTCAAACGAGGTCTCACTTGGTATACCCCTATATTTGAAAAAAAAAGTAAGGGGTGGTTGCGAACTTCCGGGAGAAGATATGCAAAAACCATAATTATGCATCAAAATGTGGGCAAGGAAAAACAAAAATCGACCTGTTTCGGGATTTTTTGCAAAAATGGCCCATGTCCAAGCTATGAATTTTATTCCAGTTAAAGTTTCCACACTGTATATTGGGTGATTCAAAATGATTGTGGATTAATATGGCAACTATGTATGAAATTTTATCTGGCAACTGTGTGCGTAGGGTATAGTTATCATTTGTATGACATTTCATAGGCGTGCATTTGATTTTTTTTATAGCACTCCACATTGACTTGACAATTTTCAAAAGTGCGCGACTATGAACTGTCAAAGAAATGTCAACTCTATCCTATAGTACAGCATTCACGATTGTTTCAAATTCGAATCTACGATCGCGTAAAAAGTAGGCACTTTTTGCACTAAAAATCGTTGTCAAAGTTGACGTTTAGAGAAACTGACGGAATCGTGTTCTAAAAGTTTTAGAGCACGATTTTTCGCTTTTATGGTACAGAACTATCAGAATACAACAATCGAATTTGTTGGAAACATTGTTTAGGTTGCTAAACGACGTGGTTCTCAAACGACTTTGGTTATTCATGAAATATTGAACAAATGATAATTATTTTATACAAATTGAAACAAATTGAAACCGGTGTGATGATCTCACGATCGTAGATAAATAATGTTGTAAGACATACGTGTAAAAAGTTCCTTTGTTGCACTCACATCTTTTAAAATACTCCCTCTTACCTCGGTCGTATTTTAAACCCGTTCGTGCAATAAAGGATAACTTTTTACACTTATATCTTAAATAACTATTAGGTTATAATTGAGTTGCACTAAAGCAATTACGGAATTGACAATAAAACAAATATTTAACAACGAAACCTCATATGACAGGACCTGACGCCAACCTAACAAAAAAATATCTTGGCCTGCTACGTGTTTAAAACACATTAATTTTCGGACATAGTTGCCATACTTATCCATAATCATTTTGAATCACCCAATATTTTTTGTAAAGACAATTCTGGGTATTCTGGTTTGAGGCACGATTAAAAACTCAAATACTGAAATATGTATATACCAAAATATTTAATTACTATTCCGATTCTTGATAAATTCCTTTAATCCTGACATTCTTGAAAGATTTATACATCAAGGTACGAGTAGGTACTCGTAAATTAGCAAAAAGATCAATAAATAAATTTGCTTTCACCATAAAGTTGTGGTTAGATTACATGAACTTACCTGTCATTGGTTTAATATCGAAAACTTGATTCATTTTTATTCTATTCGGCTACCCCTAAAATAATTTTAATTTTTTGAAATGTTTTACATTATTAAAAAAGAAAATTAATTTATTTAAGTGTCAATTAATTGCAAATACATCTGCGGAAAACTTTAATCCTCTCAAAATACATTATGATTTAGAAAGTTATGCAGATATTTTAACCTGAAGTACATAGTACCGAGCGATCATTTAAAAAATAAATCGAGTTTGCTTTGGAACCTATGCTATAGCATGGGTTGCCATAGGTAACACGCCGACTCGATTTATTTTTTAATTGATCGCACCGTACTATTGGGAGCATAAAAAGTGGGACATCAAATTTCTGTCAGTTTTGAAAAATTCGATGTAGTTCAAGCTTTAGGCCGCAGTCTGACTGCAACCAGCACTGACCATCAACTACCAGCAACCGTCATCAATCACCATTAAATGAGTGATACATAGCTCTGTACATAGTCGCACTGTAGCCACCGTGAGCCACCCACCAAAGTCGCTGCTTTCATAATTCCCGTCAAGCGATGGTCTGGGCCTGACAAGTAGGATTTTTTTTAACCGCGATACCGCGAAAGTAAAATTTCTGGTCATCCCTTTCAAGTTGAGAAATCAAGTGGTGAAATTCACCTAGCTGTTTTCTATGGAGGAATATTTCTCGAACCCAAAATCTTTTTCGATTTCTTTTCTTTCTTATAATATAAATACATTGCCACAACTTCATCATCTGAATCACTGGCAGCCAAAATTTTCTGAGTACGTACTATTGCGGCCAAAAAATTTCGTCCGTCACTTTCAAGGCCCTGACATAAAGTGTAAACTACCCTTAAGCACCAATAACCTCGCTTTTTTATCGTGATTGTCATTTTGACAATCTGTCATTCAGTCCATCAGTTCAAATTTTGTGAATACAAAGGACAGGTTCTACTCTTACACAATTACCACACGACCGCTACTGGCACTAGAGGCAGACTTGCGGCTATTTTTGGATTAAAGCACCAAACAGAGAACCGTGGAAATTATACGAGTATGCCGTAGTTTTAAAAAAATCAAACGAAAAACATTAAGGCAAAGACAAGGAAATGAAACATTTATTTTTGTTTAAGTACTTAGCTAAATCAAAAGATAAAATGAATGAAGTTTAAAATCAATACTTGGTCATCGCTCCATTGGCATCAATAACTCGCCTTACACGACGCGACATGAAGAGGCATAAATCTCTGTGATAATTCCTAGGTAATGATTGCCATGCATTAGTAATCGCAGTCAAAAGTTCTGCCCTATTCCGAATCACTTGTCGTTGTTGCAAATTACGAACCAAAAGTCCCTACATGTTTTCTTTAGGGTTCAAATCAGGACTGCTATCTACTGAAATCCATGCCCATATGTTTGCCGAAAATCGACCGCTCCTTTCCGTTGTATTTGCTTGTATTTACCGCTTCAACAGCCGTCATAAAAGGGCTATTGCGTAATCTATTGGCGTCTTTCAATAGTTTCATTTTGCCTCCATTTCTGAAGAATGGACGAAATTGTACTTTCAGGTATACGAAGGTCCATCGAAATCTCAGCTTGGGACATTCCTCTTTGTGCAAGAGTTAGTGAGTTACTATTTTAATTTTATTAAAATTTGATACCGATGGGATTTTGCTTGACTTTCAAAAGTGACAAGTAAAAACATCAATCATAATGACAATAAGGAATGGACTACACCGATTTTTTTGAAATGACGGAAAAATGACGGACGAAATTTTTTGGCCGCCATAGTACACTTCACAATTCAATTAACCGTAGAAGTGACAAATTGTGGTTATGTTCCAACCACCAATCACCAAAATTTCAAACATGTTTGAAATTTCAAACCACTTGAAGCTAAGCGATGGTCGTTGATGGTAAGCGATGGTTACAGTGAGACCGTGGACATTGCGTTGTACGTGTTTTATTTGTGTTTGGTGCCTGTTGATGTACGGCCGGTGGACAAATAAAACTGGGACACTTAAAATTTAATCTATGTAAATCAGACCATTGAATTGTCAATATATTTGTCAGTGTCTATATAATATGTCACACCAAAGTTAACCTATTTGTGATAAAGCCGTAATTAAACGATGCAAATTTGTAAATTTTGACTTATGTGATTGTCATTTTTGTCCCAGTTTTATTTGTCCATCGACTGTACGTTGGTGGTTCAGTAAGACTGCGGTCTTTTTGTCATTTTTTGACACAATTTTAGCTGACAGTTTAAAATAGAATATTAAGGCCCGGTTTATTCACCTTCAAGTAACATTATTTGAACGGTAATTACCATGGATCTACCAATAGCAGATTCTAAATCATAGCAACTACTGGCCAGATAAATTTACTTGAAGGTGAATAAACCGGGCCTAAGTATAGTTTATTTTTTAATCTAAGAACCACAGCACCGCAATTTACACCCAAAATAGAGCTGACAACATTGTACACTTTTGACATAGGGTGAAAAATCTCATCATATTGAGGTTGTTAGAGATATTAAGAACATTTACACGGGCCGCTAACGCCAGTTTTATTTAAACCGGTGTTGTTAACACCGGTGTTAATTGACGTGTAAATGGGATTCAATGCCGGTTTTACTAAAACCGGTTTACTAACGCTACACCACTTTACCAACAGGCGTGACGTTACTAAGCGAGTGTAAAATGTACGTGTAAATGGCAAGCAGGCCTGCCAACACAAGCACAGTTGTCGTTGGCAACCGCTCAACAACAAACGTCGACCGCCAACGCCGATCTCGAAGCATTTCGGTTGGTCACACTGCGAAGAGGTTTTAGCTCACACCACGCCAACACCACGAGAGGCTAAATAACCCAGGACGATCCTTACCAATACGCATGCGTTAGTAACTTGGGTGCTTTGTTGTTACATGCTGTACTGCATGCTGCGTGTAAGGCAAAGAACAGTAGATGAGTAGAACACAAACTAAAGATATAACTATGTTTTTAGAATCTTTTAATAGGTCTATTATTGTATTCAATTTTGAATCGTTTATGGCTATCTATTAAAGCACTCGTAGTTTAATGGATCTCTAAGAAAATTTTTATCAATATTTCAGTGTATTATTGTCATTTACACCAAAAAACTTCCAATATTAATGTTCAAACTCTACTTTTTAACATATGTTGCAGATGTAGTTGCATCCGTTACCTTGAATTACCAATTACATAATACAAAATTCCCTAGAATTTGAAAATTTAATTTTTTTATTTAAAAATTAAAAAAAATTTAAAAAATAACGTAAAAAACTCGCCTACAGGTCGTTTTCTAGACCTGGGATTCGTGCGCCAAATCAACCCTTATAAAACTCGTTGTCCAAACATTTCATCACAGTTTTTTTAGCAGCAACATCTAAAATCGTTTCCTCGGAAACGCATACATTTAGTAGAGTTACCTTCAGGAAGGCGTGTGTGATTGGTTATCTTAAAATCGTTTTCATTTCAAAACTAATATACCTACTTTTCACGTTTGTTGTTGTAGAATCCTTGTTGGACTAAATATTAAAATTCACAGTTAACAGCTGACGCGCGAGTTATGGGACACCTGTATAAATGAGTTTACTACATAAAAATAGTTATTTATTGTATAAGTGTTTTAGATAACATTTTATCCACGCAAGAATTTTTAACCGCGAGTGCGAACGCACGAGCGTTTAACATTCTAAAATGCGACTAAAACACATTCTAAAATGCGACTAAAACACGAATGCAATATAACGTTTTATCCACAATTACAGCGATTTAAAATCAGAATCGCCAAAATTTCATCTCATGTCATCAAAAAATGATTTGACATTACACTCTGACAGCGGATGTCACCTCAAAAATCATTGAAATTAACTAAAAAACATGGGAGGTGTTGAATAGTCGCTATTTATTTTTGATTGTTCATCAACTCCATTTGTACAAAACGCTGTGCAAGTTGGTGAAAATGGAAGAAAGTGATCCTGTTCGATTGATTTAAGATTGTATTTTTTCATTATTCCACTAGTGGAATAAAGTGATTTCATTATTTCACTAGTGGATAAAGTGATACTTTATACGGTTCATAAGTGTGGATAAAACTTCAATTATAAGGTAATTGTGGATAAAGGTCTTTTATTGTATTGTTTCTTATTAGATACGCAAGTGTTGTTCTAATTTTTAAAAAATAAATTTGCGATATTTTCTAAGTCCGTAAACGTCAAATTTAAATAACGCGCAAAATTATAGGACTTGCGCACAAGTATGGAATGGCCTGGGTCATTTAGCCTCTCGTGCCAACACCGATGTAGATTTTAACGCCTGTACAACACCTCTTGTGTAAACGCCCATTTTAAACAAGTTTTAACAACACCGGCGTTAGCGGCCAGTGTAAATGTACTATTCCGGACACGGAATCTTGGCCAACATTTTTTTGACATTTCTAAAAAAAATGATGTAAACCAACCATTAGCGTCATTAATAAGTGACAAAATCACTTTGAAGTTTTTCTTGTGACATCAAAAAAGCAGGGAAATGGCATTATCGAGTCAAAAGTTGGGTTATATTTAATAAAGGGCAGTTTACACATATTTGTCAGTTAAATGTCAGTTGTGGCCAAGATTCCATGTCCGGAATAGTACTATGGCGGCCAAAAATTTTGGCCGTCACTTTCTTGACATTCAAGTAAAATGTAAATAAACCTTTAGGAATCGTAACCCCACTTTCGATTCTTGTCATTTTGACAATCAATTTAAACTGTCTGAAGCTCAGATATTCCAAAAATCCGACATGAATAAACAAAATTAGAGCAATCGTACATAGATAACCTGAGGTAAACGTTCTGTGTAGTAGAAATGACAAAATAATTTTGAGTTTTGAAATTTACCACCCAAAAAATAACGTTCATAATCAAGACGCTAATCATGATGACAATAAAGTACGGATTACAATTTTTTTTTTTTTTTGAATTGACAGACAATGACGGCCAAAATTTTTTGGCCGGCATAGTACTCATTAGTAGTACAGCATGCTAATAAAGTTAATAACAACTAATTTGAGAGTTTAATGTCTTACTTTGCGAGGCATTTTTAATAACACGTTCAAATTTTAGCTGAAAGTTTGCGTACTTTCAATCCTCTAGTTATATAATAAAGTGCGATCAATTAAAAAAAAAATCGAGTTACCTGGATTGTACTATTCTGATGCTTTGATTGGTTCAAAACACTATTTTCGCCTACTCTAATTTTTTTTTATTTGATCGCACGGTATATGATAATCTGTTAATTGCGTAATTTTTCAGTTGTCACAATGACGTTATTGAAATATTGAAAATACAGGGTGAGCAACAATAACTGTTACAGTTGGCAAAAAAAAAATTTACATAAAATTTTCAACACTGAATTGTACCTATTTCGGTTTGTTTTATTGACAATATTGACACCTGGTATACATTTCAAATTTAAACGTCTTGGTTTTTGTAATCTTTTATTAATAAAATGGTTTTCTCGTTGGAACATGACATAAAAGTCACCAAAAATCACCAGAATTTATTGCCAACTCAATCAGTACTTGTTGCTCACACGGTATAAATAATGACAATGTAAAATTTACACAGCACAAATTTCTAGTGTATTCGTTTTTTATGATCACGATGGTACTATTGGTGACACGGAAAACTGGGCAGATGTGTCATTCAGTTGTCAAAATTTCTAAACCATACCTTAGCTACTCATAACCAAGCTTAAGTTAATTTGACAGTTTTTTTGAAAATATCAATCATAATGACGGTAAAGGTGCATTTACATTGACAGTTTTTAAAATGACAATAACAGACTGCCCAGGATTCCAAATCCCTCATTGTACCACATTTTTCGTCGAATTGTTAAAGGAATTTCCTCAAGTAATTTGCGCAAAACTAAAAATCTGAAGATAACCGTACACATTCAAACGGCGAGATAAAACGTAGGGACCTATGAGGTGGTTTTCAACAATCTCCACCCAGACGTTTATTAAAATGACTGCTGGAAGTGATGCTCTTGGATTTCGTGAGGAATGCCTTCTTCTACAACTAAAATGCGATCTTGTTGGCGGCCAAAATCACGCTTATTCATTTCGAAACGCGCGAAATCACGAAGATGCTGCACAACGTTTACAAAGGTTCGTGCATTGGAGGCAACCTTTCACCGTGGATTTGCCGGGCTACCTTTGAATGTCGCCATATTCGCCATAGATCAAAAACCATATCGGTTTTCTCCAGGTTGGTGAAAGACATTTGTGATTTAAGTTGAGGTTAAGATTAATGTTCTTGTCAAAGTGACTTAATTTTGAATTAAATGACAACAAAAAAAGTCCACTATGATTTTTTTTTTGACCCATTTTTCATATAATTCAGTGGCTCCCAACCTTTTTTGTGAAAACTTTTAGCCCCTTTTTCTCGAAAAATATCAACATTTGTATAAGGGATTATTAGCTCAATCGTTACCTTTTCTGGGGTTCTATCACAGATGAAAATATCTGCACAACCTTCAAATTTACTATGTATAGCAGTTATCAAGTTAAATATTTTTAAACTCACTTATTTTTTATAAACATATATACAGGATGTCTCAGCTAAGAATTTCGAGCCTAATATCTCAGTTATTTGCCAACGGATTTTTATGAAATTTAAAATGCAGATATTTTTTGGACCGTGAAGGTTCAATTAGTAATAATAAAATTACTAATAATAAAATTACTTGATAGTATTATCCGTAATAGTGTAACGGGTGTTTTTTTAAATCTGGCGTCGAAGTAGGCGTTGAACTGTCGATTGTGAACGCACTATGCAGGTTACGGATCACAGATCAGCTGTTTAAATCTTACGCTTTACACGAGTGGTGCGATCTCAATCGACTCTCCAACGCCTACTTCGACGCCAAATTTTAAAAAACACCCTTTATGTACTCCGGCAAAATTGCCGTGCCGCCGGGTGGAGGTGGGATAGTAAAATTACCTCAAGTTAAAATATGTAATTTTAACACATGCTTCCTTTATCGAAAATTATGCGCGATTATTATTACTGTAACGTTTCAACGAGTTTATTGTAAGAATGCGTACACTTTTGTGTTAAATTACAAACTGCTCATTAAACTGTCACGTGTAACTTCTTCAACGGCCCAGACAGAAGAGAGCGCAACCAAGATGGCGAGCTTTGTGCGCGGGCGGTGGGGAATACCTCGTTGGACAGCGTCCCCTACCGGTCGTCTTGTTACACTCCCCCTTTGGATTCCACTAGCTGCCCTCAGGTGGGATCCAACTGGGCACGCTCGGCTTATGTTTGGACTTCTCGTGGTCGAGCAGCACCTCGACGGCCTCGACGAACTCCTCGGATATGGCGTGGAGGAGAGCGTGGTTGGTTCGGCGTTGTTTCGTCTTCGGGGCGGTCGTCGGGCTGCGCTTTCCGGGGGCGACCTCGTCGTCGGAGAGGCGCAACAGGTTCGGAGTGGCTTTCATCTACGGATGACACAAAAGGTCTCAGTGCCGAGACGTGGTATTTACCCAGGGGACGCTCCGGGTCATCTACCGCAGCCACCACGTAGGCGACAGGGCCCTTCTTTTCTATGACGACGTAGGGGCCGTCACGTCGTGGTGCGAACTTGCTGGTATACGAGTGGGAGGCCCTGCTTAGGGCGTGCACGTCGACGAGGACTCGATCGCCGACTTCGAAGGGTGGACTAGGTCTTCTTCGCAGGTCGGCGTACTTCTTGACCTTGTCCTGCTGCCGCTCGTACGTTTCGCGAACGTCCTTTAAGATGTCAGTCATCGTCCTCAGGTGCGGAGTTATCTCCGGGACGAAGTTCTCGTTATCGAGGACGGCACGCAGATCGTGGTGGGCCTCCAGGGGGGTTCTCAGCTCGCGGCCGAAGCAGAGGAATGCTGGTGTCTTTCCGAGCGCCGCGTGTACGGTACTATTCATGGCGAACCTCACCGAAGGTAGCGCAAGGCTCCACCGGTCGTGTGTCTTTTCTACCGCTTTGATGAAGTCCATACCCAGCAGAGTCTTGCCTCGGCTGTGTTCAGGTATGGCTGTAACAGAAGTGTGTACTATTCGATCGTTCACTTCTACCTGTACTTTATAGACTTCGGTGGCCATCTCCACAGGTTCTCCATCTGCCATCGTCAACTCTTGCGTCAACCTAGTGAACGGCGCTTTTATCCGCTTCAGATGCCCGTATAGGTTGTGTCCGGCTATACTACGGCTAGCACCCGAGTCCACGTAAGCGAGTCCTTCTTTTCCGGCGATTGTTACCGGCATGAACGCTCTGCAGACATCACCCAGACCTGCAGTCAGTATCTCGGCGGTGGTCGAGTTCCTCCGTTGGCGTTCGTTCGGGCACTGCGAGCGCACGTGTCCCAGTTGGCGGCAGCCAAAACAAATTTGCCCTGGATTTGTTCGCGTCGTGGTTGCTTGACGTGCTGGGGTGGCTTTCTGACTCCGCGCGAGCTTCCGACACTCCTTCTCTGTGTGTCCATGGGCTCCACAGTATGAACACTTCGGGCGGGTCTTGGTTCCTTTTTCGATCTCTGGGATTTCTTCCTCCTTCAGGGCGTCCTCAGCTCCTCGCGTCTTCGCGATAAACGTCTCGAAGTTGTTAAGTTCGTCTCGGGGAACCAACCTTCGGATTTTGCTGCTGAGAAGCCCATAGATCATGTCGATCTGGTGGATCTCGTGAAGGGGAGGCGTGGGGGATAGTTTCGACAGCAGCGCCCTCGCACTGTTTACGAACATGTCTGTAGCCTCCGTGTCTTTCTGTTGCCGGGAAAACAGCTCCCTAAAAATTTTGTAATTTGGTTTGACCTCACCAAAGCTTCGCCGCAGCGCGTTGATCGCGGTCTCCCAGGTGTCCACGGTGGCCTTGGTTCCCTGCCACCAAGTCGCCGCCGCTCCGTCCAACAGCATCGCCAGCCCTTTCAACGCATTCAAGTCGGAGACACCGACGCAGTCTTTGTATATCGTCACGGCGTCGATGAAGGCTGCAACAGATTCTCCTCTGGCTCCTGCGAACCTACTTTTGCAGTCAGCAAGATTCCCACTTGTAGTCGGGAGCGTCGGGCCTGATCCGGTCTTCAGACTGGCCAACAGTCTCTCAAACTGCTCCGGACTCATCACGAGGTTTCCCGATGTGGCGTTTCCTGGCATTCTCGTTGTTGGTTGCGTACCTGACCTCAAGCCGTATGCGTGTGGTTCGTTGCTCATTCACAAAATGTTCCTGGTTGAAGTGCAAAACCCTTATCTTCTTTGGTCGTGCGCGTCTCCCAAGGCCAACTTCGCTCAGCGCTGAAGGACGACGGTTTTTCTGCTCTTCTTTCGCAGTCTGGATTTTCACTCTCTGGGGTGCTTCTGTTCTTCTAAGCGCGACTTCTCAGACCAATCCCGACTGGTGCTTGAGAACGACGGCCTTTTCTTCCAACGGTTCTTCGCAAAACTCACGTGTTTGTTGAAAACGGTTCTTCACAGTTCGAGCCCGAGTTGGAGCGCCAGTGTAACGTTTCAACGAGTTTATTGTAAGAATGCGTACACTTTTGTGTTAAATTACAAACTGCTCATTAAACTGTCACGTGTAACTTCTTCAACGGCCCAGACAGAAGAGAGCGCAACCAAGGGGGCGATCTTTGTGCGCGGGCGGTGGGGAATACCTCGTTGGACAGCGTCCCCTACCGGTCGTCTTGTTACATTACTTATATTATAATTCAGAATAAGTGGCATCGTGGTAGGCGTTGGAAATTCAAATTTACGTTGGCAGCAAGACCCGTGCTAATAATACCCTAGTTTCGATGCTGTTGGTAACCTTCGCTTTTAATTTGGCCTTGATATTATCATTGAAATCTTTGTGTTTATTTTCTTGTTATAAGTATTTGGAATTTCCTTGTTTCATTTATGAAAAGTGTATTATTTGTCTGGGGGTTATCTCTGCTGTGGGTGAAAACCGTGTCAAAATTATGTAACGCATAACCTCAGAATAAAGCAATGACGGTTTCACATGTTTACTAAATTTTTTGACATAACATAAAGCTCACTTTAGAGAATCAACGCCTACCGCGATGCCACTTATTCTGAATTATACTATAGATTGTTAAACATTAAAAAATAGGGGCCTACACATACAATTAATTAAATCACTTGTCTGATTCAACGAAAAGGTTAGATTTTGTCGTTAAAAATTTAATGTAAAATTTGAAGGTATTTGAGCAGTTACGTTTTGAAACAATTGATGATTAATTGCCAAGCAACATTTTTTACATTTTTTACATTTGTAAAGTCTGTCAAAATTGGGCGCGCTTTATTAGAAACATCAAATTGTGAAAATTTATTGAAAATACTCTAAAAATAGACTACAGCGGCAGAAATTTCAATATTGTTGAAAAAGGAAAAAAAAATGGAGTTATGGAGAGTGTCGTAAGAACTTCAATGACACAGTTCGTTTTCTCGTGGAACACTATCCAAATGTAGACTTTACAAAATGTAAGGTTAAGAGAGTCGTCAATTTATTTAAAGACACAGGAAGTGCACATGAAGTAAATTACCTTGCTAAAATATCCCGATCGTGTTTTAGTTCTTTATGGAAGAATTAAACCATCCAGTATAATAAATTACGTCCAAATGTTGTCTTTAACTTTGTAAGTGTTTGTAAGGTTAGCAAGATAAACGTCAAATATGTCACCTGCGCTTCTGCGAAAAGGGATGACCAAAATTCTGCAAAATTGCGCGTTTGTTTCATACGCGTCTACGTTTTAGCATTCGCAGCCACGTTTAACATAGTTTATTGCTTTTTTCTTGCAAACCAGACGTCTTTCAAGGACGAGTTTTTCCCTACAGCATTTTTTATTGCCGATCAATTTTTTATGTAAATCTTAATTGATTCAACATTTTTAAAAGGCATGTAAAAATCACGTTTTTAAGACTTGGGTGATTGCTTAATGGGATTTTATTCTTCACCGTCTAAAATATCTGCATTTTAAATTTCACAAAAATCCGCTGGAAAATAACTGAGTTATTAGGCTCGAAAGTCTTAGCTGAGACACCCTGTATAAATATAAAGTTTCAACAAATTTGAAAAATTATTTTTCTCCCTACCGGTTAGAAATGTAGGCTGTGGATACCTCATTTGAGGTGAGAAAATTCAACTTTCTCGCTAAGGTAAGAAAGTTAATCATGAAATGTTTATGGTAAAACTGTACCAAAATACAAATGTCAAAAGTGTCAAAAGTGAAATAAGTTATTGATAAATGAAAGCCAATTCAATGAAGTAAATTGGTAGGTCAATCATATAATCTGGAAAATAAACAGATAACCTAGATAATCTAGCTAGGTAGGTAGATTACTTTACCCTGTTTATATCAAATTTTCGAACAAACCTCAAATCTTCAAATGCGATGACAAGTTAATTAAACAAATAACACAGCCTACTATTCAATTCTCAAAAATTTTCGTTTTAATCACGAATATAACCATCTTTTTTGACTTTTTTCAACAAAGTTGTGCCGGTAGGGAAAAAAATTGTATTCAAACCTTGTTAAGAAAGTGTCCTTGCAGACCTTAGGCACTTACAAACCTCGTCTACGACTCGGTTTATAATCTTTGCCTGCGGTCTGCAAGAAACCACTTTCTTACCTTGGTTTGAAATATACTATTACTTACAAATTTACAGAAACCAGTTTTATTTCAAAACACTCAACTTTTGAAACAATGCACCGCTCTCAAACTGTGCCAAACCATTAGTGAAACATATTATATACCTCGGTTAATTATTTTTCTCCTATTCTATTATTTACTGCATTAAATATAGATTTTTCCATTTCGTTAAATTTAATAGATAACTTATTCTTTACATTTTATTTATTTAGGTAAATTGTTTCCTGTAAAAATTAAAATATACTGCGTTGTAAAAACATCAGAACACTAAACATTTATTGAAGAATTTTGACGACATTTACAGAACTTGATAAACTTAACGAAAGATATCGAGGATAAAAAATCTACTTGATGAAAAAAAAAAAGAAACAACAATCAATAATGTTCTCAACACGTCGAGGCATGTTAGAAATTATATTATCAATATGAGCCTGCAGTATTTCATCCCAGGCTTCTTGAATTCGACGTACTCGTATAATGAGCCTCATACACGCTCCAGAAATCCTCATAGGAAAACTGCGCAGTCCAGGCCTTCCGTATGTCCCGAGTGTATGTGGTAGAAAACTGCGCGGACTGTTCAGGCAACAGGATGAGAATGAAAAAATACTTCTGAATTACTGTACAGTCCCAAAAAAATAAATCATCTGAATAAATAACCAAGACATCTGTACAAGACTGTGCAATTTTATTCTTTAGAGAAATCGTGAACCTCGTAGGGTCCAACAGTACCTAAGTACTAATTTTATATATAAAGCTGGTAAGCTGTACCAAATGATTGGTATCAGATACTTAAAAGGATTGTTACATATTCTTACGACCGCGAGTTGTCAATAATAAAATTGCTTGCTTCTATACTAAATCGAAAAATGATTCAAAAAGCATTTGTTTCATGATTTTATGATCATCCAGAAGTAATATAAAATTAGAATTATAAGGGCTGGTTTCACCAACGCCAGTTAAAGTTAACTGTTGGTTAAAATATACGAAAACATTGTTGAAACAATAGGTAACTACGGTAACGAAGCATTTTAACCTACAGTTAACTTTAACTGCCGTTGGTGAAACCGGCCGTAAAAGCAATACAAAACAAATAAAAGGAGCACGGTTTTGAGGTTGGATGTTATTTATCATTAGTTCATTACGGATATATTTATCAAGTAATAATAATTATTTTCAAGGCACTACTTATATTATCATTTAATTTTTAAACGACGTTCACGTCGGAGTTTGTTCATATTATTAAACTAAGCAAAAATGAATAGGGAATTTTTCCATTTTTGAATTTTTTATAAATACAGTTTAAATTGATAATGAAATGTGTTAGAAATATACAGTGTGGAATAAAATGATTTACATCTAGTTACCTTTGCATTACCCTGTAAAAATACGAAATGCCGCTCTACAAAAAAATTAAAGCCTAACCTCAAAATATATATCCAAATTCCAAATGTGATTTATTGCGAAGGGATGATATGAATGCAAAGTTGAGATTGAAATTAAAAAGGAGCTAACAAAAGCAAGTCACAGCTGGTCTTGAAAGTGGTCATCAACGTTTGTTAATTCAATTTAGTAAATTGTAACAATTGTCAATTCGATCGATGACATTTATTGACAGAACTAATAAATAGTTCGGCACTTCGAAAAAAAAAGTAGAGCGGTACAGGAAAATTTACATGTGCAAAAATTCCAAAGGTAACTAGATGTAAATCATTTTATTCCACACTGTATAAAGATACACATTAGATGTAATGTTCCAAGTACCTGTAACATTTTAAATTTATCTAGTGTTTAAAAATACGTGGGAGGATTGGGGCAATTATTTTGCTTTCTAAGAAAAATTGTGGAATTCCCTATTCAGTTTTGGCTAGTTTATTATAAGTATTATTTGTTTTAAGCCCGTATTCACCAACGCCAGTTAAAGTTAACTGTAGGTTAAAATATACGAAAACATTGTTATAACAATAGGTAACTAAAGTAACGAACTACGGTAACGAAGTATTTTAACCTACAGTTAACGTTAACTGGCGTTGGTGAATACGGCCGTTACAGAGCATAAAAATTAGAGTTAATTCGTTTATTTAAATCAGAATTATTAATTTACAATTAAACACTAAACAAATATGTATAAATATTGATTAACTCTAAAAGATCTTCCACGTCTAGTTACTGCCAAATAATGATATCAAATTGAAGACTGGTGTTTACATAGTTTTAAATTGAAAAATTGTTGATGGAAAAACGATTTTATTTTTTATATTTTGAGAATTAAGTAAACGTAGCTATGTACCTCATTTTACTAACAGATCATTTGCAATATGAATTTAGTTCAAATTTCGTAAAGAATGAATACATTTTACGATCATGTTAAAAATAAAAACATTTTAATGTGCTTCATTACTTCATTAGTCACTTTATGTATAACTAGTGTCACACAATTTAATGAAAGCAACACATATGGAAGTTAATTAAAATGGTATTTATTACAATTATCTTCATGTAAAGGAAGAATATTGAATTAGAATTTTATTTATTATATCGTGCGTTCATTTAAATTTATCCTCAAAATAGGCGTTGAAGACTCGATTGAGAACGCACTATACGGATAAATGATCACAGATCAGCTGTTTAAATCTGCGCTTTTACACTAGTGGTGCGTTCTCAATCGACTCTCCAACGCCAACTTTGAGGATAAATTTAAATGAACGCACGATATAACTTATAAAATTATAGTAATTCTAAACTCGACTGTTTTACTGAAGCGGAAAATTTTATAAATTAATATTTAAACTGCCACGTGGTCGTACAAGAATGGTTCATTGATTTTATCATTAGCGTATCTGTTTAAGTACTTAGTTTTATTCAATAGTTTACCTCATCGTTATTCAAGTAGGAAAATTAATAAGAATTGTCATTATAATCTTTGTCGAATCAATAAAACACATTATTTACTTAATTAAATCACAATCATATTTTCAATGTTTTTAAAAATATCAAACAATTACCTGCATTCTCTTTTGAAAAACAACCAAGTGAATACCAACTCGTTCATTAAGTGCTATAAACATTATGTTTTTCCAAATTTTACTAAAGTAAATGTCTCAAGTAATTGCAGAAACAGCAAACAGATAACAAAATTCGCTAAACAAAAATGACTTGATTCAGAAATCCAGTATCTTAACGCCAAGAGAAATAAAATTGAAAATTAGACTAATAAAGTACGAGGAAAGAGCTTACTTTAAGTTTATATAATGTTGAATTTCAATTATGGTGTGACTTTCAATAGTATATTACGCAACATGTTTTATAAACGCCGTTTTAGTCACGAGTTTTGCGTGGCACAAACGTAGCATAGCGAAGCGAATGTTTAATAAAACAAGTGTCTAGACAGTTAATAAACGAGCGGCATACTATACTTTTTCTACGACCAAAAATTTCAAAAATATTTAAAGTGACGTTTTACACACTATTTCTCAGTACAAAATGTGGCACTTTAGAGAAAGGAGTAGTAAAAGGAACATGTTTGCGTCAACTGAAAAGTCTTGAAAAAGATGTTTTACCATGAAAGTTCACAAAACTCAAAATCGCGATAAGCAAGTTATAAACATTGTTGAAAATCTTTCTTTGTCAACAGTCAACGAGGAAAAACTCATTTTGTTGAACAACGATCTGCACACAGTCCTCAGTGCAGGATTTCTAAAGGTCTTTGAAGTAGTTCACCGGCTTATTGAAACCACAAAACTCTTTACTAGGGAAACTTCTAGGCAAACAATTGTTATTACTTGAAAGCTACAACTACTACGAGTACCTATAATTGCAACGTAGTTATTCTATGTAGATAAAAGAATTGTGTTGAGATGGTAACGATCCTTATCAGTCAATTAATAAAAACCCCGTTGGTAAACATATAACAATAACAAGGAATTATACGGTGCGATCAATTAAAAAATAAATCGAGTCGGCGTGTTACCTATGGCAACCCATGCTATAGCATAGGCTCCAAAGCAAACTCGATTTATTTTTTAAATGATCGCTCGGTACTTTAACGTAGTGTTCCCAACCCGGTCGTATTGTTTACCAAAAATCCATAAACAAGGAAAATTTGTTTCGGCTGTTAATACGCAATACGCCAACATCAAAAACCGCCAAATACATAATTAACCAACGAATTCAATTACATTTGGCGGATTTAAGAACGTTACGTTAAGATTTGTGACCTTAATGCCTTGTTAAACGCGATAAATTTAAGGGTTTCGTTGCTTTTGGTGTGTACTAATTTTTATACACGAGTTGTCTTATCGTGTAGTAGAGTAGATTAGAGAACCACTGGTCCGCGTGTCTTGTCTTCTCTCGACGGGGTGGGTGAAGGTGAATTATATTGTGAAAATTTTTCCTTCATCCATCCGTCTCAGTTATAGTCTAAGATCCCACTGCATGATTTCAACGTTCATCTGTTTTTTAATCAAAACAAAATTTTTATAGATAATTATGAATAGAGAAATATGTTTCTGCAGGGTTGCCTATCAAAATGTGGCCGCAAGTATTTTTTAATTAAAATTAAATTAAATAATTTTTTCCCAAACAGTTTCGTTCACTTGTTTTTTACATAAATTATAAGTCATTTCAAAGAGAGATGTGTAAAGCGTCGTCTGCGCTGATCGTAATAACAAGTCGTGCCAATCGCTCAAAACTCTGCGTCCGGAAAAAAGTCAAAATATCGGTAGATGTCACCACCTCGCGCGTTATGGGAAACTGTAATAGTATTACAGAAATTACAGAAGGAAAAATTTATTCAAATTGTCAAAATTTAAATGTCTAGCTGTTTCTAGCGAATACAAATTGATATCACAAAATGATTTGCATTATTGTCATTGAAGTTCTTATTGTATTTATTATTTTGACAATCAATGACAATTGATACTTATTCGAGTTTCAAACCCTTTTTATGTCTAGCTGTTTCTCGCGAACACAAATTAATATTACAAAATGATTTGCACCGATTATGATTGAAGTTCTTATTGTATTTATTGTTATTTTGATAATCAATGACGAATTAATGGTTGACATTTATTCTAGTTGTAAACCTTCCGTAGTTATTACAGTTTCCATTCATTCGCGATCCAACTGATCCAAGTGCCTCTGGTGGCCATTTCACATCGAATGGCACGACTTGTTATTATCGGCGCGGACGACGGTGTAAAGAAATTGAAAAGTTTGGGTTGCCATTTCTCAGTTGGCCGCAACCCCTTGGCAACCGGGTGTAAACATGTACCTCTCTGTTTAATGTATACCTTCATAACGTATCCTCATAAATTATATACAGGGTGTTTGAAAATTGCTAGTACAAAAAAAAACTGTGGGATCTGGAAGCCCTAAGAAATCCAAGAAACCAATTTTTAATTTTTTAAAACAAAAGTAACCCTATTCCTGCATATTCTACGCCTCAGGCGGGACAATATTTTTTAAACCTTGGTAACCAAGCGTGATAATCGTAGTGATAATGAAGGACTATACAACAATATGAAAAATGTATATTTTTTTGCAAGATCTTGGCAACCACAGATTGACAGTTTAGGAACATCAAATTTTTTATTTCGTTATTGCTAAACAACGTGAAGTGTCTTTTTAAAATACCTTAACTCAGTGGTGCACTAACAATTTTAACCCAATTTTTAGCAATTTTTATCTCGAAAACTAGAGGATTTTTATTAGAATTTTCTTTTGCCGATGACTTCAACTCACCATCACCAATTACCAGGTTTTTTTTGTACTAGCAATTTTCAAACAGCCTGTATAAAATTAAAGCTAATTTTTTTCTCTACACCATGGAATACGGTTGCTTATGAAAAAGTGGCCGCTAATAGGGGTAACTGTTAAAAATAGATAAGAGCGAAAGAGAGTTAACGCACCACACCGTGCATCAGACAAGGATGCATTGTGCGTGGTTAAAATAAAAATGACGCTATGTAATTGAGCAAAAATGACGTGAAGTTGGCAAGTGAGAAATGGCAACTCAAACTTTTCAAGTTCTTTACACATCTCTCTTTGAAATGAATTATAATTTATGTAAAAAAAAAGTGAACGAAACTGTTTGGAAAAAAATAGCGGGACAGGAGAGAGAGACACAGATGTTCGAGACAAAACAACATTTAATTTCCCAGCTACAGGGCTTGCCAGATTTTGGCACCTCGCAGGGTACAGCACAGTGGTGCGTCGGTTGCTCCTCACTCGGTACTACGGATCTTCGTTTTGAAGGTGCAGTGGGGCCGAGAAGTGGTCGAGGAGGACCGTACAAGCTTTGCGGCGAGGACGGGAAGCGACGGACCTACTATAGAGGACGGCGAAGGAACAGAAAGCGGATGTGGTCCTCATTCAAGAGTCGTACTGTTACATGTCGACGTGGGTCGGATGGACCAGGTACCGCGGGGGTCGCACCGACAAGATCGCTACAATGGTCAGGACCGGACGGCGGTTGATCGAGTTGACACAATTCACAGGGCCAACCACCAAGATAGTGGTCATCGAGGGTGCAAGGGGCGGCATCGCAATTGCGAACGTGTATGTCCCTCCGAAAGGCACTCTGGGAGGTACTCTGACGGTGTTGGAAGATCTTCTAGCGAGCAGAAGAGAACAACCGACCATCATCGCCAGGGATTATAACGGGAAACACCCGGCGTTCGGAGGAGAAGAGGACGACGGGAAGGGCCGGCAGATCATCGATCTAGTCGGGGCAGCTAACCTCGTGGTGGAGAACGACCGGGAATCAATTCCGACGTTCGAGACCGCGAACGGGAGGAGCTGGATTGACCTTACCTTTTCCAGGAACGCGACGGTGGAAGGCTGGGTGGTCCGGGAGGACGTCACACTCAGCGACCACAGAGCAATCTCTTTCAGGGTGGACACCGGAGAGACCGACAGAGAGAGGGAAAACAAGGAGATTATGTTGGTATCCCACGCCGACTAGATTCTTTTCAGGGACGCAGCATCCAAGGGAAGAAGCGCCATCCGGGAAGAGGTCACGGGCGAGGACTCGGCCTCCGCCCTACAGGAACTGGCGATGCAAGCATGCAAAGCCAGCATCCCCTGGGGGAACAGGAGAGTCAAGAGGGGCAACGTTTGGTGGAACGCCAAACTTCGGAGAATCCGGACCGAAACACGGAAATCGAGGACCAACATGCAGAGGGAAAGAGACCAGGAGCGCCGAGCGGAGCTCCGAGAAGTCTTCAGGAGGAAGAGGGCGGCATACAAGGAGGCGATCAAGGAGGCGAAAATCCAGTCACTGCGGAGGACCCTGTCTCAGGGAAGCCCGCAGGATCCTTGGGGGTTTGCTTACAGGTTGATTGCCAGCAAGAAGAGGGGAGAAGCGACGCCGCGGACGACCATTCAGGACAGCGAGGGGAACTGGGCCGGAAACCGGACGGAAACCGCGATGGCACTCATCCGGAAGTACTTCCCGGAGAACCGCGAAACGAGGGCCAGCAGGGTCGAGTGGAGCGAGGATCAAGCTAATAAAATACGTGCAACGGACGTTTCTCAACTCCTTTATTTTTTGTTATTGTGCGGTACAAGTACCAACTACGATGTCCATACAAGTGCGCTAGATGGCTCCAGCAAATCGCAAACAGAGTATTTTGATACCAATTAGCAACTAATTTTAACACAGGCGAGGGATATTTCATTTCAGGAACTGAGGAGGACCATCCAGGAAACAAAGAAGAGGAACGCGCCAGGCATCGATGGCTTTCCCTCGTCGGGACTGGAACACCTATTCGAGGCTCTCGAGGTTTTCAATCGCTGCCTCAAGGAGAGGCGGTTTCCTCGAGTATGGAAGCAGGCGGCGATCGCGTGGATTCCCAAACCAGGGGGTTCGGGGCTCAGACCTGTATGCCTGTTGCCCACCATCGGGAAGGTGTACGACAAGATCTTGGCAACAAGATTGTCGTACCACCTGGAGGTAAGGGGAGTCTTGTCTGATAATCAGTTTCGTTTCAGCAAAGGGAGAGGAACGACCGAGGCGATCGACAGAGCAGTCGGAGAAGACGACCGCCATCTTCGTTTCAGCCAAATCTGGCCAGGTCAGATTCGGGCAGACCGGGAGGACGCTCGTCAGGAAGAACCCGAAGCTTCGCATGGGGCAGAGAAGGATCCACATCAGCGAGTCTGTCAAGTATCTGGGAGTGATAATTGACAGGGGGCTCCTCTGGATTGAACACACCAGATATGTCGCAGGTAAAGTAATGGTTGCTGCGCATAAAGTCCATGGGCTTGCAGGCAAGACCTGAGGCACCGATCCGAGGACTTTGAGGGAGATTTACAACGGGGCCATTATACCCGTCCTGCTCTACGGCGCGGGTGTCTGGGGCGAGAGGTCTTCTGACCCCCGAATCCAGAGATACCTGCGGACGGCCCAGAGGTCGTTTCTCCTGGGGATCACGAGGGTGTACAGGACGACGTCGAACTTGGCTCTGGAGGTGCTGGCGGGATGTATCCCGTTGCACATCGACACAGCATCCATCCACTCGCGATGGCAGGCCACCAATTCCAACGACTTCGAGGGGAAAGTTGAGTTCGCGGAGGGACCGCACCCAGCAGAACTCGAGAGGAAGTGGGAAGAACTCATCGAGAACGACACACCAGGGACGTGGTTCTGGACCGACGCATCGCGGAAGGAAGAGAACACCGCTGTGGGAATTGTCAGGATGGAGGCAGGTAAGATCGTCGAACGAAGGGGACTGCGGTTCCAGGACAGTTACCCGACGCATATGGCGGAGCTGTATGCGCTAGGGAGGGCGATTAATTCTGTTACAGGCCGGCGAGGGATGGAGATCAATTTCGCAACGGACTCCAGAGTGGTACTGGATACGTTGACGAAGAGAAGAGGTGGAACCGCGCACACCATCCACAAGGAGCTGAAGAGGTCTTCCGACCAACACAGAGGAATTGCCGAGGCGGACAAGATCGCGAAGAGGGCCAGAGAACAGCCAGAGGAGTTTTCGGAAGAGCGAGCCCCCATCACGGGGAGGATGCTCAAGAAGGAAGCGACAAAGGTAGCCATGGCGAGGTGGCAAACCGAGTGGGACTATGGCGAGACAGGAAGGATGACCCACGGCATCATCGGGACAGTGGAAACAAGACTTTGAGGTTGGAACCACAAAGCGGTGTGTCTCCTGACGGGTCACGGTCCGTTCAGGGGGTACCTCCGGCGGTTTCACCTGTCTGAAACCACAGGTGAACGCATCTGCTCCACAGGTTCGCAGGACACGGCCCAGCACATCATCGAGGAGTGCGAAGACGAGGAGAGGAAGGAAACCAGGGAAGGACTCAGAAGACGGCAGGAGGCCATTGGGGGGGCGTGCCACTTCCGAGTAACCAGACTGATTAAGGACGAGGAGGTGAGGAATTTCAACAAGTTCGCGGAGGAGACCAAGATGGAAGAGGAAACAGGCCCGAGAAGAGGACGCTGAGGAAGATGATGAAGACAGGTTTGATAAGGTGGTATTTTATTTATTACTTTACTTTATTTATTACTTGTGTGAGTGGTGAAGGATGTATGAGAAGGATGGGGGACGTCTTAAGGGGTCTTTTGCAGGTTCGGAGGAAAGAAGTGGTGCGGCCTCACGCTTTCGGGCAGACAGGCTGGGGGTATCCCCAAAAGCATATACCATACCGTACAAGCTTTGGGGGATGTCGCCTCCTCCCTGGTCGGTGGGGTTGCCCGGTGGTGCCTTCACGAGGTGGGGTCGGCCTGGTGGTGAATAGTCAACTGCGTAAAGATCCTTAGTCGGTCCGGAGAAGATCGGGATCTGCTCTAGAGGATCCTGCGAATCCTAGAGAATGATGAAAATCATGAGAAAGATCTGGAGAATCCTGGACGTTATCGGATCCGATCTCGCAACGTATCTCTTTTCGCCGGTCGATAGACCCGATAGACTTTCGCCTCCGGGACGCTATTTCACACGAGCGCCCGAACACTGGTTCAACACGGCGAAACGGTAACACGAGGTGTTTCGGACGACTCTTGGCGAAAAAAAGAAGGATAATTATTATTGTACTGATGCGATTTGCGTCGGCACTCTCCGCGAGGGTGAAATGGTTTTGATGGGGCGCAAGATAGCGAGGGATTTTACCGACCGATAATTGCGTCACAGTACCCATTTCAACATTTCAAAAGAGATATGAAATTCATAACAAAATCCAAATTTACCACTATTCTGCAACTGTTTTATTTTTTTATTAGTAGTTATTTACAGTACGAGAGAGGTAAAGCTTTCGTTCACGCGAATTGTGTGTTCGTCCACGAACCGCAGCTGAGGGAACGATATAATTCAAGTGAACGAAAGCGTCCTTACTCTCGAGTGCTGTATTTGATTTTGTTCGATACCCCCGTGGAAGGTGGAAAGTCTGTGTTCAAAATTTTAATAGTTATTTACATAAAAGTCAGGAAAATCTCACATTACTGAAGAGGAGCTAAATTGAAATACGAGGCACTTTGTGCCGAGTGAAATAAGAGATTTTACTGACGTGTTTTGTATTAAATTTTTCCGCAAATCGTAAAAAAGACGAAATTTACAAATTTTAGAAATTTTTTTTACAAATTCCACAAAAATCAAGTTTGTCAATTTTGTTGGCAACTATAGTTACAAAGTAAAAAACATCGAAAAAATGTATTTTGCGTTTTGTAAAGTCTTTACAGTACTAGTCCGGAAAATTCAATTTTCTTGCGCGTAAATAAGCAGGAAAATGTTGTTTCAACGACTGTTTCCGGAAAATAAAATTAAAATGAAAGCATTTGGTTTTATATTATTTTTAGTTTAAATACGAAATTTGTAGTTTGATTTGCACACCTTGTGTTTATTTTCTATGTAGGTAAATATCTTCATGCTTACTTGGTTTGTTGTAAGTGAATTATGCACAATATTTTTCGTCGGTAAAGTCATGACACAAATCTATCAAATAAAATTGACTCAAACTTTAGCAAGCTTTCATACTTTTCGGGATTTTTTGGGGTGCCATTTTGAAAGAGGGGTTGCTCGCTCTCTCGACTTTAGCTCTCGAAGCGAACGGTGATGTTTTCTGTTATTTCATTTTTGTTTAAAAATTGAATGTTTGTTAGTACCATCCTTACATCGTCCATTTTGTTTACTGCCGAAATAAAATTAAAGGTGCGACGCGATTTCCACATGTGACGCAGAAAGTTGCCCGGTTTAATCAAGGTAGGATCGTTTAAATTACCATACAGGTATGTTCTGTTTATATACAGTGAGTTTTTTTTAAGACTGGCCATAGGGTTTTACATGCTAATTTTTCAACCCCCTGTTAACATTTGTTCTGGTGAAAATATTCAAACCATTTTTGGAACAAAGTTGGAAGATTTTTCAAACTATCAGATAGATTACAGTTCAATATCCCAAACTGTCGAAAATGTTGTGAAAAAAATATTTTTTAACGCGCCGAAAGCGTCCAAAAGTGGAGATCGTCAGGTGCTGGTTGAGCCGACAATGGCGCTACTCTAGCGGCCGCTCGACGTACTATTATTTCGGCGCCCTAAAAATATTTTTTTTCTAATTTTGACATATAAAGTGACACTTTTCAAAATTAATTGAAGCTGGGAAACGTCACACTTTTCGTAACTGGTTACGAAAAGTAAAATCTTTCCTAACTGGTTAGGAAAAATTTATTGTATCATCAATTTGACACTGTCATATTTTTTGTTTTTAAGCAAAATAACCGTGCCTATTTACCTACTTGATATTTTAACACAATAATAATTTATTATTAATGAAATTCATTACTTCGTTTAACGTTTGAAGAAACTTTTTTTTGTCAAAATTAGAAAAAATCTTGTATGTAACACTTTAGGAAATGCAATTTTGTGTAACTCGTGTGATTTTGCGGGATCTCGCTGCGCTCGTCCCGCAAATATTCCACTCGTTACACAAAATAACGCATTTCCTAACTGGTTACATAAATAGCTATTTCACAACTTTTTCGACAGTTTGGGATATTGAATTGTAATCTATCCGATAGTTTAAAAAATCTTCCAACTTTATTCCAAAAATGGTTTGAATATTTTCATCGGAACAAAAGTTAACAGGGGGTTGAAAAATTAGCATGCAAAACCCTATCGCCAGTCTTAAAAAAAACTCACTGTATACAGTGAGCGGCAAAAGTATGGGATAAATTCGTTAAAAATTAAACAAAATTTTTTTCAAAAAAATCTTTGGACGAGTCAGTTTTAGTTTATAAAAATACATATTTTAATACCAAATAAAATTCCAAGCAGTCAATTGTTTTCCAGTGATGACGTTATCGATATTTTTTTTTAATGGAAACCCCCTATTTTTTTTTTATTCTGATAGCCCTTTTAATTGTCTAAACTACAGTATAAAAATTTTGTTCTCTTACATAAGGAAATTTTTGAGAAAAAAAAATAAAGTTGAAAAAATAAATGTTACATATACTTACTAAAGCGTTATGTATTTTGAAAAATGCCATCCTGTGACGTACAACTTGTTTAAATGACGTCATTGGTTTTTGCGCAATGACGTCATCACCAATGTTTTTACTTTTCTAATCTCTTTCTGATACTATAGTCTATCCAGTGATAGATTGTTGACAGTCAGGTATTTATTTCACGACTCCCGTACTACGCGAAGAAAATAGTACCGCGGCAAATTTAAAATATCCCACAATGTTACTAAATTACAAAATGAAGTCTTCATACACGCGTTGAATTAAGATTTTATTTAGGATGTCTCAGAATAAATGTAGGAGACGTGGATGACATATTCTTCGTAAATTCTAATAACGAATTCGAAAGAAAAAGTGCCCTAGGATAATAATTAACAACGTAAGATGTAGGCTAAAAAATTTATATATGATGATAAATTTATAATGTCACATGAATGTTTTAAAATATTAACCTACGTTGACATGAATTAGTTTTGGGCCAGGAAAATAAAATAACGACAAAACATGTTTATTTCTACATTTTTATTTTTATCTCACCTGCGACAAGAAGCTAACACAGGTCAGAACCCTGTTCATAATGGATTTTCACTCAAAATGGGGTTTGACCATCTATTTTAGTCATGTACCTATAATACTGTCACTTACCAGGGGTTGAATGTCCCCCCATCTCGTCTTCAAAACGCTACATCTGCAAATATACCAAACCCTTTAAATAACTTGTCATTACCTAGGTGAAAACTCAAATCACTATCACTGTCGTCACTTTCAATGTCAACATTAATCACCAGCTCCTCAACAGACGTATATACCTCTAGTTCAAAATATTGTCTTATAAGTTTATTGGTATGACCTATGTAATGTGTCCATTGTTCTGCAGAGACCTCTTCTAAAGCTGTCCTCCACGCCAAAATTGGATTTTTATTCTTCAGAACCTCACTGTCATATGTTCGCTTGGTTGGACTCCATACCATTTCAATCGGGTTAAAAATACAATGATATGGAGGCAAACGTAATGGTTTATGACCAGCCTCATGAGTCATGAATAACATGATCCATTACATAGACAGGACTTTTATAATTTTGTCTGCATAACTTTAATAAGGTGTCCTTTTTATCTGTCTCAGAAAAATGGATATTGTTATTTTGAAGCCAGGTCTGTAAATGAGCTTTTCTCCATGCACAAGTTGGTTTCTTTTCCTCCAAGCGACTATGGTAACTGGCGTTGTCCAGAACAATTATTGATGGTTCCGTCAAAGCAGGTAATAATTTATCTTGCAACCACTCTTCAAAAGTTTCTGCATTCATTTCTGAATGGTAATCCAGTGATTTTTTTTTGCTTTTGAAGATGAGTCCTGCTCCTTCAATAAAACCATGAGAATTGCCCGCATTAACGACAATGTATCGATCTAAAATTTCGTATTTTACAATTAAACGTAATTTCATATAAGTTGACTACACTAGTCTGTACCTCCTTCCCCTGTTATCTGTTTTACTGATCGTACATCTTCATTTTGCCAAGATCGCCTTACTGTGCCATCAGCAAATACCCACGTTTAATCCAAATAAACACAAGGTCTAGGATCAAAGGAGTTTAAATTGTCCATGTAGTCTTTCAAAAACTTTTTTCTCAGTAACGTAACATGTGGCTTCTCCATTAATGCACGCCTATTGTCGTCTTTACGATAAGTGCAACTTAATGTTTTCAAAAGTATTGCAAGACTTGAACGTTTGTAATGGTAAATAAATTTTGAAGTGAGCTCCTGGCCTAAAGTATCCAACGTCACCTGCTTTTCTACAATTAAAAATTATTAATTCTACACACTTAATTTCCTAAAATAATGGCCCCAGAAATCTACATGCAAAATAAACTCATAAATTAAGAAAAAAAAATCTGATTGAATAAAGCACCCTTTCTTCTCTCTTACTCTGATGAACCATGTCATATAAAACAAAACGAATTTCTTGTTTAATATTTGAACCCAAATCTGTCGTACTATTTTTGGAACGTCGCCTTTTAATTTTCTGAGGCTCGTCTTGTACTGCATCTTTGTATTGCAAGACTGAGTTCTTATTAATACCCAAACAAAGTGCAGTTCTGCAGTTACCTACAAAAACAAGACTTAAAATGATGTGTTAGGTGTAAATCATCAACAGTACCTCAACAGCAGATCCCAAACACAAATTTCTTTCCTTAAAATAGGTGTATGCATTGGCAATCATCTTTTGTGCGGTCACATTACCAGCGACAATAATATAGCTTCTCTTGGCCTATCAAACAGTTCATTAAAAAATCAAACGAAAAACCAAGAATCTTACCTTTGACTGAACCGTATTTGTTATATCACTTAGGCCACTCATTGTTTAAAGAAAGTTTTTCCTTCGAAAGATTCTTAATTAAATAGTTTATTTTATAACACTTTGACGTCCTACAAACACACGCTGACAGGCACCTGACAGGTCGGTCGGAACCGTGTAGGGTGTAGGAATAAAAAGGGCGCGAACACTGCCAACGTTAAAGCGCATCAACCCAATGTTCCTATTGATATACATTGTTAATGTCTAAGGAAATTTCTTTTTTTCACGATATTTGAAAAAGTTGAATCTATGGCTGGATTCACTTTACGTTATTAATTTTTTTTTTGTTAACCGCACATCTGTTTTCTGCAATTTACGTTATATTTTGTTATACGGTAAAATTCTCATATAACGTAACAGAAAATGCGCTACCGCAAACTCCCTACTATCAGCTCGCAAATCTGATTTTTATGTTCCAGACAAGTTGAAAGTATTGGATTTTCTAGCAAATGAGGGCCCATTATCTCAACCATTTAGTGGCATATACCTACTCTGCAGAAATACTATTTACTTGAATTGATTTGGATGTGATTGGAACAGTTGGAATGATGAAAGACTCTACAGGATTTTGGGGTACAGGAATTTCAACCGGAGTTTCAGTGGGAAAAGTCTAAAAAACAAAAACATTAATAAGAAGACAGTAATTAATAACTGGAGGTCCCTGATTATGACTGTGAAAACCAATTAATTAAATAGTTTATTTTATAACACTTTGACGTCCTACAAACACACGCTGACAGGCACCTGACAGGTCGGAACCGTGTAGGGTGTAGGAATAAAAAAGGCCCGAACACTGCCAACGTTAAAGTGCATCAACCCAATGTTCCTATTGATATACGGGGTGATCAAGAAGGACTGTTTAAGTTGGTAACACTGAATTGTATTTTAAATCGTATAACAGGAGTAACTTTCGGTTGTTGATGGCTTGTCGTTGTTAATGCTATACCTACATCAGATATTTGTCAAATAAACCAACAAAACATATCCGGTTGCAGTGTTATAAATAACCGAATTAAAAAATTTTCTCAATTGTACTGCCAACTTAAACAGTCCTTCTTGATCACCCGGTACATTGTTAATGTCTAGGGAAATTTCTTTTTTTCACGATATTTGAAAAAGTTGAATCTATGGCGCAAAAACCAATGACGTCATTTAAACAAGTTGTACGTCACAGGATGGCATTTTTCAAAATAAAATCGACCTATCCGAGCGATTTTCCAAAAAACATCACATAACGCTACTCCGAGTATGAATTTTGTTCCAAACTTTATTTTCACACTGTCTAAAGCTCGGATTATACAGGTGTCCCAGAATTCGCTCCCATCCCTTGAAGGGGGTGTTCTGCATTAACTTCTGAGTGATAATCTGCAGAAAAAAATGTCCAGGCTCCAATGGTTTAGAGGACGATTAAGTTGGCCAATCAGAATGCTGTTTGAAGGGGAGTTGGTTATCAAAAGAGAGAGAGCTTTGGAAAAAATGTTACATGGAGGCGGCAAGAACCAATGGTACTGAAATGAATATTTTTAAACTGACATTTCGACACTTTTTAAACGTCAAAAAACGAATCTGATTTTTCAGTAAGGTTTTTAATGCTTAGTGGCTATTACAACTTTAATTACCTACTTCACAAATTGACCATAAAATCTAATGTGTTGTAGTTTTTATACCGTTAAAGCCTGGACATTTTTTCTGCAGATTATCACTCAGTTATTAATCCAGAACATCCTCTTCAAGGGTTGGGCGCGAATTCTGGGACACCTGTATGCACTAAAAAATGAAGAAAATATGCGCATATACAGGGTCTATCAGAACTGGCGGACCAAAATAATACGGTGAAATCGTCATCTTCTGGGAATAATAGGAAAAATATTTTAAAAAATCCATCCTCATTGGATTTTAAAATAAGAACGTTGTTAATTGACCAATCGCGTGTAGATATAAAATTACCTTAAAAAATTATATTAGTAACTATCGAAACAAATTTGATTGTTGCAAAGACATAATAATTGAATATTGTGTCATAATAAATTATTTCTGACAATTACAAAAGTCATTAAAAACGCTTGATGTTTACTTCTTCAGAATATTTTGATATGCTTGTCTTATATGGACAGTGTGATAAGAGTGCCACAGTTGCTGCTCAGGAATACGCAGTTCGTTTTCCCAATAGGGAACATCCTAGCAGAAATACTATAAACTGAAAAATACTATAACCTAAAAACGTCCGTTATTGCACCAACAATGCGCATACCCAACAATGCATATGCATCATTTGAAATGCATCCATAGTTACAAATAAAGGAGGAAAACTAATTTATAGGTAACTTAACATCAACAACAGGATTGGTCAGTTTAAATTGCTTCTTTCCGAATCACTATTGAAGATAGATTTTTTTGAACATTTTTCCTATTATTCCCAGAAGATGATGAATTCACCGTATTATTTTGGTCCGCCAGTTCTGATAGACCTGTATATGCACGCTTTTTAGCTAAAAGTGCACTGAAATATGCACAAATATGCAAAAAAGTATGCATAAACATGCTATAATATGCTCTATCATTTTTATAAAAAAAGACAAATTTCACAGAATTTTTGAAATTTATTAATATACGGTGAGCGGCAAAAGTATGGAATAAATTCATTAAAAATTAAACAATTTTTTTTTCAAAAAAATCTGGACGGGTCAATTTTAGTTTATAAAAATACATATTTTAAAACCAAATAAAATTCCAAGGGGGTCTATACTCCATTTTGCGCTAATCATTGGCCGCATATCTGCGCAATCCCATATGTTATTATTTGTCATTTATTTTTCCAGCTAACTTAATTTGGTTATTACATTGTAACGCAATGCATTTTGATAGCTTCTCGCTTGGTGTTCGTCATTTGTTTCAAAAGTTAGTATTTTATGTGAAGTTATACTTGTGATACATTGTTGTTTTCAGAATAAAAATCTCTATCAGAATTACTACAAAAAAATATGTATTCCTATTTGAAAAAAAATATTTTGACAGTTTAGCCTTGAAGCCCTTGAAACTATACGTGAATTTAGTAGGCCGTTTTGTAGCCTATTCACAATTATTTAATTGGGTGTATAGATAATTAAAATACTCCGATAAATAAGGGAGCTATGGACTCGTCTTTTTTTTGGGGACACCTGTATAATAAATTATCTGTGTTTTGTGAGTTTTTTAAATATATATATTTTTTTTTAATAAAAGGCAATAAAATGCACTAAATTTAAATAATATGTGCACGTAATAAAATAATTGACGCAGTATGACCTTGACTGTGGCATAACTTATTTCTTTACAGCGCAGCGCATGCGATACTCATTTATGACGTTACGAAGAGAAACATGAACATGACAAACACTAAAAGAAGTGCACGGTTTCCCAGTAAAAAGTGGAGGCTAAAAATTAATTAATGGGTACAAGTAAGTGACTTTTCGCAGCCCTCTAAGTAATAATTAATATTTTAGGTAGATAGGTACTAATTAGAAATTAATTAATCTGAAACAAGGCCTATCAAGAATTATTTCGTGTAAAAAATTTAAAATATCCGACTTAGTAAACATAGCTGTTATCATTTAACCTTTAACTTGACCTGAGGTTTCTACACTCTCTATTACCTACTTACGATCAGTTTTAGAAATGCAATTGCTACAAGAATTTAAACTGATCCTTATAGTGTTGGTTCTAGTGAATAAAATTTTGTGTTTCTGTGAAAATTCATACATTGTTATTTGTGACGATTTAGAGGATATAAAGCAAAATGAAACTACAAGCTGGAAATACGTTCTTATCGGTTCAAGTCAAACAAACTACGAACGACCTAACAACATCTTAGATGGTAGTGTTACTCTTTCTCTGGCTCGCACAAAATCGTTGACAATTATTAACCAACTAAAACTTATTAGAACACCAATCTCTATTGTACGTGAAAATTATCTGGAGTATCTGAATCTATACGACAATGATATAAACGAAATTGATGATTACACGTTCCAAAATTTGCCTAATTTGAAGGAAGTGTACTTGGAAAGAAACAAAATAGGACACTTGGGACGTGGAATATTTCAAAACACGACTCTAGAAGTGGTAAACTTGTCACGTAATAGGATCAAATCCATCACAACTTGTTTCTATCACAGCAAAATCAAGTGGATCTTATTGAATGAAAACAAGATAAGCTTCATCAAACCTAGAGCTTTCCCGCAAGAAGTGGAACAACTAGAACTAAACGATAATCTTCTCGAATCTATTGAAGGAACTGTTTTTGAAAACTTACACAATCTGAAGGAATTATTTCTTCAACGCAACCTTTTAACTCAAATTCCAGATATTTCGGCTTTGAAAAAAATACACTACTTGCACTTTGCCTATAACAATATGAAATTAGTACACTATCCGTTCAATAATCATAAGGATTTAGAATTCCTCGACTTAAGTTCTAATTTAATCAAAAATGTTACAGTGGAAGTGTTTAGTTCGGACCGGACCCCACCGTTAGTGTTACTACCTTTTAATCGTTTAACGAATCTTAAATTCAATAATCCAGAAAGAAAAACTGACTTGGTCCTCTATGGAAATCCCTGGAATTGTGACTGTTTGTTTCGTATTGAAAAAATTTTAGTAACCCATAAGCATTACAAATCTTGCGAATTTGACTTTTTCAGAAATGGAAGATTACCAATGTGTGTAGGAAGTGGTAAGTGTGAGGACGACAGTGTCGAAAGCAATGACATAAAAAATTTCATCGACATGATCATTAGTTGTGAAGATAGATCATTATGTAATTTTCGTTTATGAAGTAGTTGTAACATATGTAGAAAGATCGATATAATTAATTTCATTTATTAACTGCTCCCTTAATCAGTGTAAAGTATCAGTTATAGAATGTTATCTTTTATATGGACTAGGATTATGTGAAAGGAGAAGTTTATAATGATTGTTACGCACTGAGTGCATTTTTAAGTAATATTTTTTATGCACGATTATATTATAATTTGACAATTATGCACAGATTTTCTTGACATAAACGTCTCTTTATGGCCCACGGATCACTTTATGCCCGTGGGCCATAAAGATATGTCAAATAAAAGTCAAAAACATTTTTGTTGAAATTAGGAAAAAAATTGCCACTTAACTCAAATTTCCTAATCCCGAATGGGGATTACTCGATACTGGACACTCATTTCTGCCGCTTTCTCATCCTCGTTTATCATTTCGTTAATGAATTTATAACCGAAAATTGCAATTGTCATAATGGCTACGGGTATTTTCACTGTTCCCAAGGTTACGCGCAAAACTAAAAATTTGACGGGAGCACTACGCGATGCAAACATCCCGTGGTGTGGGCAGACATTTATTTATTAATTTTTGTTAAATGTTGGGTTTTAGGTCTTAATCGTGCATAAAATAGTGTATGTACTGCGGGCGTGAACTGGCTTTTATGGCCTTCAGCGTGTTTTTAGCCCTCGTTATCACTCGGGCTCAAAATCACACCTCAGACCATAAAAGCCCTCTTACGCCCTTAATACATAATAGTTATTTTTATATTAAGTGCGTGAAGAGAGTGTTTTTTGTGCATGAAAAGGTCTTTTACGCCGAGACGAAGGTCGAGACAGTATAAGCCTTTGAATGCACAAAAACATCTTCACGCACGAAATATAAACAATATTTTTTCTATAATTGTTTAAAAAAATAGAAATTAAAAATTCAAATTTTTGAAGGAACTCTGAAGTTTCAATGCAGTGACCATGTTGCTAGGTAACTAATAAAATACAGTGCGTGAAGTGAAACACAGAAATAGTCGTGTGCGTGAAATTGCATTTCACACACTGTTTTGTATGGTTTCTATGGTTTCGATCTTACTAACAATGCAAAAAGAAATACACGTTAGAAAATGACCCACTTCAGGCACCGATAACTATGCGTGAATTTCAATTTTTTGAATCAATAATAGAAAAATAACTATTAAATAAAATATAAAAAAGCTTAAAATTGTTAGGTTAAGTTTTCTTTTTTCTTCACAACACAAATTATGTTCGAAATAATTATTAAGAAGGTATGTTCATAAATACAATTTTATTAAACCAAACTTGATTTATTGAGGAATAAAACTTGTGACCCAAAATGGGACAGTCACTTGACCGGGCTCAAGTTTTTGTTCGGGGCTCTAGGGTGGCTTCAATTGTGGGCGCTAGGCAACTATAATTTTGGAGCTACTGATGGTCTTGTTCAGTTGCCGGAACAAGAGCTCCGAGTTCTCGACACCGTGACACAAAAAAAAAACTAAATCTAAGTTGAAAATTTAAATGAACTTCTTTAATAAAAGATTATTGAAACAAGAATGAAAATGAAACGTTGAAATGAGATTAATGAATTGTGATTGAATATAAATTAAATAAAATGATTTTTAAGAAAAGCTTTCCTTTTACAAGATTTTGTTAACTTAACGATTACTTTTAAATTAATTAACAACTATGAAGAAATTTAATAAAATTTTGGTGTCGTGAACCGACGTTACATTAGAATAATAAATCAACAAAAATTGAAATTGGTGAAATCTGGATTTTATCTTATGGCCTCGAACCTTGGAGAGATGTCGCACATGATGACATGTGCGTCAATAGATCTTGATGAACTCTTACAGTACTAATCGGTGAAAACGGCTGTGCTGGAAAGACCGGTTGCCTCGGAATTTCCATGGCGTTTTCAGGAATCGGCACCAACGGTAATGGCAGTACAGGAGAGACCGGTTGCCTCGGAATTTCCAGGACGTACCATACGGGAAACGATAACGGGAAGACCAAAAACTAAATTCCAAAAAACCACTAACGACAGGCGTTAGTAACGAAAATTAAAACGATACGATAATTACCTTTCCGCTTGAAAGGGGCGACCTTTGTCTTCTGATCGAGTTCAGCGATACTAAGTTCCTTCCGGTAACGGTAAACGGTAAGCGGTAGCTTCTACAAAATCGGACGGAACTCAACAGTACCAAACTCGACAAAAACAGGATCAAAATCTTCAACGGGACCAAAACGGACCAAAGTCTTCAACGGGACCAAAGCAGACTAAAACAGGACCAACGGCTTCAACAGGACCAAACAGGACCGAAGCAGGACCAAACAGGAGCAAAGCAGAACCAAACAGGCCAAAACAGGACCGAAGTACCCCTCTCTAAGTGACAGGGGCCCTCGCGTTTCCGCTTCGATCGTCCTTTCGCTACCCTCGCCCCTTGCAATTCTGCGTCACGCGAAACAATTGACACTTATTCCCATTTTTAATTAGACATTCCGATTTTCGAACGTACGGCGCATTAATTGAAGGGACTTCCACTGTACTACTCGTGCGCTCTGGCTTGTCAAGAGAACGATCATGGCGCCGATTTATTTACCTTTCGCTTTCCCCCAACGGGGAAAATTGCAGATGGTTTCACGGTAAAGTGTCGGTAAGTCCGCGCATATATTGCGGCAGATGGTAGTCGTCATTCTTCGCAGGGTCGAGAAAAAGGACAGAGACAGACAGAAAAGAAGTTGTTCGGAAAGAAGAAGATAACGTCCCGGCAAGTGGCGAAAGTGAAAGTGGGGAACCACATTGCCGTTGCGTCATCCGTAGCTGTGGAAAGATAGAGAGAGAGAGATTAGAAGAAGAAGAAGAAGGGGAAAAAGAAGAAAATGGATACGAGAAAAAGATGAATCGCAGCCAGACGATCCAAAGACGTGAGTCTGCACGAAATGACTTTGCTTTTATTGAAATGAGCGACCCAAAAATAATTTACTCTTACTTAAAACTCCATATTAAAAATTTTACGTTATCTGTCCTGTTACCTCCATGTACCGTAAGGAAATGGAACTATGGTAATATGGTAGAAAAATCCGAGATAAAATCAAATTCTGATTGCTTTGGGCGAATCGTAAAAAAAAGTGGTTTTTCACAGGACGACTCTGAATACGCCTGCGTTTCTGTATGTGGAATTTTTTCGCTTACGATAACTTTCGCAAAAATGCACCGATTTGTTGATTTTTTACACAAGAAGTTTCTCTCAGTAGGAACTCCGCACTTATTGATTTTGGTACCACTTGGACCAGTGGTTTTGGAAATAATGCATTTTTTTCGTTCACGTTCACGATAACTTCTCCAAAAAGGCATCGATTGCGATATTTCTTTGTGGCAATATTTCATGCCGCATTTTTAATGGAAAGATAGTTTTGTTAATTAATTAATATTATCAAAAGACGTTTACAAAATAGACAGAAAGTTGTTTTTTCAACGGGCGCAAAATCACCGTGAGTGATCATTAAGGCGGCCTTACACCAAGGCAACAATTGGCAACATGTTGCCGGCAACATTTTTTAGTAATGATCGGCAACATTACTAAAAAATGTTGCAGGCAACATGTTGCCAATTGTTGCCTTGGTGTAAGGCCGACTTTACATACAATCATTTGTAACGTAGTTAAATACACAAATCAAATGCTGGAAATGCATTCGTAACATTTTTCATAATAGTCTTGACCAAATTTATATTTAGACCCTTAATATTTAGTGCCTATACTTGTCTAAGTATCGTACTCGTACAAAGGCTTCTGGCAAATTGTGCTAAAACTTTTCCGATATTTTTTTTTTATATAAATTACTTTGGAACATGGAAGTCTTGTATGGCTCCAAGACGGTTCTCAACACGGACATTTTTCTAAAACTATGACTGTGGTTTAAAACAATTACTTGAAACAACAGAAATCAGATTTTAATAATTATTTGTCATTTATGGCAATGTCATTAGGAATTGGTAAGATCATTGCATATTTACGACGATCACTGATACTGAATTATATGGTCGTCGGATGGATATGTTTTACATCTTTATTTTTTATTATTATTCTGTACAAAGGAAGCAGGACTTTGCAACCAGAGATGGAATATCAAGAAAAGTTACGTCAACAATACTTGAGATTAAAAGAAAAAATTCAAGCTCAGAGGTTGTGGTAAGTCATTTAATTTCAATAAGTTACACTCTAGTAAGTAATTCTTTTAGATTTTTGACAGAAGAAAATCTTTAAATGTTTTTATCCACATCTAAGAGATCCTGCGTAAGAGACAACTACTAGGTAACTTGTAAAAATATTTTAATTGCTAAATTAACTTTCATACTAATAAAAATGTCACACAATTAATTAATTATTTTCTTATTCTCCGTATTTTCTAAGTCTTCTTGTACAATACTTACATATTTTTCATTCGAGTAAGTCAACTTTTTAAATTTCTTGACTTAAACCACTTACCTTAAGGTTTCGAAAGTTACAACAAATGCTTTATTTCGTTCTACGGACTTATGGATTCCTAGTGGCAATGCACATAATCATAACCAAACATAAAATAACACCACCCTATTTCGGTTATTATAACATCCTTCCTCTCCTTCTGTTCTCTTTTCATCCTTTTCATCGAATCTGCCTTCTCCGCCTGCCATTTTTCTTCTCTTCCTCGCATCTCCTCTCTCACTGCCGCTAATTTCTTTCTTAGTACTTTGTTCTCCTCTTTTATTCCCGCCGTATCCTCTCTTATCTCCCTAATCATGGTTTTCATTTCCTTGCTTTTATTTCCTTCTTCGCTTCTACTTGCGGATCGTCCCGTTCTGGAACTATTTTTGAATGGGCTCGTGCCTTCTTCAGACGTCCCACCCTCTTCTCTTTCTCTCTTGTTGCTTTCTTTCCTTACTTTCGGCAATTTCGGCATGCCCTCTCTTTCTTGCCCCCTGCCTTCTGTTTATTAGGTACCTCTCAATCGCTCCTAGTTGTTTACATTAGTAATCTCTGCACTTTTTTACTAAACACGTCTGCTCACTGTCGCTGCCAGACCAGGAATCAGGTTTCGAAAGTCTTAAACGTTTATTCAGATCCGTTTATTATTACAAATAATGCCTAAGTTGTAGTAGGTAGGACCTAGGTACTTATTGAATATAATTTTATAAGTAGGTACCTATGTACACTTGTGTATGTCACTTGGTGGCTACCGACCACTGCTAACGAAAATTTAGTCCAGAGACGATTTCCAAAATTTCACTGTTAAAAGCCATATGCTGATTGATAGAATACTTTGCTATCATAATTCAGTAGGTATCTTATTATTTTCTTTTACACCGTTAAGTTTAATAAAAGTAGGTACTTAAATATTTTTTGTCGTGGAATCCTATTTTACTTAATGTTTTTTGTGTGAATAAAAAGAAAATTTGCTTTGTTACACTTATAAGCATATGTTTTGTTACCTGGATCCTCATGGGCTCAAGTGATGTGAAATTGAAATCAAACAAAAGGATTTGGACATGAATTCAAACTCAATACGGTTCTGCCTTGTCAATGGTGATGGTGAAGTGTATGTGTATTTTGGGTTGCCTAGATTTTGATTAATAATGAAAGTTCCATAAAATGTTTATGAGTGTTTGGTAATATTGATAAATTACAATCTCGTTAACGTTCGAAATTACCGAGAATTTTTAAATGGAACAATGTGGGATATTTATAAACCGACAGAAATGTTAATGAATCTGACAAAACAGTGATTGTAGTTTAATGTTTATTTCCTGTGGGCATTTGAATGAAACCTTTCTTATCATCAATAATATCTAACGTATCCTTGATACCGATGGCATTTAGAAGAGTTGAGATAGCGTAAGTTATCTATAACAGTCCAAATAAAATGAACACCAATCCAAGTATGCTGGCAACGGAACATAACCTATAAAAGTGGAAATTCAGTCATGAGTGCAATAATAAGACAGATAAATGCCGTAGGATGGCATCGAATACTTGCAGCATTCCTTATCATTTGGCTGGTGATATTACTCTTTACAGCATTTCCCATGTTGGGAACACACATGACCTCGAGCGATTCGAAAACTTCCGAAAGACTGACAAGAGCTTTGGCGGACTTGGAAGCCTTACGTAAACAAAACACGGAACTTCAAGAAATCTTCAGAGACATTAATTTAGAGTGAGTCCTTAGAACGTGCAAAACGCGATCTCTTTCATTTTGCGATTTTCAGTTCGCTGAAAGGCGACCAAAAAGAAGCCATCGAGAACTTTCAATATCGCTTGACAAAAGCTGAACACAATTATAATAAAAATCAACAGTTAGGTTACATCAGTTCAAAGGAAGAACCAAACACTCAATATGAACTGCTGAGACGAAGAATCTACAGCAACACTAAAGAATTTTGGTATTTCATGCATTTTGGTTTGTTGGAGCTTCAGAAAAAGGCCCAAGATACTGCACCAGATGTGGCCAGTTCCATCCAATATTTATTGAATTTAGGTGGTGAACATAAGAGGTCATTACTGCACGATATTGAGGAGCTAGCTGAAGTTGATGGGTATGCCACATGGAGGGAAAAGGAGGCAAATGATTTGAGCGACTTAGTTCAAAAAAGATTTCACCATTTACAGAATCCCGCCAATTGCAAAACTGCCAAAAAGTTGATATGCACCTTGAACAAGGTAAAAATTTTAGATTTAATGTTAAAGAGATCTGTTATGAGAAAATATACATATATTCTGCATGTTCTTTATTGATAAAGTAAAGGTACAAAACAAAAATATAATAGTATAATAGAGAAAAATAATATTCAATTTTTTTTGGGCATAGAAATTTAAATGCACAATAATTATTAAGACATGATATCCTAGTTTCCCTAAAGAAATTTTCATCTTCCACAAGAGGTCTACATAAATTTAAAAAAAAAAATTCACATTTTGTTTGTGAAAATAACGTGATTAGCATATTTTTTATATTCGTTCAGTGCTGCCTTTGGCATAATAATTATCTGCTTTAAGTATGTTAAAGAATTGATAACATGTCCCATGTCTAAAGCGTTATTGCTTCTATCAGTGCCGCACTTAAACATTTAATTCTTTTGAATTGTTAAATAAGCAAAGCTTTGTTCGTATTTCCGGGCTCGTTATAACATTATTTAAACCAATTATTATGTTTCTTTAAAGGGATGTGGTTATGGATGTCAACTCCATCACGCCGTCTACTGCTTCATGGTGGCGTACGGTACGAAACGCACTTTAATTTTAAAGTCTAAAGGGTGGCGTTATCACAAATCTGGA
Organism: Tenebrio molitor; assembly: GCF_963966145.1. Classification (NCBI taxonomy): domain Eukaryota; kingdom Metazoa; phylum Arthropoda; class Insecta; order Coleoptera; family Tenebrionidae; genus Tenebrio; species Tenebrio molitor. The sequence continues at coordinate 18,657,306 of NC_091051.1, read as the reverse complement.
TGGGACGAAGTTTTCAAACCGGTGAGCGACAGTTGTGTCGACCCTAGTGGAGAAAGTGTCAGTAATTGGCCTGGTACTCGTCTAGACGACTCGATTTGAAAAGTAAAACTGAACGCGTCTTTTTTTTAAGGCAATTCAGATACGCAAGTCTTGAATCTTCCAATTATCGATTCGTTATCGCCTCGTCCTCCATTTTTACCATTGGCGATACCAGAAGATCTGGCTCCACGACTGACTAGATTGCACGGAGATCCGATCGTTTGGTGGGTCGGCCAAATCTTGAAGTACCTTCTGAGGCCACAGCCTAAAACTGCGTCCATTATACAGGAAACGATGACTCACATAGGATTCAAACGGCCCATTGTCGGGTGCGTACTTAAAATAATGTTTTTATCATCCGTAAAAATGTCTATTTTTAAAATTTTTCTTTGGTCTCGTGTAATTTATCAGGTGGCTTTTATATACTCTGTTTCACCCAAAATCTTATTTTTGTTTCACTTTTTAGTGATAGTAATTCTTGTGTTGCAGTGTTCACGTGCGCAGAACTGATAAAGTTGGCACGGAAGCGGCGTACCATGGCATCGAAGAGTACATGATGGTCGTAGAAGAATACTATAAACAATTAGAATTAAAAGAAACAGTCAGTCAAAGACGTATATATTTGGCCACGGATGATCCGAAAGTAATCGCCGATGCCAAAAGTAAATACCCACTCTACGAAGTTCTAGGAGATCCGACCATATCGAAAACGGCGGCGATCTCTACAAGATACTCTGACTCATCATTATTCGGCATTATCAACGACATCCACATGTTGGCCATGAGTGATTATTTGGTTTGCACATTTTCATCTCAGGTAAGCAAGTAAAAGGGATGCATTTTTCAATTCTATACGTTATTTGATCTGAGCTAAGTCAGTATCGATAAAAAAGATCTGTAGGATAAATTATTATTATTAGAACACGGCCAATGTGTTTCAGCGGTCTTAATGAAGCCCTAAAAAATTACAGGAGTAAGATACTCGAATAAAAAACAATAAAAACATGTCAACAAAAAAAAAACTTATCAACGCCGTATGCGTTACGGTAGGTTAGTACAGGTGGTGGATTCTTTTATGGGCTGTGACCTTGGAAATATGTGCGCGAACGCGGAGCGATAAACCAGTGAAAAATCTATAAATGAAAACTGAAAGCGTCGACTACATTACATAGAAATAGACGAGAGAGAGACGAAACTAATCTAACGAATGACTATGTTTTCCAATCGGTTTGTAGCGCCTACTTGAGACCTACATTCGTCTTTTGACTGATAGCCCATGAGAAAATCCAACACCTGTACAAGTTTGCTGACCTGACGTGATAAGAGAACCATAATAAATGTTCAAAATGTCGTCTCCCATACTAAAGAAGTTTGTGTTCGCAATAGCATCGCTGGATTTGCACGAATAGTTTCGGCCACTTGCGTCACACGACGTTAGTTTTTCTTTGCACTGCTTCATGTCCACAAGAAAAAAATCACACAGATTTCAATCCGGTGACTAAGCTGGCCACGAAATGAGTCCGTAGTGATCAATTAATATTTCCTCAAAATTGTTGTTAAACCAATTTGTCACGTTTCTTGCACAGTATGGTGGAGATCTGTCGCGTAAATACCTACATTTCACATCGTCTGACCAAGGACATATCTTCCAAAACATTATTCAACACGTTTCGAAAAAAAATACGCTGCATCCTTTCAACTTGAAGATGAGGGTTTTAGTTCGACCGTACGGGAATGTAAAACTTGTTTAACGTGTTGTCAAAAACCTGTCCTGCGAGGATAAGGATGTAATCCTTGTTCATGTAAAGTACGATAAACGGTAAATGTGCAAACATCTACTAGTAAAACAAGTCCTGTGCTTAAATTTGGCTCTTCTTCAATGACTTGCGGAATTTCAGGTTCAATTACCAAAACGCAGTCATCGTAAATGTACGCGAATCAGGAATTTCGCGGTGTGGAAATCGTTCCACGTCCAAATGGCACGCCCTATTGCGTTAACCAAAGCTGTCCTAAATATTGATGAACTTGAACTCGCCACTAGTGATGTTGACCATGTTCACAAAAATAAATAAATAATTCATTTTACTTACAAATCGAATACAAAAGATCTTTACTTAGCGAGATTATTTGAACGCTGATTAAGTGATTATATCGCCCCAAACTTTTGGCTTTTTTTTTATCCATTTATTTACCATTCAACATGTCAACAGGTTTGCCGAGTGGCCTACGAAATAATGCAGAGCTATTTTCCCGACGCCTCCGCTCGCTTCAGATCTCTAGACGACATCTATTACTATGGCGGTCAAAATGCCCACAACACCATCGCCGTTTTACCTCACGAACCTAAAAAAGGCGGCGAGATGAGCGTGCTCGCTGGCGACTTAATCGGTGTGGCCGGAAACCATTGGAACGGTTTCAGTAAAGGTCGCAATCTACGAACCAATCAGGTCGCTCTGTATCCCAGTTTTAAAGTCAAAGACAAAATAGAAACGGCCAAGTTTCCAACCTACTCCGAAGTCGACAAACTTGATGCGGACGAACAATAATTTCTAATGTAGTAATAATTGTGATAAGTTTATTTTTAACTACTGTTGATTTTCCAGGAGGGGAAGTTGACAGAAACAGTAGTAAGCACCCGTACTAGTCTTCAGTTGTTTACAGAATAAAAATCTAAAGAAATTAGATATTGTATTAATAATAATTTATTAATAATTGGTTATTCACTAGTTTGTGATATTTTTATAAAATTCGTTCAACAAAAAAATCGTAAACCCAAACTCTGGAAATTACCAAAGAGGAAATTTGGTTAAAATATTTGTATTTTTTCGCTGACAGATGTTCACTTTAATTATTTTCTCTATTCCATTTTTATTTCTGTGAATGATTATATTTTTGAAGAGCTTTGTTTTGTGTGATAGATTATGTGAAGGTTTTTATTTTGCCGCAATACTTTAATTTGTGCAAGGGAACAAGAAATAATCAAAGAGAACAAAATGGTACCTACTTTGGTAGTTGAGTCCTTCGAATTTCTTCACCACAAAGTAGAATGAAACAAAGCACTACGAATTATTTTATGAAATGATTATTGCTCATCAACATTCAACTAAACTGTAAAGAAGTTATGAAACACAAGTGCAATACAATAAGACATAAAACTAAATAAACGAGCTTAAAATTTTATTTTTTGTTGTAAATATTAACGTAACATAATTTATATAGTTTATGGTGTTATCAGTTTAAACTCGACGTGTAATAGATTATACTTTTTATTTAAAGACAAATGTGACGTCCGGGTCTACCCAAAATGGTCTTGCATACAGAGTGAATATTTTTTGATACACATATCCTTGCATAATGAGGAAATTCAAAATTACGGTAGACCTTGTGCGGACTCTGATTTTAACATGAACAAAAATGCAGATGTGTGCCAAAAGTATTCGCTATAATAGATGTCGACTTTCAGTTTTCAATTGTTAAATTGTTTTCTATTGTGTAAACGTTATATTTAATAAATTACATACATACTTATTGTATAAGATGCAATCAACAAAAATATCACTATTCAAATTATTTAAAAAAATAATTAGCAAAATGTACATGAAGCCGTGGCAGGATTTGTTGCTTTTCCAGTCTACAACACTTTTTTGTGTTAAGTTGTATTTGTTGAAAGTAACATACCTGTTACAGCTTCGTTGTATTATTCTATTTCTAATAAAATATTTTCGCAAAGTTTTTTTGTCTTTTTTATCACTGCTTTCAACCGGAATTGATAAGCTTCAATTATAACACAAATTTCGATCGTAAAGAAGTTAGTGTTAAAAACTAAAGTAGCTACCACCGAATATAAAACACTCGAAGAGTGTACTCTTTTGCTCTTTGCTACTGACACATTTAATTTGTCCTATACTCTACACTCTACCCATGTTTGTTGACAGTATTTTGACATTTGACAGTTCATCTTACTTAAATTTTAATTTTAAGGTTAGAAGACGTAAATTTTGAAAAATTGTATTTAAAGGTAAGATTAATATATTTCAAATTTTATTAAAACAAAAAACTGTTTTAGATTACATAAGAGAACCTGACAACCTTTGTAAGAAAACTGGAGTATAAAAATAATTTACAAAAATGTCAATGCATGCAGCAAAACAATTTACCAAAAACCTTTCCAAAATTTATAAGGAACAAATCCGAACCCTATCAAGTTTACCTAAGCTAAAACGTACGGAGGCCCAGTGTATAATAAGTTGCAAACATAGTCATTTAAATCATTACGCAAATATGGAATACCATAACTTAGATGCAATAGGTTTAGCCTCTAAAGGTTGGAATCATTCCAAATCAAAAGGTGACAGTTTTACAATAAATCCAGTTCATGCAAATTATGAAGAGGAAATGATACCATTCAATCAATTGAATATTGATTCAAATCTAATAAAAGCTTTAAGCAAACGTAATATTAAAGGAGCTACAACATATCAGGCAAATGCGTTTCCATTAATTACTCAAGATAAACATCTAATGTTTGCTGCAGAGACTGGTTGTGGAAAAACAATATCATACTTGGTACCAATCATTCAGCAATTGATTGGTACGAAGGTAGAAGAAATGAACACCCCTCGAGCATTAATTCTTGTGCCAAACAGGGAGTTGGCTTATCAAGTAGGAGAAATGGCAGAGACGTTAGCAGAAGCGGTCGATCTGAAAGTAAAAGTAATCGTCGGAGGACGTACTAAAAGAATCATGATGAACCCTGAATTTGACCAAATCCACATTTTGGTAGGAACTCCTGGAGCCTTAGGCAAACTAAGTACAGTGGGAGTGTACCGATTAAATCATGTTTTGTACACAGTCTTTGATGAAGCTGATACTTTAGTGGATGACAGTTTCGTAGATCGAATCGGTTCATTATACAAAAAGGTTCCCCAATCAAAAATTATCCTAGTTTCGGCAACCTTGCCTAAATCATTACCTGACTGTCTAAAACCGCTCGAGCCACATTTACAGCAATTAACGTCGCCAAAATTACACAAACCACCCTTGAACATTACACAGAAGTTCATGAGAATGACCCGATCAGCGAAACCTTCAAATCTCTTACAAATCGCCAAAAATAACAAACATCCAATGCTGATTTTCACAAATCGAAATGAGACTTGTAACTGGCTTGCCATGTTCCTAAGAGAGAACGGAGTGCCTTGTTCCAACATAAACGGCGACATGAAGTACGCAATTAGGGTGGAACAATGGAACAGTTTTATCAAGGGCGAGACCCAGATACTGTCTGCAACTGACGTAGGTTCGAGAGGGTTGGACACGACGCAAGTAACGCACGTCCTAAACTACGATTTCCCACTATACGCGGCTGATTATTTACATCGAATCGGCAGGATTGGGAGACTGGGAAGCACTCGGTCCTGTAAAGCGACCAATTTTATCTCTGGACCAGAAGAAGTTCGCCTAGTACAACAAATAGAGGTAAGAAACAAAAAAACTAATATATTTAACAATTTTAAATTTGTGTGTATTTCAGTTGGCCGTTCGTAAAGACCAACCGTTGACAAACGTAGACGGAAATATAACAAACATAGTACAGAAGAAGATTCAAAAAGGGATGCGACAAGTTGTGTAACAAGTTTAATCCATACAAGTCTACAATAAAAATTATGGTTTGTTATCGCAATCGTTAAGGTCCCTGTCACCAACCTCATCACTATCGTCCCTGTCGCTAACCTCATCACTCTCACTTGTCGACGACTCGTCACTGCTTACTACATGTAGTCGTCTATTGGTATTCACTACCAAATCCTCATCACTACCACTAGTATTGTCCTTTGTGCTGTCGTCGAATTCCGGGGGCCACACGTTGTCCTTTTTAAAATATTTAATATGCTCATCGCTCAGTATTCGCACGATTTCAGCTTTCACTTTAACACCTTCTTCAATTGGCTCCACTAGGACGTAAGTGCCGCGTTTGACCCACACGTTTTTCCGGAACTTTGTAGGCATCGACGCCAAATAACTGGACTGATCCGGAGCACACACCTCGTGGAGATTATTCCCCCTAGTGTTTTTTATTCTGACGATGGTTTGGTTGTCTGTTGGCAAGGACATGTCGTCATCTAGTACTTCTTTGAAAACGTGTTTCCTCTTTGTTCTCTTGGACATTCTGCAAAAACCATCATAAAGATATATTAAAACAAAAGGTGTTTGAAAGAGTAGGTTGGTAGTGGACAGAAACGACTGTTTTATATGACAACAATTTATTAACAAAAAACTCTAATTTCTCAATTGCTCAAACCAACAACTGTACTTTCCGCCTGCCTTTTCGACCGCTTGATAAATGTCCAAAGCTTCACCGTTGGGTATACCGTACCCTTTGTCCAACCCGTGCGGATTCGACAGCGTTTTACAATCGAGCTTTGCGTCTTTCCTCAGTACCGTATCTACCTCAACACTCGAAAAGAACGCCACAGATTGAGGTAAATCGTGTATTCCTAACTTAACCGAACAGAAGGCCCTCGTCAAGAGATTCGTAACGTGCATGGCAAGGGCCGCTTGATACTTGAACTTCTCCGGCACTAAATAACGAACTTCGTCGTGGAAACTCAAACAGAACCTCGCTTTATCCCGCATAATCCACCTCATACACACCAACATTAGGTGCAAAAAGTCCACTGCCCCGCTCTGAACCACCCAATTGACCCTCGTCGGCAAGTACCGATCGTCACCCGTCGACTTCGGCTCCAAAGCGCGACTCAAAGACCCGTTCAAAAACGGAGTGCAAGGCTTGGCACTGTTCGCTATGGCTTCCAGGCGATTGAACATCGCCGACTCGGTCCCTCCCACCCACATCGGCTTGACGAACATATCGTCGACGTGCTTCCCCCAAGTCTTCGCCGTTTCAAAAGCCTGCCATTTAGAGTAGGCCAGATCGGGCATTTCCGTCAGAAACTCTCTCTTGAGATGGTAAATCTTTTTGCCTTTGGTCAAGTTGAACATCTTCGTAGCTTTGGAACGGGCTTCGGCCTCCGATATCGAAGGGTTGAATTGTTTGAGCAATCGCTCTGCGAAATTCTGACCGGCGCCGTAGATCCTAGCGTAGTTGATAACTTTGGCATGGTCACGTGATATACCCACAGCTTTCGCTGTCACACTGTGCATGTCGGTGCCATCGGCTTTGCTCCCGCTCAAGGTCATCCATCCGAAGGGAGTAGCCCCGTGGATCTTGGCTTGGTGCGCATCTCCTATCACCGACGCTATCCACAATTCTTGCGAGTCTACGTCTGCCCCCACTATGTTGTAACCGGGTGGGGCTTGCACCATCGCTCGCAATTCGGAACCGACCCGATCCGGATGGGCGTTAGACGCTGTCATCCAAGTCGGTTCCACTGCTCTTCGTGTCAAAGTACCACAAACTACCACCTGAGGGATGATCGCCCCGTACTGCACCCCGTTTCCTTGCAGCTCCTTCGGAAGGTCACTCTCGTCCAACCACACCACCATCTGTTCAAAAATCCGATCTCTGTTGTTGCGCCAGTATGATAAATTTCGAGCTATGGAGAGTACCGTCTCGGCACTTTCCGTATCTCCTGCTAACACGTTCTCCGAGAATTTATTCAAAAAGTCTTTGGCCAATGGGTTGCCCACGTTGTAGGCGAGTCCGTTTTTGTGGGGCAACTTCATGAAGTAACAACAGTCTTCGATTTCGGTGTCGCACCAAATCCCCGCTCCCTTGTACAGACCTTCGGTGTCGTTCTTTTTCAGTTTCGAATAGTACTCTTTCCTCATCAAATTATCCTGAACCATTTGATTAATGTTCGCCATTGCGTCTGCACCAGAACCTTGCAGAGGTTTATTAACCAGTAAGGGGCACTTTTCCAGAAGTTTCTTCAAAGGTAGGTTTCTGGAGACGTCAATTTCGTCGCTGAACGGTACCAGAAACCCCCAACCCTTACCGTTAACGAAATGTAAAGGATAACCCTCCCACGTCAGCGCCAAAAGTTTCGGAGTGATTCGCATCGACGTACTGATCAAATGGGGTCCTGGAACCCAATCTGGTGAAGAATCAGGTTTTGTACACAACTTTATGTACCATTTAGGATAACCGGGAAGGTGACGATTAACATTAGATATCAAATCTCGGGTTTGAAATAAATATCGAAATTTTTCCTCCAATGGGTCAGGTTCTTCCTCTTCGTTTTCTTCTGTCTTTTGTTTCTTGGAAATAGAATTTTTTGCATCAGTCGCTTCAACTATTGTACGTCTGGTTGGCTTTTTTTTTATTTTGAGATTCTTAACTGTCCAGTCTTGGTCCCATAACCTGACATGGAAAATAAGATCTAGAAAGTGACCAATTTATGGTACCGTGTACGAAAAAATGTAAAAGTGTGCAACACCATGATACACTTTTACCTCTCAACGTACACATTCTTTAGATTTTTTTCTATACTAACCACAGATCTTCTTTGTATTTTTCATCGTGCAAAAGTTCACACGCCTGATCGGCCCTCCTCGCCAACAAAATGCGCCCTTCAATATCCAGATCTTCGTAAGCTTGTTCAGAATTGGCAATGTAACGGTTCCAATTGGAATTAACTGGTAAATAAGCAGTACTTAACTCTAGCATCCCGGCTAGAGTTACTGGATGAGGAAAACGTTCTAGAAATAGGGGGAACAAGTTTTTCAAAACATTGTAAGTAGCCACTACATCATCACTACAATATCTCATGGCTCCCTGAAACTCGTTCCGGACATCATCCAAAGTACCTTCTACAAACAGATCTCTAGTTTTCTTTGATAAAGACTTTCCTCCACAATACAGCTTGTGGACCTCATCTAGACTATTTAGGGAACTAGAACTTTTCCACCAATCATCTTCTTCGTCTTCTTTGCCGGATTTAAGTACCGCACGTTGGTAACTAGTCAAACCGCTGACGCAAACATGCATACTCATGGTATCGATAAACCGGGTCCCTGTCCGTTCCAACCAATACTGTTCTTTAATCCTGGCTCGATCATAGGACACGTTATGCCCCACTATCAGCTTAGGTTTCTTCATGTGTTCATCTAGATTCCCGTCGCTCTGAGTACTCGAGCTTTCAAAAGGTATCAACAGCTCTGGAGGATACTGGTGTGTCGTCACTGGTTTACTCGTTCCATCGACTAATGCCTGACTGACCCAACCGTACCACGCTTTACTACTCACAGCCGTCGCCAAAGTAGGCGTTTTTCCCACCGCCATACACACTTCAACGTCAAAAACCAATCCTTCCTCTAGTGGATATGGGACTTGTTGGGGTTCCGAATCGGGAGAGTACCGGGTCCATCCTGCTTGCATTTTCCATGTGGCAGGAGGTGGTGGTAATTCCGTTAAAAGTGTTTCAACGAGGTCCCGATAGGGTTTCACCTGCTGCTCTCCAATTGTCTTGAAATGTTCTTCGATGTTTTTTCCTTCAAGTGGTGGCAGTTTAAAGTCGACGTCTTGCATGTAGTCTTCGTTTTTCGTCACCATGTTGTGCTTCTCTAGAGCTTTACGACACTGTTCCAGAACGACTGGATTGCACCGTTCAAAGCTTGATTTTTGAAAAACTTGTTCGTAGATTGTTTGCGATAACATTTGTATATTTAGATCATTGGTGCGTGGACCTAATTTAACTTCGAAGTTGTGTCCTCGAGATGGCAGTTTTTTTATTAAAAGTTTTTGCTTCTTGGGGTTTGGTAGGTACACTTTTTTAAGCACTTTTGGCAACTTCCACGTTCCGCTTTGTTCCATTTTATACCGACAATTAAAAGGCTGTTTAGAAAGTATTTGTTTTTCGTAGAATATGCGAGTTCGGTTATAAAACATTGCGAGAAAATGTGTTGATTTTGAGGTTAGATTCTAACCTTGCAGTTGCAATTTGAATGGCGTAAAACTATAATTAATTGTCGAACTCACCTGTAAACAATTCAAATATGAATTTCCTCCAAAATTCTTTAAATGGGTTTTAAAAAACTCACAGCAATATCTCGAGTTTTGTTGCAAAAATATAAACAAAATTCTCTCACAAATACTGGAACTCGGTTATTAATTCATTCTATTCAAACTTACTGAACTGAAAACACATAAAGTCACTAGATAGATATATCTAGTGACTTTATTTAAGGCTCGCGTTTACTTGAGTTTGAAACGGTCGAAAAAGTGGATTTTCGATTACGGTTTTTGAGAAAACAGTACGAGATGAACGTTTTCTCTCTTTACTACATAAATTATGAACATTTCTATTAGTGAACTATGAAGAGAAAAATATAATTTTGTTTTGACGAATTTGTTAAAAAACCACAAATAAAATGCTCTGCTTAGAAGCTGAGTAGGCAAAACGAAAAGAGATATCGAAAATATCTCACGTCATTCACTAGATATTGTTGTGAATGTGACGCAGACGAAAAGTGGTGTTTCCTACTTGAACACTAGTTGAAAAAAACGAAAAAAATGAAGTCATTTTCCAACGTTAAAATTTTACGTTGTAGACAACCAACCCTACATGCTACCTGAGCTAGCTTACGGCACAGATTACTTATATAAACAGATAGTGCACTCGGACCTCGAATTGTTTCCAGTTTCAGTGCGCAAGTCTCTGTTTTGGTTCTCACGAATTTAAAAACCTGTTCAGTTGGTTTTGTAAATAAATACGATAAAGAAGAATTTTCACTTAGATTATTCTCTAAAACTGTATGTCCACATGAGAATTTATTATGCATTAAAATATTACAACCGCAACATAAATTGCCCAACACTTAAAAACAGAAAGTTTATTGAATGTATCGCATTTGTGACTTTGTGAAGCATTTATTTGAGGTAGTGTAAAAGATAAAACGGCCTAACCCAGAAAATATAGAAATATATACACAATTACACAATTAAGTCTGTATGGGTTAGCCCGTTCCCATTTTGATTGTTTTATTTAGAATAATTGATTTGTTTGAATTGTATTCCTTTTTTTTATTATTTTTTCTTTCTGAAAAATATATTACGTTAATATTTTATTCTGGTTTTATTGTCTGTATCATTTTTATGGACATAACATCAATAGAATTGATTAGAATTCTTATTTGCTTTATTTACAATTTTAGGCCGCGTCGATCGGATCACATTTTAAATTCGCGCGAACCAAACGAAAGCTACCGCGGCAAGAATCTTGAACCGCTACAATCAATGCATTGCTGGTCAAGTGCACTATCTGCTTATATGAGTAATCTGTGCTTACGGAAAGGGGACTATAAATTACATCGGCCTCCTGCTAAGGTATTTGCATTTTTATTCCAAATTTGTAACAAACGATTTGAGCTTTATTAACAACAGTCAATAAATACTGCTGCTCCATCAGGAAAAGCTTCATCAGATTATTATATCACCCATTTTAATATTACGCAAAATCTCTGTCCTTTTTTTTAAGTGGAATAATAATTTCCAGTAAAAATTAAAAAAAAAAAACATTCGAAAAAGGACAATAAAAAATCCAAAAAATAAAGCCTTACGATTGGTCGAAAACAATGATGAATGAAATAATCATTAGTAATACAACGAGAGGGTACGAAATTGCCGGAAATTTTCGATCTCATTATACGAGTATTTGTTTCGACGACAATTTCCACGAGTGACCGTAGCGAACGAGTGGAAATTGTCTAAGAAACAATTACGAGTAAAATGAGGAGAAAAATTTCCCGCAATTTCGTACCATCGAGTTGTATTCGGCATGACAATTCCACGAAGGAAAATTTCATTTTCAAATTTTACACAATTTGTTTAATTTATACGTATTCTTATGACTCAAAGCGTTAGTTAACTAGTTGAAAACAACAAAAATTTTACAGCGATAATTTTAGGAAGGTGGAGATGATTGCAGCGATAATTTTTCGATAATTTTAGGACCATGCTAAATTATCGACTGTAATTACACAAGAGGTTTCATTTAATCGGATAAATATTTTTTGCAACGAAAACGTATTGCTTAGCAATTAGACGAGAAAAATTGGCACGATAAAAGCACGACGGCCGTAGGCCGGAGTTGATTTTATCGTGCCAATTTTTCGAGTCTAATTGTCAAGCAGTTAGTTTGAGTTGCAAATAAATATTTTTCCTGACTAAATGAAACCTCGAGTGTAATTCGGCGAGACAATTTAATGAATAAACAATACAAATTTAATTTTTTTATTTGGTATTAAAGGTATTAGATGCCTAGCAACTAAAGGTATAAGTTATACCTGAGTATTTTTGCCGGATAAAAGTTAGGGCAAACTTTTATCCGCTGTCAAAGTGACAAAATCACAGCGCCTTATGAGATTTTTTATACATGAATTAAATTGTCGTGTAATTCGTCCCTAATTGGTCGAATGATTCAAAATACTACAAGCTGATTGGTTGAAATTTTCTGAGTGGAATTGTCATTGTAAAAAACGATAGTAACGGCCGTTGCCCCAGGAAAAAAGATGATGCGATTTTCACAAAATAATGTGATTTTTGAAATAAAATTATGATACAGAACAGACTTCCAGTATGAAATAATCTATACAGTGAGCGGCAAAAGTATGGAATAAATTCATTAAAAATTAAACAAAATTTTTTTCAAAAAAAATCTTTGGACAGGTCAATTTTAGTTTATAAAAATACATATTTTAATACAAAATAAAATTCCAAGCAGTCATTTGTTTTCGAGTTATGACGTCACCGATAGTTTTTTTAAATGGAAACCCCCTATTTTTTTTCTTGATTCTGATATCCCTTTTAATTGTCTAAACGCCAGTATAAAAATTTTGTTACCTTACTTAAAGAAATGTTTGAGAAAAAAAATAATAAAGTTGGAAAAAATAAATTTTATAACGAACAAAAATGAGTCAAAAACTGTGTTAGTAAGAACTTAAAATTATGGAATTCAATGTTCGAATTGCTAACCTCCAGCTTGTTAACAATAAGCAAGTTTATGAAGAAATTCCCCCTGTTTTAGTTTTATTTAGTTTTAATCACGCACCCAATCAAAATTAAAATTTCTATACGTTGTGTTTCTGATAAATGAGTCATTTTCGAAAACGTTTTGTAAAACAAATAACACATACGAATGAAATTGAGACTAATATTTAACTCTTTGATTTACCTACTTGATTTTTTGACTTGTATTTGTTCGTTATAAAATTTAATTTTTCCAACTTTATTTTTTTTTTCTCAAAATTTTCCTTATGTAATATAACAAAATTTTTATACTGTCATTTAGACAATTAAAAGGGCTATCAGAATCAAGAAAAAAAATAGGGGGTTTCCGTTTAAAAAAACTATCGATGACGTCATAACTCAAAAACAAATAACTGCTTGGAATTTTCTTTGGTACTAAAACATGTATTTTTATAAACTAAAATTGACCTGTCCAAATTTTTTTGAAAAAAATTTTGTTTCATTTTTAAGGAATTTATTCCATACTTTTGCCGCTCACTGTATATTAATACGTGAAGGAAAACCTTTGTACCCCTTTTTAAGCAAATTGCGCGGACGGAGGAGTGTGAGATTTGGCATAGTTAAAGTTTATGTGGAGAAGGAGTGCAGAGAGATAAAATTTATGTATAATATACAGGGCGTCCCCAAAAAAGGGGACAAATCCATAGCTCCCTTATTTATCGGAGGATTTCAGTTATATATACACCAAATTAAATGGTTGTGAATAAGCTACAAAATGGCGTACTAAATTCACGTAAAACCCAAAGCGCTTATAGGTTAAACTATCAAAATATTTTTTTCAGATACGGACATATACTTTTTTTTAGTAATTCTGATAGACATTTTTATTCTGAAAACAACAATGTATGACATGTGTAACCTCATATAAGAAAAAAAAATTTAAAAATAACACTACATTTTGAAACAAGTGACGAGCACGAAAAGCTATCAAAATTCATTGCGTTACAATGTAATAAATTAACCAAATTAAGTTAGTTGGAAACACAAATGACAAATATGTAATAAAATAACATTTAGGATTGCACGTACAGAGCGCAGTTTAAGCATCGACGATAGTAGCATTTTTTAACTTTTTTTTTGGTTTATGGGCAAGTAAGTGTACACTTGTGATACACTGTTCTTTTTAGAATAAAAAATCTCTATCAGAAGTGTTAAAAAAATTATGTGTTCGCATTTGTAAAAAAATATTTTTACAGTTTAGCCCTGAAGTCCTTGGACCTATATGTGAATTTATTAGGGCTTTTTGTAGCCTATTTAGGGCCATTTAATTTGGTGTACAAATAATTAAAATCCTCCGAAAAATAAAGAAGTTATGGATTCAAATTCTTTTTCGGGGACACCTGTGTATTACGTTCATACACTGTAAAAAATTAGCGGAGTAAATGCGGAGTGAATTTGGGGCGAATGCGGAGTGGGTGATTTGTAATTGATTTAATCCCCTCACAGTGAAATCCACTCCAAGAGGAAGTTTATTTAGATTATTCATAAAAAAAACTCTTCGGAGTGAAATACAAAACTCTTTGACTTTTAGTAGTTTGCCACCACATAAGTTAGTATTGAAAGTTAATTGCACATTTTACCGATCAGAAACTTAAATACAAAGGAAGCATTAGTCTATGGAACAAGAATACGCATCAAGTTTATGCATCGCAATGCTATTGATTGCGAAGTTTTAACTGGAACCATTTACCATTTAATTTTCAAAGAAGTCAATTTCCAATTATAGCTGCATTTGCGATGACAATAAATAAGTCTCAAAAACAAACATTCAAAAAAATTGCAATTTTATTGACGCAGCCAGTTTTAATTGTACGAGTACGTCGCAGCAAGTAGCGTTCGATCATCAATCAATGGTTTGAGATTTTATATTATAAAATCGGCCAAGGCCAAGGGCATTTAGCAAACGATGAAATTTTATTTTAAGTTCAATGGACATTTAATTTTTTTAACCGCCCGGTTTTTTTGTTTCAATAAAAAATATAGGTATAAAAAATACGAAACACGTGTTCTTTATTTCATTTTTCATTTTTAGTATTAATTTTTAATTTCAATTTTATATAATTTGAAAAAGATAGGCAAATTAACTTGACCAGTATAGCAATAAAAAACCTAACGAAATGTCAAAAAACGCGTTATTGTTTTTTAAATATGGCATAGCCAAACCATACCTCATTTTTCCTATCGTTCTTTTTTTCCAAATAACTCGAAAATTAGTGCATAATGACGTATCTGTAAACGCTCGCAGCTGACGTAATAGAACAAAATTCAAAAAAATTATATGCGATAATTATAGAGGTATACTCTTTGATAAAAAAAACCTCAGTAACATTCAAACTTAAAAATTTAATGAAAACGGTCGAATTTCGACCGCTGGGCGACCTCTAGTAGTATTATTACATGAGCAAGTACAGAATAAGTAAAGAATAAAAATCGTTACTTGCCAGTACCTATAATCCTATACTTTATCTATAGCAAATTTATCTGACTCTAAAAACCCGACTAATAAACCGATAATGTTCAATTATTCACCGAAGGGACACAAGATGAAACCAACCATTTCATTGTAATTTTACCTTAAAAATATTTTGCCATAAGGGTCATTTTTGTCTCATTCATAATTCTTGACAAATCAGGTAGAAACTCAGAACTAATATTCATTCCCTCATCTGCAGGGAGTAAATGCAGATTTAATCGTAATACTTTGGCAAAATACAACTACACAATGCGGCTCCCTGTGTTTGGTGAATATTATAGTTTTATTAGTCGGGCGTTCAAAGTCAGAAAAATGTCCTATACGATCAAATTGTAGGTATATTATGTACCTACAAAAAATAATAAAACTAATTCTTAGCTCAATATTTTTAATTTTTTAAAATTTAATGTTCCTTTTGTTAAAAAAAAATGGGAGAAATACAAAGGAAAGCCGGAAAATTCGGACAAACTTCAAAAATTATAATTTTTTTATGCACTTTCGATCATAACTGACGACATTTGTGATTGATTCTTTTTTTTTGTTCGGTTTGTTCCCGGGATGGAAATAACTCAATTGAAAAAATGTTTTTGGAAAATTTAGAGAAAAATCTGGAAAAACGCATTCCACCCTAAATTAAAATTACATCCGTTTTTACTTTTGTGTTGTTTCGCGATCTGTCCAACAAATAGTAGTTGTTTTATTTCTATACCAATTTATTTCGCTATCGGATTGTTCACTTGAACATCGATCTTGCAATCGAAATGTAAATAAAACACCTTGAGATTCATTGTAATTTCAAATTTAATGGAAGAAAATAAATCATCATCACAAACTAATTTGCTGAAATTTGGATTGTACAAGACAACGTCTGTCGGGTCAGCTAATAAATAATAAAATGGAATGAACCAACAGTTTGCAGTGCAGCCAAAGCCAATTCAGATTTGGCATTGTAGGACTTGTCTTTCCAACACAAAATTTCATTTTATCTCCGTATTTAGGTACGGAACAGGACAGGATCGTAATCCTCTACCCCCTATTCGCCATGTCGCCTGGGCGGGATGACGATTCCGACTCGAGCTCCGCACAAAGTAATGAAAAGTGCAGAAAATGCAGGCGAAAAGTGTTACATGCATCAGTTAAGTGTGCAAAATGTAATGAGATATATCACGAAAGATGTTTTCAAATATTAGTTGGCAAGGGTAAAAAGTTTTGTGTGATAACCGACAGCATGATGTTGTGCGAGGAACACTGCAGGCAGATAAGTTGCGTCGAGGAGACCTTTCAAAGCTCCGAAATCGAAGCCCTCGCAATGGAGATTAATAAGTTAAAAAATTGCGATAACAGTTCCGAGTTGAAGGAAAATCGTACTGATATCACCGTTATAAAAACGATTACAGATAAATATAAGGGTGATTTAACGGAGTACTTCTCTTCGCTAAAAAATGATATAAACATACACGTTAGTCAGAAGTTTAATGAGCTGAACTGGGTTATTGCCGTCAATATCTTCGCCAAAAACTTACAGCGAAATTGCTAAACAATTCAAGGATGTAGTAATTCTTCAACCAAAGGTTCTTCAAGACTCTCTTTCTACTATGAAAAATTTAAAAGAACAAATTAATTTAGCTGAAGTTGGAGTAGGAATAACAAAGATTAAGCATCTCAAAAATGGAGGAATTTCAGTCGCATGCAACAATGCTGATAAAAGGATTAAATTGGAGACTGAGGCAAAAAAAAAACTTGGAGATGCGTACAATGTTAAGAAAACAATCCTATACAACCCAAAAATCAAAATTGTAGGTTTTAGCGAGGAACTCAACGAGGAAAATCTGAGAAACTGCTTAATTCAACAGAATTTATCTCTTAAAAACATCAGCGGTACTTTTAAACTGATTAAGTGATTACCTGCAAGAAAATGAAAAAAAATTACTTAGCAATTATCGAAGTTGATCCTCTTACTTTCGCCGACTTTATGAAAATGAAATCTGTGTGTATCGGATGGAATATCTGTAAAGTTTATGAACACGTAAATGTTTTACGGTGTTTTAAATGCGGAGGATTTAATCACACTAGTGAAAAGTGCAAAGAACATGTTTGTAAATGTTTGAATTGTTGCGAGGAACAAATCCAACAATTTAAATTTGAAAGTTGATCATTCGCGATTCAATTACTCATGTGAAGTATATAAAAAACAAGTGTCAGTTAGTAAAAGCAAAACGCACTACTCCATGTAGCAATAAAAGTGTTGCAGTGTTGTAAAAACAGGTATCCTTTTTTTGAACATCCAGTGTTTAAGAAATAAAATTCAGGAACTTGAGGTTGTATTAGAAACTAATAAATTTGATGTTTTATGTCTCAAAGAACACTGGCTGGTTGAGTCTGAGGCGAGTTGTTTTACAGTAGGTAGTTATTCAGTAGCTGAATACTTTGCTCGAAAAAATCACATCCATGGAGGAGTAATACAGTTTGTTAACTCCAGTTTTGAATGTATACCTCTTCCTACTGTTAAAAATTTATCCATAGAAATAGACTGTGAATTGGTAGGGACATTTATTCCTTCATTAGATGTGTACATCATTACGGTGTATAGGTCGCCTCTGGGTGACTTTAACATGTTTATTGAAACTATGCACAAGCTTTTGGGTAAAATCGATTATAAAAATAAAAATCTAATAATTGGAGGGGATTTTAACATGCACTTTAATACTAACAACAAATATGCACAATCGTTTTCTGATTTACTTCAAAGTTATGGTCTATATTCGCATGTTAAATTCCCTACTAGAGTAAAACTGGTTCCAGATCTAACACTTCTGTGAAGTGGTTTACACCTGTACTAGATAAGATGCGTAATACACTAGGTCTTATATGTGACGCTTATAATTTACATTGGACTCCGGAATTGAAATCTCTTCTAACAGATTATAAGAAGCGTTAGCTATTAGAGATACTAAAATTGAAGCAAATGCCAAGTTTATTTCTGATAATAAAAACAATCCCAGAGTCCTATGGAACCTTATCAACAATAATCGAACATCAAAGAACAAACACAACAATTGTGAGATAAATCCCAATGATTTTAATAAATTTTTTTCGAGAGTTGCTGAAAATATCATTAATTCATTACCCAGTGGAAGCAGAGATCCGATTTCTATTATGACTAATGAGAATAGTATGTACAAATAATATTTTTTGTTTTAAAGGGGTATCGGAAGTTCAAGTACGGGATGCAATCACCAAGTTACGTAATATTCATTCAAAAGATATTTTTCCTAATTGCTTAAAAAAGGCCGTTGTCATTCCACTGCATAAAAAAGGAAATCCAGCTGATATGAATAACTATAGACCTATTTCTCTCTTGCCCGCTATATCAAAAATTTTTGAAAAATTATTATTTGAACAAATTTTAAATTTTTTGCATGATAACAATTTATTGTCTCCTCAGCAATTTGGTTTTCGTACAGGATCTTCCACCGTAAAAGCAGTTACTAATTTAGTAGAGAAAATAATAGACTGTTTTGAACGTAAAGAATATTATTCAACATCTTTCCTGGACTTGAGCAAGGCTTTCGATTGTGTGTCACATGATATCCTATTGAGGAAACTCTATACGTATAATTTTCATCCGTCGAGTACACGATTAATTTTATCATATTTGAGTGACCGCAGTCAGTGTGTTAGAATAAACGAAGTATTATCTGATTTTTCACGCATTGTTTATGGGGTGCCACAAGGTTCTATCCTTGGCCCGATTTTGTTTTCAATTTATATTAACGATCTATCTTCTTATGTTTCGTGTGCTGATATTACATTGTTTGCCGATGACACTACTGTGAGCAATGCGGAAATATCCATGGAGAATCTTTTACTTAAAAAAAATTATAGTATTTCATTAACTGAAGAATGGTTCCTGTCAAATCGACTAAATTTAAACAAAGATAAAACTGTACATATGATGTTTACTTTAAAACAATTTGTTGGAGGAGTAGTATACTCAGAACAAACAAAATATTTAGGAATATATGTCGATATGGAGTTAACCTGGAATGGACACGGTGAACAAATGGCTTCAAAAATATCTAGAAATATATATCTATTATGTAATCTAGCTAACAATCTTCCTCTCCAAAGTCTTAGAATAGCACATTTTGCATTAGTGCATTGCCATATTGAATACGGTATTTTAATCTGGGGTCACTCAGGTACTCTGTACAGAATTTTCCGGTTGCAAAGAAGGGCTGTTAGGGTTATTGCGAATTTTTAGTCAAGGTCACTTTTGTGTACTAGGCCGGGAATTTTACGTTCCCGGCGGATTTTGAATCATGTAAAACCGTCGATAACGGCCGGCGGCATGAAAAATGTTTTGCGAGTGCTCGTGTTGCTCGCCTCGGCTAGGCGCCTTGGCTACTACTCACTCGCAAATATAATTTTCTGGACTAGTGATCCAAATAACTATTATTTGACGAGTTCTTGTGTAAATTGGGGTTTTTTGGTACTATTACGATCATAAAATTTTGGACATCAAACTTCTGTCACATTAAAAAAATTACTCTAAATCATGCTTTATTGAAACTGTCACATGAAAGATGAAATTGTTGTCAATTTGACACCTATTTAAACTATAATTTTTTTAATATGCGAGTACATTTGGGTATTTGTTTTATATTTTTTATTAATTAAAACCTCGTTCTATTCCATTTGTCTGATTTTTACAACTTTTTGAATATTTTCTCGGTAAATCTGACATTAACATTTTCAAAATTGAGGTTATTAATAAAGTCCATTCATTTTGTATTGAACTTTTCAAGGTCAAATTATAATTTTTTTCAATCATGTGATTCTGACTTCGAAATATTTTGCCTGTTTACAGTCACTAAACGTCCCGATTTAGTAACTAAATTTTTTGACAATTGACATGTAAACATCAAATCAGTTTAACGGTTAAACGAAACCGTGACACCTGTGCGTGACACCGCGTGGACCGTGTGTTGTTGTGAGATGTTTGGTTACAGAATTCAATAATTTATAATTATTGTTACATGCATTTATGGTTGAAAATTACAATAAATAAACTCATGGCCCTTGAGTGTACATGGAAACAGTAGTTGTTTTGGTAATGATTTAATAACATAGCATGTACAACATACATACCTATTACATGAGACATGACACTCTTCAAGGCAAGTAAGTATCTTGTGCATGGCGAGAATTATATCACGAACAAGGAAATATTGTAGCGGACAAGAGGGAATCTTGAGAACCCCGACAGACGAGAATATGAGGACAACTGCAGGATGCTGACAAGCAGAATGGAGGGTGCTAAGCGGAATGGCTCTTGATACCCAACATTGAGATTTGGACAAAAAGAAAGTGTAGGGAAATGTATTTTCATCTGATCCAGGCACTAAATGGACATGGATGTTTTAATAAGTTAATCCAGAATATGAAACAGAGAATGCAGGGTATGCAAGTGAAAACTGCCATTGGATGAGACATTATCTTGGACTACATAGTTGCCATAATGCTCCTGAAGAAGAAAACTGGAGCTATATGTGATATTGATGGTGAAGGTAGATAATGGGTCATAAGACAAAAACATACTACTACTGTTTCGAAGGGCATAACTGAAAGGGAGAATTTACAAAGGATCCTAAGAATACTTCATTTAGTATAAAAGAACCATTTTCTGAATAAAATGCATTGAAGAAAAACATCCTATTTATTTGCCAAGTGACATGTACTAGGAACTATGAACAAACAAGTGGGAACAAAATTAACATTTAAACTACTTCAATGAATATTCTTTCAGTTGTCTCATCACTATCTGAATCTAATGGAGTTTGGTCTAAGTGGAGATCATCATATTTTTGACGTTTTTCATTGGAGAGCGACACAACGCTGATGTCTGAATTTGAATCATCAGATGATTCTGCCAAATTTACGATGATTGGTGGCATATCTTTTATTGGAAAATTGCCCATCATTTTATTCCAATCACTTTTAATCAGGTTCTCGCAATGTTGAACACTGTTTGCCCACATCTCAGGTGTATAGTTTACTAACGCTTCTTGCCACAATCTAGACACCCTATTTTTGCAAGCAGGTTGTGATCTAATGTTTTTGTTATAAAACATTTTACAGAACCCCCATACCATTTCGATCGGATTGTATTGGCAATGGTATGGGGGTAGACGTAAGACATCATGACCTTTTTTTGCCAAAATCTCGTCGATGACATACCTCCTTGTAATCTTAGCGGCATCCAGGTGTGGTTTTATTATATTCCAAATATTCTTTTTTGTCATTGACTCATCGTATGCAATGTTTTTTTTTTGTTAGCCACTCCTGTAGTTGACCCTTTGTAGATTTCAATGTAGGTAATTTATCTGCAACCATGGAGTGGTACGGAGCGTTATCCATAATAACAACAACTTTCGTATTTATCTTGTCTAAGGCGGGTATTAGTTGTTGTTCAACCCAAGTCTGGAATAATTGACCGTTCATCGTGCGATGGTAATCCCGGTGTTCTATGTTGCTGTCTAAAAGATAACTACACCCTTCCAGGAAGCCACCTTTATGACCGGCGTGGAGAACTGTAAATCTTTTTCCTTCCGTTGGTATTTTGGAAGGATTTGCCTTTTTGTCAACATCATGAACCCATAAACGGACCTGACTTCCGTTTTGGTAAATCCATGTTTCATCAAGGTATATAAAATGGACATTGTCATATTCTAAATATTGTAAATATTTTTTAAGGAAACAAATTTTTTTGGAAATAAGGAATTTACTTTCCACTAAGATTTTCCTCTCGTTTACTTTTTTATACTTGAACCCCATAGACCTTAATATTTTATACAGTGTAGTTCGACTCAAAGTGTAATTTAACTCTTCTTTGGCGAAATTTAATAAATCATCAAGTGTAAAGTGCCTGTTTTCTTTATGGAAAGAATACATTTTTCTCGACAACTCTTCTTTAAAATATACATTTGTATGAATTTCACTTTTTTTGCGAGGTGGTGGTTTGGAATCGGTCAGTTCCTGACCATTTTCATGGGCTCTTATTATTCGTTTAACTGTACTAACCGCGACCTACATGGGAGAGGTAGTTGATATGACAAATTAATTATTAGAGGAGTATTCATTTTTACCGAAAAAATACGGGATAGTTTTTCATGCAGGACAGGAACGGGATAATTTGGGTACGCAATCTTCAACTCGTCAAAGCAATTAATAAGGGCTGTTTTTAAGGCAGCCGTCAATAACATTTTCTTTTTTCTTTCAGCCATTATAATACGAGTATGTTCGAAATATTATAAATATATTTGATAGTTGCGTGATTTTTATTGCTTTAATTTTGAATTCAAAGTTTGATCTGACAGCGCATGTCAGATTTTGAAAACTTAGTGACATAAAACCTCATGGTCAAAAATTTCCTAAATATTCGGATACCAACATAACTCGAAAACGTCAAAGTTCAATACAAAATGAATGGACTTTACATAAGGGTCGTTTTAGAATGTATGACAGCACGATGACATTAGTGTCCAAAATTTTTTGATCGCAATAGTACGAGTGGGGCAGTTTAAAACGAGAGTGAAACGAGCGTTTTAAAGGCCCACGAGAGCCAAAAAAGCCTAATTTATACATGAACGAGTTGAATACAACGTTTTTTTGTTCGACGAGCCCCTTAAAGGCTCCAAATCGCTTAAAATCTTTAAAATTAGCTTGAAGTTTCGTTTTGACAAGTGGTGACATTTATCAAAATCCGTTCGCATAGGAGAAAATTCTCAAATCCTGACAGTGTCGAATAAAAAAATATTTTCAGGGCGCCGAAATAATAGTACGTCGAGCGGCCGCCAGAGTAGCGCCATTGTCGGCTCAACTAGCACCTGACGATTTCCACTTTTGGATGCTTTCGGCGCGCTAAAAAATATTTTTTTCACAACTTTTTCAACAGTTTGGGATATTGAATTGTAATCTATCCGATAGTTTGAAAAATCTTCCAACTTTGTTCCAAAAATGGTTTGAATATTTTCATCAGAACAAAAGTTAACAGGGGGTTGAAAAATTAGCATGTAAAACCCTATGGCCAGTCTTAAAAAAAACTCACTGTATAGTTGACTCAAGTTGCAAAAAACGACTTGTCATTTGCAACAGCATTTTTTCAATATCAATATTTTTAAACCAAATAAAGGCACAAAAGGACCCGTAGAGGGATATGGAGGGAGCACTCTTCAAAAAAGTGGTTACGACCGCACTTTTCTGTAGACCTAATAAAAGATGAGCCGACTCTTTCCAGTGGCGTCCCTTTAACTTTTTTTCTGGGGACAATTTTTGTAGGAATTGTAGGAAGACGCAGGGCCGTGCCGTGCTATGATGCAGAGAGGCGGCCGCATCAGGTGGCACCGTAAGGGGGCGGCATAAGCAATGAAATCAAGATACAATTTGAACCATTCAATAATTAGATACTATATTTACACAAATCCAAAAATTTTAATTGAAAAAAGCCGAAAGGTTAAAAATTATTTTTAACTGTCAACATGACAATTAATTTTAGCTTGACAGTTAGTGATAATTTGCAAATTATTTTTCTATTAACATCGGTGAGTCGTGCAAAAAATAGTATATGGACCTCGGAAGTGAATGATTTTTACTCTCAGTACTTTGTAGAACCGTCGGGCTACAAACTGCACCTCGGATAAAAATCATCCACTTCACTCCTTCGGTGCATAATATACTATTTCAGAACTTTTTCGACAGTTTAGGATATTGAATTGTGATCTATCCGATAGTTTAAAAAATCTTCCAACTTTGTTCCAAAAATGGTTTGAATATTTTCATCTGAACAAAAGTTAACAGGGCGTATAAGTTTTACCATGCAAATGCCTATGGCAACAGTTAAAATAATGCACTATTTAGCTATTATTAAACAGTACTACACAACAATACAGTAAATAATATTGGCGTTCATTTAAATGTATCCTTAAAGTTGGCGTCGAAGAGTCGATTGTGAACGCACCACCTCGTATTCATGTTTCTTTTCCTTGGCATTTTTCGACTTATATTACAAAACAGTTTTTTTCAAGACTTTTGTTTCGCTACTTGTTAAAAAGTGGTTTTACCTATGTATGATGTTAAAAATTGTATACATTTCAAAGTACTATAGGTACATCATTTTGTTTTTTCACTAGTAGTAATAAAGTCTAGCGTTATCGGTTGTCATAGAACACTGACAAGTTTCGTTTTTCTACGTTGGCTCAGTGACAGGTATGTAAATAATTTTTCATTATTAACCATAATGGAACAACCGTCACCTAGCAACGAAAGATTGTCGTCTATTTCATTGGTTAACGTAGACGATTTTCATACCAACTGTCAAGAAATGACAACTCGGACCCGTCGCATCCCACAAAATAATTTCATTAATAATTATTATCAGAAAGGATTTTAACGTATCTAGTAGTGAAAAAAATAGTATATAAACCACTGTGAAGAAGTCCCTTATAGCCTTCGCGCCTTACAACCCTCGGCGCGCCTCGGGCTCTAATCTTGGCGCTCTGGCTATGGACGTAGACGAGTTCCTCCCAGCGGTCAGTTTACACCACAGGTGGTCGGTACTTAGCTGTTATCTGTAGACGAGTTGCTCCCGCTTATTGTTGAAGGATTAAGGAAGGCGGTAGGTATATTTTTACTTTTTTGAGTGCAAGATAAACGAATATTTACTAAATATTAAAATAAAATGTTTACTCTCAGGAATATTATTACAACATAGGTTTATTATGATAAGAAATTATTTGTACAAAATTTATTCTAGGGAGTATTCCATTTTCATAATTTTCTATTAATTTTTTGTAATGTTTCCTTTTTGTTTCTTACGTCATTTCTCAACTTTTTCATTCCTCTGTTTGCAGATTGAATTTTGCTATACGTATATGTTTGAAAACTAATAAATACATCTAAAAAACAAAAATGGAAGGATGACTAGAATAAATAGTTATTTTTGTATTAAGTGCGCAAAATGATTGTTTTTTGTTGGAGCATGAGAATGAGTTTTTGATCGAGACCGTCAGATCGAGACTTCAAACTTATTGGAATGCGCCAACAAAACAATCATCTTTCGCACGAAATACAAACACTATTTTTTCCAATTACAACCGCATTTTAAAATTTTTGAATTTTTAAATGTTAGCTTTAAGAAACGTAGGTTAGGCAACTGTGTTAACTAGTAGGAGTAGTGCGGGTGGTATGTGTTTGCGGCACAGGGCGAACCACCCCTACCCTTGTAGGAGGGAGAACCGCAGCTGGACGGTGCAAGACCGGACCACAGAATAACTAACAATTGTTAGTTATTCTGTGACCGGACCGCGGTCTCTTCCTCAAGCAGCGCTCAACGAGACCAGTTCGATTTCTGTTATCTTTATCTACCTTTATTGTGAAATACACATATTCAATTACTTGAGTATTTGTTTGCTGACAACCCCCTTTGAGCTTCTCCAGAACCACCTGACACGAGTCCAGAGAGGAAGACGAGACCCAACATAAATTTTTGTAAAATTTTCCTTGGATGCTAAAATGATTGTCAAAAATTACATACTTTGCGACTTGATAACGATGTCACGTTTTTTTGACGGTTGTAGAAAAAAATATTTTTTAAATGTACAGATGATAATTACCACCCCTGCAATGCAGTCTAATCCCCAACCCTTCACTACCTGCCAAAACAAGACAAGATTATCATTTTATCTGATTAGACATATAAAGTTGTTTCATCCAATTGTTAGAGAGATTTAAAGCGGTTTACCACAAAGTGTGGCGGAGAAATTATAACTTTATAGGAGGAAGAGGAAGAAAGGGAACAAGGAAAAGAGTTACGCACCAAACAGAAGAAATAAATTTAAACTATTTTATCGTATCATTTTTTGTATCCCACCTCCACCCGGCGGCACGGCAATTTTGCCGGAGTACATACACTATTACGGATAATACTATCAAGTAATAGTGCAGTGCTTATCAACATAATTACCGGCGTCTCGCCTCCACATTTTCACTTTTTTGTGTTTTATGTTCTGTGTCAATGTTAAGGAATTTCCTCACGATGTGACATGAGTATAATAATATGTATACCTTTTTGAATTTCAACCACCAATGTGTTCTCTAAGTCCAAAATTTGTAAATTTTTAAAAAGAGATTGCGGTACTATTCCTGTTGCTGAAATTATAAATGGTAAAATCGAAATTTATTCTAAACACCAAAGATTTCTCATAGCAACGGATAGTTCTAAATATTTATTAATTTTTGTATTATATGTCTGTGTTATATTGTGTGAATTTGGAACAGCTATATCTAAAAGATATGCTTACTTTTGTTGTTTATTTAAAATAATAATGTCTGGTCTGTTATGCTGAATGTGAATGTCAGTTAAAACTGTGCGATCAAAATATAATTTGTAATTGTCATTTTCTAAACAACTTTCTGGTTTATAAATGTAATGTGGTTGTGTATCCTTTAATAAATTGAATTTAACTGCTAAATTCATGTGTATAATTTTAGCGAATATATCATGACGTTTCTTATATTCGCTTTGAGCCAAAACGGTGCAAGAAGAAATGATGTGTTCAATGGTTTCCCCTTCAGTTCCGCAAATCCTACATTTATCGATGATCGATTGTAAACCGCATATGTGTTTTTTATAATTTCTTGTATTTATAACACGATCTTGTATTGCAAATAAAATTTCATTAATGATTATGATCACTTTATGTTACACTTTTATTGATAATTATGAAGCCCATAATATTCGAATAACTCAGCTTCCTTAGTTACTTATAATACGTTAGCTACTCATAATAATACATTAGTTACGCGCTCATAATACCTACGTTAGATACGATACGTTAGATTAGATACAATGATACGATAAAGCTTTGAGTATGACTCCAATATTAGGGATTTAAACCATCTCGGACGTCCTCGATATTATAAATCGCATTATATTCTCGTTATAAAGGGTGTTTTTTACATTTGGCCTCGAAGTAGACGTTGGAGAGTCGATTGAGATCGCACCACTCGTGTAAAAGCGTAAAATTTAAACAGCTGATCCGTGATCCGTAACCTGTATAGTGCGTTCACAATCGACAGTTCAACGCCTACTGCGACGCCAAATTTAAAAAAACACCCGTTATTAATAGCTATTAAAAAGCTAAACTAGGCTTGAAATGTTTTTTTACGCAATATGATGCACGTGCAATTCTGTTGATTTTCTAAATCTAAGAATTGTTCGATTATTGTTTGAAAACTTAAAACCCCTCTAAGGAATTTGAAATCTTCATTCACTTTCCTCATTCATACGTTAAACTAATATCTGTTCACGTTGAAATGAACATCAGTGGTGCAAATGACCTGTGTTACTATGACGACTCATATGAAAGTTAATGCCAAATGTGTGCGATTTGCACCACTGATGTTCAATCTAACGTGAACACGATATAAATGATGTTGCTGTTACCTTTTTCCGTGTTCTATCGACTTTTGTACATGGTTTCATTACTTTTCTAGCTACAAGTGCAAGCTACTTTTGATATTTTCTGCAATGAAGCATGTTATTTCTACTTTGCAAATCGTCCCCTTTGACTTTAACATTAGACAAAAAATTGAGCAATTAAATTTATTTGAAAAAGCTATATTTTGTCTTAAGATATCGAGCGATAAAATTAATTTGTAATCGAGTCATCCATGGATTTGAATCCGTGTGTCTTTTGCGATGATATGTTGAGATCTAACCTGTGTTTCAAGCTGTATTTATTGAAGCGTGGAGTTCAAGTAACGACATACGACTTCGGATTCATGGATAATTCGATTATAAATTAATTTGATCGCTCTTTACTTGTTTATAATATTTTTTATTATACCTGAATCATAATCCCTGTTTTTGACACTAAAATGCGTGCGAAAAAGGGCTTTTAAAACACTAAAGCTTTAAGGGTTGCTTAGGTAACAAGTTAACAACAAATTCACCTACATTTTGAACAATGATAAACAAACATTTATAGAAACACAGGCACAACCTAGTACCTACTAACTTTTAAGTACTAACATGTGCGAAAATAAAGAGGTTGAAATCAAATCGAATTAAAAAAAAGTCTAACAACTTGGCTAATTTGTACCAATTGTGATGTTAATATCTAGTGTGCCCTCCTATTGCCTGCACAAGTGCTGCGCAGCATCGTGGCAGGCTTCGAATAAGTCTTCGCAAAGCATCTTCGGGAAAATTGTCCCATTCTTCAACTAAACGCTGTGCCAACTGTTCAGTTGTAGTTTGAGGATTTGGACGTCGTCGAACACGTTTTCCTAATTGATTCCAAACATGTTCGACTGTATTCATGTCTGCGCTGCATGCGTGTCAATCCATGTTACGGATATTGTGATCGACTGATCATCAAGATAATCAGTGACGATTTGAGCAATGTGCGATCTGGCAATACCTTACATAAAAAATAATTTTTTTACCAACAATATTTGCTCTTGAGATCACTTGAGGTTCTAGAATTTCATCAATGTATGTACTATCGCGGCCATCCAAAAGTGAACGGTTTTTTTTAATAGTTTGATTTTTACTTTAAATCATAGGCGTCCTAAAATGTCAAAGTTTGACACTAGCGTTAAAAAAATGATTGAAACTATTTTTTTTTTTTTAAATGGCACATCTCACTCCGATTCAGACAGCTAGGGCTATTGCAAAGCTAGAAGAAAATTGGTCGTTGGCTTCTGTGGCGAGAGAATTACATTGCAATAAGACTTGCATCTTCAATATAAAGAGGCGTTGGCAAAAAAACAGGCTTGCAAGGCCAATACGAATAGGTGTTGGAAAGATTCCTTTACTAAAGTTTACTTTCACATTAATAATGTATTAATTACTTCTCAACCTCGTTTTTATTAAAAAATATGTATTACAACTTTTTATTATTAAAATAGTAACCCCTGCTGCATGAACGCCAATGAATACAGCCTGATTTAATCTAACGAAAAATACGAAAATTTTCGCAAGCTATCGTTCACTTTTGGATGGCCGCGATTGTACCTTCGAGCTGTTAGTCCACCATTGCAAATAACAACAATACAATTCAATTAAAAATGCATTTTATTCGCTTTTGATGTGTTACATTCTGTTGTTATTAAAGTTATACAGGGCAAGTCACATAAGGTTTATTTCTGAATTTATTTTGTACGCAACTAAAAATACTAATGACGCTGACCACTTGATACCGTTTATAATGTGATTTAATTTAGTAATCAGCGTAGGTATGTAAGCTGGCTAAAAATGTCAAAATGACAGTTGATGAACTTAATTTTTGATTTCATTAATCAGAACAGGAAACGGTATCAAGTGGTCTGTGTCATTAGTATTTTTTGTTTGCGTACAAAATAAATTCAGAAATAAGCCTTACGTGACTTGCCCTGTACATAGTTGCAAACAAGGCCTTTTCAGCCTTGGGTTAGTTTGGTTTTACAATTTCATGACTTACAATACATTGGTAAAAAAGCATTTTTCTGTTTGAGACTTCTTTTTATTTCTTCTTGGGTCCGCTTGGGCGGTGATCTTCTTTTTCTTTCATTTGGATCCTCTTAGGCGGTGATGTCTGAAGTTCCTGAAGAAAATAATTGAAAGAGAAAATGTGGAAGATAATATTTGGAAGAGAAGGTGTCCTGGGTTCGAGTAGTCCCTGGTCTTTGGGTCCTGGTCATCCTGGGTCCGGGGGTCCTCAATCGGGGTAGAGATTTGCTTGAAGAGGCTGGGTTGGAGTGAGTCATAGATGGGGGCTCGATATTTGACGCCGGGGCGGATGAAGGTGTTGTAGGTGTGGAGAAGGGTCTTGGGGGCGCATCCTCTGATGCGTCCGCGGATGTGGTAAAGAAGGCTTGCGCGGTTGCGTGTCTTTGTTTATAATTCACCAAACGATCGTCCGAATATTAAAACTATAATAGGTGACTAAAATAAATTATTTCTTTCGTTACCTAGAAAAGCACGAAAGGCTCGGAAGCCTGCTATGAAAGATTGAGAAACGGTAAATTGTGTCAGCTTATGTTTTCAAATGTACGGTGGGATTGGGTTCCGCAGTTTTTAATAAGTACCTTTTATAAAAATACAGCGCATAAATTACACTTTTCTGTTTCACCCAGTGGTGGTTAGATTCTGTCGTGGTTTTTAACTAAGAGTTGTTCAAAGTTACCTTTGAAGACTATCATTACTTTTATGTTTATTGAAGAAACGTGACTTCAAGGGACATCATATGTAACGACTCGATAATTATTTAGCGTGATTAATTTATCACAAGAACTTTTACTTAAATGAGGTCTACCTCATTCATTATTCTCACCTAAAAACCGATTATTCGTACCTGCCTATTCCAAAATAGTATACATATTGTGATACATACAAGTTTATAAGGGAGCACGCGCGACGAGTTTAAGAGCACGACGCGTAGCGGAGTGCTTTTAACGTCGCAAGTGCTTTAAAGGCCCTTATAAACGTGTATCATACGCTATTTTTTATTATACCCGCATTACAATCTCAAAATTATAACAAAAAAAGTAAATTGAAACACCTTTTCCGAAGTAATCTGTGTCATTAATCGTTGATATAGAAATGGTCAATTGTTGTTGTTTCGTTGCCATGTATATTTTTGTTATAAATTGTGTATAAATGTGTATTTATCATTGTTCCAAATGTAGGTGAATTTGTTGTTACCATGGAAACATATTGTCGCAACAGGCCATTAAAGTCACGTTAAGATAAAGTCGACTTTAAGTTTATTATGAAACTGGCCCTTAGTGACAAAAACAGGGATTATGATTCAGTTATAATAAAAAAAATAATTTTCTATATCAAAATAAAACAATTGTAACAAAGAACGACATATCCCCGGGTTATTATCAACAACTACGTCAGTCAAGGACAGCTATATGATACTTTATGCAAATGTTTTAATAGCTTCTGTGAAGACAAATACGTGTCAGTGTTATTATCAGCAGGTACGTCAGTCAAAGACAGCTAGGTAGGTATATACATGATACTTTATGCAAATGTTTTAATAACGTATGTGAAGATAAATCATTTACATCTGCTTGCCACAAAAATAAAACAATGAGTTCGAATATATTTCATATAGAAGAAGAAACACGATTAAAAACATACGAACTGTTTGAAAAAACAGAATTAACAGTAAATGAAGATGCTGTTATTATAAAAGAGTGGCTTGAAACCCAACCTCATCTACCTGAAATACTTGGTGAGTCATTTTGTGTTGCACTGTCCGATAAACATTGCAGCACAATAATTTCCTTGGTCAAATGTTACAAATGAATTTAGGAATGGCGCTTACAAGTGTACAAAGATTTTCTTATATTTGTTATGTAGCCTGGGGCCTGGGACGGTTTAGGATTAGGTGAACCAGAGATGTGCAAAAGTTGAATGACACGTTTGCTAGTGGGTATTGACCTATTCAAAAAGTGAGACAGACTAACTCCATAAGAAAGCAAAGAAAAGTCAATTTGATCACATACGAGTAGTATTATCTCGATAAGAGATCAAATAATCTCATATACAGGTGTCTCAAAATTCGCGAATTCCTAATTCAGAGCGTGGTAGGGAAGGACCCAGTGGAGCTCGAAAAATACTTAGAAAAAAAATTCGCTCTTCCTGAAGAAGATACAAGCACTTTAATTTTGTTTAATACATAGCAGCCTTCATATCCTCAGTGACAAAATACCGTGTGAGCAACAAGTACTGATTGAGTTGGCAATAAATTCTGGTGATTTTTGGTGACTTTTATGTCATGTTCCAACGAGAAAACCATTTTATTAATAAAAGATTGCAAAAACCAAGACGTTTAAATTTGAAATGTATACCAGCTGTCAATAATGTCAATAAAACAAACCGAAATAGGTACAATTCAGTCTTGAAAATTGTATGTAAAATTTTTTTTTGCCAACTGAAACAGTTATTGTTGCTCACCCTGTACTATTCTAGCTACGTTGCCGTTCCATTAAAAAAAAATTACAAACATTTAAGATTTTTTTACTCCAAAGTAAAGGTATTCTTCAAAAAATTGTTTTACGTTATTATTTTCCACAATCACCTACACCATAAATACTCCTAACAATAAACACCGAACTTTTCAGCCTGTATTTGAAAAAAACACATTTGGACTACAGAAGTGATCCCCTACAACGTTCTGAATTCGGAATTCGCGAATTTTGAGACACCCTGTAGTGTAAAATTAATATTTAATCGATTATTTGGATAAGAAATAATAATAAATAATCAAAAACTAGAACGGCAGAAGTGCAAAATTGTAATATATCTACAGACCAGTGCCACCTTTACTTTACTTTACTTATGCCTGGTTTCATAATCCGACCCTAAAGTCTCCTTTAATAAAATGCGCCTTTAAGGTAAATCCGACTTTAAAGCTAAAATAAAGGAGACTGCATTTCATAAACGCGGACTATCGAAACATTAGTTAAAATTTGCATTAGTTCGAAAACGAATCATCCACCGTGTTTACGTAGTCATTTTCCTAGGGAATTCTAGGGAATTTTACAGTAAACGTTTGAAAGTTTTGGTAACTCGCAACTGTTTTCCTGGGACTTATTTCGAGTATTTAAATTTTTGTTTACATTCTGCATTTTACATTTTGCTAGTGGAGCAGCGCCAAATTAAAACATCCAAAAAAGCCAAATCCAACTTTTCAAGTGAAGGAATAATTTTATAAATCTAAAACAAAACTTGTATAAAATAACATCCTACACTTGAAGAGAAAAGAGGAAAGAGAAGAACATGAAAGAAAAAAACTGTTATTAGACTTACAGATTGAATTAGCAAGAAAACAATTGAGCAATAAAAACTAATGAATTCATGGAATATCTTTATTTTCTAAATATGTACCTATAAGTTTCCGAAATGTTGATTTATAATCAATTGAATTATTGGGTACCTACTAATTCACAAAAAAAGCAGCAATTTGTTGCAATGTACAGTCGATGGACAAATAAAACTGGGACAAAAATGACAATTACATAAGTCAAAATTTATAAATTTGCATCGTTTAATTATGGCTTTATCACAAATAGGTTAACTTTGGTATGACATATTATATAGACACTGACAAATATATTGACAATTCAATGGTCTGATTTACATAGATTAAATTTTAAGTGTCCCAGTTTTATTTGTCCACCGACCGTACTAGCGAAATGTCACTTGTCATGTAATTGAGGTTATGTTCCCCATTTAAATCCACCTTTAACGAGATAAAAGGCCGACAACGAGCTTTTAAAGTTAAAGGGGGTTTTAAGGAGTTAAAGACACCTTTAATGAATATGAAACACAATTTTTAGTTAAAGGTAGTTTTAAATTTAAAACCGCTTTTAAAATACATTATGAAACCGGCCGTTAACTTTTAAAGTAAAGACGAACGAACGATAAATGCAGTCAGTCAGTAATACGTTACTCATTCATAACTTGATTCAAAAACATGAATAATTTAAAACTTGTTTCTATAATTGATTCAAAAAATTGATACTCACGCACAGTTCACAGGCTTTTACTGCCTCGACGTGCGTCTCGGCACAAAAAACATTTCACGCACTTAATATAATAGTATATTATGATACAAGAGTACAGTGTGGAAACCACTTATGGAATAAATTCAGTAATTTCAAAACTAATGACATTAGTCAAAAACGCTGAAACAGGTCGATTTTTATTTCTCATGGTGCTTATTTTAAGTTGCTTCACTTGTTCATGACGTCATCCATTTTTGAGTTATGACGTCATCACCATTTTTTTAAATTGACAACACTGACTGTTTTCTTCTTTTTCTGATAGACCTTACTACTACCTAAACGATTAATGAAAAAAATTGGTACCTTAGATGACAATTTGTTTGAGAAAATGACATATTTTACTTCAAGAATTTAATTTAATTCTTAATGTTTAACATACTACTTTACTTTATTTTACCCTACGGGCTTTAAAGGATTCCTATACTTTACAGTTCTAAATAAACTTACAATTCCAAAATCATTCTTTTTTCTTTTTTAAATTAACCTACATTTTCTTTTATTCCCCACCCCTCTCCTTCTCTATCCTTTCCCTCCTCTTCCATACCTCTTTCATCCATCCTATCTCTCTTCCGTCTTCGTTCAGTATTTCTCCCCGTTCCTTTTCCTCCCTTTCTCTCATTTCACCGCATCCTCTCCACATGTGCTCGATCGTCTCTCTCTCCTCACGGCACATCCTGCACATTCTTTCCTCCTCCTCCATCCAGTACTTATTTTCTCTCTCTTCGTTCCCACATCTAAATCTCGCCATCATTTTCCTTTCTTTCGTGCTCTCTCTCCCCAGATACACCGGAACATCCTCTGTCACGCACCTTTCATACTCCCTGTTGTACCTCGCTTCTCTGATTCTCTCCCTTCTCTCCTGCTTGTCCGTATCTCTGTCCCTCTCGCTCAGCTCCGCACACATCCATCTTCCTTCCGCTCTCATTCTTTCCACTTCCTCTCTGGCATACCCGTTCCTCCTACAGTACTTCTCTCTCTCCTTCTCATCCGCGTTCTTTTTCTTTTCTCTATAGCACTCAGTCAGTATCCTGCATTCTTCCCTTCCGCCCATTCTGTCCTCGAACTTTGCCGCTCTCTTTCCCGCTTTTACTCTCAGCTTGCTCCTCTTGCACTCTTCCCTCACTATGTACCCTGGTGTTTCTCTGTCCACTCCTAGCACCCATCTCAAATATTTCTCTTGCACCCTCTCCACCTCCTCCCGTTCCTTCCATCCCCATATCTCTGCTCCGTACATCAGCACGCTCTCCACCATGCTCTCGAGTTTAATTCGAATTTAATTCTTAATGTAAAAATTTTAATTGACCTTAAACAGAAACAAACAAACATCTAAGGTTAACAATAAAATGTAAGGCAAATGTTGAAATTATCCCCCGCCAACTTTTGCCACTGTACACCGCGCTCAATAATGTCAGGGCTGATTTATTCCATTTCAGCGCGAATTCTCTGTCATAAATCTGCTAAATTGTTTGGTCTATTAAAGTGAACCCTCGATTTTAAATAACCACATAAAAAAAAAATAATTACATTAAAAATTAAATTAAATTTTTGAAATAAACTTTGTTATTTTCTCAAAAAAATTGTTATGTAAGGTACCAATTTTTTTCATTCATCGTTTAGGTAATAGGAAGATCTATCAGATAGAGAAGAAAAAAGTGGGGGTTGTCATTTAAAAAAATTGGTGATGACGTCATAGCTCAAAAATGGATGACGTCATGAAGAAGTGAAGTAACTTAAAATAAGCATTATTAAAAACAAAAATTAACTTGTTTCAGCGTTTTCGGCAAATGTCATTAGTTTTGAAATTACTGAATTTATTCCATAAGTAATTTCCACACTGTATAAAGAAGCCTTTAAAGCACGCGCGACGAGTTTAACAGCACGACGCGTAGCGGAGTGCTTTTAACGGCGCAAGTGCTTTAAAGGCCCTTATAAACGTGTATCATACGCTATTTTTTATTATACCTGCAGTATAATCTAAAAATTAACACAAAAAAAGTAAATTGATATACCTTTTCCGAAGTAATCTGTGTCATTAATCGTTAATATAGAAAAAAAAATCATTCATAATTAGTAGTTTTTTTAACGAGTACGTATGTAAATTGGGATTTTTTTGGCATGAGTGGGCCAATTTAAAACGCGGGTAAAACGAGCGTTTTAAAGGTCCACGGGTTAACACAGGAGGAAATTTTCAAATTTTGGGAGTGTCGAAAAAATTGTTATTTAGTCTTACGGGCGCCAAAAATTTTTTGTATGCAACTCGTTAGTAAAGTATCTTTTTTGTACTAGGCGGATTGCGCACTCGCTGCGCTCGTACGGCAAATTTTCCTTCTCGTAAAAAAAAGTATTACTTTACTCACTTGTTGCATAAATAACTATTATTTACTCGTATAAAAACAATAAAAAATATATCGGAAATAATTTTTTTTTTCTTTTTCATCATTACCTAAGTGATAGCAAAAATTATTAAGCTCATTAGTACTAATGACCATTAAGTTTTATTATTTTTATTTTATTGCTATTAATGAGTAGCTTTTTGTGATTACTTAAATTATACTGAATAAATTTGTAAATAGGTGACTATAACTATTTACGAGTTTTGTAAGTTTTAATTAATTGCTATTTTTTTTAATTATTACACTGAATTACCGAAATACTGTTCTAAACCAATTTAGTAGAATTTAACAATTTAATGTTGAAATATTTACTTCATTCGTTTTATTATTTTAAATAGTCTGTTTACATTTTTTATTTTTGAAATTAACAGAACAATCTTAACACAGTTTTCTCTTCGTCTAGGAAATGTTGAAATTAAATTGTTTAAATTTTCATATTGTACATTTACAAAAAAAGAAACGTTTTATACTCGTAATTGATACTTCCAAGACAAATTTTAAATATAAATACTTTTATTTGTTTGTAATATAACACTAATTGAGCGTTTTTGTCAAAAAGCCCTCAAAAACGACAGCTATTAGCTGTCCACTTCCTCATGATGTAATGTTGCTAATCAAGCACAATCCATTCCAAATTTTATTTTTGTATCAGTGGTGTGAATTTTTTTCTAGCTTTAGTAAATTTTATCAATTCCAGAAAATTAATTAATTTCTTAATAGTCGCTTTGTTCAGTATATTTTAGGATAACTATAACTTAATTTTTTACAATTTGCTTTGTAGATGACGTTAGAATTAAATATTTTCTTTTACGAAACAAATTCAGTATAGAAAAAACCAAACAGAAAATCGATATGTATTACACCGTAAGAAGTTTAATTCCTGATTTTTTTGATAATATGAATCCGAAATCATCTATAATGCAAGATGTTTCGAAAAAAATGTATGTACTTACTTCTTAGGGCCAGTTTACAGAAGCGAAATTAAGTTAATCGTAATCGAATGCGAGATTAACTGAACAGATTGAACCAATCGAGGTTTTGGATTCATGGGTCAATCGCGCATTAAAATTTAATTCGAATTAAATATTTAATTTTCTTTCTATAAACTGGCCCTTACTCTACTAAAATTGCGAATGATTTGTACTTGTCAATTTAAAGATGCTTTTGTATACATCCTAAGATAATAGATGGCCTACACAGAGTGTTCTTTATCAAGACCAATGGACCAAGCCAGTTTCCAGTGAAAGAACTTATTCTGCACGCTCTTAACGTTGCAGAAGTAAGGATGTGTGAAGATGCATTAAGTAGTGAAGTTGTGTTTTTCGATATGGCGAACATCTCTTTAAGCGACGTAAAAAGGATCACTCCGACCCTAACAGCGAAAATATTTTTTATCTATCAAGTAAGAATATCACTTTCTTAAAAGAAAACCATAATCTTAATGAAAGAAAGAAAACATGAGAGGAAACTATAAGTTACGGATTTATATGTCAAACAATATAAATTTAAAACTTAAAAAAGAACTTATAAAATTTTCAATTTTTTCACACATTAACTAGCATTATTCTTTTAAGTTGTTACGTTACAATTTTTTATTTTTCTTCTGAAAAATTTTAGAATGTGTATTCCATGCGACTGAAAAGTTTGTACATCATTAACAGCCCTTCTTATGTGACCATCGTTACATCAATTTTGAAAACAACTATGAAACCCAAACTTTTCGAAAGGGTAAAAATTCTTACTTGCAGTAATACCAATAATTACAAAAACTGCTTTTAGGTACAGTTTTTCGAAGATGCAAATATTCTCAAACAGTTTTTTTCTGTTGACGAGCTACCTAAAGACTATGGCGGAGAAGGACCATCATTGCAACAACTAAATGGTAATTTTTGTCATAATTAACTGTAAAAAGGTTGTATTGGATTCTTTTTAAGATTTGGTTAAAGAGAAGCTTACATTTCATCAAGATCGATTTGACCAACTGGATAAGTTACGGGTTAATGAGAGTTTGAGACCTGAAAAACTTAACAACGACGAAGTGTTAGGATTTTATGGTAGTTTCAAAAAACTTAATGTAGATTAATTAACATACAGTCGCGGACAGAAAAAAGTAGGACAAGCCTTAATCAGAAATTTAGCCAAAATTGAGTTGAGGCTTACTATAATAAATAGATAAATATTTTAATAGGAACCATAGAAAGAGTAAACAGACTTACATTAGCAAAAAATCATGGTCCTACTTTTTTCTGGCGCGTATGTATGTTGTTGCTTTGAAAAAAAAAAATTCCCAAATTTTCTTAAATTTAAAATGATTGTCAAAGCACTCTCATGGTCACCGTAAAATAATAACTTGACCATAAGTTAATAGTTATTTAATCTACCATAACATTCGAGGCCTGTAATTCTTCCGAGAATGGTTTAGTCCTTACATTTGGTGTCTCGACTTCGTCTCGGTGTTCAATCTCTGTGCATAGCACACAAAAACTCACATCTACTCTTAATGATATAATCTACTATTTGTAATTTTGCAGAAAATTATCCTAATACCATTATGTTGTTCTTTGTTCGACATGAAACACAATATTTATATAACTGAAACTTTTACGAACAATGCAAATGAGTATGTATTCAATTTTTTTTTGCTTAACATTAGGGGGCAACTTTGTACATTTGTAAATAGTTACTACGAAGTAAATGAAGAGATATAATTGTTAATAAAAAATCCTCTACGTTAATTGATGGTACATATATTAAAAAAAGTCATAGTTTTATTTTGGTATACGTTACAAACGCTAAACTCCCCCTAAATAAAAAGTACCTTCTTTTAAAAAGTGAACTACATATTTAGGTAGGGTTATGTTTCGAAAAAATTATTGAAGTAGATGTTCTCTCTTTTTCAAAAAAAAATGTTTTAGGAAGTTTGTTGGGAGAAACCAGATTTGTACTGTAAACAGAATAATCTACACTTGAAATCTTTAATATTGTTGAAGTACTGTGCAAATCAAAATTTGGCAAACAAGAGAGTTGTTCCGCTGAATTGGCAGCTCTTGTGGATCAAAGTGTGCTGAGAGCACACCTCGTCTTTTAAACATCTTAATTCTTTTTCAGTACAATTTTTTTTTTCAGAATTCTTTAGATGTTGTCTTCAGACTATTCAACTTTTAATAATTGTAATGGAGTCATCCATGGATTTGAATCCGTATGTCTTTTGCGAGTGATATGTCGAGATCTAACCTGTGTTTCTAGCTGTGATTATTGGAGCGTGGAGTTCAAGTATCGACATACGATTTCGGATTCATGGATAACTCGATTACAAATTAATTTGATCGCTCTTTAGAAATGTACACTATTTTTTTTTCCAAACTAAGAAATTACTTCGGTATTATAGTCACTTTCACCTCTTCAAGTAATTTTTTCAAGAAGAACAACTGCTCTAATGTTAATCCGACTAGACCCTTTCTCGTATTTCTGAAAATCTGTACTCTATGTTATTAAATAATTAATTCCCAGCAGTCCCAGCAGCACCCTCCTGAGTAAGTACATGCTAAGGCCCGATTTATTTACCTTCAAGTAACTTTATTTGAACGATAATTACCATGGATCCACCAATAGCAGATTTTAAATCATAGCAGTTACTGGCCAGATAAATTTACTTGAAGGTGAATAAACCGGGCCTAATATAATAATAATATTAATAATCAGTATTCTACGGGGTGATCAAGAAGGACTGTTTAAGTTGGTAACACTGGATTATATTTTAAATCGTATAACAGGAGTAACTTCCGGTTGTTGGTGGCTTGTCGTTGTTAATGCTATACCTATATCAGATATTTGTCAAATAAACCAACAAAACATATCCAGTTGCAGTGTTATAAATAACCCAATTAAAAAATTTCCTTAATTGTATTGCCAACTTAAACAGTCCTTCTTGATCACCCGGTATTATTTTAACAGACTTGCTTCCATTTTTTATATTATTTATCATAACTGGTTATAAACACGCATGTATTTTCCATTTTTATTTCTAAGAAAATTACAACGATACGATTATAGTAAAAACAACAACAAAATTATATAAAAAAATAATTACAAGGTGAACAGCAATATTGTCTTCTTTTTTTCATTAGCATTGGTTTAGAAAATTCATCCAAACGTAGAACGTGGCATTTATTAGAATTTGAAACAAATATTTGATCTGAAATTATTTATTTCAGCCTCCTTTCTCAAATACCGTATGTTTCAAAAACATTAAAAGAGCAGTTGTGAAAAACAAAAGTATCGAAAACGTGTGACGCAACTTTACATTATTTATTACGCATACTTAAATATGAAGTAAATAATAATTAAACTTTAACTTTATCAATTTCTTCCTAGAATTTATTTTTTAATATTATATTTTAACCGGTAAAATACTCTAACTCTCTTCCCTTATTTACTTATTTTTGTAAGGAGAAGTGTTAAACTCCAGTCGCTTGGTGAAGGGACATTAGGTGGGGATGTGCAGCAACGTTATATATTTCGTTCGTTCGTTCCTTCTGTGGTTCGACCAGGTCAAGGAGGTTAAAGTAAGAGGAGGGAAGGCGCTCTATGCTGGCAATGCGTTGAAAGTGATGCCAATCGTTCCTTCTCCAGCAACCTTTTATGACCGTGAACGTCCTTGAACGGCCTATCTGGTATCGCATCTCTTTGGCGCCATTGGTGTTCCTTTAACCCCCGCAACAAGGTGTTAAGCGTTTTTATGTTACAACAAATGCACGAGTGCGCCCCGTCATGTACTTATAGTTTTTTCTGAAATATAAATTTACTTTTGTTTTTGTTAACTTTTTTCATGTATTTTATGTTACAAATTACATAAATGCATCTGTGCTTTTACAGTGGACGATACGCCCCTGGTAACATCCCCATCAACCAGCCATCTCCACGATAAAGAGTTCCAAAGCCTGGAACAAAGAGATCATGTATCTAAATATTATTTTTAGATGGGCACATGGACATAACTTATATAGGCCGTGCCAAACCCAAATAACCACCACCTGTTGAATTAAGTTGGTGAAAACAAAATTACACTAAGTGTATAATGGTAATTTTGACATTACTAAAATGCTAGATCAATCATATCAAAGTACACAACGTTGCCGGTTGATTTTCTGGGTAGAATGCAGTGTTGGTGGTTATTTGGCTTTGGCAAAGACTATATGTTCCATTAAAAAAAAATGTTTATACCTAGTGGTGGCCGGGGAAAATGGGAATGACTTAAATTACTTTGGGCTGTATTTAAATAAATCTGTAATGGTTATCATTATAAAGATTTACGACAGGGACCGATTTCTTTGAATACCTGTGTTCTTAGAAGGAACGATTTAAGAAGGGTTTTGTTTGCAGGTGGTGACAGGCAAAAATTTGGCCCTATCGTAAATCTTTATAATGATAACTATTACAGTTTTATTTGAATACAGCCCAGAGTGATTTAAGTCATTCTCATTTTTCCCGGCCGCCACTATACCTTTATTACTAGGCTTTTTAAACGGTTGTTTTATTTTTTTAATTTACATTAGGCAACATCGATTTACCTTACAATTTGCAATGTACTCGTATAGACCATTACTATAGTTGGTAATTGTTCACTTTAACTACTCCTGGAATTTTCACATTTTTTCTGGCTAGACAGCCTCAGGACGTCCTCCTACCTCGTTTCCCACCAGTCAAACCTTGTGCAAATAAAAAATTTCCTTACCCTTTAGTTGTTATACTAAGACTTGGCGCGACCTTGAAACACAAGCAGAGAGAAAAAAAAGGCATTTGCACAAGATTTGAATGGTGGGACACGATCTAGGAGGACGCCCTGAGGATGTCTAGCCAGAAAAAACGCGAAAATTCCAGAAGTAGTTAAAGTGAACAATTACCCTATAGTTTGTCGAGCGAGAGATTGGTTGACATAAAAATCATTAAATTCTACGTAGAGAAAGTAGTAGGTAAAATTTGAAATATATGGGTATATCTTTCAAGCAGTAACATTTTTGCCTTGAAATCATACTCTAATTAGGTAATGTATTCTAGTGCATTTTGTAGTGTAGTGTAGTGTAGTGTAGTGTAGTCAACCTCTCGCTGGACGAAGTATATGACTGTAGAGTGTAGACTATAATAAAATGGTTTCTGTGATTACTGCTGCTTATTATTATCATATTCAAAACATTTTCTGTACATACAATGTTGCCACTTTTATAGTAGGTAATTTAAACCTCTGTAAAACCCTACAGACGTATAAAAAAGAACGTTTGATTACGATTTCGCATTAATATTGATATGGAGAATTGCTGTGTAATATTTTTGGCTAAAAAATGAAATTTTTAATTTTTTTAAACATTATATTGTACGGATACTATTAAGAGTTCTTATGTTCTCTCAAGTGCTTTGTATTAGAAGTAGACCCATTTTTAAATGTCTTCTTAGAGTAGAAGCATCAATAAAATACTTTATTACACAAGCAATAGCATCTCTAATCCTATTAATATCAGTAATCATATTACTATTAACAAACGAATTTATTAACCCCCTAATAAATTCAACATTAATACTAATAATAAACTCAGCACTGATAATTAAATTAGGATCTTAAATTAGAAAAATCTGTCATATTTGTAAATTTTTGTGTTGGTTATTCTTTCTAATAGGTATATCGTTTGTTTTTATCATTTTTTATATAAACAAATTTGTCCTAATTTGCAGTACACTTTGAATCAACTTTTGCCATTTAAATCTGACAGTGAACTAGGTAATCTCAATAAAGCGACTTTAACCTTGGTAGAGTGGTGTATTTTCGGGGATAATACCTATAACCACTCGTTAAAACCTATAGAAAATTGAACTCCTGCTACGCAGGTTTTAACTCGTGCTATCACCGATGATAATCATAACACGTGTTATATTTGGTGAGAGAATATAATGAACGCTCTAACAGAAAATATATTTTTAAAAATGTCCAAAATTTCAAAAGATCTGTCAGTTTGACAGTAAATAATTACAGTTACAGGATACTCAATACAATATTTTTTTGGAGTTTTCTTCCCAATTAAGTTTCGAATCTCGTCCTCGCTAGCAACTCCCCATCGATGGTGATCTACTGGATTACTGGTTGAAACGTTTTCTGGTTAACAGCACTATTTTCTGACTTCGACGCGTCCATTGAAACTTTCTACAACTTTGGCATTAACCAATTTTATTCATTAAAAACAGGTGAGAGTCAACATGCGGTGATAAAATTT
This sequence comes from Tenebrio molitor, assembly GCF_963966145.1. Taxonomy (NCBI): domain Eukaryota; kingdom Metazoa; phylum Arthropoda; class Insecta; order Coleoptera; family Tenebrionidae; genus Tenebrio; species Tenebrio molitor. Next base: position 18,613,527 of record NC_091051.1, on the reverse strand, counting down.
ATCATCGATTTGATAGCCTCTTCTGCGTCTTTGTTTCTATATTTTAACCAATGAAATTAATCAAAAATGTACCATGTGACACGTGAATTATATATTCTCTATAATATGTACAGTTGCGGAATTAAAATTTCGGGCAGTATTTTTCTGTCACTTCAGTAAAATCTCTGTAAATCACCTTTTATAGTGTCATCATGACTCACAATCAAAAATTAAACTTTTCTGTCAGTCACGGAGTCAGTTTTTGAATTTTGATATGTTGCCTAACCGTTATTATGCCACAATTTTTGAATGCAAATATGTAAGTCAAAAAGACAAAAACATGACAAGAGTAAAAAATGAGGTTATTAATGTAAAGGTTGTTTTAAAGTTTATGTTATGACATTGACACTACTGCCCGAAATTTTATTTCCGCAACTGTATATGTATCTATCTAAATAATGAATTATTCAATTTAACAGTCTTGACCCAAAACTTAAAACCAGTCCAAATTAAATGTTTGGATTATTATATCATACGAAATTAAATATGTAGTAGTTACATTCCGATTTTTTTGTTCGACTCTGTCAGAATTTGAGAATTTTCTCCTGTGTGAACGGATTTTGATAAATATCATAACTTGTCAAAACGAAACCAAACTCATTTTAAACATTTTAAACTCGTCGAACAAAAAAAAAAACGTATTCAACTCGTTCGTATGTAAATTGAGTTTTTTTTTGGCACTCCTGAGACAGAAAATAATATCTAATGTACTACAACTAATCAATAAATAAATCAATCCAAAATGAAGCAATATTTCAAATCAAAAGCCAAATTGTTTAAAAGAAGTCAGACACTCTGGTAGAGGCATGCATAGGTATACCGTATACCCAGTATATTCTCTAACACCCGTTTATGAATACCTGTTCTTACAAGGAGAGCGACTTGAAATCTGATTTACTATTTACGTTTCAGTCGTTGATCGTTGAACAACGATGACTTCAAATATTTTTGCAGTAGACAAAAATGTGACACACAATTTATTAGAAGAATTTGGAAGAACAGAAAAGACAGCAAACGAAGACGTATTTGCAATAAAAAAATGGCTAACAACTCAGCATCACTTACCAGAAATAATGGGTAAGTCGCTGGTTTTGTAAAAATTATCCAAATTAAACAATTTTCCGTAGGAGACTTCAAGATTAGAAATATTCTGCTTTTGTGTAAATTTAATATTGAGAAAGCAAAGCAAAAGATTGACATGTACTACACCATCAGAACGAGATTTCCTGGCTGGTTCAACAATAACACAAAATCTCCTTTAATGCAGCATTACAGAAAAACAATGTAAGTCAAAAAAAAATAGTGGTCAATTGCGAAAATTGAAAAATATTTTAAGGTACACTTGTTTTCTTCCAAAGCCAATCAATGAAAGATACAGGGTAATTTTCTTGAAACCCGCTGTGCCTAATGCGTATGATCCTGTTGGACAAATAAATCTCATTCTGAATATCGGCGAAACCTTTTTCGATGAAGAACATTTACTAATTGATTTTATAGCTATATTCGACATGGCCAATTTAACTGTAAACGATTTTAGAAAAGTAACACCGATGTTTTTGTCTCAGATGTATTTCACTTACCAGGTAAAAATTAATATCTAATGAATTTGAATAATATTGTTATTTATTTGTAAACTAGAGAGTATATACAGCTCGTATAAAAGCAATTTATATCATCAATGCTCCATCGTATATTTGCACAACCTTGTCAATAACGAAAATGGTATTTCCACCAAAATTGTTTGCAAAAGTGAGTATGTACAGATATTCGTCTCAATATCCTACAGTAAGCGATTTCAATAAATTATTCTTTTAGATCCATGTAAATGAAGATGCTGGAGTTTTAAATGAAATTTTCTCCAAGGAGCAGTTGCCTAAAGATTATGGAGGAGACGGTGAATCCTTGAAGGAGTTAAATGGTAACTAATGTAAAAATGAAATATAAACTTATTCGGCTTAGAATATAATGATTTTATCTACGATCATCGGATAAAAGCAACTTTATTGATGTGAAAGCTCTAGTGTAAATTGTCATTTCATTCACCGATAAATTAATAGAGAGCTCTTATTGGTTCCCAGCCATGGATAAAATTGACAAGATCTTTTATCCATCGGACTTGGACCAATAAAATTTAGAGATTGCAGTAACTGCAGCAACCTAACCAAATATAAGAACGTAACCATGGTAACAAAAGGAACATTAAAATTTTAAAATTTCAAAGTATTGAACTAAAATTTTGTTTTATTATATTTTTGTATATTTGATCGTAGATAAAGTATAGTATTATACTCGTAAGTAAAGGTTTTTATCCATGAAAATGAAGGTTGCAGCACAAGCCGCAAGCGCGTGGATAAAAACCTTCTTTACCTGCTCATGTGATAATATACTATAATTTTTAAGATATTATGTGGTTAAGAATAAGTGAATATCAGAATCGTTTTGATCTGTTGGATAAACTAAAAGTAAATGAAGATCTGAGGCCGAAACAACTCAAGAATGATGAAATGCTCGGTTTTTATGGTAGTTTTAGAAAGCTAGATATAGATTGACATATTTTATAGGATAAATTAGAACAAGATAGAGAGTAGTATGTTGATTTATATACTAAATAAACTGGTGATCGTCTAAAGTCTATAATTTATTTTCAAAAATACATCTTGAATTGCCATCTGAGATAGAATTCGACTTCAAATAAAATTAAAAGAGTTGGAATTCGCCATATTGCGATATCGAAAACAGTGCTTTGGCTCCACAACATGGTTTTTCACTTAAACGAGATACAAGTAAAGTTAGGATTAGCGGTATTGGGAAATAACTCAGATAGTCGAGGAAAAAACTACATTTTGAAGAAATTCTAAATACCGTGCTCCGTTTAGCTTCCTTCAGGAAAGTATGGCCAGATAATGTGATCACTGATCACCAACAATAACTGCCCAGACGTTCAATTTCACAGGATATTGTGTATGGACCTCCTGCATCCAATGGGGATTTTGCCTTGCCCAGTAACGATAGTTTTGTCTATTTGTCTATACCGATCCATTAAGACAAAAAGTTGCCTCATCGGAAAAGACTTTTCTTCGAACAAACGCAGGATCTATGGTGCCTAGAAAACTCATTTCTTCTATCTGAATCGTCTTCTGACAACTCATGCAGCAATTTTATTTTGTAAGGATGCCATTTTTCCCTTTTGAAGAGTCGTAAAATTGTTCGTTTGCTAATACATATCGTAATTGGCACTAAGCTGTTGACAAGAAGTACATATTCGGATTTTCTTCCACTTCCAAAAGTACTTGAAGACTTGTTTTTTCGTTTATTACTTTAGGTCATCCAGAATTGGGTACATCTTCTACAGTTCCCGTTTCCCTAAATTTATGTTTCAATCTGGCTAACAGTTGACCGAGTGATAGGTAGCCTTTCGGAGTATTTTTGATTAAAAAGATTACAAACTTCTTGATAGATTCTAATGCGATCCTCGTAGCCCACCATCATTAGAATTTCTATTTTTTGCCTTTCACTTAAACGCATTTTATTTGGATTTTTACGTAAAGATTTTCCTAAACAAATGGAAACACCACTCTCTGCGTCTGGCAAGTAACTAAACGATTGATTTCTAGATTTTTGTGCACTTTTTTGCAGCAACAATAGTCAAACACGAACAAAAAATTACTTTAGAAAAATCCTGTTAGCTAATTATCCCTGTTAATTAATCATTTCTTCGAGTCCAAAATAGCAATGCCTTTCGGTACTAACTAGTTAATAAATTAATCATTAATAAAGAAAATAATAAAAATATTTTTTTAATTTTCAACAAATTTTTTCTCAAGTTTTTTTAAATTTAAGGGGCTTAAAATTTTTATACTGTCATGTTGACAGTTAAAAAACCTATTTAAATTTTAAATGATGACGAATAAATATAGGTGCTATATGCTATTTAAAAAAATAGATGATGACGTCATTACTTTGACAAGGAACACCTTGTATAAAATAATGTTACGTCAATAAACGTGAAATTGAAATTAAAAATCGACCTGTTTTTGTTCTTTTTTCAAAACTCAACAGTTTATGATTTATCGAATTGTTGCATTACTTTTGCTCCTTACTGTATATTAACTTCCAGAACTAATTGAACAGTGCAGTTGCATTTACAAGATTTGAAACTCGATTGAAAAAAAAAACTGGAATATTCTTAACCTTTCTGGTTGCTTCTACGCATTGTAATCGAGAATCATTTACATTCTCAAATATTCGAATACGTTCTATTATATACTGATCAGAATATACAGGTGTCCCAGAACTCGCGGATCAAATTGAAACTGTATATTCCTTGATGGTAATGAAGGTAAAAAACGTTTAGAAAAATATTCAGGGTGCAATAGCTTTTTAGTTATGAATTAATCAAATTGACCAATAGAGCTCGATCTAATTTTCCCTTTACGAGAAAATTGAGTACCTTCCCTCAATTGCCAAGCAACGTATAATTCGATGAATAATAAAATTATTTTCAATATTTATCTGGTCAACTTGTCGAAACAGACGTCAAAAGTGACAGCTACTTTTGAAATAACCAAAAATGGGATAATTTCGCCAAAGGCAGGTGAACAAATGTATAGAATCTAAATCAGAGAACGCAAGAAGTTTCTTCTTCCGGCAATGAATGAAATATGGTTTGTTATGAGTGAAAATTTCCAGCGCAATTATAACCTTGAGGGGTATGGGAAATTGGGTATGGGAAATTGAAATTATGATGAATTGAACCTTTGTTGATGGAAGGTAAAATGGCGACGTAGCGTCAAGTGAGTAATACATATTACTACCTTAAAAATCTTAGTAAAAAGTGAAATATGCAGGGCCTGTGAAGTGCATCGGAATCACAAGAAATTTATCCTGACTCCTGTGCATACACTGTGCATCTGCAACGTATCAGCGCAGCTACACGAGCGGGACTCGTCATCGTCGAAATGAAAGAAAACACTTTTAGGAACATTCTTGACATTGCAAAAAAAGGTGGAGTTACACGTAGGTTTTGAACAACAGATCAAGCATAGTGGCAGTTCTGAAAGAATCATTAGAATCATTATTAGTAAAAATTTAAGATCAAATTTTATAACTAAACGATGTAGAATGCAACAAATGAAATAAGAAACATGCAAAATAAAAAGAATAATTTATAACAAGTGTTCAAAATGACCACCTTTCATCTGAAGGAATAGGCGAGCTCGTTTTATTAAATTTTCCCTTGCCAGTCTAAGCATATTAGGAGTAACAGAGGGGCCACCAATTTTTTGTCAGGTAGGCACCAAGGACCCAGTGTCTCGAGCACGGTACACCAACGACCAACCGTAGAAATACGTTATAATTTGGATGTGCGAGTTCTGGGACACCTGTATAATATTCTCCAGATTGTTTCGAAAATTATTGCAAGGCGTAATCAACAACCAAGCAATAGGTACTATGGCGGCCAAAAAATTTCGGCCGTCATTTTTCCGTCATTTCAAAAAAATCGGTGTAGTCCATTCCTTATTGTCATTATGATTGATGTTTTTACTTGTCACTTTTGAAAGTCAAGCAAAATGCCATCGGTATCAAATTTTAATAAAATCAAAATAGTAACTCTTGCACAAAGAGGAATGTCCCAAGCTCAGATTTCGATGGACCTTCGTATACCTAAAAGTAGAATTTCGTCCATTCTTCAGAAATTGAGACAAAATGGAATGGAACTATTGAAAGACGCCAAGGCTCAGGGAGGCCTAGCACATTTACTGCAGAAGAAGATAATATGCTTCTCAATAGATTATGCAATAGCCCTTTTATGACGGCTGTTGAAGGGGGGGACAAGCAAATACAACGGAAAGGAGCGGTCGATTTTCGGCAAACATATGGGCATGGATTTTAGTAGATAGGCCTGGGCTAATGTTTTCTCTAGAAGATCGGCTCAACAGTGATGTTTATGTTAGGATTCTTGAAGACGTGATGATGCCTTTAGTTTCAAGAATTTTTCCGAATTTTAACTTCATATTTCAACAAGACAATTGTTCAATGCATTCAGCACATAGGGTAGTAGAATGGTAGCATAAACGTTCTTGATTGGCCAAGTCGCAGTGCAGATTTTTGGTTCGTAATTTGCAACAACGACAAGTAATTCGGAATAGGGCAGAACTTTTAACTGCGATTACTAATGCATGGCAATCATTACATAGGAATTATCACAGAGATTTATGCCTCTCCATCTCGCGTCGTGTAAGACGAGTTATTGACGCCAATGGAGCAATGACCAAGTATTGATTTTAAACTTCATTCATTTTATCTTTTGATTTAGCTAAGTACTTAAACAAAAATAAATGTTTCATTTCCTTGTCTTTACCTTAATGTTTTTCGTTTGATTTTTTTAAAACTACGGCATACTCGTGTAATTTCCACGGTTCTCTGTTTGGTAATTTAATCCAAAAATAGCCGCAAGTCTGCCTCTAGTCTCTAGTGCCACTAGCGACTAGCGGTCGTGTGGTAATTATGTAAGAGTGGAACTTGTCCTTTGTATTCACAAAATTTGAACTGATGGACTGAATGACAGATTGTCAAAATGACAATAACGATAACAAAGCGAGGTTATTGGTGCTTAAGGGTAGTTTACACTTCATGTCAGGGCCTTGAAAGTGACGGACGAAATTTTTTGGCCGCAATAGTACCTACATATTTTTTGTAAATCTGGTAATCACTAAGGAGTATAAACAAATTCTGAGCTGTTGGGGGTTTCAAAACGTACAGCAAACCTTTTTTTAATTAACTGAAATTATTATACAAATTTAAAATAACTTTTTCCAATCCCATCGCCATTGATACCTAACCTACATAACTTTGTTATTTTGGCATACATCAATGAACCATTTTTATTGAATCTTAGCGACCATAAAGTGACAATCCAAGGTGAAACTCAAGGATGGCAAGTACGAGACCATTATTAATTTTAAAATGTGTTTTTTTTTTTTAAATTAATGGTTGTTTTAAGAGGAAAAGGAAAAAGTGGTAAAGACGTTGCGCTTCACGAGCGTTTCTTAAAGCCCTTCCATAAAATAATAGTAGGTGCAGTGGCCGGCAAAAAAAGTTAGCCATCATTTGAATGTCAGTGTCATTAAAGCATTAATTGCACATTTGGATTTTGATGTGACAAAAAAGTGATGGCTAGTTTTTATTGCCGGCCATTATACAGTCGCGAGCATTAAATCTTGGTCGTCAAGGTCATTTAAATTTCCCGCTATTGTCACAAATTTAAAATTTTGCCTGCTTAATTAGGGCTAATTCCAACATTCAACATTCAAAATTATGGCCGCAATGTCGTATTTTAACAGAATAGGTAACAATTATTTCGCTGATAGAGACGGATGTGTCAGAAGCTAGGGTAGCAACACAGTTGAGATTTCCAAAAAGTTGACAAGATCTTGACAAGACAAGACAAATAGAATTTATTAGAGGTTATGCTCGTTTCACATTAGAACACTTTCCATTGCGTCAAAGAATGACCTTGACGACCAAAATTTATTGCTCGCGACAGTAGGTACAGTCACGAAATCTCAGACAGGAAAGATTTAAACACTCTGTATAAATTCCGAAATTTGATTAGCGTAAATACAGACTGTCTATAAAAGAATGTGGGATCGCAGAGGGCTCTGGAATTTGAATTTGCCAACCCCTTTAAATTCGTCAACTACTAACCGCCAAATTGTCAAATATATTCACAAGCTATCAACACGAAATCAACTTAACCTCATTTACGCTTCGAAGCCCTGTTTTATTGTTTCTTGCGTTCTTGCTTCTTATTGTTTAAAAAAACGGTAATCTTGTAGTTTACGTAGCCCAAATTGCGCATCTCATACGCGCAGCCCCATAGACTCTGCATTGTTGCCAGATGTTAATTAGAATTTTAGTTGGATGTGTAAGACTCCAATATGTTTGTTAATTGATCCGTTTTCCCTGGTTTAGTGTGCTTTTTTTAACTTTGTTTCGAAACAATGGGTGGTAGAGGGGTCCTGCACACTAAATAATGGTATAATTAAAATCACCGTCACCTGATCTTAATTGTGAATTTTCTCTTATTCGATACAAATAAATAAGTCTGGCAACGCTGTAACACATTTAGCACGGTGCACGAAGCGATGTACAGTTTGGGCGACGTAAACTACAAGATTACCAAAAAAACTTTTTTCAAAGCTAGATAACTTCCGGTGGTGTTACAAAGGTATTGTCTTTATCTGTTTTTATAATTTTACAACCTCTCAAATATTTTAGAAGTAATTGCTAAAATGGTGTTCACACTTGAACAAAATAAGTTCCTTATGATGTCTTATTACCGATTTCTTCTCCCACTTTCCTCTGTATTTGCAGTATGAACTTACACCGTTTGCCAGATTTATTAAAGAATTAACACCTTTTTCTCGATCACTTGCGGAATCAGGATTGTTCAGATTGTTCTGCTTTAGTTACCATAGGGAAACAATTTTGTTTATGAAAAATTGTGAAGGTGTTTAATAGTTATTTAATAAACTAGTTTGTTAATGAAGGCGATTAATAATCGAAACTGTTTAAAGCACGAACGAGTGTAGCGAGTGAGTGGCTTTAATAGTTGAGATTATTAATCGCCCATTAACAAACGAGTTGATTACAAAATTTTTTCGTTGACCGGAAACTTTTTCTGTGACAAAATTTCAAACTAAAGCCAAATCAAAACCAATTTCATCTTTTTCGATAAAGATGAGACCTTATAAAATACCTTCATTATTTTTTTGTCCTCAGGGTAGGCCATTTTAAAATTTTTCAACACTTTCTATTCACTTTTCCACAAAGAATGTCAGAAGACGTCAACTCCATTTACATTCAATTTCACGTAAAAATCACGGTTGCTAAGAAAACCTAGTTACCTTTGAAAAATATGACATGCGAATTATAACCAAAAAGGTCGGCTTTTGAAAAAGTGAATTCGTAATTGTGCAGTTATGGAGCTATAAAATATAGAAAACCCTGCTGCACTACCTCCTGCAGTGTTGGTAAGTGCAAACAATGCATGTTCGAGGTTGTTTATACATCAAAATATCATCAAAACGTCAAAATCGCAAGAATCGTTGATTAATGAAAAATAGAGTATTAATGAGGTCCATTAATACGCTATATTTTAGACAAAATAATTCATTATCATTATCATCCTTTGAGAATCTTTTGCTTTTTTCGTATAGAGCTTTCAATGTAGCAGAGAAATTTGATAAGTCGTTGAATAAGCATATAAAAGAAAATCTTTCTAATTTTGAAGTACCTCAAATACGAACTGGTTCTAAGAAACGTACAAATTTATCATTAGCTAAGAAAGTAGAAGCAAAAGTAGCCGATTTTGATATCAGAGGAACTGTTAAATTATTGTCCTCGGATGACTCATTAGCTTCATTCAACGAAGATGTTGCTGAAGAACTTAAAAAAAAACATCCTTCACCATCTCGCGAACTTTTTTTCCCAGACCCTTTCAAACCAGGAGACATTAGTTTAATAGTCAATGAGCAAAACGTTCGAGAAGCTATCAATTCATTTCCTGCCGGTTCTTCACCAGGTTTAGATGGCATGAGACCACAATACTTGAAAGATATCATATCTTTGTCAGCGGGTGAAGCAGGTCAGAAGGCACTAAGAGCTTTAACCAAACTGTGCAATTTTTTATTATCTGGGCAACTTCCTTCAGAAATCTGCCATTTATTGTATGGTGCGTCTTTATGTGCCCTTAACAAAAAAGATGGAGGAATTAGACCGATCGCTATCGGAAACTGTTTGCGAAGATTGTCCTCAAAGCTAGCCTGTTTTCAAAGTCGAAATATTGTAAATTCGTATTTATCTCCACACCAACTTGGAGTTGCAACTAAACTAGGATGCGAAGCAGCAATTCATACCACACGAACCTTTGTTAATAACGATCAAAACCGTGGCAAAGTTCTTCTTAAATTAGATTTCAAAAATGCCTTTAACTCAGTCGAACGGGATTGTATTCTGAAAGAAGTCCAATGTCATACCCCACTTCTGTACCCTTATCTTTATCAATGCTATAGAAATCCTTCAACTTTATTTTTCGGTAATCATTTAATTTCTTCTTCTGTTGGAGCCCAGCAAGGAGATCCCTGCGGTCCCATGATTTTTAGTCTTGCCATTCAACCAATTATTTTATCTTTGGATTCTCAAATGAATATATGGTATTTAGATGATGGAACCTTAGCTGATTACCCAGAAGTAGTTTTATCCGACTTTAAGAAAGTTATAAATTTATCTCAGGAAATTGGCCTTGAATTAAACTTTAACAAATGCGAGATCTTTTGCTGTTCTGGAGACAGATTTAAAAGTCATAAAGGAATTTCAAAATTTAGCACCAGGCATTAAAATCTGTGACCGAGAAAGTTTATCTCTTTTAGGCTCTTCAATCTTTGACCAAGGTTTCAAAAACACCGTCGAAAAAACTATAATTACAGTTGAAAATCTTTTAAACAAAGCTGAACTCCTTAACAGACACGTGGCTTATACTTTAATCAAAAACTGTCTTTTCATACCAAAATTTAATTTTTTATTAAGAACAACTCCATTTTGGAAATTTTCTAATTATGTTAATTCAATTGATTCTTCTTTAAAGTCTTGTTTAGAAAGAATACTTAATTTACGTTTAACTGATTTACAATGGCGTCAGTCCACTTTACCGATTAGATTTGGTGGTCTGGGAATTCGTCGCATTTCCGATATTTGCCTCCCTGCTTTCCTATCTTCAATTAATGGGGTTAAAAAGCTTGTTTCTTTATTACTAAACTCAAAGGATAATGAGCTTAATATTCACCATTATGATGAAGCTTTAGCAGCCTGGGGTGTAGCAAATGAGAACGAAATACCAACAATTCCACAATTTCAGAAGAATTGGGATAATATTAATATCAAAGGAATAATTGCCAATGACTTAATCTTTAATTCACCTAGAGACTTGGCTCGTTTTAAAGCTTTGCAATGCAGAGAATCAGGATCTTGGTTACATGCAATACCTTCTCCTAATATTGGTACTCTTTTAGATAACACTTCCTTCCAAGTTTGTATTGGTTTAAGATTGGGTTGTAATCTATGTACACCTCATATTTGCAAATGCAATGCGAAAGTTGACGAAATTGGCACCCACGGTCTAAGTTGTTTCAAAAGCAGTGGTAGATTTTCAAGACACACTGAAATTAATTCCATTATCAATCGGTCTTTAACTTCAATTCATGTGAATTCAACGGACTGTCTCGGGATGACGGAAAACGCCCAGATGGGATGACTTTAGTACCGTGGATTAAAGGTCAACCTTTGGTTTGGGACGTTACTGTTGTAGATACACTTGCAGACAGTTGCGTATTGAAATCATCTGAAGTCTCAGGTTCTGCCGCTGAAATGGCTTGCAAACGCAAACATAGCAAATATAGTTCAATCATTTCGTCAAACTACGTGTTTAAAGGTTTAGCATTTGAAACCTTAGGCCCTTGGTGCAAAGAAGCCATCGATTTCATTAATGTCATCGGAAACCGACTTATCGCGGAATCAGGCGATTCAAAATCAAAGAAATTCCTTTTCGAGAGGATTTCCCTTGCCATTCAACGTGGAAACGCTGCAAGCATTCGGGGCACTTTTCCAGATTCCGCAATATTATCGGAAATTTTTGTATTATAAAACAAAAATGTTTATGTAATTATGTTATAATATAATTTATTTATTTATTAAAAATAAAAAAAATAATATTCATTAATATTGAAATTAACAAGCGGTCAACGGAAAATTATAAAAAATGTCACTTTTTCTCCCTACCGGTTAGAAATGTAGGCTGTGGATACCTCATTTGAGGTGAGAAAATTCAACTTTCTCGCTAAGGTAAGAAAGTTAATCATGAAATGTTTATGGTAAAACTGTACCAAAATACAAATGTCAAAAGTGTCAAAAGTGAAATAAGTTATTGATAAATGAAAGCCAATTCAATGAAGTAAGTTGGTAGGTCAATCATATAATCTGGAAAATAAACAGATAAGCTAGGTAGGTAGATTACTTTACCCTGTTTATATCAAATTTTCGAACAAACCTCAAATCTTCAAATGCGATGACAAGTTAATTAGACAAATAACACAGCCTACTATTCAATTCTCAAAATTTTCGTTTTAATCACGAATATAACCATCTTTTTTGACTTTTTTCAACAAAGTTGTGCCGGTAGGGAAAAAAATTGTATTCAAACCTTGTTAAGAAAGTGTCCTTGCAGACCTTAGGCACTTACAAACCTCGTCTACGACTCGGTTTATAATCTTTGCCTGCGGTCTGCAAGAAACCACTTTCTTACCTTGGTTTGAAATATACTATATCAGATAAAGTTGCTGCGGCTGGATTTTTTTCTCCTAATAATATAATCTATTAAAAAAAGTGATAATTATTTTGAAAACCAAAGATACGCCTCTGATAATGTTTATTCCAAAATTCCAAAAATCCCTAGATTATCACTAGATGAAATGTCAACAGTCAAACTGGGAAATGTCAAAAAACAGAAATGTGGTGCAGAGATTTAATAATGCCGCTGTGTAATATGTGAATTGTTTGTACAAAATTAATTCGTGCAATGAGTGAATTATTTGACGTCGTAGAACATAACGTGTGGTGAAATATTAGCAATGACCAGCGAAAACCACAAAGATGTCGAAGAAAATCCGGTGGTGTTTTTTGATATTAAATTCGATGCGGCAAAAGGTTCGTTGTCATTTGAGCAATAACAAATAATGATATGGCCGCCTTTTTAGCCGGTAGGGTTATCATAGAATTGTTTAAAGACAAAGTACCGAAAACCGTGGAAAATTTTCGAGCCCTTTGCACGGGAGAAAAAGGAATAGGCAAAAACGGGAAACCTCTACATTACAAGAACACAATTTTCCACAGAGGTGAGTCGTGGTTTTTACCGTATAAATTCACAAAGTTGGCTGATTTTTGTCTTGACATTTCATTCTGCTTCAAAATTCTCGTTTATATTTTCATCCAAGCATAAAATGCCTTGCTGTAATTGCGCCAATTGCACATCTGAAGGTGAATGTTTCCCCCAAGATTTTGAGTCCCTTCAAAAGTGGCGTAAAGATTTTGATAATTTACGCAAGCAGTGGTCAGACTATACATTATGTGGTGGCTCGGTGAGTCCCGGTTGTTGTTGTCATTGTTGTTGTAAAGAAGGCTCACCCAAACTTGCCAAAGGCAGGTTCGGTTTAGCCTGGATTTCCGAAACTCCCAAAAAGAAATCCTGTACTCCTTGTGGATGGCAGCTAGAAATATGCGACACTCCATCGCGCGTGGAGTGTCAGTGTAAGAAAATGGAAGAGTGGGCCAATTGTCCACCAGTAGACGGGTGCAAATTTTGTCCCTCGAAACCCAAGAGGTGTTGCGTTAAGAAGAAATGTTGTTTGGCAAAACCAAATTGTGTCAAGCCACCTTGTTCGGTCAAAGTGATGCCTTTTGAACCAGAGGAGTGCTGTTGCAGCAATTGTAACCCTTGATGTTGTCAACGTTTGGTAAAATGATTAATAGTAGTTTTGCTCTAGGCAAGAGTGGGGGCGTGACTAATAATATTGATAAAGCGGTAGCCACAGATGATTGCGAATGTAAAGAAACTAATACAAATTCTGAACCAAATAAAACTGAACAAAAACAAGATGAGCAAGTTAAAGATTTATTAGTTCCTGCTCCCACTAATAACGCGCCGCCTAAACCCGCACCCAGAAGTCGCTCAAGAGGCAGACGAGGCAGAAGATAAATTCTGATTGAATTGTAACTACTGTGTTTACTATTTTAATAAAAATTGGAAACACTCTGTTGTTGTTTAAAGCGGGTTTTTCTATTGCAGTGGTTCCCATGTTTATGGTGCAAGGAGGGGACATTATTAATCAAGATGGTACTGGAGGTGAAAGCATTTATGGTGACAAATTCAATGACGAAAATTTTTCAGTTCTGGTAAATAATTTTTATATAACATTTAAGTGTACTTAACGCTACTTCAAAACAGTCATTCACCTAACGTATGCGGGAAATTTCTTCCCGCAAAAGTTAGGAACAATTTTTTTGTAACGACTAACTCAAAAATATTTAAAAAATAAAATGAAAAAGTAAATAAGTTAACATTAGTAACTTTTTTACTATTGAGATGGTAGCAAGTAGCACCTTCCCCGCTGATTACTAGATCATTAAAATTTAAAGCGTCGCTGGCGTCTTCCGCGATCACACAACATATTGAACAAATTCTTTATCTTCACTTGGAAAACAACGATAATTATTTTCGGGGACCTGTTACTCATTTATTGCGTTAATGAGAATTAATGTTACAATTCCAAATGCAACGAAACGTCAATTTTGTTTAAATAGAATTAACGTTTTCGTCTGTCTACGTCATTGTAATCCGTGATTAAAAACCAACGAAACCAACCTTACAATGCAATTTCCCCTTGTTTCTGCTGCAAAGTAAAAAAAAACACCGCTTGCGGGAAATCGGACTTCCCGCAGTTTTAGGATAAGATATTAAACTAGACAAACGGTGGCCAACCCGCGGCACGCGTGCCACTATTTGCCCGCGGTGCCAATACTTGCGCGAAGTAAAAACTTTTTTCTTGTTATTCGATTCAGATGAAACAGTAGGGCAGGGGTACATAATGCATTATCATTCAGAAGAATGAAACAGAAATGAAAAAGTGGCACGTTAAATATTTTAAATAAATTTTTAATAAAATAAAGTGGCACTCGAGAACAAAAAGGTTGGCCACCGTTGAACTAGACAATAGAAATGTTACTTATTTTGTTAGTTTTGATTTTAGCACGATAGAGAAGGCCTATTAGGAATGGCGAATAACGGTCGCAACACAAACAGTTCTCAGTTTTACATCACCACAGTCCCTTGTTCCCACTTGGACGGCATCAACGTAGTCTTTGGCTTGGTTAAAAGAGGATTTAACATAATCGTCGAGATGGCGGACATGTCGAGAGATGGCGACGTACCGTCAGAAGTATGTGAAACAAAGTGTTGGCCACGCATGTATGCATACAATTCAATTTCAGTCCATAGCGATAGAAAATTGTGGCGAACTTGCGCCCGGAGACCCGTGGGACATCGAAGAGAACGATGGCACTGACGACGTGTATCCACCGTGGCCCAACGATTGGGACCTGAAGCCCGAAGATGACGAGAAAGTCATCAAAAACGCAATAAATAAAATCAAAGATTCCGGAAATTATTTTTTTAAAGAGAATAACTACATAGATTCTGAACGAAAATACATCAAAGCACTGAGGTACATAGACTGGTTCATAGGACTCGACAAAAGTAAAAACAAGAACGCCGTGGAGGAGTTGAGGATGAATTCGTTACTAAATCTTGCGGCTGCCAGGTTAAAAAGGAACAAAAACAGCGAAGTCATAGATTTATGCAGCGAGGTATTTTGTTTTGTTAAATATTTTTGTTTGTGATTGATTTGTTTTGTTCTCAGGTCATAAGGAAAGATTCGAATAACGCAAAAGCTTTTTACAGAAGAGCCCAAGCGAGGTTGGCGTTGAAAGACTACGACAAGGCCCTGAATGATTTGGGTGTAGCGACGAGTCTGCTCCCGAACGACAACAACATTCAGGCAGTATTAAGCATGGCCAAGAAGAAAAAGTTAAGTTATTTAAAGCGGGAAAAGCAATTTTATGGCAATTTATTCAAGTGAATTTGTTTTTTTTACTCGTGAATGAAAGAATGTGAAACGTGATACTTGTTACCTGTTTCTTTTTGAATATTTCCAACTTTGTTAAATGTTATTGTTTTATTCTGTTGCAATAGCTGTTGCAATAGTGTGAAGAGTAGTTTATTCCGTGAAGTGGCACTTTTCTATACCAAATCATTTATTTTTTTTTTGTCAACACATGACTGGCCGACGTTGTCGAGTTTCCCCTTTTGGAAACGTAACTGAAAATTTTGTGATTTTAGTTTATGTTATGCGTTCATTTTATCTAGTGTAAAAAATTGGAAATTGTTCCATCAGTATTTTCAAATGGTCCAAAAATATTGTGTTCTTGCAGAAGTGAGAATGATCTCATTTATATATTGTTTTAGATAATCTTCCATTCGGTATCTAAATTTGTGAGATTAGCAATAAATCCTAATTGTGACAATTTTGACGCAGGTTGCGAATTGTCATGCTTTAGTAATCGTTGATTGTTTTACGTCTTTTTTGATGCTTTTGTAATGTGCAGGTTCATTAGTTTTTACACGATTTGGGTACTTAATAAGGATGTGTTGTCAAATTTTCGCCAGCTACATTTGCGAACTTTTACTAAGAGGTATTAAGGAAAGGCGTTTTATCACAAGTTATTTGGTAACTGTAACGACTGAAAAGCTCAAAATATTTTTTTAGTTAAGTTTGTATTTTAATTACGAAATTCTGTTGTATTTAATAAAATCTATTATGTGATAATATTGGAACACATGTTTTCATCCCTTAACTCGAACCGATTGACATTAATCGAGTTTCCTCGATATTTAGAAAAATGGTTATATAATGGGGCTGTAGAGCTAAAGTCAAAACGAAACATGACACGGCGGAGCTTAGGATGCGCGCTCTCCAATTTACCGCTGACAGGGGCATATCATACAGTGGTCAGTTTAGGGGCAAAAACTTAACCAAAAATCAATTTTCTTCATCTGATGAAAGAAATTCTACACCGAGGTCATCTACTTTTGTTGTAGAACCTCTAATAGAATAATAAAAACTATCCTCATCTTCAGAACATTTCCCCAACATTCCTCTATAGCGTAAACAAAAGAAATTTTTTGACTCCGCCACTGTCATATACGGAAGCTAGATTCAACTGATCTACATTCGTCTTCTGCGCAAACCACGTGATGTAATGTTTCGTTTTGACTTTACCTCTACTCATCTATCGACAAGCAGAATCTCTCCTAGAAATAAAAAATGCGTCTACATCTTTCAACATTTATTAAAGCTTAAAAATTGCATCACTTCCATGTACGTGTGTGTAATCATTAAATAAATTTTGTACTTGTATGCACACAAGAGAAGCTTTGGATAGTTCCATAAGAAAGCTAACTGTGTTTGTGAATAATTAAAGCTAAAAACAGTACGAAAACAGTGTGAAAGTAAAACCTACTAATACTTAGTTGCGTCACGACCATTTAAATAGCACATCAATAATTTTACCATATTCTTCGGTCTCCGTTCTAACAATAAAATAATTTAATAACATAAATAACAAAATTAGTGCTTAAAATATTTCATTTCAGTTCGATAGATTCTCCATCTCTTCACATTTCGCGGTGTCCGTGACGGTTATTTCCGTCACGACATCGCCCATACAGTCGGCCTTCGTTTCCGACACAGTTTTTATAACTCCGTCGACTAAATTATCGGCGTATTGCTGCAACTCTGAGTTTACCGAATTGTTATGAGGCTCCTTTTTGCGCTGACTTATCGGCAGTGGAAGCGAAGACGGTCGCGTTTGTTGCTTGTGAAAGGGAAACGTCTTCCCGGCGTCCCCCTTTTTTGAAAACGAAAAATAAAATCAACCTCTGGACAACCCAAATTCACTTACTTGAGGGGTGTGCACCGCCACGATTTCCGTTTGAGTCGCTATTCCGTTCTCGGTGAGTGGCGGATTTAGAGAGGCTGCCTGACTGAACACCGTCATCACTTTGATGATGTCCTGCATAGAATTCTGCAGTTGCTGAATCTGGAAAGAAGACAAGTATTTTGTGGTTTTGTAAAAACAACCAACTCCCAAAAACCTTACCTGATTCTGTAGAACGGTGCAAGTTTTCGCTAATTCCTTAACGACTTCGGCGTTATCCGCCGATAAGCTTGTCATGTTGACGCTGCTCGACTGTCCTGTACTTGGTTGCAGTGCCGACATCTGTTTCCAGAGAGCGCTGATCGCTTCGGTTTGTAACATTTGAATTTTTCTCTCGCTTTCCAAAGCCGCTTTCGTAGTCTCCATGTCGTTTGTCAATTGTCTACAAATATTAAAGACCTGTATATGCACTGAGTGAGCAGCAGCGGCACTCACTGAATGTATTGACCCGCTCTTTGTGCCTGCAAGGTCCTGAAAACTTCTTGCACTTCTTTATTTCTGTTTCTGGTAAAGTAACCCCTCCAGACCTTCTGTATGCACACAGCTGCTTGTTCGACTTTGTCTTCGGCGCTGCTGTTGCTCACGATTTCGGCGTCTTTCTGGTGCATCCGCTTCTCTTCAGCTCTCATCTGTATCATCTGCAGTTTAGAAACGCACACCTCCGATTCGTCGTCGCTGCTCAGAGATTTTCGAAGGATTGAAGATGTTTTGTTGCAGTTTTCTTGTTTGCTGCAAAATATTTCAAACACGTTATCAGATGATATAAAGTGCACCGATCAAAAACAAGACTTTTTACGACCCTATGCACTATTTGTTTTTAGCATTAAACCATTCTTCAAAATGGTACTGTATAATGTCCGGAACCTGCTCCCGTCTGTGGTTGGACTTCGATATCATCACCCTTCAACGGTCTTGCCGAAATGATAAAATTTGAGGGGCTATTGTACTGTTCTGGTTTATTCATTCATTCGGTGACAATTGAAGGGTGTTGTATGTTATAAACTTAGTCGAGTGAAGTGACTACTGCTAAAGACTTACTTTGAATTATTTTGATGATTGATCACTTTCCTTATCCGCGCTGGAGAGGGCGAATTGCTCTTTCTACCGTCGGAAACCGTAGGTGTCTTATTTTTCTGGTGCAAATTCCTTGCCAATTTCGGGGAACGAGTGGTTTGTGGTATTTTGTTCTTGTTGTTGGTTGCAGCGAATGTTGTCACTGCGTGAGATTTACCAACTATTGGTGCCGGACGGTAATCTGGACTCATTAGAGATTCCGGGACTGGCATCATCTTAGATAATGCTTGAAGGGGACTGTTAACCGGTTCTTCGTCTGTTGGTTGAAAACACTCGCAATTCAATGAAGACAGATTGAGATTTACGATTCAACTTACCTAGACACTTTTCCATCGGTGTCGGATTGTCTGCGATGGTTTTGGATGGAGCGACGCTTTGTCTCAAGATGGTCGGGTCCAAACTCTGGCTCATGATGCTCGAATTTTCCATGACATTGGCATTTCCGTAGCAACTGGACGACATGCGGTCCGGGGATTTCAATTTATTGCCAGCCCGAGCAGCTAGAAATGGGAAGATATTCTCCTAAATAATTGCTACGCATGCAAATTCTACTGGTCTCGTGAAAATGTACAAAATTTGTCTCATGTAATAGTTATGTATTTGTGTATCAAGACCAAAAACTGTCCGAGTTTGGGTTTTATAGTCGAAACTTGAAAACAGGCCAGAACAAAAGGCACTTTTTGGCCGAGGTGCACATTGCATTTTTTAAGCGACCGCACAAACTACAAAGCAAAAAACATCATTGGAAAATTACAAATTTATTTTGTATCTACTTTTTTCAAATATGTAAATACAGTTATTAATACATATTGACAATTTTTTTAATAGTATTTGTTTTCCGCTTGCCAACAAAACGAGAAATTTACTATTTGCAATACAATGACTTATTTACATAATTTATGGTGTCAGGACAATTATTGCATTTATCATCTGCGATGTCCGGCGGCGTATTAGACATTTATACATCACTTTGGCTGTTGTATTACATTTCTTCATCACGCTGTTGCTATCGATTACTTGAATGTTCATTTTCTTATTATGCACCAAATAAGCACCAGAAATAAACGATACAACACTTTTTCGGACAAATAAAATAATTGTCAACTTTTCTTTTGTTTTCAGTCGGTTTACTCGATTTTATAGGTTTCGTCGTTAACTTACTAAACAGACCAACAGATGGCGCCACGGTCCGGGACCAGAAAAGTGCGGCCGAAAAAGAGTTACTTTTCGTCCGCTTGGGAGTATGTACGTAAAATTACCTTTTTCATTTAGGGTGCCTAAAAAACAATTTTTTGCGAATTTGGAAAGAGTGATACTGAAGTATAAATTTCTTCCTGATGGACGAAACAGGAATTAATACGGTCGAAAACCGAGTAGAATTAGCAAGTGGTTCTTTTCTACCATCGATGTTCGTGATAAAGATGAAGGAAGTAGTTCACCGATTTTTTTTGCAAAATTTCCTTTTTTTTAATCAATGTATGATCAATTAAACTTACTTAAAAAAATTATAATAAAAACACTTACAATTTAATCTTGGTGAATGTTTAGCACCCTGCAATTTTTTCCTGCTTGAAGGTGATGGATTGGGAGATTCTAAAAATATATCCAAATAAGGAACAAACTGAAAGTAATAATTCAATCTGAAATTACCAAATGATTGTTCTCTTAATTGCTGCTGATGGTGCTGAGCTTTACTTAAGATCAGACGTAACTTCCTATCCTCCTCCGTTTCTAAAGTTTCTCCTGTTAAAGGACACACACTTGCCAAATACTGTACAAGATCTTTTTGATCCCCAACTCTGAAATGCCGTCCGCGTCCTTGAGAATACAACCACTCGGCTCTCAAACTAAAACTGACATGTAAATGTGTCCAAAGAAAAATTTGACATATACCTTTCAATAGCATCGACAACATAACCGTCAATAGTTTTAATATTTAAACACCAATTAATAACAAATGGACGGTAGTCAAAACCACTGCACAATTATTAAGGAAAGTATAACTTTTACAAAACATTTTAGTAGCAGAATATGCCACTATGAACTCTCTACAGTAATTTTATTTTTGTATAGATTTTATTTCATACGTAGAGAAGTTCACAAGTGGAATAAGCAATCACCTAAAGGATACATCATAGTATTACCTATGTTAACACAAGGATTGTTAGCAATGGAAATACTTGTAAGATTGACAAGATTAACTAGCTGAGAAATTTCATTTAAATCTTCAATGTTATTGTTAGCTAAAGTTAGAATAGTTAGACTAACAGGTAGAAAACGATCGCTTTGTCTTAAATGATTAATTTTATTATTATGCAGTAAAAGCTCCTAAAAACAAAATAAATAACTACATCGTTAATTCACACAGAAATAACCATACCTTCAGATTTTTCAGAAAAGACAAGTCACTCACATGAGTAATGTTATTTTGGGACAAATCTAAATGTTCTAAATTGATGTTAGTATTTAGATGTTCAATAGTCTTTATACTATTCCCTGCTAAGCAAAGCCATTTTAAATTAACCAACTCCTTTAAGCCCTCTATTGTAAGTATTCCATTATGAGCGAGATTCAAAGTATGTAAAGAATGAAGTCTGCACACTCCATACATACGCAGTAGTTGGTTTCTCACAGCAGAAAGCTACAAGGCCCCCTTTTTTAAAGTTAATCTTGAATAAGTATCACTGTACCTTTTGTAGTTTAAAAAATGAGTCAATGTTGTCCAAACGTTGAAGTTCGTTATCATCGAGTATTAAATTCGTTACTACTTGAGTTTCTTGAGGTGAACATTTATTGAGTTTTTTGAGCTTCTTATTTGACAAATCCAATACGTCAGATAATTCCTCTAAAAACCAACATAGAACAAATTAGTTGGTTCGAAAAGAACGTGAAGGGAAAAATCAATAATTTACCCATTTATATCAAATAATAAACATTGTCCAAGACTGTAAACTTTTATTTGAAAACCATTGCTGAATTTTGACAACTTTGACAATTTGGTATCCAAGACTAACTGTAGGGCACCACCGAACAGATGATTCTTCTCATCAAGGAAAAACTCATGCAGAGTGTTAAAATCTTGAAATAGAAGTTTTTGAACTTTCATGAAGTTAAATTTGGTGTATCACAGTGGAATTTTAAGTACACTACTTTAATATAAACAATGAAGATCGCGCACTGTACTTAATTAATTTCAAGAACTGACAGTTGACATGACGCATAACAATAGCCAACATAACAACACCTAAAATCAATTTTTCAATTAAAATACTTTAAGAGTTGAACTAGGAAATCTTCCATGATTCGGAGTTTTACATAATTTCATTGAAATGGATTAGGCGAGGTAAATAATTTGTTAGTATTAAGCAGTGTCATGTTTTTAACGAGTGTTTGTTGGTCTCGTTGTGTTGGCATTAGTGACAGATAATAAATATGGAGATATTTGCAAACCAAGAAAATGACTTAGTTTTTCTCAAATGATTGAAGTTTATTGATAGAAACGGTTTAAAGTACGTATGGTGAAGCATAGTATTGGTTTTGTCGAGTTTAGTGCAATACAATTCGAAATATAAAGTGCATTAGTCGTGACAATTGCTATTTGGTTGGAGAAGACCAAAGAAAATCCATCTGACCAAAGTGAAATTTTGGTTTGGATTTTTCGAAGAAAAATTGTTAATTATCATTTTTAAAGTGGCATTGAATTGTTCAAACTGGAGCGTCTACCGGAATATCTCCGCGACACCGTGGACTGGTTTATGGGGTGAGTAATAATTAGATTAGATTAGATATATCTGGGAAGTTTCAATCTGATCGTTTAATTGGGGTGCAATTACTAATTTTTACGACCCTTGTTTCAATTAAAATTAACGATAGATCACTTTTGTCCACAACAAGTGCGACTGTGCGTTTATGAGGTTTCACGTTTTACGACCCTAATTAAATCGCATTAAATTTGAACTTGAAACGCACGTTATTCACCCCGAGCCCCCTATGATGTGGCTCGGTCGGATGGTAGGTAAGGCCAAGAGCGACGACACTGTTCGCGTTTTGCCATTAGATACCGAACAAACAATCACCTGTTTCTGCAGGTATTTGCTGGTCAGCAGACCTGTGTGTTATGATAATCTTTTGTTTTTAGAAAAGCAAGACGCAAGGAAAAAGAAGGAAATGAATCGTCATCTTCTAGCGACTCAAAATTGTACCTAGAAGCCACTGTGCTCGAAAGAAAACTGCCCGAAATGGACATGAGGTTGTTAGTAGACCTGCCTGCTGGATTAGATTATAACGAATGGCTAGCATCACATAGTAAGTAAATTTAACAATCATGAAAACAATCAGTTCTTATCTGTACGCATTATTAGTACTGTGACAGTATTAATTGGCAATGATGCAAGGACAGGCTTATCTAAAATTGAAACACTAAATCAGTATTGATTGTTTTGAAAGAAATTTAATTAAGTTATTGAATCACTTGTTACAAAGATTGTGAAACTTTCAGTTATTTAACTGCTGCGTTCCAGTCATGATTTGTTTGTCTTTTTTTATATCTAGACACTATAAATCACAGAAAAAGTACAATTCTAGAAGCCTCCACCTAGGCCTAGAAATTGTCCTCTATGCAAAATTGTTAGTTCAAAAGTGCTTTAATTTTTGAAAATCACAGTTTGAGAGTTAACAGAAATCCATGAGTGCGGAAAATGTTTGGAAAAGTGTAATAACATTTTTACAGAAAGATGAATAATGGAGTGTTGAAAATTAAGTGATCAATGGATAATTATTAATTTTGGTTCATTTTCCAAATAGCGAGTACTTGCATCCACTTAATAATTGAGAATGATAAAGCAAGTAAGAGTTCAGATTATTTTAAAAGTAATAAATATTATTTTATTTTTAATTACATCTAGCCACAATTTATTACAAACATGTGATGCAAATTGTAAATTGAATAAAAGTATTTTTAGTTCATTCAAAGCAAAGACTTGTGCTGTCTTTTCCAACAAAAATGTATTTTTACGACTGGAACCATTTTTTAAAAATATGTTCAACTTTTTGATTTAATGTAATATTGATTCAAACCTATGTAAATAAAACGAATAAAATTCATTAACGAAGAATCGTATGTGCGACAGAGTAACGTCGATTTTTAATAAAATCACATTTTTTTTTGCACTAGTGAATGTTCACAATTTCTTTCAGCAATGTGAGTCAAATTTCCAAATAATTTTCTGTATTGATTAAGTCTTTTTTATATGGTGTTACTTACGGTTGCGAACATTTCTGCCAATAGAAAGCTACAATTGTTAAATTTGTTATTGAAGGCTACCACTTAAATCGAAATTCATTCAAAAGTTTCAGTTCCAATAAATGCATTTTTTCCAACATCGCTTATGAAAATAATACTTTCATCACTCAATTTAGTGAGGAAAATAGGCGTTTGCATCACTAGTGAGGAAAATAGAGAAAGTAAACTTACTAGTGAGGAAAATTTATTTAACAATCTACTACCTACTTATTAATATAAATATTTAAAACACTGTTATTTGCATTAATTGAAACTCCAGATCCGGAAGATTAAAAAAATAGGGGAGTAAAATAATTGTAAAGAAATTTAAAATTGAGACTCATTTTCATAAGTGATGTTGGGAAAAAATAATATTTCCTTTTATATACATACGTGAAATTTTAGAAAATACATTTTGACGAGAAATTGTCGAATTTCTTCTGTATTTCCAAAATGTACTCGCTTCGTCCGTACACAAAGTAAATAGTACATATATTTTAAACGTAAATATTTCCGTTGTCTTCCTAGGTCAAAATTTAATGTAAATTAGATAACTGACTTATCTTATTTATGTTTGGGTACTATTTATTGGTTTTGGAACAAAATGTTTTTCTGTAAAATTAACCAAGGACGATGAAAAACAAAACCATATCTTTTAAATTTTTTTACTGAAAAATGTTCCTGCCAATCTCATATTTTTCGTAAGGTAATTAACTTAATACAACTATGTATCACTTAATTTTTTTGCTATTCTGATTCAAAGTTGAGTAAAAACTGTAGGGAATAGGTTGAACAAAAATTAGATGTGCTAATATTCCCTAAGATTTAAATACGACTTATTGTGACTATTAAATAAAATCCAGCAATAATAATTAACACAAAAAATCTTTTAAAATCATGTGGTAAAGGTAACATTGAAATGAAATTTATAGATGATTCATTGACGGTGATTCAACTTGTACTCGTACATTGTGCGAAGTCCAATGGATCAATGTTACACAATCTCGGTAATAATTTTTATAGACGTCCTTTAAATTTCTACTATTTTTTAATAAATTACCAGAATCTGTTCAAAATCAAAATGTACACATGTAAGGTACACATCAATTTGGAGAGAAGTCATGTTTAATTTTTTCTTATTCAGTGCCGTGTTAATGGTAACAGTAAATACAGACACAAATCTATTCCAGAAAGCTTGAATGTCTTAGAATTAGGATTGAAAATAATTTGTGAATTTGTGAAGAAAATTTTCAATTACATATTTTTAAAATCTTGCTCTGGCTCCATTTATTAATAAATTGTATGTTTTCAAAAAAGTGTGAAGTAAAAAAATAAAACAAGATTTACTGTGGAATAGTTTTATGGTGTTGTCAGTCAAGTTTTGAACGAGCTGGTTTAAAGGGACCGACGTTACCTTCCTGAGTAATGAGACGATAAACAGAAGGCGAGTTTTACGTACCGGTTTCTTTGTTTATCCACATAACTGGATCTTTTGAATTGTTGTGGGAAACTCGACTTTTCTCCTTTTTTTCAGATGATATACGAGAATGCCCGACATAGTTAAAATGATTTGAAACAAATTTACTATTTAATTCAAAATTATTTAGTTGTCTCTGTCGAACAAGTCAATCGGATTCGGTAATTTTATGGTGATTGATTGCAAAATTTATTGGCTTAAAGTGACGACGGTTTTTCATTAGTGTTAGTCAATTAAGTCATCTATTTTTAACGATCTTCATATGTGTTTATGGGATACGTAAGTGAAAAGATAAAATGTGATTGATTGAAACAACTAGAAATGCGTCAACAGAAAAAGATAAGAGTTAGTTTATGGCTGCGATGTGCACAGTAATAGTAAGGTTATAATAAAAAAAAATCAATTCGATTCCATTTGTGTAATTGACTCTTGGAGACAGTTTTTTTTAGAAATCCTTAATTACGAGACAGTGAAAATTTGTCTA
Organism: Tenebrio molitor; assembly: GCF_963966145.1. Lineage (NCBI taxonomy): Eukaryota > Metazoa > Arthropoda > Insecta > Coleoptera > Tenebrionidae > Tenebrio > Tenebrio molitor. The sequence goes on along the minus strand of NC_091051.1, from coordinate 18,587,505 downwards.
ACAGCAAGAATGTAAGATGTAAGATGTACTCGTATATTTACAGGATACAAAAGCAAACAACAACATATTAAAATGTGATTAACGCTGGTTTTTCTTAGAGGTCTACCTTTTTGATTTTAAATGAAGTATTTGATATTTTTGTAAAATAAAAAAAAATGTCAAGATTGTTCAGTGTTTGCTGTGTATAAAAGAAAACGTTACAAGGAAAATCAAACTTGGTGGTGTTCTTTAAAAAATATTTTACATACAAAAATGAAAATACGGTTAAATATTTTATTTGATAATCCAGTCGTTTTGGTGAAATTAAAATCGAGGGGCAATTTAAAATCGTTCTTGATTTCAATTTTGAATTGTGTCGGATAAGAAACAAAAGATAAAGAATATTTTATAATCACAATTCGTAATTGTGTTTTTCGAAATATTTTTTACACCGACCAAATTGATTTTTAAATATTGTTCAATTTGATACTGACAAGTCTATTCAGAATGTTATTTTAGATACAGGGTGTAGAATGGATTTTGGTACATACGAGTATACAGGGTGTCCCAGAACTGGCTCCCCAGAGAAAACAGGCATGTGCCGCCAACAAAAGAGACTCTAAATTGACTAAAATAAATTTTCTGCTAGCTCAAATGACCGAGTTACAAAGTTTTTAATTTCACCAATCCCGGAAGCTCGTCCTCAGGTATTACTAAAAAATCCGATCGGTTGCTAAACAACAACAAAAAATCTCTGATATCGCACAAATCAATAAAATGTTTGGGCAACTGGAATTTTGACGTTTTCCGATATAAAAATTCGTTGACGTTTATCTGTCATCAACATCAAGACTTGACAATTGCAAAATTCGAAATAAAACAATAAAAACGGCGATTCTAAAAAGAACCATTTATTTAAATAGGTAACAACGTTAAAGCAGATGTTCGAAATGACCACCATTCATTTATATGCACAATTGTGCTCTACGTAACAAACTTCTTGTAGTAGCGTTAGTTATCATTTCTTCAGTAACTGAAACAAAGCCTCCCGAATTCAAACTCTCAGATCAGCCTCTGAATTTATGGGCCGCCGATAAATGATTGAGATCTGGAGACCTGGCAGGCCAATGATGCGGTCCTCCTCGACCGATCCAGGGCTGTGGATATTGGTTATCCAAAATTTCCCGAACGTTTCTGCTAAAATGTTGGAACCAGTCATTTATGCGATAAGCAAGAGGTACAATTTCAAGTAAATCAGGTAGCTCCGTTCCAATGAACTGAGCATATCTTGCCCCCGTTAATCTTGCGGGGAATTCAAACGGTCCAATCTAGAGCCGGGGATTCGGAATTTTAACAAATGGAAGGATCCACCACGCTTATACTTGCCAAACGATCGCCCAATAGCCCAGTCCACAAATTAACAGAAAACCTATGTTGAAAACCTCTGAGAAATTATTCTCTTGGATTTTCCTCTGCCCAGATATGAAGGTTGTGATAATTGGAACAACCTTACCGGCAAAATAGCGACTCAACAGAAAACAGTATCCGTGACAAGAAGTGTGAAGCATCGTTTTGGTTTATTAACCATAGTTAAAAGTCTCGCCTAATTGGATAATCCTCTGGCAGAAGATGTTGTACTCGTGTATAGTGGTACGGATGCCTCCTATTATCAGCTAGAACTCTCTGCACCGAACTTTTGGATAAACCCATTTCACGAGAAACTGTTCGAATACTCCGGGTGCCGTCTTCCTCAAAGACAGGAATACGGCTTCCTCGTGCTCGACAGTCCTTACATTTCTTGGAGCACCCCCAACTTTTCTTCGAACTGGCTGCATTTGACCCGATTCTCGACTCCGAGCGATTAATTTCAGGATTGTTTTATGATCCGGATGATTTTGTCTTTGCGGAAATTGTTCACGGTACAACCTTACTGCTTCACGTGCATTGTTCCCACATCGTGCAAAAGTATTAGAATCATATCTACGTACTCAGAGGAAGAATACATATTAAATGATACACTTGAATTAAATATTGCAGCGAAATTCTATAACAAATGTCAAACTGACGTAAACAATCATTCTAATAAATGTAGTGGACCAAATCAAATGGACAGAATTATAGAGGTTTAGGGATAAAAAGGAAACCTAGGCAACGCAAAATTGCGATTATTCCACTTTAATGATGGTCAACTCTAATTGGTCAACTTCAGAATGTCTTTTCTCGGTTATCATTTGAGATAGGACTTTTTTTCTTCAAAATACACGTTAATATATTCGCCCTAAGGCTCCCTTTTTTCTCTGGGGAGCCAGTTCTGGGACACTCTGTATATAGGCACTTTACGTGTAATAGTAAAAATCCTCGGATATTGGCTCCCCTAATTATTTTCCAACAAAACATTAAATACAAAAGTTGTAGAGTAAAAAAAATGTATCTAAATCCTTTTCTAATTTTTTTCTAACACCTTCTGGTTCTGTTAGACAAGAAAAATTAAATATGAAAAATCTATCGATAAAATAGTGATGATTGTTTTTTATTGGGGCATGAGAATGAGTTTTTGGTCGAGACCGTCAGGTCGAGACTTCAAACTCATTTGAATGCGCACTTAATACAAAAATAACTATTTTGACAAAACGCAATGAGTTCGGTTGTCACCTGGGTTACACTTAACTGCTATCGCTATTTTGACAAATTCTTCAATTCTTTTTTCCATTATTGTGTACTTCCGAAAGATGTTAAAAAACAAAAAAAGTATGAATTGGAAACCATTTTTAAAACTACAACTTTTGTATTTAAGGCTTCGCCCTAAAATGATTAGGGGAGCCAATATCCGAGGATTTTTACTTTTACACGTAAAGTGCCCATGTACCAAAATCCATTCTACACCCGGTATATGTAATATGTATATGTATTACCAATGATAACAGATTAATTTGGTTGATTGTACAGTAATAGTTATCGTGGTTTATTTTGTACACTCTGTTTTTTACTTTTTTAATTCACCTATCGATTTCCTCCATTAAGTTACTAATACATAGAAAATTATGGATGACCGGATATCGTGCGACTGACCAAGCAGTGGTGTCACGACTTCTAATAAAGGACTAGTTAATTAATAAATTGTTGAATGAATCTAATCAATGAACAATAAAATTGAATTAAATATTTCAATTAATGTACTATCGGAGGACATAAAAAACTGGGACAAACATCAAATTTGTATAAAGTCAAAAATCACAAATATACATCCTGTAAATTTGGCTTTTTATAAATAAGGTTATAAAAATTATGACATACTAATGACATATTGTCAGAAACATCAAGTTAAGGTTCAGTTCTTAAATGACAATTTTTATTTTGAGTGACAGTTCAAAAGTCTGATACACAATGAGCAAATTTTGGATGTCCCAGCTTTTAATGTCCACCAATAGTACATACATACATATTTCATATCTGAAGTAAAAATTAAGAGAAGTTTAAATGGAGAAAGAAAGCGAATCAGCTCCATCATTCATGGAATTAAGAGTATAACTGTGATAATCTTTCTCTTATGGTTTTGTTCAAATTCACAACTTTTAAAATCTAAATCAAGCTTTTGTTTGTAGTATTCGTCAGACCACATTCATATTGTAGCATCTTTTTTGTTCCTTAGACATTCTGAAATAAGTATGTATTGCTACCAACCTATACAAACGGTATTCAGAAATATGTTTAGTCATAAGTTATTACTTTGGTGGTTAATTTTTAATTTGCAGATAAACATTTTTGGAACGAAATAGTAGTTTAATTATTTGTGTGTAAATTGGCCCACGAGTGCCAAAAAAGGCCCAATTTACACACGAACGAGTTGAATACGTTTTTTTCTTGAACAAGCCCCTTAAAGGCTCCAAATCGTTTAAAATCTTTAAAATTAGCTTGACGTTTCGTTTTGACAACTTGTGACATTTATCAAAATCCGTTCACACAGGAGAAAATTCTCAAATTCTGACAGTGTCAAACAAAAAATATATTTTTGTGTGTATCATAATAGTATATTATTCAAGGAGCGGATAATTATTCCTCTCTTCATCACCACTGTTATGTGGATATGATTGAAGCTACGCCGTCCGTTTTCAGATGTTTAGTTTTCTATAGCCACCCCTTATCTTTTTTTGTTGTTGTTCATATTGTGTAAGAAATGCAAGTGATATAATGAAATTTACCAAGGCGATCTTCATTTACCAGGCCATGACACTGACCAAAGACAGTGTGCTATGGAATGGCCTACCACAGTCTGGCAACATTGCTTCACCAACATTTGGTGAAAAAATTCGAAATCCACTAAACCTGTCATTGAATTTGCATTTGTCAAATATGAGTGATCTAATTTTGTGACAGTTCAAAAATGCATTATCGCATTGTAATATACAGTTTAAATCCACCTTGGGGACAGAAAAATAACGGTGCTCATTACTGATACTATTTCAGATGCTCTGCTGCGTTCCGGGCTATTGAAACTGTTTGGTTATAAACTAACGCGAGGTGGGCATTTTGCAACTTAAATATAACAATTTTGTTCTCCCTATTGCCTAAATCGCAGGTCATGGAATGGCCTACCAGAGAATGTGGCAACGTAGCCAGTGTCCTGGCCTGTAACTTTAGACCGCCTTGAATTTACTCGAGCGGGATGTACTATTGCGGGCAAAAAAAGTGGGACATCAAATTTCTATCAGTTTTGAAAAATTCGATGTAGTTCAAGCTTTATTGTCATTTTTTTGACACTATTCCAGCTGACAGTTTAAAAATTTATTTTATACTCCTATTTTCCTTTTCCAAATGCCCCCTTCTTTTGATAAAGGTAGATTTTAATTGGAACTTTGCATTAAATAAATATTCACTAGGTGCTTACTTACAATCATTCCCTACAACCTACAATACTTAATGACAACGTCAATCAATTCAAAGTAGGGTTAGAATCAGATAAGGGTTGTTTCACATTGAAAGTCAAGACAATGACGTTGATGTCCCACTTTTTTTGCCCGCAATAGTACGGTATCAAATGAAAAGCTTAAACAATTGAAAATACTGTGAATGTACTATGGCGGACAAAAAATTTTGAACGATCAAATTTTGGCATATCAAAAATGTCATTGTAAGCTGCCCTTTACTGTTATTATGACGTTTATAAATTAAATCGAAAAATTGACGTTTTGAAGTAAACGTCTATCAAGTTTATAATAATAATTTAGTGATACAGCCAGCCGTATCTGAATTTACTAAAGCCAAAATAGTAACCCTTCACCAGAGAGGTATGTCGTATGGGCAAATTTCGACGAATTTAGAGTTATCGAAGGTCACTATCCATGCCATTATGCGGAAGTGGCAACACACTGGGACGGTGGTTCGGCGTACAGGTTCTGGAAGAAGGCGGGTGTCTTCCGTGGAACAGAACGAGGCACCCCCGAACTGTCACCGAAATCTGTGCCTGTCCATGAGGAATAGATTGCTCTTGGTTGTACAACAAAATGGAGCAATGATCAAATATTGACTTCTTCAGTTTTATTAGTAAAGTTTTTTTTATTTTAAACTTTTAATTTTAAGTTTAATAAATAAATGTTATAATTTGTTAGTATTGTGGATTGATCTCTGCTTTGAATTTTTTGATATTTGCGTACCAAAATACAACCTGTTGGGTCGTTCTGTCTTGACGTAAATAGAACTAAATTTGGTTTCATCTATGACGAAGACATTCCTGATTTTGTGTTGATGCTAAACCTCTAAGAACTATATAGATAGGTACGTATTTACATTCTACACCACTCGATGGCCTAGGGGCTGCAGCGACTTTCGCAATTTCGACGGCAAAGACGAAACGATTAAGATTCATCCACGTTCACCATTCGTGAGCCGACATAGGCACACCAAAATTTTTGTGTTAATCTATGATTGACTAATCTGTCACTGGTGACATGACAAGAAAGGCAAAAATAAAAAATGAGGTTAGTTGACCATAAAGCCAGTTTTACATTTATATGTCAAAGGAATAACAAGTCGTTTAACATTTTTTGTCCGCCATAGTACGAAGATAAGTTGTTATCCACTTTGAAGGAACTGCAATTGATAAGTTTCACAACGGTTCTTTGTAAACTTTATATCTTTTAAATGATATTCACCTGGGCAAACATAGGTGTATGTGCTGGGTTTTTTTTACGAAAATCATAGTTTGTCAAATATTTACATTACTTGTCATTTTTCTAAAAATGTTGAACATTCAACTATCCAATTTTACAACAAATCAAAATTAAAATTTATGTATCTAAATAAATAAAAAAAACCTCAAAATTTTGACCAAATCAAGAAGATTGCCGTTTTTAAATTGTTGAAAACTTGACATTATTGCAAGGAAAGAAAAGTATTTGTAATATTTATTATTTATTGCCACAAATAATAATCGAAGTCAACTAAGTATAAGTATGTATTCTACACGTCAGAAGCAACTTGTAATAACCTTTCTAAAAATATTTTTTACTTGTGGTATCTGGTACAATTGCGGCCACGGAATTTTGGCCGTCACTTGTCATTCCATTGACATGAGATGTAAAGCGGCCCTTACGTATTCCTAACCTCACTTTCTGCTATTTCAAGACTTGTCATTTTGACGCTGACTGACTTGCATGAAAACGCGCTTCCTCATTGCCTGCAACAAGTCAGACACACACATATTTACATGTATATGCAGGAATAAGGCAAAAAGATTCATTCCCCTCGGATTCAAGACAAGACTTTCTTGGATCTTCTTGAATCTTAGCTCTCTGTAGTCTCGGTAAAATCTGTGCACCCTAACGCAGGTGCGCATGTGCTGCATAACGCCTTTCATTAAATAAGCACAAACATGCCTTCCTGCACATAATGCGATATCTTGTAAAGCTACTTTAAGAAACGATCAAACAATGATATTTTATTAACCTAATGTTGACAAAGAGAAAGAAAGCGTAAATAGGTAGGGATGATAAATATAAAAATAAAATAAAAACATAATAAATAGGTAGGTATTAGAAACATGCAAAGAAACTAGTATTTTGTAACTGCCCGATTTGCGTCTAAAACTTTTCTTAGTCTATTGGGCATGGAAAGGCATAGATCTCTAATGTAGTCCTGAGGTAACGCGTGCCATGCATCAGTGATCGCAGTAAGGAGTTCCTGTCTATTACGATAAATTTGTCTCTGTTTTCGCAAATGCCTTACCAAAAAACCCTACATATTCTCTATCGGGTTCACATCTGGACTACGACTGGGCCAGGCGAGGACGTTTATATTTTGATCCTGGAACCATGTTGCTACCCTATGAGACGTATGTACGGAGCAGTTGTCCTGCTGAAAGATAAAGTTTTGATTGGGATAAACCCTAGTCACTGAAGGGCGCATCACATTTTCCAGGATCCTAATATAAACGACAGAGTTCAACCGCTCTTCTACATGGAGCATTACCCCAGGACTAACAGCAGAAATCCACCCCCATACGTTAACAGAAAAGCGACCGAATCGCTCGGTCGGTTAAACGTAGCGTTCATCATATCGGCTGTTTCGTGGTCTATACACCCTAACACGACCATTGTGCGACGACTGGAAGACCTTTTCGTCTGAGAACACAACCTAGCAGCTGCGTGGTTTCGAAGTTCAGTATTCCTCAGACGACGACGTGAGGTTTTGACGGAGCCCGGGAAATTACTAATATTCACTGCTGCAGTAGCAGTAGTAAAAGGACTGTTTCGTATCACAGTTAAAAGTTGTTCGTCTTGATTACGTATAGACATTCGACGTCCCCCGGAACCTGGACGTCGTTCCACTGTTTGATCTTGCCTCCATTTTTTAATAATTGCACTTAGGTATCGTGCTTCTTCCTATACCCAAACGTTCCGAAATTTTAGAATGTGATAGACCATCTTGGAACAGGGATATTATTTATCTGCACTTTATTAAAATAGGGTATTGGTGCCATGTTCGCAACTATTTGAATGAAGTATGACAGTGACAAATTTTTAGATGTCAATTCCAAAAGTCAATCATAATGACAATAAAGCATGGACTACATCCATTTTTTTTGAATTGACATGAAAGTGACGGCCAAAATTCCGTGGCCGCTATAGTAGTATCAACAATTTTTTATTTTGTTTTCATATTTTTTCTGGTTAAAATTGATTGGATCGGTCCTACGTGGAGAGTTTAGTTATCTTTCTGTTTCTTCGAGCGTGTAACATCAGGTCAGGTTGTGAAAATTAATATTTTAGTCAATTTACTTGATGTGCTAAAGGTGCTAAAACGTGGTATTACATTGTTAATAGCCTCACAAAAGTTGTAATATTTTACAGATCTACAAGAGTATTGCGGTTTGTATAGCTACTGTGTCATTTGGGCGATTCCCCACGAGTTCGAATATCAGAATGTCGTAAATGATGTTGAAAGAAGCATTTTCGACAGAACAGTCAAGGGAATTACCCTGGAGAGACCGATTCTTTCAAGGGAAAAATTATTTTTTTCGGTTTATTGCCCAATGCGGACATTTCTATGTAATTTTAAAAGCGCAAATCCCAAGGGAGAGCGCAGTATTGCCTTTCCTATTATAACATAATCAGATTAATGGTGTGTCTACATAAATAGATCGATAAATTAACACGCTAGTTTTGAGTTTTGTCTAAAAATTGTAGGTATAATATATTTTTACTGTTCTAAAAACTAAAGAGCGTGAAACCCGATTCAGACATATTTTTATTTATTAACCCATTTAAAAGAAATCTGTAGTCACTGCCGTCATAAATCCACATTACTTGACTTCAGTTCTATTTTTTTTATCACAATCGCTGTCACAGGATCTGATATAAACTTTTTATTTTCTCAATATAAGTGTCAGGAAAGTTGTTCACAAAATATGGGATAGTTATTCTGTTTGATATAATAATATGTAGTTGGCATACTGGGAAAACAAAATATATGTTGTTTTCTTTATTCCTTAATTTTAAATTATTTTAAATGTTTGTTACTCCTACATTTTATTTTCTTCAAAATGTGAAGGCTTTTAAGTATATATTTTTCTTCACGACTATTAAAGAATGAATGCAGTCTTCTTGGATATTCAATAAAAGAATCATATCAATGCCACGACGCGTGATAGAATATAGTGAAATCCACGGCTGTCGGCCAATCACATCCCTCGTATTTTCATTTTACAACGGCAGATCGCCAATCGGATGCGTTTGTAAAGAATAAATCGCGCATCGCGTATTTCGAGTAAAAAGTAAATTCATTTTTCAAAGATCGTTTTTTCTTTGTATAGTCGTAATCTTCAACTCCCGTATAATGGCTATTATTCACCCGGACGATTCCACCACTCGTCTACGGCTCGTGTTGCAATTTTCATCCTCTTGAATAATAGCCATCTTTATACGCTCGTTGAAGAATGTACTATTTCACGAATGATTTTTTCCATAGTTATTCCCAAGCAGTTAGGTTACTTGTTCGTTGTGTTACCAAGAGATGTGGTTTTCATCTCTTACACATTAATAGCGGGAAATTTAGTCAGCGTCCCTGTTTAACTCCGTTTCGATATCACCAGTAATAATAGCGCCACTGACTCACGTTTTTCTAAACTAATTTGTGACTTCTTTAACGAACATTAGAATGTAAATATGTATATCTCGATAAAAATTGTTTCAAAGGGGGTACTGTTACCCTCACAAATTTCTGGAGCTGCAATCAATTAGTGTCGATTTGTTGGAATGGTCAGACAGGGCACGGTATTTCTAAAAACACAATCGGACATTGATTGGCACGTCGGTTTCATTTTGTCAATAACCATTGGAAAAACTTTTTATATCTTGTTGGTCAATATGTACGTTTTCCAACACGTCCACTTTTTGGATTGACCCAATTCAAAAGCGCCCGGAACAGTTTCGTTGCTGTTAACAATGTCGTGGGAAGAAAAAACACCACTAACATATTATAACATGATGAGATGATTATAGAGTGGATCGATGAAACTTGATTCTCTTTTGAAGGTTTATTTTTGGACTAAAGAAATTGATTTTCTTTTATTAGAGCGTCTATAAATTGAAAAACGATTCTTCAGACGCCGTTCTTGGATCGCTTGATTCTTAAAATTCTTTAAAAGAAAAATGTTTACAGTTCACGTTTATAATTAGACTAATGCCCCAACCGATCGGTAATTAAGGAAATTTACAAAATCAACAGGGGTATAAAAATTCGGCCGTTAAGTGCAAGTTATACGGATAAATTTAGCTAGAAGATAAAACGATTACGACTTGAAGCGTCTTAACAATTCCTTTTGGATGCCTTACTCAAAGAAAGCTATTTTATTAGTACGATTTACAAAACATTTATTAATTACGAACCTTATACGATTAGATAACGCAAATCAAAAAAAAAATGTACGCGCTTCTTATCAATAATTGTTATGACTGCGGCACTAATTACAACATTATATGCGACACAAATCACTGAAAATAGCAAATCTGTCGATTGATGTCACAGAACCAATAGTACAAATTACGTAAGTTACAGGGTTACCACCTGACGTAGGTATTAATTATTATTCCTACGCGATTTATGATCGGTTATAGAGGCGAGAGTTGGAGGTCATGTGTATTCTTAGCAGATTCCCCGGAATATTCCTGGGAAACTCCGATTTGGGCCTTGTAAAAATATATATTTAAAAAAATGTAATGCTCATTAAACGTTGTTATAGGTCGATACAGACTGAAAAGTTTAAATGACTGATTATTATTTAGGGGATGTGTAGACATGATTTTTTCCAATGATCACATCACGTAGACACGTGACTTCTTTATTTTAGAACTCTGACAAAAACGGATACCCTTTTGCTACACTAGTTAGGATTTCTGGCAAATAGTGTTTTTTTCCCATGAGTTATTGCATTTTTTATAAAGTGGACTATCATTTTTGGTGGTGTAAAAAAAGTGCACCACTTATTAGCTTAACGCCAAATCTGATACTCAAAGCTAACTTGTTATATTACATAATTAGGAAAATTGTTACACAATTTGAGAATTATATCGAAAAATAAACACGTGTTTTGCAACCGAAAAATCAAATTGATAACAGATTTTATCTTTTTCCCCAAGAATGTGTAGTTTCTGAAAATTACTATAAACTATTTACTATACGAGTACTACTCGTACTAATTACTATAAAATAATGCCTTACGAGCTGTTACGAGGGTTGTTATTTCCTTACTGCCTCACGCGCTGTTGTATCAAATATGACATTTACTCGACCCTTGTTGAAAGCAACGGCCGCGAAATTGGATTTCGTGGCTTGTTTTAGGTATGCGAAGGCGTACGGTTGCACAAAAATATATTTTTTACTTGGAAAACGCACATTGTTATCGCAGATCAAAACCTATATGTACTTGAAAAGTAAGTATCTAATCTCATATTAATTGAAATACATCTTTAATTTAACAAACGAAAAATACATGTTTGTAATTTGAGGACTGATTCAATTGCTCTTGTTCCTCTTGATAAGTGAATTGACTAACTTGGATTCGTTTACTCAAACATATTTAATCTTGAGTGTCCTGTTTAGTTATTGATTATTTTAATTCAAACACTATTAATCAATTAGAAAATTTTAACACTTTAGACGATAAACGTATTTTTCCCGAAATTGTTTATGTTTTTCGTTTGCCTAAAGTAATTTTTTCTACTTTGGTATCATAAAGTGAGTCTGTGAAATTAAAAGTAGTGTCACAACGGAAACTTTTTGTGAAACTGTTTTTGTTTTTTTTTTGTACTATGCCGGCCAAAAAATAAATTTTGGCCATTGTCTGTCAATTAAAAAAAAAAATAAAATAAATTGTAATCCGTACTTTATTGTCATCATGATAACCGTCTTGATTATGAACGTTATTTTTTGGGTGGTAAATTTCAAAACTCAAAATGATTTTGTCATTTCTACTACACAGAACGTTTACCTCAGGTTATCTACGAGTATGTACGATTGCTCTAATTTTGTTTATTCATGTCGGATTTTTGGAATATCTGTGCTGCAAACGGTTTAAATTGATTGTCAAAATGACAAGAATCGAAAGTGGGGTTACGATTCCTAAAGGTTTATTTACACTTTACTTGAATGTCAAGAAAGTGACGGCCAAAATGTTTTCGCCGCCATAGTATGTACTATTGAGAGCACGGAATTTCGGGCAGACTTGATATAAGATGTGAAATAGGCTTTAGGTGCTAGACGTATTAATAACCTCATTTTAATATCTACTATTGTCACATATCATTCTGACAAATTGCATTCATCAATTCTGAAAAGTCCTTTGTCCAATTGTGACAGTTTATTTTGAAGTTCAGTCAAAATTAATTATGACATTTATGACAATAAAGCTTAGACTACATTGGTTTTTTTTAGATGACATATACATAGTCGTTTTCAACGACATCCGTGCTGTCACTATCATTTTTAATATGTTGATGCAGACTGTACACACAAATTCATAACCAGGGTATAAGCAAATCCTAGTTAAAAAATTGTCAAACAAGAAATTGAGGTTATGGTAAAAGAAAATTGCTATTTCGTGAAACATCAAAACATGGTTAAACTAGGTCATCCTCTGAATCCAAATCAGACTACATATTTTCTTTGATTTGTTTGAAATTATAGAAAATCATTTGAATTTGTCATTTTGCCGCGTCAAGATAAAATGCCAAATCAGTAAATTCAAAATTACTAAACTGAAACAGCAAGTAATGCCAACGTACTGTCATAGTGACAGCACGGATGTCACTGAAAACGACTACATAAGTTGCTGCCCGAAATCCATGCTCCCAATAGTATTACTGTAGTTTCAATTTGGTTGTAGGTCGTAAAATTTTATTGGATATTATGAGCGATTAACGGGCACAATGGTTGGGTTTGAAAAGGTTAGGAAGCGGCGCGTGCCGTTTGCCGTACAATGCAAATATACCAAATGTACAATACAACCCTGCTTAAAATATTACCTGCTAGTGGTAAACTAGGATTTATAAGCCCCGCAAGATCTTTAACTTAAAAGTACCATACAATTTTACGACCTACAACCAAATTGAAACTACAGTACTTTGGTATTGCTGTAATAGCACGCTCGCCGGCGTGCGGCATCTCCAGCGACATAAATTTGACAGAAATGCCACCAAACTCATGCCACAAAAATCCCTAGATTATTTCATAATTAGATTTTTCAATTTTAATCAAATTAATGCGACCAAAGTAGAAAAAATATACTCAGCGGCAAAATTAACCGCCCACCAAAATTTTATTAACTATTTTCAAATAAATCAATTCATCAGAATTTTTATTTGATTTATCTCATTTATGTATTACAGTAGATTGATTATTAAGCCGTTTTTGATGCTTTTTCCTTGTCCCTAAAATTTGATTCATAAAGCACACATATTTGACAAAGCGGGTGGGCGGTTAATTGTACCGCTAAGTACCTGTAGTAATATTACACTCCGACGCACTATGACACCCGTTCTGTTGGAGCACTCCTCACTGCGTTCGTTGTGCCCCAATCAACTCGTGTCACAATCAAGCATCTTATAAAACTCGTATAATAATATACTATGTATTTTTGTTGTGCTACGTTTTAATTTAAATTGTTAACGCATTGCCGTAGGTCAGATTTTAGGAAGGTCAAAGTTTTTAATTAAATTAAACAAAAATGATTTTTAACTGTGACCTAAATTTTATGTTTGTAGTTAGTAATACAAAGGTTGAGCAGAAATGTGTACAGACACTTTTACAATTTGTTACCATGTATATGTAAAAACCAGGTTTGTTTTCGTAACATTAATGTAGTACGCTGACCTTTAATCTGTTTGTAAAACAATGAAAGCGGAATATTTGTGTATACTTTATTCGTTAGTGTCGAAATTATTAAATCATAAAAAAGAAATATACGCGATCGAGACACAAAATTATAAGGTATACTGCTTCTGGTCATTTATTGTTAGTTTCAAAAAACTGGATCGAATAAGAAAAAGGACAATATAAAACAAACAATAACAAAAACAAAGCTTGATTGTTGTATTCAATATTAATTTTCTTATGTATTAGGCATTCACGATCTTTTTGGGACCGAGTTGGCTATGATTTTTTCTTTTCATGTTGGACTAACTGACTCAGTGATGCAACGGATGCAATTTTTTTTTCCTGTCAGTGTCTGTTCGACATTTTCTTGCCACCGCATTGCCATATTTATTATTTTAATATTCGTAAGAAACTAAATGATTTATTAAGTGTGTAAAAATAATTTAAATTTCCGTCAAAGGAACAGTCAAAATTGCCAAAATAATTTTATTACGATAAAAATTTTCTAATAAACGATTTAGAAACAGTAACATACTTGGTATAAATAAATGAGAAAGGAGAACAAGAAAATTGCAAGTTTCTGGCCTTCGCACTGCAGTAGAATTTTGTGCCCAATTTTTCATTACATTGCAATGTGTTTTTCATAATAACTCACAATATCGATAAGATTGCTTTAAATATTTATGATTAAAAATAATAATTTATAAAAGGGGGCAGGCCGGATTTAGTTATCATTGCAGATATTTCTATGAAGTAGTGATAATTTCTTTGGAAGTACACTTCTATTAAAAAAAAACGTACAAGTAGTGAGCACAATTTTGGCTAGATTGCCATATCGTAAACCTATCTTTTAATTGTTGTTACTTAGAAACCTGTAACAAAACCCGTGATGATAGCTGGATTTGATCGATGTATTCTTCAGAGATTTTAATGTGTATAAATGTTTTGCCTTTTATTAGGCAAGTATTACCAATTACTACAAACACAATTCAAACTTTTATTCACAAATTTATGGAAAAAGGCAACTCTCAACAATCTAACAACCATTTAAAAATTTATAAAAAACAGTGTTCACACATTTGACATACATACAAAATGTCAGTAATGCGTGTTCTTGGAAACGATTAATTAATTTTATCCCCATTTACAGTAGCCCTCAATACGTGTACGCTTTTTTTTTTGAATAGAAGTGTACTTACCATTTTTTTACTCTATTATTTATTTTTGCCACACGGCCTCATTTTACAAGACAACCACACGATACATTTTTATATTTCAACTGCAGTTTATTCTGTTTCGTTTGAAAATTGAAACCGCATCGACAGCAATATCTTGTAGAGGAAGGAGAAGGGTTCTACCAAATAATTCGTTGTACGTTACTTCCTGTGGGGAAAGGATTCTAGAATCCCGATTGTTGTGTGATCAAACAGTTACATTTTCTTTCAGTTTGTCACTTCGTTATAATAATTCCATTATAATACAATGTAGTCGGCTAGACATTTAGATTTGAAAAATCATCCGATAGTTAATACAAATACTAATTCATGGATAATATTTTTAAAACTTTTCAAATTGAGGATTTCTTTCAGAAATTAAATTTGCTTCATCTTTAATGTTCCACGAACTAATTGAATACCTGATTTCATGGTTAGTGTGAACAGAACGAGATATTTACATTTTTCGCGAAGAATTTTGAATAATTCTCCTAGAATTCTGCGAAAGAAAGATGGATAACATCAATTTTGACTAAATATTGATGCCAGAAACTATTCGGGATAACCTGGGGCTTTTTTTGTGAGTCAAAGAAAACATGAACTCATAAATTGATTAAAATAAAGTTCAGTGTATGCTGTTCAAAACAATAATTTTATATTTATAGAAAATCTTATTAATATTCAGGCAATAATAAACATGAGTTTTCTAAGAAAGCTTAATTTTATTTTTAACCATTTCGACCGCATATGCATTGAATTGAAATTTTTTCTATATAAGTATTTTATTTTTATTTTATTATATGTATGTATGTGGTCAAGTTAGTAATTTAAATAATGTGGCCTGTTTTAAGAACTTTTTCGTTGATAAAAAGGAAATGAATTATTAATATGTACCTTAGTGTACGTCAAGTTTTATTTTGTAAAGAAAATAACAGTCCTACCATTTATACGTATTGTTTTTAAAGCCGATAGCTAAATCTAAAATCTATAAAATTACATTTAAATGTATGCTCTGATTTTATTAGAATATGAACAGATTTCATTGTACCACATCGGGTGATATTAATAAAAATAAGCAAATGCTTCCAAACATTTGCTACTTAGCATTAGCATTTGCATTGAAGTAAAAGCTTTTGCTTCTAGCAATTGCTTGTTTTGGTATTAATAAAGAAATCCTCTTGACGAAAGCATATGCTAGTGACTTGACAA
Source organism: Tenebrio molitor (assembly GCF_963966145.1). NCBI lineage: Eukaryota > Metazoa > Arthropoda > Insecta > Coleoptera > Tenebrionidae > Tenebrio > Tenebrio molitor. Next base: position 18,571,237 of record NC_091051.1, on the reverse strand, counting down.
GTAATTGCTTGCCGTTCAACGCAGGGCACCAGGAAAATGTATCCAAAGTGGTGCCTTGTCCATAATTTTTCCCGTGACAAATTTTACAACATTCGATACAATTGGTTGACTTACTTCCATGAGTTCAGCTACCCCAATCTGAAATCCTATAAATAGTTTAACACTATTTATTATTCTATGAATAATTTAATTTTTTATACTTGGATCCAGCCACATATCGCAACAATATTTTTATTTTCACCGAAGATAAAGTACCACCACGCGTTTCTTCATCGTCATTGCCAAAAAAATCAGCAATCCACTGAACACTTTCATTTCGGAAATGAAACAATTTTACATCATCTTCTCTTGTAATGGTATTGTTTTTCCTTTCTTTGTAAAATTTACGGTTTCTTGCCACTTGGAACATACATTTATGGTGCTTTAACAGCCGATTTATAACTACTAGTACGACACGAAGGAGAATGTCATTTATTCTAGCAATTGCTTACTATTTCAAGCAAATGCTAAACTTTATTAATAGTAAAAGAAGCAAATCCTAATATCGTCAAGCAAATGCTTTCTAAAACGAGCAAAAGCATTTGCTAGCCAGGTCTCACTAGCATTTACTACACTTTTATTAATATCACTTAAAGCAATTGCTTATGAAATAGCTAGCAAAAGCATTTGCTACCTTTTATTAATACTGCCCATTGTTTGTACATTATTAGTTTTTTTTTTATCGAAGTGTCAATTTGGGAATCGCAACTTTTTTAGTTTCGCTATAGGCGTACACAAGTGAAAAACAAAGAAACATTACGGAAACTATATAATCCAAATGCACTTGGGAGATTCTACACGAAAGCCGCACGCCAACTTCAAGTAATTACTTGTGGAATTATTTATTTAAAAAGCCAAACCTAACAAATTGCCATTATTTAAAGTGACATTGGTATTTTGTTCTTTTTCGACCTGCAAAAATAGGCAAAATTGATAAATATTTTATTTTAGAATATGCATAAATCTTTACGACTAAATAAATACTCGTAGAATAGTATTTTTTAGGATGAGAACACGTAAAGTATGTTTTTTGAGTTCTGTTTTTTATAATGTAAAAATTATATCAGCAGATCAATAAGATACTTATTTGAAACAGGTGACAAAAATATTAAATTCCGAAATAGCTTTTCGTATTTAATGTAACAAAAATAACTTCCGCTCGTCATTTTTCTTTTTGGGATTTTATTTGAAAATGTTTCCTTTGAGAGGCGTTTTAAAACGTGGGAGTAATGCAAGGGTTGTTATCGTATTGCTGCATTGCGATTCATTAAAAAACACCAAGTTCGTTGGCTTCAAAATGATTAAGTTGTTCAAAGCGATGTGCTTAAAAACGGAACCGTGTTAAAGCCGTCAATATAAAAATGAGCAACGATAATGTAATACCAGCTCGGTAGAATTTTTAATTTGGGGGAGGAAAATGCAATCAAATCAAAGAGAATTATCGTATACAAAGTAGACTAAGCCGAGAAGAATTAAAGTTTTGAGAATAAACAATTCTAGCGTAATGTCGCCCACTCCATTATCGACCTGTTTTGCAAGCTCTTAATACTCAATGTGATTGTTTGTTGCAGCAATGGCCCTATTTGATCACGTGAACCTAGTTTACGGTACAGTTAGTGAATTTTGCACTCAATCTGGTTGTCCCGATATGACAGGTCCAGGACAGAGGTAAATTTATCAAATGAATAAATTATTACGTTATTTTTCAAAGAAAGTATTTCCAGGACTTACTTGTGGTTTGACGAAAAAGGAAAGAAAACAAAAGTAGCCGCTCCACAATATATAGATTACGTAATGACGTTTATTCAGAAAACTATAACTGACGAAAATATTTTTCCTACAAAATATGGTAAGATTTTATTTTTTCTCTAACCCTTATCGACAACTCATAATACTCGTACATTTCCTTATCCCACTTACAATGATTCTTATTCGGTCCATTTCATCGAGCTGCTTCTAATTGCATTTTTATTAAGAGAGTTAAGGAGGTTTCAATTTTAGATTTTTCATTTAATAAATTCATTAGTAAAAGCAAATATGTATGTAGTTTTTTAAACAATTCGGGTAATAGATTCCTCTAAATTTTTTTAATTAGACCGTGCTTTAACTCGTCAAAAATGTATTTTATTCATTTAAAAGTTAGTAGACATTTTGCTTCCTAATGATTTTATACAAGGTGTCTCAGCTAAGATTTTCGACCCTAATAACTCAGTTATTTTCCAGCAGATTTTTGTGCAGATATTTTAGACGGTGAAGAATAAAATCCCATTAATGCAATCACCCAAGTCTTAGAAACGTAATTTTTACATGCCTTTTTAAAATATTGAATCAATTAAGATTTACATAAAAAATTGATCGTCAATAAAAAATGCTGTAGGGAAAAACTCGTCCTTGAAAGACGTCTGGTTTGCAAGAAAAAAGCAAAAAACTGTGTTAAACGTGGCTGCAAATGCAAAAACGTAGACGCGTATGAAACAAGCGCGCAATTTTGCAGAATTTTGGGATTCGCAGAAGCGCAGGTGACATATTTGACGTTTATCTTGCTAACCTTAAAAACACTTACAAAGTTAAAGACAACATTTGGACGTATGTAATTTATTATACCGGATGCTTTAATTCTTCCGTAAAGAACTAAAACACGATCGGGATATTTTACCAAGGTAATTTAGTTCACGTACGCTTCTTGTGTCTTCAAATAAATTGACGACTCTCTTAACCTTACATTTTGTAAAGCCTATATTTGCATAGTGTTCCACGAGAAAACGAACTGTGTCAGTGAAGTTCTTACGACACTCTCCATAAGCATTTTTTTTTTCCTTTTTCAACAATATTGAAATTTCTGCGGCTGTAGTCTATTTTTAGAGTATTTTCAATAAATTTTTAAAATTTGACGTTTCTAATAAAGCGCCCCCAATTTTGACAGACTTTAAAGGCTGTACAAAATGTTGCTTGGCAATTAATCATCAATTGTTTCAAAAGGTAACTGCTCAAATGCCTTCAAATTTTACATTAAATTTTTAACAACAAAATCTAATCTTTTCGTTGAATCAGACAAGTGATTTACTTAATTGTTTGTGTAGACCCCTATTTTTTAATGTTTAACAATCTAATAATAATCGCGCATAATTTTCGATAAAGGAAACATGTGTTAAAATTACATTTTTTAACTTGAGGTAATTTTATTATTACTAATTGAACCTTCACGGTCTAAAATATCTGCATTTTAAATTTCATAAAAATCCGTTGGCAAATAACCGAGATATTAGGCTCGAAAATCTAAGCTGAGACGCCCTGTATAACTTTATACATAATTAAAATATTAGGTTTTCCCAAGTTTGACACTTTTGGCAATATTACAAAGTTTCAGAAATTTGTTGAGAATTTTTGCTGTCAAATTTTTATTACTTCCATTTGACCATAAAATGAATGAATCCGATTGATTCCACATAGCTACAAAGAAGTGCATAAAATTTAAAATGGCAAGTATTCATCATAATTGGAAAGAACAACGCTATGATATCATTATACATCTTTTTAAATGTTTTATACAGGTATCTCCAAAAAGAAAGACGAGATCTAAATCATTTTATTCCACACTGTATAACCTCACATAAAAAAAAAAAAACACTAACTTTGGAAATAAATGACGATCACCAAGCGAGAAGCCATCAAAATGCATTGCGTTACAATGTAATAATAACCAAATTAATTAACATATGGGATTGCGCAGAGATGCCGCCAATGTTTAGCGCAAAATGGAGCGCAGTTTGAGCATAGACGATAGTAGCGTTTTTTACAAAAAAAAAAAAAATGTAACACTCCTTTGCGTATTGGTATCGTCGTGGGTCGACAGCTGCAGCCATTTTCTCAAAAAAATAGTTATGTAAGGTACCAATTGTTTTCATTCGTCGTTTGGGTAGTAGAAGGGTCTATCAAAAAGAGAAGAAAAAAGTGGGGGTTGTCATTTAAAAAAAATTGGTGATGGCGTCATTGCGCAAAAAGCAGTGACGTCATTTAAACAAATTGCACGTCACAGGATGACATTTTTCAAAATAAAATCGACCTCTCCGAGTGATTTTCTTAAAAACATCACATTACGTTATTATGAATTTTGTTCCAAACTTTATGTTCAGACTGTATAATAAGTTAGTAATAATACTATAAAGTCGGTACAGGTTGCAAAGAAGCATCTTGTAACCGACATTGAGAAATTTGCCTAATGTAACGATGTTTGCAAGGACTGCAACAGTTACTTGTTTGGTGTGCGTCGGGATTCTAGTTACATTTTTTTAACTGTCAAACGCACTGTCAAATTGCTGACTTTTAGGTTATGTGTATTAAACGTTCTCCTTGTAAACGTTATATCAATTTGACAGGGATTTCAAATCTCATGAAAGAAAGAAGCGCCAACGTCGCGAACTATAAATGTTGTAAATTACCAGAAATGTTACCAACATAATTTTTCCCCTGCTTCTTTACAACCTGTACCGACTTTAGTTTGTTTCAATTCTGAATTTCCACCACCTGTTGAATTATGTTGGCAAAATAAAAATATTTCTAAACTGGGGATTCTTATAACCTAAATTGGCAATATAATTATTTTATTAACATGATTCGATAACATTAAAATTAGTTCATAAGTTTATTTTGCTTTTAGAATTTGATTTTATACCTACTTACTTGCTGCATTTTAAAAAATGTTTTCGTTCTTTTCCTTTATTCTAAAATTTTTAGTTGTAAAAACGGAAATTGACAGGTAACCTAACAAATACAATCTGACGCATTTTTCACCAAACATTGTTGCCGGTTGTATTTCCAACGTAGAATGCAGAATGCAGTGTTGGTGGAAATTTAGAATTGAGACAGACTTTAGGAAAGGAATCTTGTTCAATATAATAATGATATAATAAAACTTTTTGAAAATTATTATCAAAATTATTTAGTGGAAAGACAAAATATTTATATTTTACATTATATTACCTCTACAAAACAAGATCCTTTTTAACATGACTCGAAGCAACCACTAACGAACCAAAAAATGTCTAATGATGGTTAAAAAAAAACGTTTTCTGTGACCGAAATAACAAATATCAAGATAGAATCTTCACCATTTTGTTGAAGAATTAGAGGTCGTCTTATACACCATCGAGAGGAGACACGTTCGAGGAAGATTATCGACATAACCGGTAACGGCACGAACGCAAGAAACCATTTTTTTTCTGTTCGTATCTCGAGCTCATTTGGTGGACCGTGCTCAACAAAAAGTACGGATTTTAACAATTTCCAATGACAATCCAACTCGAAAATTTTTAACCAATCGAATTGCAGCATTTTTCAAATTTGGACCAATCAAATTGATTTATAGTGAAAAAACACCGAGCAGAGTGAAAAAACAACCAGCTGAGTGAAAAAACAACTAGGTAGTGGTTTTTCAGCGAAAAAATTTATGTCAAAATGAAACGTCAAATTTATTAGGTCAACTCGATAAAAATTTTCTCGGTGGATTGTCAAGTCGAATACAATTCGTGGTCTAATTTTTTCTTCAAAATTTGTCATTTAAGACATGAGTAGCTTTTGCTTTTGGAAAATTACACTCGTCTCCTTCGTCGACTCGTGTAATTTTCGTTGCAAAAGCTACTCATGTCTTAAATGACAAATTTTGTCAGAAAAAATTAGACCACTTATTGTATTATATATGAAAAAATAAACTTCCATCATCCATCAACGATATCCTGCATTGTCCTCGCTGCTAGCAGCGTTACATTACGCTTACGGTTAATTACACGCCACGTGCGAATCCACTGATATTCGACTGGCAGGTGTAAACCGACAATAAATTACTGTATACAGTATCGGACATAAGTAAAGCAACAAAGTTATAATTTACCATAATCTGAATATTTTGGATTTTTTGAATTATGTCATTCTTAATTTACCACAATAAACTGCATGCTATTATTTTTTTCGGGAATTCGTAACACTGTTGTGAGGAATGAATAACTTAAAATGCTTTTGTTTATTTGTTATAATTTTGTTTTCCAAAAGTTCCCTCTGTCAGCAGAGCAGGTGTCGCGACAAAAGTAAAGCAACAAATATCAAAGAGTGTCGTGGAAACAAAACGTCATATGTATTTCAATGATAATTTGTACAAGTAATTAGACGATTGTAACATTTAGAAATGCCGAAGGGTGTTAAAACATCAAAACAACTCAAAGAACGAGTTCTTGGGGCGTTTCATAATGGAGAACGTCAAGCCGAAATTAGTCGTTTTGTTATTCTTCGGTATACTGTTTGTCGCATATTGCAAAATTATCAAGAGCGGGGACACCTGGATGATATTTTAAAAACAGGAAGACCAAAAAAATCTTTAACAACAGATAGATTAATAAAAAGAATATCTCAAAACGACCCTTGGAAATCTGCACCTCGTATAAAAAGCGAAATAGAAAACTTAAACTTGAGCACTCGAAGTGTTCAACGCAGATTAGTAGAAGCTAAATTATTTGGAAGACGTCCAGCTAGAAAACCACTGATTTCCAGAAAAAATAAAGCCCCTAGATTGTGTTGGCCCTTTACAGTTCATTGCCGGTAACATGGATAGATTCCACTATCGGGATATTTTAAATAGAGTCATGCTACCTTACGCTGAGTGGAATATGCCACTGAGATTTGTGTTCCAGCACGATAATGACCCAAAACATGTCTCATTACTAGTTAGAGAATGGCTTCAAGAGAACCTGATTAGAGTTATGAAGTGGCCGTCGCAATCTCCAGACTTAAACCCCATTGAGCATCTATAGGAAGAAGTGGAAAGCCGAATAAGATGTCAAAACTTTAGAAATATAAATGAGCTAATGGAAAAGATACAAGAAGTATGGAACAAATTCCACAGAGTACGTTACACAAATTAATAGACTCTATGCCAAGAAGGTGCGCCGCTATGATAAAAAGTAAAGGTGGTCCTACTAAATATTGAATACTAAACATTATAATAGCTGTTACAAACTTAAACTATAGATTAATTGCATACATTTCCTAGTTGTTGCTTTACTTTTGCCGTGTTGTGAAAGTCAACTTTTTGTTTCGAATATTAAAAAGAAAACAACTTTTGTTGCAATTTTATTTCTTTCATCCGAAGTAGTCTATTGATAAGTTGTGTAAAAAATACTGGATGCATTGTTACTCTACTGCTTCACAGAAGTTGAAAAACGATCGTATATTTCAAAAATAAACTTTGTTGCTTCACTTATGTCCGATACTGTATGAATGTTTACTAGAGTTCTGTTAGCGGCTGGAGGGACATTTGGTTGACTCTGCAAATAATGGAACGAGCGAAATAACGTTGCTGCACATCCCCACCTAATGTCCCTTCACGAAGCGACTGGAGTCGACCAGCTAAACTTATGAGGTGTGGCTTGAAATTGTAGATACACTCCGGTATATCACGTCTAAAAGTTGAGATACACCAAAATCATCAAATTATTGTCTAAAAGAATTTATTTTGCTTTCGTGACTTAAAACAACGTAATGTAAAGTTTTGTCGAAAAAGTATCTATTCTAAATATCAGTTTTGCCGCCAAATGAATAATTAATGTACAGCATAATGGATAGTTTCATTTCTCGTCAAGGATGTTTTGAGTTGAAATTTTGTTATGTTGTAAAATTGTTTTTGCAATTGATTGTTAATAATTGCTTTATTAATCTTTGATGATTGAGTAAACCTTGAAATGTTGAATAGCACATACTCTTACCAATGTCAGCGGAATAAAAACTTTAGTAAGAAGAAGGTTGTTGCTTTTTCAACAAAATCCATAGTTTAACGTCATGGATATTCATTTCTACTCCGTAACAATCCAGTGAACAGCTATATGTAAAACACATTCTTTTACTGAGTCTCAGCAAGTAAGTAATGGCCGTTTCGATGCATGGATTTTGACGAGACATAACTAAAGTTAAAATCAACATTTTTATTCAAAATAAGCCCAGTTCAATTCAACATATCTCCGGGAACGTGATGCAAGTGTACTTACTTTACTTTATAAAAATTTGGCTCCCTAAAAGAGATGAATTGCTCGAAAGCGACTTAACCATCTCTGTTGGGAGGAAATGAAAGAGGTGTGGATAGGTTGATAGGAAAGGCTAGATAAGGTGGATGAGACAATGTCTTCCATTCTCAATTCATTTAATTTCTACACGGTCATCCTTGCCACGTGCGGTCTTCCACCGTCGCAGAAACAAGATCGGACCTTTTCTGTTGACCAATGCACAATGGATTTGCAGTGCCTGATGTACTCGCTTTTTGTTTTGTTTAATGATACGGTAAAAATAACCCATATCCGCGTACTCTTGACGCCACTGGTGAAACAATGCTCGTAAAAGTGATTGCATCAATGTTGTAGAAAAAAAAAGGCATAATAACCAAAATAAAAGTTAGAAGTCAGAAATGACAAATAAAAAGTAAGTTCTGAAAGGTTGAGATTTAATCAGGTACTCTTTAACAATTAAACAAAAAAAAAGAAAATAATTATTTATAACAGTTGTTCAAAGTGTCCACCACCGTTCGCGATGCACGCTCGAGCTCGACGAATTAGCAATTGTTGGGCTGTCCTTATCATGTCGGGGTTTGCCCTAAATAGTCCGTTTCCGTTCAACAGAGTGCCCCTTCAATAGAGATGACTTTCTTAACAAACCTATAGGAATTACAACGGTGGCCAAAAAACTGTCCGTTCGATAGAACTGTCCGTTAAGGGAGCTTTTACTGTATTCAAGTACTAATAAATATTGGTTGACAGCATAAATTCAAAAAATTTCTGAAATTTTTTTTAGCAACCTGTGAATAGGTATAGTCTTTAAATATCTATGTTTGTAACGTCATATTTTACATAGAGATGATCAGCCAATTATTAATTATACTTACATACTTATTTAAAACCCTCATCGTACCATCCTTGCTTGTGATTTTCCACGTGCAGCCAACTCCTATGTACCTACTAAAAGATGCACCATTGTCACTTTTCATTTCATGAAAGTGTAACCGTGGCGATTTCAGCAAATGAATTTCCCTCATCGTTCGAGTCAATAGTGCGAAAGATAGTCCGTTTATTATTCCACGTGGTGGCCCACTTATATTGGGCGCATTTCAAAGAGGTGCTCATGTTAGGTCTACACGCCCACCTCAATCTAACATTCGCACACCTGACGGCGCTCCAGCACCGTTTCTCCCTAATAGAACCCAAAGAAACGGAAGTACTGAAAGATCTGGAGATTGCCCTCCGATTGACCGAAGACAGCAGCCAAGAACCGGCTAACAATAACGAAAGGGGGGCCGAAACGTCGACGGAAGCCGAAGGGAAAACATTAGACGATACGAGTAAGTGATGTTGCAGGTCGACGACAGAGAAAAATCGTGATTTTCCAGGTGGGGACAATAAATCGTAGTTTGCCGTGGTGGTAAATATGAGCTTTCGAATTTGATGATTGTGATGTGAATCGACGCCCCATTAAAAAAAAAACAAAACAAAACTTTGAACCACTTAGCTCATGTGATTATGACACAATAGTGACTTCATTTTTTAATTTGTAATTATTTTTCGTTTTTAGTGCGCATTTAATTTATTGTTTTATCTCTTTATTTGTAAATTACAAACTGGTGATGTATATGGATGCATGTAGGCGTGCATTTTGTATACTGTTACGCTTGAGTTTTCGATTTAGTATCAGATACCGTTGAAGGTTTAGAGATTCTATTCGTAAATCGTGTAAAACAATAATTTCGTCAAGTAGAGAGAATTGAAGAAAACAATAATTAAAAAATTAATGAAAATAGGCTGTACTTAAAAGAGAAGCACTGACCTTTTTCCTACGAGGTTTTTTCATTTTTTGCTTTCACATTATGGCTAAGATCCCACGATCAATTTTTGAGATAAATGTTATTAATTGATAAAATATCGAGTTATTTATATCGTAACTCGGCTATATTATGCACACTTTTTACATCTTGAAATTGTTTTTTTCTTACCTTTTTTTCTTTTCATTATGTGATCTATAAAGAGGCATTTCAATTTATTTTCTGTACAGTGTTAAAATTGTTCCTGAAGCTGATTGTATATAATATATAAAGTGAATTTTAGTTTGTTATTTATTAGATTCTGTAATGGCTATAGAAAATAGCATTTGTTGAAAATGATAAATAATAAATCACCTAATGTTACATATGCAGGAGTTTTATTTTTAAGAAATGCCTTTCCACATCATTTTTAATTCTTACAATTAGATGTCGTTATTCCGAAATATATATCTACTTTTTTCAGTTTTGACAAATAGGGAGTGAGTATAATTTTTTTCCTAGATTTTTACCTCATTTAAAACAGTCTTAAAATGTACAAGTTTTGAATTTATGTAAGCCTTCAGATATTAATTTATTTGATTCCTAACATTGTGTATCAAATGTTAGATTTTTCAGGACGTGTTTACCGATGTACTTTTTTTAAACAGGAAATAATATTTTCCTTTATTTCCTGAGAGTTTCGAAGAGTAATCACTTCTCTTTTTGTTTTTAATAAAAGTTTCCCGGCTGCGATTATTTGCTATATGAGTCATAAAACGAGTAAAAGTAAGTTTTAGCCAAGTCTGGTTTCGCAAAGTTTCAGAACCTGCTGTTAAAGAAAATCGAAAAGGATTAATTTTAATAAGGACGTTATAACTTTGATGGCTTAAATCACATTTGCTCTTTTTAGCTGATGAGGTTGTGGACTTCCATTAATCTTCCACAATATTTAATAACAAGAGGCGCATTCTTAACAGAACAAGTTAGAACAGTGGAAAAATTGATTTTCGGTTGCTTGACGATCCGATTCAACGCTTCCTGGAGGTTTCTCGAAAAAAAAATTGCGAAACGTTCAGTGAACCGATAAATGATGACCATTCGCGTAATATTTTCAACTCTATTGATTCTACTAGGAACGAAGGCGTTTAATTGACGAGTTCCGTTATTGGCAATAGATATTTCTTATCGCTTCCGGAACTTATCGCATTTGTAACCACATCAGTGCAATACAGGTAACTTATAGCTGCCTATAAGTTTTATCATTACGCAAAGCTGTGGACAGGTTTCACTCACAAAAATATTTGATTCCGAGAAAATGTATTGTGTTGATGCAACAAGTTATTTTTCAAAATGTGGAACATCACTTACAAATAATTATTACGAATGTGTATAATAATCAATAGTAATACAACGAGTGGGTACGAAATTGTCGGAAATTTTCGATCTCAGATACGAGTGAAAATTGGCTTAAGAAACAAATACGAGTGGTCTGAGGAGAAAATTTCCGACAATTTCGTACCCACGAGTTTGTATTCGGCATGACAATTCACTGAACGAAGATTGAAAAATTCTATGAAAGAAATACTTGAATAGTCGTTCGTGATTTAAAAAAGATTGTTATTGTACAATTCGTCAATAAATAGTGAAAATGTCAAAAAATTTCCGGCGGCAATTTTCACTAGTGAAAATTTCCGCGGCAATTTTTTTAAAACAAGCGTGATTGGTCCGTACTGACCAATTTCGTAAATCTGATTGGTCGAGAGAATGTGAGTTGAATTGTCACTGAAACAAATTCGGTGATTAAATACCATAGTGCTTGCGTATTACATTTTTATTTTCTTTTTAATTAAAATTTTATCACTGGTTGTACGAAGTGTCTATAAAAGAAGTGCTGTGCATTTCGATTTTCGAATATACAGGTGTCTCAGCTAAGACTTTCGAGCCTAATAACTCAGTTATTTTCCAGCGGATTCTTGTGAAATATAAAATGCAGATATTTTAGACGGTGAAGAATAAAATCCCATTAATGCAATCACCCAAGTTTTAAAAACGTATATCTGAAATACGTGTGTTAATATTAACCAGTGGAAGAACTCCCCAATTTATGAAACTTTTCTCTACAACATTTTGCAAAATTCGCAAAAGATTTCCACAAATTTTCGCCCTTACCTATAAGCGGATATACACTTTCATGGCTAATTTATTGTATTCCAAATTTTAAATCAATGTTATAGAGAAAAGTTTCAAATTGGCGAGTTCTTCCACTGATTAAAATTAACACCCGTAATTCAGATACACCTTGTATAATATAAAGACTATTCAGTACTTCATCCCTGCCATTTATTACTGAACCAATTAAACAGTTAAAAGTTAAACAATTTTATCTAGGAAGAAAGCACTAAAGACAAAAAGACAAAAAGTATTAAAATTAAATCTGGAACATTTCGAAGGGAACAACTCCGATTATTTTTGAAGAGGTATGAATGTTAATTAGACTGTTGGAAATAGACCAAGATCCAGGGAGATTATACAGGGTATTTCACGAGTGATAATGAGCCCGGTGGAAATGCAACTCACCCCACAATACATTTGCAGCGCTAACGTGGATATTTGTTTTTTTATTTAAAAAACGTAAAACATAATTTAACTGTGCAGTTTCGTAAATTTTGTCATACCTACATGTCATGTTCGCTTGGTTAAATGAAATTGTGAAAAAATAAAGAGTTTTTGGGAAAATGTTTATTGTCTGCCTAAACGCGCAACGGCAGAGGCATTCTTATTAGTCTTATTACATTCGCCTTAAATCAGGATCATGTCTCTTTATTTTAACTTTTTCGTAAATCTCAATTGCGACAAATTAAGTTATAGGAAGCAAAGCTATCATGGATTCATAATTTCATTTTAAAACAATACGATATTTTAAAATTTACGTTAGCGTTGCAAATGTATTGTGAGTTGCATTTTCAATTCCGCCGGGCTCATTATCACTCGTGAAATATCCTGTCTGTATATCTGGGTGTTGACACAAGTTCATTCGAGTGGATTTCGTTGAACACTAATGATTAAAAAAAAAGATGTATTATTACAGATAGTTGAATTCATAGCAGATAGAAATTTACATGGGTTTAGCCAGACCTACCACTATTAATGAATTACCTACCAAGATAGATTAAAAGCAATGCGTTTCCACCATTTTCAAGTAAGAACTTTATTTTCGTTTTTCCCCACAGAGCAAGTTACAATAGGTGATCGGCTGATCACTGTTACCCCCTTTACTACAAGCCGCGTAGAAGTACCTAAGTGGCCACTCATGAGAAAAGCAGATTTCACTTATTCGAGACCAATATGGTAGGTATTTCAATGTTTAACCGTAGAAACAACAAATCAAATGGTAATGAAACACAAATTGAGTACCTGCATGTACAAATTACGATGTGGTATTTGGGGAAAGTCTAATTGAGGTTACAGCGATGTTGAATATCAAAAACGCAGAAATTAAAATTATGCATAAATATTAAATCAGAAGTGTTTTTATGTAAGACTCTACTATACGGAAATAAAGCATGTAAATGTGATTTACATTCTACAAATTTAGATCAATGAACTCTATTTTAGGCTTCCTTGTAAACACTCCGTTGCTAAGCAACCACCCCGAATGCTTGCCATAGAAATTCTCAACGTACTTCACCCTTTTCATTATTACTAAGCCACCTTGTAAGGTGGTGTAATAGTTTGTTTACTAACACTGAAGTTAAGAAACGCTCAAGGTATTCCTGAAAACCCTATTAAAATATATTTAGTAGTTTTTTAGTTATAAGCACCCAAAAGTTGCATACATATGTACTGTCGCGAGCAATAAATTTTGGTCGTCAATGTCATTTCAAAATTTGGTTAGATTGTCACAAATTTAAAAAAATTCCCTGCCTGATTATGCGCATGTCAACAAAGTATCAAAAAAAAATGAGAAAAAATGACAAGTAATGTCATACAACATGATGATAGGTTATGATATTTACGACTGTTTTACAATGGAGCATTTTCGAATGCGTCAAAGAATGACCTTGACGACCAAAATTTATTGCTCGCGACTGTACATATGTAAACGAATTTTAAAAACTCAACAGAAAAACTATCTCTTCTACCCAAAAATGTGGGTCATGAAAAGGGGTCGAAAAGGTCCTTGACTCGCAGGTGATTTTTAACGCAGGCCAGACAGTGAAGCTTGGAAGCTGGAACCGAACGGAGCTGTTCGAGATACATGAGAGTGAGGGCAGGTGAATAATTGTGGCCTGGCAGTGGTGCAGTGAATTAGGCTTGCGATAATTACTGGTGTTTTAGTAATTGGGTGACAGCAGGTTTGGGAAATTTGGGCTATGAAATCAGTGCCATCAACGTTTAAAATCTCTGGCACATACGATGTTATATTCCTGAGCACCGAACTAGGTTCTGGTGGGACACCTTTGGCTCATGACATGGCTGGGCCGTGATCGGGCGCATCCCGTCGGGATGGCCTGTGCTGGCAACCAAATACACAGATCATACGTTTGCTTGATAAAAGGTTGTGAGGTTATCCCTGTTCCCAAGTACGAAGGGGACATTAGTAACGTATGGAAGTGAGTTGTAGGCTCACACGCAGAGCTTGGCGGTCTTCTTCTGCGGAGACTGCGGGCTGCACACTGGGGCTGTTACAGGTGCTACCAGAACGTACGACGCAACCCCGGAATGTGGCGCTGTGAAGACGACGCCAGTATAAGAATCAGAATGGTTACTGCCATTTGTGTTCAGACAACTCACAAGACTGATCAAGATTTATGTTTCGGAAATTGTTGATTCGGTTAAAAACAAGGATGGCACGGAATCTAAAACTCTAAACATCAAATATGTTTTAAGTTGATGTTGAAAAGAGTGGAAACTCCGTGTCACCGCTGTGGTTTTGTGGATTTTATTGATTAAAAAAGTGGTAAGTATTAGAAAAGAAGTACAGAAGCTAGAAGTAATAGTATATTATTTGACGAACTAATAATGCCTATCATGATCCACGAGGGTGAAAGTTAAAAAACGAGCCGCAGGCGAGTTTTTTAATCACCAGAGTGGATTATAGGCATCATTCGCGAGTTAAATACGACGTTTTATCTACGACTTCTTTGCATAAAACGCTTCGCTTAAAAAAAATTTAAGACCTATGACTTATGATAAATCACAAGTGACTTATAATAAGTCACGGGTGTAATTTATAACTAGCATAATGTATCTATAGCTGCGTAAATAATAAACGTATTATTTAATGGTCGTAGATAAATATAATAATAATATTCTCATTGTATAATATGTATATATGATCATAGTATTATCTTAAGTTTACATATATGCCTGTATATAATATTTCTAACATTCGCATTTATACTTTTTTGTACAGCCACAGTTAACATCATCATTTGTATTCTTCTTATAAGTACACAACCTAATAGCTCTAAACAGCACTGCCAGCTCTCGACAAAAGTAGCCGAAAGCTTCGGCTATCGGATCACACAAATCTCTAACCGAAGTAGCAATGTTGTATAGGAAGATTAAAAATGGCTGAATCAGACCATTGAAACACGTTGTGAGACACGGTTTGAACAGATAGTCGGATGCTAATTGCATCAAGCCCACAGTGAGTGGACGCAGTATACTATACAACAAAAACTTAAAAAATTGCAAGATAAAAGAAATACAAAAAGCCACGCCTATGTGAATCGAGGCGAAGAATTCTGCCCAGAATCTTGTAGTGTACCGTTCGGTTTTCTCGGCTAGAATTTCACACTTCATCACTGGTGGAGTATCGGTTGTATGGAAATACCTGAAATAGTCAGTTAACAGGGAATTATTTCAAATGAAATTGTTTACTGTGCGTTTCCGTGATCAAAATAATAATAATCGACTCTTGCATTTCCGTCGCTATCGAAATAAATGTTCTTCTGAATGTTGTTCTGTTCTTGTGTGAGCGACTCGTTTGTCAAGTTTTTCTTACCTTTACAAGTACAACTCCAATCGGGTCCCTTTCTCAAAGAACTGTCTTTGGTAGTTTTGTATTTTTCGATAGGATTCCGGATTGTATTTGTTGCTACTGTGCTACAAGTAGGTTTTGGAATGCCCTCCACTAAATCAAAGATCACTCTCTATTAACAATTTTTGGTGAGAAAGTAGTTTACGGCACAGTTTTCAGTGAATCACCTTTGGGGGGCATCCTTCATCTTCTTGTCCACTTATATTGATTTTGTACAAATCACAAGGGTTAGAAGCAGAACGTTTCAACATTAGATCGAACGATCTACTTTTTAACCATTCAAAAATTCCTTTTTTCTTACATTCTGCTATCGTTCTGGTACTTTTATTAGGTGTTGAATAATAACCTTGAAAGATTCGGGCATAGTATCAAACGATGTGTTGAAGAGAAAGTGATTAACAGCACAGGTTTTCCATTTGCGTTCATAGAAAGCACATGGAAATAAATTGGAAAGTCTCGCTTCACAAGAGAGGCTTTAAGAAAGACATAAATGTAAAGAGTTGTAAGAAGATCTGGATACCACAATAGCAAAAAAAATTCTTTGGACCCACCATCACAAGTCCTTGATGGCACGACAGGCACTGATGTCTCGTTCATATACCTAACCATACACAAACATTCCGGAGCTGTGGAGAAATGACAGTGGTCACAACACGAGTGCCCCGTGTCTTCGAAGGTGTCAAAGTTATCTGGCGTCGAAAGTGTCCCAACATCAGCCACTAGCGAGTCTTTGGTCGGAGAGGTAGGTTGAGGTACGTAGGTAGACTGCCTTTCCGAAGACGAAGATATTTCTACAGTGGTTGGAATACTACGGCCGCGTTGCGAAGAAGATCCACTTTTACGTTTTTGACGTCCCTTTAGCAAAAACACCAATTAGGAGAGTGTGAAAATGATAATCCGTACCATTACATCGACAACAGACATCACCGAGGTCTCGTTGTCTGCGTCGCTGCTCATGTTGTAAGCACAGGATATGTTGGGGGTTGAAGGACCCATCAGGTCGAGGACATTCTGGATTTCGTTTTTGATGTCCGCCAAAGATCTAGAAGCGGCGTTCGTCGAGGATGAAGTTTCAGTGTCAACATCTATGACACATATTAATCATCTTTGTCCAATTGATTGTGTTGGTACTCACATCTATGAACCCGTACTGGTAAAGATTCGGAATGCACATTCACACCCTTGTTCGTTGTGGTATTATCATCAGTGGTAGAAGACTCGACAACCATGTTATTAAGATTATATTAAAAAGTTATAATATTAAAAAATATAAGTGCATAATTCATGATGGGTTTAAAAACCTGTATAAAGTTGTCAAAAATATGTATAAATGTCAGTTTAAAAAAAATTGTGTTGACACATGACAACTAGACATAAAATAAAAATTTCAACACAAGGCACATACGGCATCAAAGCCAAAATAACTAAATATCTGTGATCTGTTAAGAGTAGGTAATTGAAATGTTACTGTCATTGTAGTGGTATTTTTCCAGATATGAAAATTGTGCTTTTTGAACATGGAAACTGATTGTTTCACCACAGGCGCAGATTATATATTCTCCATACCAGCGAATTTCAATACCTAATAAATTTGACAAGAAATTATGATTTTTACTGATTGAAAATTGAAATTATTTTTATTCGGTTGACAATACATTTACGATTTTATGTTGGTACACTTGACTGTCAAATTCAAATATGACAGTTCAAAAGTCAAAATAAAGCATTCTACCACGACTTGCCCTATTATAACTGGCCTGTTCATTTAATTAAAAATGCATTACGAAAATGTTTCCCAGAAAGAGCCAATTTCCGCCGATAAGGGCGCCACAAAACGGGAGTTCACTAAAAATAATACTCAATGCGCAATACGACAAGAAACAACAACACTAAACCTAAAAACAACGAACAATAAGGAAAAAATCACGAATTTAATTTCAAAGCAACAAAAAACATAGAATTTTTTGACTTCAAATTCAAATGTCATTTAAACAAAAAAAAAAACAAAGTGTGTCGTAAAGACGCACGATAGAAGTGAAACTTATGTATTACAGGGAAACATTGTAATTATTCATCAATCACTTTTAAATAGCATATTCACAACAAAATTGTATATTTTAATGAAGAAAATAAATTATAAACAACGATAACGCTAAACAATATCGAAATGCTTAACTCATTATTCATTTTTAAGCCTCCAAATTAAAAGAGAGGACATTATCGATAAATGCTGTGAGTGTGACAAAGATAGAAATATACACAATTTTAAGGGATGTTTGTATCGTGTCAAATAAATGAACTTACATTTAAGTGAGATGGAAATATTGGCGCAACCGTTGTGCGAGGCACTGCTCCCACTCGACCCGACAGTGTTTATCCCCACCACTTTTCGTCACACAAAAAGGTTGCCGATCAGAATTTCAAAACCCTCCCATAAAAAGTTTCACTTCAAAAATTCTCGGTGACAAAAACTTAATATGGATGATATCCCCATAAAGCGGGGATCACTCAACTACACTTTTGAACAGGCGTACCAATTAGTCGGTAGTGCCAACCCATTAAATTTGTCTCAATCATTAAAAGTCACCCAATAGAATTGATGATACAAATTAATGTAATGTAATTTATTACATACAAAATATAACAGTACAATATACAATTCAATGCAAATAGTGCTTAAATATAGATAGTACTGTAACGTGACGTTATCGATAATATTCATTCGCTTGAAGCTTACACACAGAGCAAGTCAGCAAGCACCAAGCACATCGTATCAAACATGCTTTTTGATTGAACAAAATAGAAATATCTCATTTACAGCTAAAAGGCAAGTTTTTGTATCTACTCTATGTAAATAAACTAGTAATTAACAGGAAAAATAAATAAATCAATAATAAAAATATTACAGCGAAAGCTAGAAAATTGTTCGAGTTTTTGATTTTGAACGGCAAATACCTGGTTGTATGTACACTCCCTAACACATTAAGATATAAACATTGCTTTATTTGGAAGGACAAGAAAAATGTGTTTATAAAAAATAAATGCTCCAAGTTTTACCAACCCCGAGTAACCAGAAAGGTTGGTATAGCTTGTTATGTATTATTTTTCTATTAATAAAATGTGCGGTTGGTCGAAATTTCCACTTTCGCGAGAGAAAACTTTTTTCCCAGTTTGGAAAACGTGCAAATTATGAGTGTTTTCGTCTCAGCGGGCGAAACTTCAACAACCCTCGACTTTTACGTCACAACACTTGTATATATTCTGTATAAACTGTTACGTGTCAATTATTTTATCCACAACCATTAATAACTCTAGTTTACATAGATTTAGAATAGTGTTCATTTAAAATTGCTAATCTACCAGCTGAAGGTGGTTATGAATAAAATTACATTTAGAAAAAAACTCGTTATTGTAGTTCAGGTGCACTTTACCTCGTCCTAAGTACATATCGAATGTTATTGACTAGATTTTAAGTGTTACTACATGTAGTTGATATGCTAAACGAAAAGTTCAACAATTATTGTACTTGATCATTTTTACTGGAAACAATTCCTAAGTTTGTATGAGAAAGAATGTTCGCTAAATACGTATTTACATTTTAAAATATGTACACTATGTTTTATCAAAGCTATCATAATAACTCATTTCGTAAATAAGGAATGTTTGTATGCTTAGAGAGCTAAACAATTTTACAGATTCATCTACGAAAAAAGCCTCAGTCGAATCTTTGGATTGTTCTGCCTCCCGTATCTACACGTACTGAAAGTTCTCCTTGTTTTTCAGAAGCGGCTGATGTTCTATGTTCTTATCCAAATCGTAACTCGTCAACCAGTCCTTGTTCTCCGGTTTGAACAGACCGAAACATGTGCAGTCAAAAAATTCGAGCAGATTTTTCACCGGACCTTTCGAAAATGGACTCTTGCCTTCGTTACTGAGTATGTAATTGTAGCGCCCTCTGTTCATCCTTTCGTTTGTCGTCATTCCAAGACACGATATCTAAAAATGAGATTATGATTCTTAATCACAACAAATCCTTGCAACTATTCACACGACGAGACTCAATAATAAGAACAAAATTGATGCTCTAACCAAAGCACGCACTCACCTGATACAGCTGACAAATGAGCAACATGAAAACCCACACGCAGTGGAAAAGTGTGTTCGCGGCTACCCAAGCCACCCAAGTATCGCACTGACCGATAGACATAACAAATTTCCAATAACCATCAGAGGTTGTGATGTTACAGGTACTCTGATTTTGCCAAAAGACAATGGAACCGTAGAGCATTTGACAGCACATCATCACCAAGCACGCCAGAAAACCGATAAAATATTTATGATTCTTAGCACCTGAAATAAAATTGAGTTTACTTTTGTGTTAAAACTGAAAACCAGTCAAATCAATTAAAATCATCCGAAAAATGCATTGAAAAAAACACGACTGATCCATCAGAGGAATTAAAGATAAATCGACAATTTCTATTTTATCGAATTAATGTGTTTTTGATACATTTAAGTATTACTTGAAATAGTAAAAATAATGAACTCACCTATACAGTTTGCCACCCAAGGACAGTGGTGATCAAACCTGGCAACGCAAGTGTTGCACACTGAGCAATGCTTCGACCTGAGCGGCCTCCTAACCAGACAAGAAGAACAAAAAGTGGATGGTTCAAAGCCACCTGAACCTTGTTCGGCCAGTTCGATTATAGTCTACAAAAAGAGAGATCGACAATTAGGTAAAAATCTATCCGAAGAAATAAATAAATTTACTCTAAATCTCAACTGTTGCGACGCCGAGATCACCCCAGAGTCGCCCAACCAAGACTTCAGGAAACAGTACCACAAGAGACCCGAGCTGCTAAGGAAGACGCAGGTCGTTAGGATTCCGGTGAATGGCATTATGTAAATAAACCACGTAAAGTACATCCACAATTTCGTAGACAGATAAATACTTAGAGGTAGGAGCGCCATTAACCTATCGTCGTATAAAATTTGTCCGGCGTAATGTAAGACAATGTATAAGCATACTAATAAAAAGAGTTTGATTAAAATTATTAAATTTGTGCCTAAAATCGAGCCGGCGATGTAAAACGCCATAAACGGTGTGCCCACCATGCACCACCATCTTAACCGCTGCAACAAAGAAAAAAATCATCTTTAATAGAAAATTCCAACATTTAGATTCCAGGATTATTAATTTTTTCTTTCTTTCCTTTTATTATTCCATCAAACATTCATTAAATTTTTCGTAACAGTCAATACGAAAACATGGAATGTAATCGATTTTTTTCAAGTGATAATGTACAAGAACTGATTCGCTTCAAAGTAAAACTTCTCAATAATGCGATTTCGACATTGTTTTCTGGTTAGTAACAGTTCTGATGAAGGTCACTGCAATGACCTTTTAAATCAATATTTGGTACCGCAAATTATAAAACAAATATAATTGACCACCTTTGTTGATTCCATTGGATTTACATAAAAGGCGCTTCTGTATCAACACTTACTTTATCTTTAGTAACTTTAGTTAAAATATTTCTAGAATGTCCATTATGAACAGCTTCTTTAATTCGTTCCGCCACTTTCGAGCCTATCCAGATCGCCCCCAGTTGAGTTTGTAGCATGGAAAGTGGAGTGTCCCCTCTATGATTAGGTACATTTAAACTAGCTTGACCCTAAAACCATCCAAATGAAGTCCAGTGTGATATGAAGATTCACACTCACCTGAAGTATTAAAGTGGTAATTGCTGAAGTATTCCTGGCTAATATAGCCCAATGTAAAGCGGTATTTCCCTGATGGTCCGTCAAATTCGGTGACGCACCCAAAGTCAACAACAACCTAGTCGGATCTAAACTACAAATCTTCCAGCAAGACCACATCAAAGGGGTCATTCCGGCTCTATCTACTAAATCGGGACTAATCCCGCGCGCTATAAAATACGCTACAAGTGCAGTGTGCCCGAACTGTGCTGCTAAATGTATACAAGAACACCCTTCCGCATCTCTGAGCGTGGGATCGGTGCCTGCATTCATAAGAATTACTACAGCATCTAAGTGGCCTTGTCGTGTGGCCCAGTGCAGGGGAGTGGCGTTCAATTCGCCGCCGACGGCATCTACTTCAGCCCCCTTCTCTATGAAAAACTTGATAATGTCCTTGCGGTTGTTTATGGCAGCCCAATGGAGAAGAGTCACCGTTTCGCTGTCTCGTTGATTGACATTGTAGCCAGCATCAACCAACTCTTTCACTCTGGCGAAGGCCCCGTACTGGAAGCAATCGTGGCGAAATTAGTGACTCACGAGAGTGTGTTGAGACTCACTTGTGTCGCTTTAACTATGTCGAAGCCGCTGTAGTCGTGTTCTACGGCAGGAACCGCTGGTTCTTTAGATATCAAACTGTGGCAGTCACGTTCCGATCCTACACAACCGCCAGCACTCGCAGCCGCCGCTCCGCAGGCGTTTTGGTACATTTTTCAATAGAACTTTTCAGCTTTTGGGTATTTTTTCATCAATTTTGACAGTTGAATGACGGCACAACATCAACCCAAAGCATAATGCAGGTTAAGTATTTGATCCGGTGGGATTGTTCAGTCGATCCCCTGTTTATGTGAGCAAATTTATTTTATTAATAAATAAACATGTTCTGATCATAATTAATACACAGAAGATCCGATTTTATTGCCTAATTATTTTTTTAAACCTCTAAAAATGTCTTTTTGTTTTAATAATTTTAATTTAATGGGAATTTGCGCTAATAACAGCGCGAGGAAATACGAAAGGAGCGCTCATGCTCATAGAAGTAACGAAAATGGATTGTGAGATCAGTTCAAGTGAAACCCCTAGCGAATTTTTGATTATAAAATGTGCAAAACGTGAAAACTGTAAATAACTGAAATACTGTAATATCCCAGTTTGAATTTAAATTGTCGCCGCCAAAGGAGACCAGGAGAAGTAGAGGGACGTCCGAAGATGACCGAGAAGATTTGACCGCGGGGAAGTGGGGGTCACTTTTTGGGGTTTTCGTGTTAAACGGCCTACACACGATACGATCTGTCGTACTACAGATCGTTCAACAACGTTTGAAGCTACGGTTGGAACGATGGTTGGATCGTGTGTAGGCCTGTCGTACGACCTGTAGAACGACGGGGTTGGATTGGATGGTAGTTTGGCTTGCAATAAAATCTGTCGTACTACAGGTTGGAACGTGTGTAGGCGGGCTTCAAACGCGTCGTACGATATTCAAGACGATAATACAAAAAAGTCAGTGAATTAATCGGTAAAACTCGTCTGTAATGGATTGCAAAAGGTTTTTAGAAGAATTTATCGAAATTTATCGCGAGCAGCTGTCTTTGTGATAAGTCAAATCCAAAGATTATGCAAACAAACACAAAAGACCCGCGAGCTAGGAATTACTGTTAAACAAATTACGCGAAATTCAACTTAATACTCAAATAGTTATTTATGTAACAAGTGAGTAAAGTAATACTTTTTTTACGAGAAGGAAATTGCCATTCGAGCGAAGCGACTGCGCAAATCCGCTGAGTAAAAAAAAAGATACCTTACTAACGAGTTGCATACAAAAATTTTTTGGCGCCCGTAAGTTTAAATAACTTTTTTTTTTTTGACAGTCAGAATTTGAGAATTTTCTCCTGTGTGAACTCATGGGCCTTTAAACTGGTCCACTCATACTAAAAAAAGCTTAATTTATTAAAAAAATTAATAAATCGGGATTTATACAGGGTGTCCCAGCCAAGACTTTCGAGCTTAATATCTCGGATTTTTGTGAAATTTAAAATGCAGATATTTTAGACGGTGAAGAGTTAAATCCCATTAATGCAATAACCCAAGTCTTAAAAACGTAATTTTTACAAGCCTTTTTAAAACGTTGAATCACTTAAGATTTATATCAAAAAATTGATCGTCAATTAAAAATGCTGTAAGGAGAAACTCGTCCTTGAAAGACGTCCTTGAAAGACCCTTCAAGCACTCAATTTCAAATTCGTGCTTGAATAGATGCCTTCTGCAACTTATATGTATTTTAATATACTATTTTGCACCGTTTTTTCTTCTTCACGTTTTCCTGTTTTTCCTTGTTGTCTAATATTAATAAGGCCACAAAAGAGACAACAATCTTCTTCGGAGGTGTCATGTTCTTCGTAAAATGTTGGATGGCAAACTAAAATCTGAACGATTTCACCGGCACGTGTGGAGGCAAAACAGCCGGACGACTGTTGGAACGATAATCTGACAGATGTGTCGTACGATCTGTAGTACGACAGATCGTAACGTGTGTAGGCCGTTTTACTGTATCATGGGGTTTTCGTTTTTAAAAGAAACGCTCGCTCTCTACCTCTACTCTCGACTCTTGAATCGAACGGTTGTGTTTTTTTTGCCCTAATAATATAGTTTTTCTTCAAACGTCCGTAAAATATGACATTGTACTGCTGCATTGATAATGCTAAAGTGTCACTTCATTGTTATGGCATCTAGCGAGCTGACCAGCGTTCGTGAAGTTATTATCTCCGCTGATGAGCGGCTGTAAAGTAAACTAGCTAAATCATTTGAAATTCCTACTTGGTTTCTTAACATGTCTTAAATAATTTGTTATGAAGGTTTGAAGAAAAAATAGTGTATGTTATTCGGAGCACTGCGTTCGGCAGCCAATCTACCAGCCGCAGCACATAAAACTTCATTTTTGCTCCTCATAACATAATATGTATTACTTTTCTTTAACCGAGTGTTAGACTTCAGTTTGTATAATTTCTCCATTATAATCATTTTGTTTGTGTTTATTTCAAACGCCACGAAACGCACACTTGATACACGTGCGACGTTCGCGAGGTGCGCAGTTTAATAGAGGTAGGATCGTTTAAATTACCATACATTTGCCACAGGTATGTTCTGTTTATTTATACGGGGTCATTATAAATGATTGTACCATCGTAGGTGGCTGTGCGCTATGCTTTAGGTGCGCCGCTATGCCCACTAGTTGTTACAAACACATATAATGACCCCGTATATTTCGATCATAAGGTATTTGTGGGGAGCAAAAAAACTCGTGCGTTCGGTAACACGTGGTCGGGGCCGCGTGGGGGCGAAATTAACTGGGATCCATTTCACTAACGGCCATCCATTGCCGCAAAAAAAAATCCGTGAGCACGTGTTTGGCCAGAAGTAGGTTGTCGACTCGGGGCAAATAACAATAATTGGGGAAATAAGCGAGGCGAGCCGATGTTGCCGTCGCTGTTATTTCGAGGCTTCTCCATGACGTAATACCCGGAAGAGTGTCGTCCCCAACAACGTGGGCAGTTAGATTATCGACGCGGGGATAGACCGCGATTGAGGGATGGGAAATAAGCGAGGCGAGCCGAAGGGACCCAACTGGAGTTGCCGTCGCTGTTATATCGGGGCTTCGCCATGCTGGAATTCCCGGGAGAGTGTCGTCCTCAACCACGGTTGTGATATTAGGGGGTCGTCGCGGGAACGGTTAGCGATTATTGGGGAAGGGAAATAAGTGAGACGAGCCGACGGTACCGTCTGGGGTTGCCGTCGCTGTTATCTCGGGGCTTCTCCATGACGTACTACCCGGAAGAGTGTCGTTCTCAACCAATTTGGGGAGCTAGGCTGGGTGACGTAGGGATTTGGGGTGAATGTGGCGGGAGTTTAGAAGTAAGAGATCGGGGGGCGACAACTAGAATAACGTCACGTTCGGGGGAGGTGGAGGTGCCGCGTGTTATCGGGGGAGACGAGGGCTGCGAGAGAGGGAGAGAGTGTAGGATTTAGTTAGGACCTTAATTAGTGTAAATTTGAGTTTTGCCTATTCATTCTTATGTCATGTTGTATAAAATTCGATGTCTTGTTGTTCATTTATTTGTTGTGTTTTGTTCACCGCTGTAACTGAAAACGAGAACGTATTTATTCGTATATGTATTTGCAAATTAAATACAGGCGTCCTTCCACCGATTTATGTATTTTTATTTAAAAGTTTGTCCACCCTGCAGGTCCGTCATTTGCACCTCGAGTTAGTCTTCCGCCATTTTGTATAAAACACACAACGTAGGGATTTCTTAGGGTTTTTACCATTTCTATGACGATCACGACTTGACCATTTGTTCATTTTCGCGGGTTTTATTTGATTTTTCAAATATTTGAATTTACGCGGAACTGACGATAGGTACTTGGGTTTACATTACAATACAATCATTAACTATTAACTTTTTTAAACGATCTAAGGGCCGATTTCACCAACGCCAGTTAACGTTAACTGTAGGTTAAAATGTTTCGTTACTAACCTATTGTTATAGCAATGTTTTCGTATATTTTAATCTGTAGTTAAATTTAACTCACGTTGGTGAAACCGGCTCCGAATCGGGCGGAATTATTTGAAACAAATTGCAAATAGCTGTAAAATGTAGTAAGAAAGAAGGAAGAATGGAAGGATGTGCTCAAAATATCCACCATGCATTTCGAGACATAGATGTGCACGCCGTAGTAAGCTTAATTTAGAGGCCCCGACCATTTCAGGTGTAATAGTTCCAAAAGCTTCATGTAATCTGTTTCGAAGATCCTCCTCGTTATGATTTATGAATAGGTGTAGGGTGCGGCTCACGTAGCGACTCTGGAGTTGTTTAAAGCGGGATTGGATCTGGATTGTGTTGGTTTCTTGGTAGAGGTTGTCGGAAGGGAACCTGTCGGGCATTCGAAAGATCCTACGGATCATTCTTCTCTCGCAGGCGGAGTTTTGGTGGAAGCGGCAGGGTATAGAGTGGCGTACAGGGTTTTCGGATCGCACCCACGGATGCGCCCTCGAATGGTTTCTTTGACGTCTTGGTGGTCGGTGACGTCGAGGTATCGGATGCGTTGAAGTTTGGGGATGACCTGGTTGTTGAGTTGGAACTGGGGGGCTTAGTGGCGGGACCTGGAATTGTTGGCTCCGGAGTAGGACATCAGGATGGACTGGAATTTGAGAGGGTTCGGCTTGATTCTCCAGACGTTTGTCCAGGCGGTGATGTCGTCCAGGTGATCTTGGAAGATCCTGCTGGCCATCACGGAGTTCTTCTGGCTTGTCCATACGGCGGTGTCGTTCGCGAACAGTCTGGTCTTAATCCGGGGGTTATCTCTAACGGGAAAATCTCTACAGTACACAATGTAAAGAAGAAGATTTGGAGTTCTGGATTTTGACGCTGCAGGTACGATGTGAGAGAAAGGATTACTTGGGATGTTTATAAGTTTCTGGACAAGCCCGTCGTGTCAAACCCGGCCGAAGGGCCTCTCTATGTCCAGGAAGACGGCGAGAGTGCAGTCCCTCAGATTGGCATGTCGGATGGTGTTCGTGTGAAACTCCGGAATCTGAACTGCTCCGGTGGGAGGAGGTTGTTAATCTCGAGGAAATTTTTTAGGCGGGTGGAGAGGATTTTCTCAAAAACTTTCCCTGCAATGTTTATGAGAGAAATGGGGCGGTATGAATGGGGGTTGGTTGGGTATTTTCCCGGCTTGGAGATCATGACCGTGGTGCCATGTGGGGAAATGGTGGGAGCGTATGCAGTTGTTAAAGATGACTGTCGGGGCAAGAATGGCAGTCCAAGGGAGGTTTTTAAATATGGGGGCTCTAAGTTCGTCTGGCTCCAGGGTCTTTCTATTTTTCAGCAGCTTGAGAGAGTCGTTTTCCGGGAGGGGGCGGAGGAGATGATTGGGGGGGTTGCGTCGGAAGTTATTGACGCTTCTTAACACTTGTGTGAAAAAAGCGTCGTCGAAATGGGGGTCGTTGGGGACTTGATGTAATTCTTCCAGGGTTTCAATGAAACAATTCGCTTTATCGAGGGGAGAGTTTATGATGGCGTTGTTCCGAACGAGGTGATGGACAGGGGTGGTTTTCGGTCCTGTCAGAGTTGGAGAAGTCTCGCACTTGAAGGTGCGGCCGTAGAGGATGGCCACCGAGAAGGTAGGTTTTTTGGGGGAGATACGGGTCAGGGATTTTTCTGGTTTATGGGGGCGATAGTGATTGAGGTGCTGTTCGTGGCGACCTGAAGTGTCTTTAGGAAGTTGGGGACAAGAGGGTCTTCAGACCGAGAGTGGTGAGGAAAAGGTTGTAGAATGCGTTCTGGGTGGCGAGATTCGCGGGAATTTCCCTGACCGTGTGTTTGTAGTCAGAGGCGAGTTGGTTTGCGGGGAATGGAGGAGTGGAAATGTCCGATGAAGGGGCCGGTGCCGAGACCTGAGACGCGTCCGGCGACGAGGTCTCGAGGTAGAGGGTGAGACCTGGGGGATTGGAGGGTGATATGCAGGGGGTTTAATTGAATCAATTTTTGACTCACCGGATTTTTTTGCCAGGGTCGTGGACCTGGTGACTGGGGTCGATGAGATGACGGCTGGGGTTGACATCGTTTCTGAGGGTGGAGTCGCTCTGGAGGGCGCCTTGATGGTAGATGGTTTTTCTGGGGGCTCTTTACCTTTACAGAGGCGGGCCGAGTTTCGAGCTGGCATGCTCACTCTGCACTTTGCCGAGGATGAAAAACTTTCGCAATGCACTCTACATACTAACTTTTTTAACAGTTTTACTGGCTGTAGACTTGTGTACACCACAAAAGTCCCCAGTCACGCTTAAGAATGATCCTGTTGCATAAAATCGCAGACTCAAAAGCAACTGTCCTGAGGCGATGGACAGTCATTTCTGAAAAAAAATTTTGCTGGTAACACCTGAATTTGATACAGACTACTTCACAACATTCACCGGTTAGTTGGATAGGTAGAAAATAGCTTCTTTTATTTCTTTTAACAATCTGTTTGCGAAGACAAACGAAAGCGACTAAAAAAATCTTTTTGGTCCCATTCTTCGAAGTGATTGGGCCTGAAACGTAGGTATAGTTTTTGGCCTCCGTGGCTCTTCATCGCTACTATAAGCATTAATGTCATAAATGTTTATAAATTATAATACTTACATAACATAAAAAGTAAGATATTTACCTATTATAAATTCACAGTACTAGGTACTAAATTTGTAGTAAATGCATTTGACAAAATTATAGCGTGATATTTCATGCCTATCTAACTGTAGAATTTTTGATCGGATAAACTGCTGTTTTAACAATATTTCCCGTCGAATATATTTCTTTTCATTTCGCTTAATAGAATTAAGTTTTACATATGTGTCGGTTTGCATTTCCATCAATACTTTTAAAAATGAATGTATGTTTGGATATGGGCTTGAATTTTCTCTTTTAAATTTAGAATGGAAAGATTCGCATGTGTTTGTCGTCCTTAAAATGCTGCAACTGTTTTCCGCCTATATCTCTGGAGGAAATTTAGACTCACTGTCGATGTAATTGTAAACTAAATAATCAGCAAATTGGTCAAGTTTGGAATTTTCTGGTTTTTCGCACATGAAATCTTCCGCGAAACAATTTCCCAATTCCGCCGGTGGAAGAAATGTCAGGCCGAATAAATGTGTTAGCCAGGTACCAATAGGACTCCGTTTTTATAATTTATATTCTGAAGCTAGTCCCAGTTGCTGTATTTTACGCCACCTGTAATAAAGAATCATTTTTAGTTATGTATTATTTGCTTAACAAATCAAAAAGAAATATGAAACGTTATACGTACCATGATTGCGCAAGATGGAATCGGCATCCAATAATTTGAACTCCTTGCTAAACTTCTTCGACGCTTAAATGAATTGCCATTTCGAAATCAATAACAATAGTCTTCGGGTTTAGAACACAACTTATCAAATCACATTTTTCTTTAAGTATATTAAATAGTCTTAAATATGTACTTTTTGATTTATTTTTCAATAAACCAAATACTACCGGCACATAAACTTCATTGCACAATGCATGTATGGTAAAAAGTTGCCCAATGAATTTTGTGCAAAATTCGAATGTACCGTCCATGTAAAGAGTGTCTTGTTGGCACATAAATTCGATATTGCTTTTACAAGAAAACACAACGATATTTCCCGAAAGATTGTTACACAACAAGAACGGTTCTTCTTTACTTGTTTTTAAGTTAGCAGTATTTAAAAATATTTGTACCTACGTCTTCAGCCGATCTTGGCAATTTTGGCACTAATTGTAATCGTGCACGATTAATATTGTTTCTTATGTATCGAAAATCAGTGACAGATATGGTTTCTAATGCGTCTCTTTGATTATTTCATTCTTTCCGAATTAATTTCGCTGGTTTGGCAGAAATGTTTTCTTGGGCTTGTCTCTTTAGGGAGTTACTGATTTTTCGTCTTACCAATAGTTCTTCTTCCAAATTGTGATTGTGAATACCTTCTTTTCTCGAAAAAAACTGAATTTAGAGTATAAATTGTTGCTATGCAATTTTTGTTTGTACAACGCCACACTGTTTCTTCACTTGTTTTTAAAACTCTGTATTTTCTAAACTTGTATTTTTCAAAAATTAACAATAACTGTCCACGTTGACTTAACATAGTATCAAATGTTTCCATATTTACGCTTTCAGTAAAACTAAAATTCACAAATAACTTGGTTACTTATAACTCACTTATTTATAATTTTTTCTCAACTTCCAGCCCCCAGTAAAGGTTTTCTAATAATTATTATTGGCCATCGCCCTTCTCGGTTCTCCTATCTGAATGCTCAATGGACAACTATTTTAATCTTTTGACCCCCCAATAGTTTTTGGAAATTCATAAAATTGTTGGGAGGGCCTGTCTAATTTGGTTTATGGTACCGCCGACAAGTACCTACTTTCGGTACTTCGATTGCCGCTCAAACAATTGGGAAAATCCCGACATTTGGCATCTCTTTGTCGTTATCCTGTGGCAAAATCCACAGGAGGCAACGTCGAAGGAAACAACAAAACCATCTATTTAGTAAGTCCTTGCATAATACTGAGCGCAGTTCAGTTAAGGATTAAGCAACCCTTCTGATAACCTGACTAAAGTCCTCATCGAAAAATAGTCAATTTTGACTTAAATTGTAAATCATTTTACAATAGGAGAGAAAATACCATAAATAATTCCATTTCCTAATTTTATTGCTCCTTTGTTGTGCAGTACCGATTCAAGGAAGGGCAAACAACAGGTAAACTAACAACCCCTCCTTATTTATGGTAGTTATAAGACAATTTTCTCTCCTATTGTAAAATGATTTACAATTTAAATCAAAATTGACTATTTTTCGACGAGGACTTTACCTGTTCCTGATCTGTGCGCAGTTCGAGTGCCTCCATTATAACAACCATTCATTAGATTATTATTAGCAGCTGCGAGCAACAGTAAATACTTGAATGCTGTCGATAATTGCGATAACAAAGATAAACAAAGTATAGTGATCCCAGAACTCTAACGTTTTATGATAGGCAATATCATGGAGGTAGTATTAACAGGAGGGAACATTCCCTATACCGTCAATGCTTTAGATGCGGTACCAGTCGGCCACTCTCTAGTACCACTTTATGACTCTTCTTAAACTAGCCGCCAGCGTTAATGACACTGTTGGCCCACTGCTCGAATCTTTTCAGTGGCGTGCGCAACAAGAGTAATTTGGGGAATTTGGGCATTTCAGTTATTTTACTTTCGGCTTTACGTGTGAGTGGTTTTGGTATGAATTTTCTTCGTTTTTGGGCGTTGTTTTGTTGTTTTTGTTGTTATTTTTGGACTTTTTGTAATTCAGAAGAATTGCAAAGAGAGCGAAAAATACCAATTTTACCACGCCACTGGAAAGGCACATGGTGCGCTCTGTATTTAGTACCACTTTATAGCACTGCGCATTTACGAGGCATTTCCGCTTTTTTCAAATAGTGCTCCCTCCTGTTAATACTACCTCCATGGGCAATATCGTTATGAAGTTAAACAGCTTAACAAAGAAGCTGGTAATGGACGTAAATAAACAGACCTTTAAGGGTCGGTCTTTAGCCTGGGGGCTTTGGATTTAGAAAGAGGGCAGACGGTACCAGGTAGTCTCTCTTGGACGAAGTGCTCCTCTTCTCACTGGGAGGTGTCAAATACTAATCCCCTCGTAATTAGTATTGCCTATCATAAAACGTTAGAGTTCTGGGATCACTATACGCAAACAGAGCCATGAGGTTCGATCCAGCACAAAAATATTTTTTGAAATGGCTATGGTTATAAATACAGTATCTAAGTAGCTTGATTACTATACTTGGGATTAGGAAATTGGTGCGCAGTGAAATTGTGGGAAGTAGTGGGGAGAGAGGACAGACCCTATGGGAGTTATTCTGTGCTAACAATTGTATGTACTGTGTACAGTTGTATCTGTGCCAGAGACCCACTGTGTATTTGTGTAAACGAAGCCGTCGGCCGTCGAAAGTCGGAGGATTTTTGGTCTTTTTAGCAAGTCGGATTTCTCATTCTATCTGCGCAATGCGCATATCAAGAATTAAGCCACATTAAGCCATGTTTTGCGACTTGTACGTCATACTCTGATAATCGACAATTATGAATAGTTAGAATAGAATTGTGTTATGATAGGATAAACACAACCAATCACAGTCAATTTATCCAGCGCACCAACAACACCATTTCGATGAACTTGTAAATACGAACATGTTGAGAACAGCCGGCAGAAATGTGTTCAAAACGAAAAACGTGCCAAAATTCCAGCAAGTGCTAAGCTACACCACCGACACCAACATCCCCAATCAAGCAGATGTCGTCGTCATCGGTACGTACTCATTGTTTCGTTATTTAGCCGTTTGACAATCACATTTTAAAATTCAGGTGGCGGCGTCGCCGGTTGCAGTCTCCTCTATCATTTGTCCAAAAGGGGGATTAAGACCGTTCTTCTCGAAAGGGCGAAAATAACGAGCGGCACCACTTGGCATACCAGCGCCCTGTGCTGGAGACTGAGACCCGGCGATGCGGACATCAGGTTGTCGGAATCGACCAGGAAACTCCTCATCAGTTTGGAACAAGAAACAGGACTTAATACGGGGTGGATCAACAATGGAGGACTTTTCATCGCCAAAACAGAGGTATTGCACCACACTTGACGGGGTTGAAAAGGAAATATTTACTCGTACGATTTGTTCACAAGTTCATTCATTAAAATGCAAGCGCTCATGGTCTTTTAATGTTTAAAGGTCAACTGTGTTATTATGCGAGTTAGCTGCTTGGTCATGTCAAGTGTTTAAATCTTTGATAAACATGTAGAGCAGATACGATACGCAGGAGGAAAATGTAAATAGTGGTTTAAATTCGAGTTTAATTGTGGCCAACGAGAACTAATTAATAATGTTAAATTCGTCAAACAGCTTAGTTCAGTTGGAAACTTAATTGACATAAAGCAACGGGTACTTACATTGTATTAACTTGCGTAGATTTTATTTTAGAAATGTAAATTTTTTGACAACATTTTTTACAGCAATTGAGATAAATATGTGAACTGACAAAAAGTTTGTAAATATCTTGTAGTGATGGTACGTCTCTTATTTTTGAACACATTTTGAACATGCATCGACTGCATGCGCTTAAAAATATACTGAGTGACATTAGAAGTGGAACATTAAGAGATAATAGTTAATTAAAATTGATTTGTATACAACATGTTACTCTTGAACTCTTGACTAAACGTAAAACTGATTAAAATTTCAGCCTCTTACATCAACTAATAATTGACAAAAAATTAATTGTAAGAAATCTTTAAATTAATAGCAATTATAAAGTTTATTAATACGTCAATACGGTAATGAACAATTCTAGTACAAAAATGAGTTGTTAACATGTGTCTCTAAACTGAAAACTAAAATTCCTTTCCACCCCAACACGGTGTAATATAAACAAAGCGAGGTGATAATGCGGGGTTAGGCGGGTGCGTCCTATTGGATTCCCACGTTATCATAACGCCAACCACTTCAAGCAGGTGCCCCCCCGAGCCGAATATCCAGAGGGGTAAGCGGGCGAGTCGTATTGGATTCCCGCAGCTCCTTATCAGCGTTTGGATGTTGTCAGAGCCCGATTTTCCTTACATAATAATATGTTTCATTTAACCGCCTGGGCATTGACGAAATGAGGTGATCAATGGATCAATGTCCTCTTGAGGGACTTGGTCCCAGGCAACTTGAATTGATCATATCCCAAACATGTTCGATCGGGTTTAGATCGGAAAATCTGGCAAGCCACGATGAAATGTTGACACCAGCTTCATTTAAGAACTGTAGTGTGTATACAGTGCATTTTTTTTAACTGTTGCCATAGGGAATTGCATGGTAAAACTTATACCCCCTGTTAACTTTTGTTCTGATGAAAATATTCAAACCATTTTTGGAACAAAGTTTGAAGATTTTTGAAACTATCGGATAGATAACAATTCAATATCCTAAACTGTCGAAAAAGTTGTGAAAAAAATATTTTCTAGCGCGCCGGAATGATAGTACGTCGAGCGGTCGCCAGAATAGCGTCCCTGTCGGCTCAACCAGCACCTGACCATCTCCACTTTTGACTTTTGTCACTTTCATTTAAAAAATAGCGAGATCTCCTCGAGGCTATGATTAAATTAGCTTTTGGATGGCAGCTCATCTAAACATTTATTTAAAAAAAAAAAACAGAATGTAAAAACGTTAACGCACAAGTAACTCAACAAATTAACAGAAATTGTCAAAGGAATTGTTCAGTGTTTTCCTTCGACTGCTGGACAATGTCCGACGCGATCTTGAAAATTTCTTCGCGTGTTTTGTAAATGTCGCACTGTAATGGAATTCCAAGCTTCAGTTATTCTTGCCCTTAATTTCTCCACAGTTTCTGGTTGACCTCTTATGCGTTTTTTTACTGTTGCCATAGGTAATTACATAATTGCATGGTAAAAATAATATCCTCTGTTAACTTATTATCCACTGCAGGTTTGGTGCTAATTTTTATTTTTGTAATAGATCATTAATAAGACTACGTAATGCTACAGTGGCGGCTGGTCAGGGGCGGCAGATACGGCAGTGCCGACCCAGAAATTTATTTGAAAAGAACACAATTTAAAACAGTTCATTTATACTTTTTTTTAAACAAGTTTCATCATTCATATCTCTCTAATATGCATATATTTTTCAAATTTTATGACATTAGCCCTTACTGGAGATTCAAAGGTCCATTAAATCATGGTCCCAGTATCCCGTAAAAGTGAGCGCATTAAATATACGCGTGAGCATGTCCGACGAAATTGCACGCTGTTTGGCATAGACTAATAAACACACTTCGTTTAGTAAGACGACTTAATCCTTTAGAAAAAGATGGCAACAAGTACGCGGCTTCACCGCTGCGGTGATGTCTGGGCAAACTAACAATAGAAACGGGTAATGGCGGGAATTGTGTGAAATTTAAATTATTCCAATTTTGTATTTTATTAATACAAATAAATCAAAATAAAACATTTATTCATGGAAATATTCCAAAAAAATCACAACATAAACAATAAAAAAAAGCGTAATTATTATGAAAAAAGTATTGTACATCTGAATAAACAAATAATAAATAAACAAAAATAAAAATTATTCTAAAAAAATCAAATTACATATAATGAAAGGTAACCGACGTACAATACATCACAAAAAATCAGTCTATCATGAAAAATAAAGAGAAATATTGAAATATGAGACCAAAAAACAAAAAAAAAACTATTCTAAAAAATCACATAACCTAAATTAAATCTAAAAGTCTATACACAAAAATGTAGGTAGTAAGGTAGTCATGAACAAATGACGAAAAAAGCTATTTAGGTACATGCTGGAAAGTAGTAATTTTTTTTTAAATAATTTTTTTCCTATTTGTCTCTTGAAATTCTCTTTGCACATCATCAAGATATTTGTACAAAATTAAATGAATACTGGTTTTTAACAAATTTGTTCTAATTTCACTAGAGTGCATATTGCAGTGAAACCAATTAAAATCAGTCCGTTCTATAACAACTATACGCAGTTTTTGAACAATGTTTGAAGTATGTCCAAAACGTTTCAAATAAAATATGACCATATCATGAATATGAGCTACAAAGCAAATTAATTCTTTGGTTACATATTTCAGTCTCATTTTTTGGTCGTCATATTCCTTAAATTGAGTAAAAATGTGACATGATTCTGGAGTATCCACAAGCAATGAAATGCGACAGGCGAGGCATTCTAATTTTTTAATTGTTTTCACAAGATACCCACATACATATGCCAAAGCTTGTAGTTCGAAATTACCATTTTCTAAACAACTCTGATCAAATTCTGGTGGATTTAATTGCAGAAGTTCATTTTCTTCATCTTCAACAAGAGGTTTAAAATTATCGTTGTCTGACAAAAAATCTCTTAAATTGTGCAAAATATGCCCCGTATCTTCTTCACAGTTGCGACCTGCAGACCTGTTTGAAATTAAATTGTTCAAAATGCTAGTTTTTAAAGCAGAAATAAACTGGAAGCAGGAAGGATTGGTGTTAGCGACGCCGTACTGTCTGACTACAGAGAACATATTTTCTAGAGGGTCTTGGTTTAATAATCGCGTGCGCAAAAATTTAAAACCTAATTGCTTACATACATCCCAAATTGCTAAAACACTCTTAATATTATTGATCCATCCCTCTTTACACGGAAGCGTTCGTTTTGAAGAACCGTCTTTTTCAAAATGGAACTCCCACGATCTAATTTTTTCCAACATGCCATTCCAAAATATAATATGTTGTGTTTTTCTTGTTAAAGCTATTCTTAGCGGAGGAACAGCATGCTTTTTAGTAATGTTGCTACTATTGAAGCTGTCAAACAAATCGTTTATATCGTGTACAAACTCGGCGGTGTCGATTGCTTCTGAAGAAAGTCCGGTATTTTGAGCTATCATAGTTTCAATGGCCGCAGCCATTATATTGCTCAAAGTTTTTGCGGCAATTGAAACTTTCATCTTCATTAATTTATATTTATTTACAAGAAGATAACATTCCCGAATTTTCCTCAAAGTTTGAAACCGTCGAGTTTGGTCAAAACGAAACGCAGAAATTAAATGAGAAAATTTGGCCACCTTGTTGTCTCTATACTTAATTGTGTACCTTGCCAAAGCGTTTCTAATTGATTTAAGTAAATGAGGCGCATCATATAGCGACACAATTTTCTGTTGGTTGACACAAAAAAAATTGTTCAGTGTATTGTTCAGTGTTAATAATGGCAAATGTTGGACAAGTGGTGAGCAATAATAATTCAGATAGGTACTCTAGATTTTTTACTGAGAAATAAATTCTCTTCATTATTTTACGATGAGAAACTGTTTGTTAAGGATTTGAAACGGCCTCGTCCTGCCATGTCAAATTTAATAATTAGTAAAGCGGACACCTCCAATCGTGGTTTTTGTGTTTCATGCTATGAAAAGTGCGAGTGGATTACAGGTAGCGAAATTAGGAATGGATTGTTTTGTTGGCCGTGCTTACTTTTTTCTGAGCAACGTCCAGGTCCGTGGAACTAACTGTACAGGCTTTAACAATCGTAAAGAGATCGGTAGGGCACTGCAAAAACACGGTATTTCAAAAGATCACACACAAGGCCTGCTAAAATTTAAATTATTTGGAAGAAAACAACAAAATATTGCAAACGTCTTAGACAACGCACATCGCGAAAGTGTTATTGAATATAATCCCAAAGTCAGCGAAAATCGCGAAACCCTTGGACGATTAATTGACATCACTATTTATTTAGGAACACAAGAGCTAGCGTTTGGTTAGACGAATCCACGATTTTCACTGGTTTGTCCAAGACCATACAAAATGAGATCATTCAAAGTATTAATAATGTAATTACAATTACGGTTGAGGATGAAGTAAAAAGCGCCCATTGTTTTTCATGGCAAACATAACTTTGCCTACTCGTGGTCTTATATGTGATTTTTTTTTTGGAATTTGGTTTTCTTTTACATTTTTATAGTTGTTTCGCTACGTTTTTTTTAAATAAATTATTAGTTACCTACGTTACCTTACCAAATTCCTTAATCCTCCCCTCCTAGCAAGAATTGCTCTAGCTAGACCTTCCTCTTGGTTCTTGCTGAAGAGTGAATTTGTTCTTTATCAAAAAAAAAGTTTTTTTTAATTTCCATTATATT
Source organism: Tenebrio molitor (assembly GCF_963966145.1). Lineage (NCBI taxonomy): Eukaryota > Metazoa > Arthropoda > Insecta > Coleoptera > Tenebrionidae > Tenebrio > Tenebrio molitor. The sequence goes on along the minus strand of NC_091051.1, from coordinate 18,533,293 downwards.
ATTATTATTATTAAACATTATTTTAAATAAATATGGAACAAATACGGCGACAACTTTGAGCATTAAAAAAAAAAAAATACCAACGAATCTGCCGTACCAGTTGAAATTGTTACGAGCCGCCACTGGTAATGCATATTGTTTGAACAACGACAAGCAGTTTTATTTTAAATACTAATTTTACTCTTCAAAATTGAAATTAATGAACGTAAATAATTTGACAAAAACGTAGTAGACGATATGGGAACAAAAATTAGATTTTATATTTTATTTTGTTATTTATTTTAATCATAGCCTCGAGGAGATCTCGCCATTTATTTTTTAAATGAAAGTAACAAAAGTCAAAATTGGAGATGGTCAGGTGCTGGGTGGTTGAGCCGACAGGGACGCTATTCCGGCGACCGCTCGACGTACTATCATTCCGGCGCGCTAGACAATATTTTTTTCACAACTTTTTCGACAGTTTAGGATATTGAATTGTATTCTGTCCGATAGTTTAAAAAATCTTCAAACCTTGTTCCAAAATTGGTTTGAATATTTTCATCAGAACAAAAGTTAACAGGGGGTATAAGTTTTACCATGCAATTCCCTATGGCAACAGTTAAAAAAAATGCACTGTATGTGGGCGAGCGATACCGATACCGATATCCGAGGATTTTTCCAGAAATCAATGACATAAATTTAAGGAATTTTATTCCTTATTTTACACTCGCGCTGTACAAAAAATTTTTATAATAATAATTATTTCCGGTAGAGCTTGGAAAATATGCACTAAAAAATAGCCAGAACTAAGTTCTTTGGTTTTGTTTGTCGGATGTCTGCCCAATAGTAAAAAAGATGTTATTGATATAACTTTTAGTTAGGATGTAGCTAAGTCAATTTATGTTAACATATCATTTTAGGAGCGCCTGCAGGAGTTCAAACGCCTCCACACATTGGGCCACTTCTTCAATATTGAAAGTCATGTGATAGACCCTTCGGAAGCAGCAAAACTGTCACCGATACTCGATCCTAAGAAATTCAAAGGCGCCCTCTACTCTCCAGGAGATGGTTGTACTGACCCCTCCATGTATTGCGCAGCTCTAATAAAAGGCGCCAACACTCGAGGAGGACAAGTATTACAAAATCCCAATAAAATTATATTATTTTACTGACTTACATTTTAGATCATCGAAAACTGTCCTGTCAACAACATCCTCACCGATCCCACTTCTGGCGTGAGAAAGATCAAAGCCGTCGAAACAGCAAAAGGAACGATCGAAACTAGTTGTGTTGTAAACGCTGCAGGAGTTTGGTCGACGAATATTGCTCAGCTTGTTGGGTTAGATCTGCCGATTGTTCCCATAAAGCACGCGTACGTCATCACCGATTCGATACCGGAAGTGAAAAATACACCGAACCTTCGAGACCACGACGGAAGTACTTATATGAGGATCCAGGGTGACTGCATTTATCTAGGAGGCTATGAAGCTAATCCCGAAATAATCAAAGACATGCCGACCGACTTCCAGTTCAGTCTGTTCGACTTAGATAAGAATATTTTCGAGGTTCATTTGAAAAATGCCGCTGATATTGCTCCAGTTTTTGAACGCGTCGGTATTAAATCTGATATCTGTGGTGCCGAAGCCTTCACTCCAGACCACAAACCCATCATGGGTGAAGATCCGAGATTGGGAGGTGTTTCACTTCTAATCATTAACATGAACTGTGTCTAAGGCAAATTTTTTCTATAGGTTTTTACTACTCGTGTGGGTATAATTCTCTTGGTATTAATCTGAGTGGTGGTTGTGCCGAACAGTTAGCTATCTGGATCTCTGAGGGTCGTCCAGAGATACCAATGTTTACTTATGATATAAGAAGATTCATGCCGAATTTGAGATCCGATCGGGCTTGGATTACCGAAACTACTCAAGAGTGTTATGCTAAGAATTTTGGTATTGTGTTCCCTCATGATCAACCTTTGGCTGGAAGGAATCATAAAATCGGGCCGTTCCACGAGGTGACAAGTCATTTTGTTTGTTACCGAAAATGTTAATTGGACTTTTTAAATTTAACTGAATGAACAAAACAGAATTTTAACATTTCTTTATTTGCATATACATATTTTTGTTTTTCTTTCTTCATTATTTTGACTTATTTTAAGTTTAGTTAATCCATTTTGCAGGCTCTTGTAGCCAGTGGTGCCGTAATGGAGCAAGCCCAAGGTTGGGAAAGGCCAGGATATTTCATTAAGGATCGTACTGCACCTGTACAAGCCTACGATTGGTATGGCTGTTATGGCCACGTCAACAACGAAGATAAGAGATACGAACACGAGTTGGAAGGAGATTATACGTTTGGATTCTCGAAACATCATGATCTGGTTTGTATTACTAGGAAATTTTAAGAACCTAGAACTAAATAATAAATGAGAAAAAGACTAATCACTATCTTATAAAATTTTCTATTATAACCTAAATGAATCTTGCTCAAATCAGTCTTTACAATACAATACAATCCTCAAACTTGGCACTTCTGATTTTGTCGGAAGTGTTTTGTACTTTTTTGCATTTCTATACTTATTTTCTTTGTGATAACTTGACAGTTATTTAGTACATATTTACAAGTTTTTTAATATTATTAAGTTGTAACAAGTCTGAATATAATATTGTAAGTTAGATCGGAGAGGAGGCAAACGCAGCTAGAAACAACGTCGCACTTTTCGACCTCTCCTACTTTACTAAAATGTACTTAAGCGGACCAGACGCCGAAGAAGCAGCTGATTGGCTCTTTACAACTGATACGGGCAAAGAACCAGGACGTGTGGTTTACACTTGTTCGTTGAATAGCAAAGGAGGAGTGGAGGCGGATGTGACAGTCACACCTTTACAAGAAGGTGTTGGTACTCTCGATGATCCCATGTTGAAGGTAGGTAATTTGAAAGATTTTGAACCAGTACCTAGTAAATCATTAAGTTATATCCAAGTCGTACCTATACTTGATGTTGTAGGGTAAAGGGTACTATATCGTAGCTGGTGGAACGACTGGTTACCAAACAGTCTCACATTTTAAGAAAGAAATCGGCAAGAAAAATTTCAAAGCGGTGATAAGCGACATCACGGACAAATTAGGAGTACTATCAATTCAAGGACCAAAAAGGTAAATTTAAATGTATAAACTTATAAACCATTTTTTAAATGTCGATCTTCAACACTATTGTTTAAATCTAAATAAAACTGAAAAGAATAATTTACAACTGAGAAAGAAAAAACTGAAAATACATCATTAAGGGAAACGAGAAAAAAGAAGAAAATTCATAAGGTAAAATTTTAGGATCACTATAAATGAAACCAATCTTAGTTTTTAATTGATTTGGAATACTAAAGCTTGGCGATAGTAAATCAATTTTATTTGTTCTTCAACAGATAATAATTTAATGTTTATAAAATAAGTGAAAACTCTCAATTCAGACTTCTTACAATGATTATAGATACATATAACTATTTTAGAATTTTTCAGTATATGTATGTGATAAATGTGAGGGTTGTATTTGCTATATCTTGATTTATTTTCTAGTCGGGCGCTTCTCCAAACAATCACTGAAACCCCCATAACTGACGAACGCTTCCCCCCAGGGATGTCCCACATCATCCAAATCAATGGTCACGTTTGTCGCGCTATGAGGATCAGTTTCATCGGTGAACTAGGCTACGAATTGCACGTCCCCGTGGCTTCTTGTGGTCCGGTCTACAAGAAAGTAATGGAAGCTGGGCGAGGATTCGAGTTGAAACACGCCGGATTCAGAGCCTTATATTCTTTAAGTCTCGAAAAAGGGTATCATCTCTGGAACCGTGATGTGAGAATGGACGACAATCCTGTCGAAGCGAATCTGCAAATGATTTGTCGCAAAGAAGGCCAGTATTTGGGCAAGCAACACGTAGAAAAATTAAAGCAGCATGGTGTGAAAAAGAAAAGGGTTTTCTTCACTTTGGAGGATCGGGTGGCTATTTATGGCTTGGAGACAATCTGGAGGGACGATACGAGTGTAGGGTTCTTGAGGAGAGGTGACTGGGGGTATAATCTTAACTGTAGTATCGGGACGGGATTCGTGGAACATCCCAAAGGACAGATATTGACAGATGAGTTTTTGAAGAGCGGAAATTATTACATTGAAGTTCTAGGTATGAGGTACCCCGCCACTTTGTTTTTCAAGAGTCCTTTTGATCCGAAGAATCGGAGGCTGCTGGGACAATACGATTAACAGTTCGAGGACAAATAGGCAATTTAAAACAAACAAAAAAACTGAAGACTACTCCATGTTTTTAAAGTTTTCAATATTTTAAGTACAACATTAAAATAAAACAATTCAGCAGTTACCTACTCCTAATAACTTTTTGTTGCAACTTTGTGGACTAGTGAATCATAGTTCAGTAATGTTTTGAATAAACTGTCGAAGTGTTGACACACGTGCATAAACTCCAGGGTAGTCTGGCAGTCTACATCCATTTCCCCAGGATACCACTCCTGCTAAAATACCGTCCGCTTGCAATGGACCACCAGAATCTTCTGAAGACGCAGGTTTGCATCCACCACTAAGTCCGACGCACAGTGACACCATTTTCACCGAAAGCTTTTCTGCAACACGCTTGACTAACAAGGTGAAAGGAGGGAGTTCAGTACTGAATGAATATCATGGGCCTGGGCCCGACTTACCTACCCTGAAGTTCTAGGTTCTTGAAGATACCACCTACCGGTTAGTCCGTTCCCGATGGGAGGGCACCGGCAAACCGGTGTGCTTCCCTGCCTCCCTCTCAGTACCACATATAATGGCGCATCGGTCCCCCCGAAGGTGACCCTCACGTCATCCACTCGCTAACCATTCTCAAATCCATGCTTCATTGCTAAGTCGTCAACTTCGTCCACTCGTTTCCATCTCAGTAACCATAACAAAGCATAATTCGTCATCTTCGGGGAGCTGTATGCTCCCCTAATCTTGCAGCCCGAAGGTCGGCCCCCGTCCACCTTACGGCCACGAGCCATCGTAAAATCCACACTTACCATTAGCATGTACCTCATGCTTTGCCTGGTCACTACTTCTTATGTACCTATTTCTTATGTCTTATGTCCATTGTGAATAAGCACTTAGAGAAAGGCTTGTCACTGCTCCTCTACTTCAAAATCGCATGTTGGACAAATATGCACTCCGCCTGATTGACAATATGATTAAAAGAAGACTAAAGGAGAATCAGATACAGATATCAGATTAACTGCAGTCCATCGGAGGGCCCGTTTAAACTTTGTATTACAACATGTCAATTGGGTCGAACAAAATTGGCGATGAATCCAGATTTTGTCTATACAAGTCTGACGGACGGAAAATGGTGTAAAAACGTCCTGGTGAGCGATATGCGCAGTTTAATTTCGTTATTAAGAGAGTTTTGGGGAAGGTCAATAATGGTATGGGAAGGAATATCTTTAGACGCAGCTACAGAGTTGGTGGTGTCAGATAGAGGCAATTTATTATATTTAAATGAACATCGATATACATACTTATCGCTATAACCACTAGGAGTTGTTCTTAACTTATTTTTGATTCGTTTCTAACACCTATTTTGTTTATAACACAGATAATTTCAGTTATGATAGGTTCTTATTCTAACATTTGAAAGCTCACTGTGTCTCAACGAATTTAGATAAAATAAAACTAACAACCGTAGCGGATACTCGAAAGTGAATACTTCCAAGTTCCAAGAGCGTATCCGCAACTTTTGACACACCCTGTATCACGGACATCTTGGAACCTCTTATTGTACCATTTGCCGCATTGGTAGGGCAAGACTTCATTTATATGCAGGATAATGGACGGCCACATGTTGCAAGGGTAGTTTCCGACTACCTTAGGAATATTGAAATTTCAGTTATGGAGTGGCCAGCACGTAACCCTGACTGCAACTCAATTGAGCACTTATGGGATAATAAGTGTTTTCTAATTAGTATACCTAGCCTGCCTCAGAACTGCCTCCCCATAAAAAACAGCCGATTGCAAAAGAGACTTCAAGATGACTAAAATTGGACAGGTTGCTAGACAGCGAAAATAATTATTGATATCGCAACAATTAGCGAAAATTTTACTTGGTATTTTGACTTCGAAACCCTGGCAACGCAAAATTGCGGTCATCATACCTTGATGGTGCTCAACTCTGATTGGTCAAGTCTAGGATGTTTTTTCTTGATTATCGCTTGAGATAGGACCTTTTTTCTTTAAAATTCATATTATCACATTTACCCAAATACTCCCTTTTTTCTCTGAGGAGGCAGTTCTGAGACACTATTCACGTTGACTTTCCAAATACAGGGTTACTCACGAGAGGGGTACTTCTGAATTTTTATTTTGTCGCAACCAACAATACCAATGGCAGTAACTACTAAATCAAATGTGTTATTTCTTTTAAATTAGAAATCAAAGTAAGTTGGATAGATTTGTGAGAAATGTCAGATTGGCAGATAACCTGTATTTAATCAAAATTCAACAAAATTCAATAAAAGGTGTTCGAAGTGTCTACCATGGGCTTCTAAACATCCGCAGCGGCGACAGAATTCTTTCCACACTCTCCATAAATGAGGAGCACGTCAGTCTTTTCGTCGTTATTGTAAAAACACATTTTTCGAATTGACAAAAATTTTTTGCTTTAACGTCAAAGAGACAGAACTAAGAGCCATCGTGGATTCAGTTATAATTATTTTCTAAATTTGAAATCAAGATATTGTTGCAATGTGTATAATGGGTTGCCGTAAAAAGAAATTCAGAAATACCCCTCTCGTGAATAACCCTGTATACAGGTTTATTCACGAGAGGGGTACTTCTGAATTTTTATTTTGCCGCAACCAACAATACCAATGGCAGTAACTACTAAATCAAATGTGTTATTTTTTTTAAATTAGAAATCAAAGTAAGTTTGATAGATTTGTCAGAAATGTCAGATTGGCAGATAACCTGTATTTAATCAAAATTCAACAAATAAATTAACGAATTAAGTTAATGTAAAAGGTGTTCGAAGTGTCTACCATCGGCTTCTAACCATCCGCAGAGGTGACAGAATTCTTTCCACACTGTCAGTCTTTTCGTCGTTATTGCAAAAACAAATTTTTCGAATTGACAAAGATTTTTTGCTTTAACGTCAAAGAGACAGGACTAAGAGCCATCGTGGATTCAGTTATAATTATTTTCAAAATTTGAAATCAAGATATTCTTGCAATGTGTATAATGGGTTGCGGCAAAAAGAAATTCAGAAATACCCCTCTTGTGAATAACCCTGTATTGTGGGTGGCATTTTCAATTCCGTCGGGCTCATTATCACTCGTGAATTACCCTATCGCTTTGGTTCTCGAAGGTGACGAATTGAGCAATCCTCGACCTGCCTCTCTGCGTAAAAGACCTTTTCATGCACAAAAAACACTCACTTCACGCACTTAATACAAAATAGTTATTTTTATATTAAGTGCGTGTTTTTTGTGCATGAAAAGGTCTTTTACGCCGAGACGAAGGTCGAGGCAGTATAAGCCTTTGAATGCACAAAAACATCTTCACGCACGAAATATAAACAATATTTTTTCTATAATTGATTCAAAAAATTGAAATTAAAAATTCAAATTTTTGAAGGAATTCTGAAGTTTCAATGCAGTGACCATGTTGCTAGGTAACTAATAAAAAACAGTGCGTGAAATGAAAAACAGAAATAGTCGTATGCGTGAAATTGCATTTCACACACTGTTTTGTATGGTTTCTATGGTTTCGATCTTACTAACAATGCAAAAAAAAAATACACGTCAGAAAATGACCCACTTCAGGCACAGATAACTATGCGTGAATTTCAATTTTTTGAATCAATTACAGAAAAATAACTATTAATGAAACCTTTTTTTTAATTGTTTTTAGAAATCTTAGGGTGTTTTTTTGAATATGTACTATGGCGGCCAAAAAATTTTGGCCGTCACTTTCTTGACATTCAAGTAAAGCGTAAATAAACCTTTACAAATCGTAACCCCACTTTCGATTCTTGTCATTTTGACAATCAACTTAAACTGTTTGAAGCTCAGATATTCCAAAAATCCGACATGAATAGAGAATTAGAGCAATCGTACATAGATAACCTGAGGTAAACGTTCTGTGTAGTAGAAAGGACAAAATAATTTTGAGTTTTGAAATTTACCACCCAAAAAATAACGTTCATAGTAAAGACGGTAATCATGATGACAATAAAGTACGGATTACAATTTATTTCTTTTTGAATTGACAGACAATGACGGCCAAAATTTTTTGGCCGGCATAGTACTTATCTCAAATTTTCTGCTGCAGAAGTTTGTTACATACTACGGACATTCTATGGAAAAAAGTTAACACTGAAATTAAGGATTTTTTTCTATATTTTCACTTTTATTTTTTACTAGCTTTTACCCGCGGCTTCGGCCGCAAATTTGTTACGTGAAAATACCGGGATATCAAAAATTATCTTGGTCAAAGGTGGTCATGGATTTTTAAATAATTATCGAAGCATTTGTGTCAATAATTTTTTGAATGCCAAAATCTGAATTTTTATGCATGCCTTACAAATTGTGTTGGTGTGTTTCGCAAAACTGGCTCTGTGCTGGTAGGGCAATCGTTTGTACCGAAGAAATAAAAGAAGTTGTTAATGACATTCTTCAACGTATGGAACAAAACCCTACAAAACACACGAAATAAGTTGAGACGGATGTTTTCCAATCCATGACCACCTTTGACCAAGATAATTTTTGATATCCCCGTACAATCGGCAACGTCATGTGTTCAAATGAAAACCTGGGCTGAGTAGGTGTTGAAAAAGTAAACCATTTGGAGCAGTGTAATGTTTCAATTTCCCGCCGTTTGACATGAATACCATTTGTTTAATTGTTTATGTTTAATTGGCACATAATTGAATAAGTTTGTTTTTATCAAAGGGTGCTCTTAGATATTAATTTGCTTCGAGAATAGGAATCGTTTTTTATTGTATTTTTTATGTAAAACATTGCAAAGAAAACAAAACAGAACAAATTTTTGTTTATAAATTTTAGTTTAGCTCTACATAGTTAACAACTGTCAATTTACACTTAAAAAAAGCAAAACAATTAAAGGTTTCCAACGCCTTCCCAGCCCCAGATTTTATCTGAACGCCCGATATATTCGCTCGGGGTTTGATATGGGGAAAATAAAATGTTAAGTTGTTAGGTTAGGCCTTGTGCTGTTCTTTGTGATTGTGGGATTGAAAGATAAACGACTTGTACGAAAGTTTCTACTAAATTAGTTTACAATACCTACAGGATGTTTCAAAATTAACGAATTCCGAATTCAGAGCATGGAAGGACCCAGTGGAGCTCGAAAAATACTTAGAAAAAAAAATTCACTCTTCCTGAAGAAGATATAAGCACTTTAATTTTGTTCAATACATAGCAGCCTTCATATCCACAGTGACAAAATACTATTCTAGCTATGTTGCCGTCCCATTTTTAAGAAAAATTACAAAATTTTAGATTTTTTAAAGTAAAAGCTATTCTTCAAAAAATTGTTTTACGTTATTATTTTCCACAATCATCTACACCATAAATAACAATAACACTGAACTTTTCAGCCTGTATTTAAAGAAAACGCACTTCAAAGAGTGCACCTTCAGACCAATGTATCTTTGTGGGGGGAGTTCCGATTTTTTTTTAATTTCCATATTTGGACTACTGATACAACGCTCTGAACATGGAATTCGCGAATTTTGAGACACCCTGTATAACCAAAAATAATTAAAAACAACACGTTTTAAGTTGTTATTCAAATTATTTCTTCGTTTGCGTGGTGTTTCAAATAATCAGCACTTGACATTCTGCCATTCTAAGAACGTTAATAACATAACTATTAGGATTTTTGTATTGCCAACATGTGGCTTTATAATTTTGGCAAAGATTATACATTAATTTTTTTTTAAGATTGGCGATAGGGTTTTACATGCTAATTTTTCAATCTTAACTTTTGTCCTCATGAAAATATTCAACCCAATTTTGTAGTAAAGTTGTGGGATATGATAATGTATTGAAACAATTTCAATTTAATAACCAGAAGCAAGGAATAAGCTACCAAAAAGATGTTTTTTGAATCCCGTTTGCTTCAATTTTAAATTTTTAGTAGGCTGAAATTTCACCTGACATTTGTAATTTTGATATACAGTGCATTCACTTTTGTTTTAGACCAGAGTAGGCTATGGAAATTTGGCGAGTTGTATGGTAAGACTGTGGCTGAATGACAATATACATCATGTATAATATTTGAGGTTACACTTTCTTGTCAAAATTCATGACCATGTAGCCAAGCATTATCATTTTCCAATTAACTACATAGTTTCGAGGTCTCAATAATGTGTGTATTTAGTGATAAATGTAAATATTGCACAAATTTAAAACTAATTTACCTTAATACTTAATAATAATGTCAAATTTGACACTGGCAGTTCGAACAATTTTGATTTTGTTATCTTGACATAGCCCCGATACCAACATTTAAAAAAATTAAAATAGCCTACTCTGGTCTAAAACAAAAATGAATGTATTATATGTATTATGCAATTGATTGTGTAATTGCTTAACTGTCTATGGAGGCCATTTTGAACATTTCATTTAATTTTTATTGAAGTAAAGAACCTTGTTATAACATAATAATGAATCTATCGTTTTTAAAGTACCTAACTATTTTTTGCAATTAACATTTTGTTTGTAAATTGTTTATTACAACTATTTAGGTATTAAAAAATAAAGTATGTGAGTAGATATTATTGTTTAATCTAAAAACAATGCTAGGTTTTGTAATTTTCATAAAAATAAAAGTTAACAGGGGGTTGAAAAATAACCCTATGTCCAGTCTTAAAAAAAACTCACTGTATAAATAAATGTACTTTTTTTTCTTGAGTTGGGAACAGTTCTCAAAAATTACTTTGTGATAAACCCAGACGAAGGCGTGGGGGTGAAGCGGCGAAAGTGAGGGGATCTCCAACTCGAAAAAACTTTTTAATTAATTAATTAATTAATTCCTAGTAATGCAAGCTTTTCAGACGTCTTTTATGTTCGTACTTCGCAGCATCGAGTAATACGTCCATAATGATGAGGGGCTACGTTTCTTTGACGGTATAAAAAAAAGATAACTAATACTACGAACACTTACCATTTCATGAAAATACACCAAGATAACACTTTCATTTACAGTCATAGTCTTACTTAGATCCTGCCATTGTTCGATTGTCTCGTATTATTTCACCTCCCTTTTGATTTTTCCAGTAAGATTAAGTTATTTAAAGCTTGTTCCGCTTCATTTAAAACGTTTTTAGGTAAAGCACTATCAGTCAAACTAACTTTGCAAAATGTCTATTTGTATAAACAACCAAATGAAACTATGACACCGGAATATATCATGCAAACCCGATTTCCAACTCGAAAAAACTCTGTGCTCAAAAAGATTGAAAATGGTAGTAGGAGTTGGTTCTTATAAAATTAAAGTAGACAGCAATTTTCCCCCTGTTTTGAAGATCAAGTGCGTAAAATTTCACCAAAATTTGAGTAAAACTGTAGATTTGTATACAAAACAAAATAACAAACAGACATTCAGTTTTATATACAGTGTGAACATAAAGTTTGGAACAAAATTCATAATAACGTAATGTGATGTTTTTAAAAAATCACTCGAACAGGTCGATTTTATTTTGAAAAATGCCATCCTGTGACATGCAACTTGTTTAAATGACGTCACTCCTTTTTGCGCAATGAGGTCATCACCAATTTTTTTAAATGACAACCCCCACTTTTTTCATCTCTTTTTGATAGACCCTTCTACTACATAAACGACGAATGAAAAAAATTGGTACCTTACATAACAATTTTTTTGGAGAAAATGGCAATTTTTATTTCAAAAATTTTATTTAATTTTTAATGTTTTTTTTTTGTATGGGTATATTTAAAACAGAAGGTTTATTTTAATCGACCAAACAATTTAGAGGATTTACTGCAGCAAATTCGCTCTAAAATGGAACGAAAAGCCCTGACATTATTGAGTGCAGTGTACAAAGTGTCGTTAAGTGCCAAATGGTTGGCAGGGAATAATTTCAACATTTGCGTTGTTAAACTTTATTGTTAAACTTAGATGGTTGTTTGTTTTTGTTTGAGGTCAATTAAAATTTTTACATTAAAAATTAAATTATACAGGTGTCCCAGAACTTGCGGATCAAATTTAGAGTGCGTTTTCCTTGATGGTAATGAAGGTAAAAAATGTTCACCCTGCAACAGCTTTTTAGTTATGAATTAATCAAATTGACCAATAGAGCTCGATCTAATTTTCCCTTTACGAGAAAATTGAGTACCTTCCCTCAATTGCCAAGCAACGTGTAATTCGTATGCATAATAAAAATTTGTTACACAGTCTAGGACTGGTTTACAAATCTATGAGGGGCATGATAACCAACTCAATAGACCGGGACCAATGGCTTAACGTGACTTCCGAATCACGAGACAGAATATAGCTTTTTTTTTTTTTTTTAATTTCGCCCTGGGTCGGAATCGAACCCGCGACCCTCGCGTCCCTGAGCCGAAACGGACTCCCTTAGGCTATATTCTACCGGGACATTTTTTTAATACTGAACATAGCCCATACTTATTCCCTATGTTCAGTTTTAAAAAGCACAGGTCAATGCATGTATGTAATTACGTAACCAAGGTAACGAAAATAAGTACTTGACAGTTTAATAAAATGGTCAAGTTGTTTGACGAAAAAAGTACACATAATGCACTTATTTCATGCTAATAAAATCATTAGAAATGTGCGTAACATTTCCAATACAACACATGATAGACCAATTTCATCAATTGGAACAAATTTTAACATTATTGCAAAATTTCGACCATTTTTGTAGATCGTGTATAATTGGTTGCATAGCAACTCACAATTCATTGATCTGTGTTTTTTAAAATTGAACATAGGGAATTAGTATGGACTATGTTCAGTGTTAAAAAAATGTCCCGGTATATTCAATATTTATCTTGTCGACTTGTCGGAACAGACGTCAAAAGTGACAGCTACTTTTGAAATAAACAAAAATGGAATAATTTCGCCAAAGGCAGGCGAACAGATGTATAGAATCTTCATCAGGGAATGCAAGAAGTTTCTTCTTCCGGCAATGAATGAAATATTGTTTGTTATGAGTGAAAATTTTCAGAGCAATTGTAACCTTGAGGGGTATGGGAAATTGACGGGAGGGATATGATGAATTGAATCTTTGTTGATGGAAGGTAAAATGGTGACGTAGCGTCAAGTGAGTAATATTACTATTATACCTTAAAAATCTAAGTAAAAAGTGAAATATGCAGGGCCTGTGAAGTGAATCGGAATCACAAGAAATGTATCCTGACTCCTGTGCATACACTCTGCATCTGCAACGTATTAGCGCAGCTACACGAGCGGGACGCGTCATCGTCGAAATGAAAGAAAAGACTTTTAGGAACATTCTTGACATTGCAAAAAGCTGAAGTTACACGTAGGTTTTGAACAACAGATCAAGCACAGTGGCAGTTCTGAAAGAAAGAAGACAAAAACTGGATTGAACTAACCTATTTATTTTAGCATCATTATTAGTAAAAATTTAAGACCAAATTTTATAACTTAAACGATTGTAGAATGCAACAAATGACGTAAAAAAACAAAATAAAAAGAATAATTTATAACAAGTGTTCAAAATGACCACCTTTCATCTGAAGGAATAGGCGAGTTCGTCTTATTAAATTTTCCCTTGCCAGTCTAAGCATATTAGGAATCACAGTAGCCAGCACGATTCACCAACCGTAGAAATACGTTATGGCAAACGTCGTGGAAAACGTATGGCATATTCTCTTGAATCTTCACGTGCACTGCGCCCGCACAATCCATAAAATATAAGCATTTCGGCATACTCTGCAGCTGTATACATGATTTCAATACAAAGTTTGACAATTTCGAATTAAATTATAACTTGACGTTGTCAAAATCTTTATCTAATCCCGTGGGATAAATGACACTTATCCCACTCATTTGAGTGGAATAAGGAACTTCATTACAGGACGCATTTCATTACTCCACTCAGTGGGATAAGTGAGCTTCATTACCCCACTCAGTGGGATAAGTAAGTCATTATTCCACTGAGTGGTGTAATGAAACTGGCGGAAATAAATAAGATTTACCTTTTTTTTTTAATTCGGAGCAGTCTTAGATAAAATTTTGTACATAACACGTGGGCTAAAGCATATTACAGGAAACTCGTGTGATTACAGATGAACTCGGGCTAACGCCCTCGTCATCTGCAATCTTCACACTCGAATCCTGTAATATTGCTTTTATCCCACTAATTGTGTAAATAACTATTACAGTTGCCCAAACATTTACTGGAAATTTCATTCCATTCCTACTAGAATTATGTTGCTAGGCAATTCAAACTGTTGGTTAAATTTACCTGAAATTCAAATTAACAGCGACCTTCTGATTGGTCAACTTTAATTATTCATTACAAATAATCCACTATACCCTGTATTTTTTTTAAACGCTATTGCTTTCAGTTATCACCAAGGAAAACGCACTCTAAGTTTGATCCGCGAGTTCTGGGACATCCTGTATAATTAATCAACTTAAGCACATAACATTTTTGGTTTACAATACAAAAACTTCCGATAATAATGCGGAATCTGGAAAAGTGCCCCGAATGCTTGCAGCCTTTCCACGTTGAATAGCAAGGGAAATTCTCTCGAAAAGGAATTTCTTTGATTTTGAATCGCCTGGTTCCGCGATAAGTCGCTCTCCGATGACATTAATAAAATCGATAGCTTCTTTGCACCAAGGGCCTAAGGTTTCAAAGGCTAAATCTTTAAATATGTAATTTGATGAAATAATTGAACTATACATATTTGCTTTGTTTGCGTTTGCAAGCCATTTCAGCGGCAAAACCTGAAACTTCACAAGTTTTCAAAACGTAACTGTCTTCAAGTGTATCTACAATAGTAACGTCCCAAACTAAAGGTTGACCTTTAATCCATGGTACTAAAGTCATCCCATCTGGACGTTTTCCATCATCCCGACAAACAGTCCGTTTGGTTCTAAAGTTGAATTAACATGAATAGAAGTCAAAGACCGGTTGATAATAGAATTAATTTCATTGTGTCTGGAAAATCTACCACTGCTTTTTGAACAACTTAGACCGTGGATACCAATTACGTCAATTTTCGCATTGCATTTGCAAATATGAGGTGTACAAAGATTACAACCCAATCTTAAACCAATACAAACTTGGAAGGAAGTGTTATCTCAAAGAGTACCAATATTAGGAGAAGGTATTGCATGTAACCAAGATCCTGATTTTCTGCATTACAAAGCCTTAAAACGAACCAAATCTCTAGGTGAATTAAAGAATAAGTCATTGGCAATTATTCGTTTGATATTGATATTATCCCAATTTTTCTGAAATTGTGGAATTGTTGGTCTTTCGTTCTCTTTTTCTACATCCCAGACTCCTAAGGCTTCATCATAATGATGAATAATAAGCTCATTATCCTTAGAATTTAATAATAGAAAAACAAGCTTTTTAACACCAGGAATGGAAGATAGGAAAACAGGGAGGCAAATATCGGAAATGCGGCGAATTCCCCGCCCGTTAAATCTAATCGCGGTAAAGTGGACTGACACCATTGTATAATATCATTTAAACGTAAATTAAGTATTTTCTCTCTAAAGAAGACTTTAAAGAAAAATCAATTGAATTAACATAATTAGAAAATTTCCAAAATGGAATTGTTCTTAATAAAAAATTAAATTTTGTTATGAAAAGACAGTTCTTGATTAAAGTATAAGCCACGTGTCTGCTAAGGAGTTCAGCTTTGTTTAAAAGATTTTCAACTGTAATTATAGTTTTTTCGACAGTGATTTTGAAACCTTGATCAAAGATTGGAGAGCCTAAAAGAGATAAACCTCCTCGATCACAAATTTTAATACCTGGTGCTAAATTTTCAATTCCTTTATGACCTTTAAATCTGTGTCTCCAGAACAACAAAAGATCTCGCATTTGTTAAAGTTTAATTCAAGGCCAATTTCGCGGGATAAATTGATAACTTTCTTAAAGTCGAATAAAACTACTTCTGGGTAATCAGCTAAGGTTCCATCATCTAAATACCAAATATTCAGTTGAGAATGCAAAGATAAAATAATTGGTTGAATGGCAAGACTAAAAATCATCAACAGGGATCTCCTTGCTGGGTTCCAACAGAAGAAGAAATTAATTGATTACCGAAAAATAAACTTGAAGGATTTCTTTAGCATTGATAAAGATAAGGATAAAGAAGTGGCGTATGACATTTGACTTCTTTTAGAATACAATCCCGTTCGACTGAGTTAAATGCCTTTTTGAAATCTAATTTAAGAAGAACTTTGCCACGGTTTTGGTCGTTATTAACAAACGTTCGTGTGGTATGAATTGCTGCTTCGCATCCTAGTTTAGTTGCCACTCCAAGTTGGCGTGGAGATAAATATGTACAAATTTACAATATGACGACTTTGAAAACAGGTTAGCTTTGAGATCAATCTTCGCAAACAGTTTCCGATAGCGATCGGTCTAATTCCTCCATTTTTACTATGAAGGGCACATAAAGATTTTTCAAAATAAAATCGACCTGTGCAAGTGATTTGCCAAAAAACATCACGTTTGTTCCATACTTTATGTTCATACTGTATATAGATTTACTTTTTTCTTTAAAATTAAATTTATTTTTAAATAACATTTTGAATAGATAAATATAAAATCAACAATTGAATCAAAATTGTGATAAAAAAATTCAAAAATTAGTAAAACACTTTAACCTCTGAAGAACTACTTATTTATTCAATTGTGTTTATTAGATTAAGGGTCATAAACAATGATAAAATGTTGCATTAATTTGATCGTTGCAAAATTCCTTTCACAATATCTTGCAATTTATTTATTTTTAAATATTTCAATCGAAATGTATTATTATTATTAGACGCACGTGATTAGTTAATCACGAAAATAATAACAAAATGAAATGGTTATAAGATGATTATAATTAAAGCAAAATATGTATTATGAAATGGTGTAAGTAAAATTTTGTAAAGTAATAATTTTGATGTTTTATTGTTATTAATAATTTCTGGGTTGGGATTATCGTAACGTTGAAAGAAAAATAAGGCAGTTAAAAATACAGGGTAATTTATAATAGGTGTAAAAAACTTTGACATCGTGTTCAGGGAGTCATTTTAAGAAGAAAATGTTATATAGGGTGTAAGTAATCTGCCAACAATTGAGGGGCAATGCAGAATGCTGGGATTTTTAATAAATTGCAATTTTTTGTTGTGTGAAAATTTTCTTGTAGGAACTGGAAGCATTGAAAAATAACCAATTACGTTGCTGTAATTAATCAAAATTCACGTATCAAGTTAAAAAAAAAAAAACAAAAAACGAACTGTCTCAAAATTAACATTTCTAGTTTAATTAGTTCAGTGGCGTCGGTATTTCAATTATTGTGCCTGCAGTGCCGCAATCCTTCACAAACGAGGAATATGCAAACATGCTTGGTCTATGGTGAGGTTGGACAAAACAGTCGAGCTGCGGTAAGACGCTATCAAGAATTATATCCGAATAGACGACTGTCAAACAGAGGAGTCTTTGTAGACATCCACAGAAGGCTTTATGAATCTGGTCAAGTTCAGTAAAGTACTTACCTTCTAGGAAGGAATCCTAATCAATACGCTGTACAACGTGATGAAACACATTTTACATTTAACTGACGAAAATCCCAAATTGAGTGTACGTCAAATAAGTCAAATGTTTGAGACATCAACATTTACAGTTTGGAAATTGTTGAAAAATGAAAACATGCATCCTTATCATTATAACGAGTGACCCGAAGACTTTTGTCGCTGGTTGCGGTTGCTGGCTGAAAATCCTGGGTTTTTGGATCATATTCTTTTACGTAATATACGTAATTTTGTTTCAATAAACGTTTGGGCCGACATTCTTGGGCCAACGACTTGTTGGTCCTTTTATTTTGCCGAATCTATTGAATGGAAATTTATACTTGGAGTTACTACACACTGTAATTGAAGAGTACAGAGAAAATCTTCCAGTGGAAATTTTCGCCGCAAACATATGGCACATGCACATGCAAAATGGAATTCTTCCGCATATTCACCATGATGTTAATTATTTGAATAATGAGTATGGCAACAATTGGATCGGTAAAAATGGTCCTGTAACGTACCAAGGTCTCCAGACGTCAATCCTTTAGATTTTTATTTTTGGGACCACATTCGCACTCTCGTTTACAACACATTTCCATAAAATCGCCATGACTTATGGCCCAGGATTTGGATTGCACTAAATCAAATACGAAATGATCCCGCACTTCTCACATCCGTAAAAGGGTTGTTGCTGCAGCGTTTGCAAACATACATCGAAAACAATGGGGCACATTTTGAACATTTAATTGATAAAAATTTCATTTTTTGTAGTTGTTGATTTGCATAATTTACGCCGCTGTTTTAATTTCAAATGTAAGGTACTATATCTTTAGAAGGTAGCGCCATTCCGCTCCACAATTTTTTGCCTGGAAATTAAAAGAGAGGACATTATTGGTAAATCCCGTAAGTGTGACAAAGATAGAAGTATACACAATTTTTAGGGATGTTTGTATCGAGTCAGACAGATTCTATCTTTGTCACACTCACAGGATTTATCGATAATGCCATCTCTTTTAATTTCCAGTCAAAAAATTGTGGAGCGGAATGACACGAGTCACATTATCCAACAACACAATGTATTCAGAAAAATACTAAATTCTAATTAAAACAATTTGAGGTTATGTCTGATATTTTTAAGCAATTGAAGTTCGTTTTTTTTATGGTTTTTAAGCTATTGACAGAACACCTTACCTATTATATGTTTCTTATTTTACACTTTTACTATTTTTATTATTTTGTTACTGCATGCAATTAACACTTGCAGTTAATTTATTTACTTATAAATATTTAACATGGACATAACCAAGAATAGGACATAACCAATTACAGTAAAAAAAAGACGTTTCTGTCATCCGTTGTCTTTTAATTCAAATAATCGTCACTTGAAGTCTCTACTGTACGTACGATTTTTTTAAATGTCAAGAACAATTTTTCTTACGGAGAAATCATCGAGTGGGACGGCTATAATAAGCGCTTAGCGTTTTGATACAGTTGGCCATGGTAACAGATACTCGTTTTAGAATCTGAAACTACTATGATTCTTAACTTTTTTGTAATTTACGTTGTAAGCTCTTATTGGTCAAGTTTAAATATTTCCAATTGCTGTAAGAGGAGGAACAGTAACAAATTCTAAGTAAAGTTTTAATCGTTGCAGAGGTACGATACAGCAGTTACGTTTTGGCAGGTTACTTACATAACACCCTGTATAAGAATAGATCCTATTTTATTTATTTTTTGTTCGACACTGTCAGAATTTGAGAATTTTCTCCTATGTGAACGGATTTTGATAAACGTGACAACTTGTCAAAACGAAACGTCAAGTTAATTTTAAAGATTTTAAGCGATTTGGAGCCTTTAAGGGGGTCGTCGAACAAAAAACGTTGTATTCAACTCGTTCTTGTGTAAATTGGACTTTTTTTGGCACCCGTGGGCCTTTGAAACGCTCGTTTCACTCGCGTTTTAATCTGGCCCACTCATACCAAAAAAAGCCCAATTTACACACGAACTCGTTAAATAAATAACTATTACAGAACTACATCAGATTTAAATGTCCTCCTTTGCGTTCAAATGCAAGAA
Source organism: Tenebrio molitor (assembly GCF_963966145.1). Classification (NCBI taxonomy): domain Eukaryota; kingdom Metazoa; phylum Arthropoda; class Insecta; order Coleoptera; family Tenebrionidae; genus Tenebrio; species Tenebrio molitor. Next base: position 18,513,432 of record NC_091051.1, on the reverse strand, counting down.
TGACATCTGCGAATCATTGAGTCGTAAACATACGCTATTGTTGCATCATCTTGACGAATTTCATTAATTCTTTTTATTATTTGGTCAGGTAATTCTTTACGTGTTTTTATTTCGAAACTGTAAACCAGTTGCTTCAACTGGCCCCAAAGAAAAAAATCCCTGGGGTTTAAGTCGGGTAGTCGGGAGATCTTGGGGGCCAAGGAATTAAACGTCTATCAGGAAATACTATCTAGACGTCTGAAGACCGTTACCATAGAGATAATCAATATCTGCATGTTCAGATACACTAAACTCATTCATTTTGACAACTCTCAACTAGTTACTTGTTTCAGAAATTATGTTGTTTGTAGTTGATGTAGTTCTGTAAACAAACAAAATAGGACCTACGTTCATATAACATTTTTTTCTTAAAATGACTTCCCGAACACGATGTCAGTTTTTTACACCTATTATAAATCACCCTGTATATTAGAGAAAAGAATGGATTTTGTATTTCACTCTCTACATACTTTAACACGAAATAGTTATGTAATACAATAATCAGTAAATATACTTCCAGATTAGCACATATTATAGCAATCATTCATTTGATTGTTAGTAGCTACCAGCAACAATAAATACTCCAATTACTGTCGACAATCGCGATAACAAAGATAAACAAAGTACGCAAACAGTGCCGTGAGGTTCGATCCAGCACAAAAATACTTTTTGAAATGGCTACGTCATACACTGATAATCAACAATTAATAGTTTCGACAAATAAACTAGGGTCAGAGTTGTGTTATGATAGGATAAACACATCCAATCACAGTCAATTTATCCAGCGCACCAACAACACCATTTCGATGAACTTGTAAATACGAACATGTTGAGAACAGCCGGCAGAAATGTGTTCAAAACGAAAAACGTGCCAAAATTCCAGCAAGTGCTAAGCTACACCACCGACACCAACATCCCCAATCAAGCAGATGTCGTCGTCATCGGTACGTACTCATTGTTTCGTTATTTAGCCGTTTGACAATCACATTTTAAAATTCAGGTGGCGGCGTCGCCGGTTGCAGTCTCCTCTATCATTTGTCCAAAAGGGGGATTAAGACCGTTCTTCTCGAAAGGGCGAAAATAACGAGCGGCACCACTTGGCACACCAGCGCCCTGTGCTGGAGGCTGAGACCCGGCGATGTGGACATCAGGTTATTAGAATCGACCAGGAAACTCCTCATCAGTTTGGAACAAGAAACAGGTCTTAATACGGGGTGGATCAACAATGGAGGGCTTTACATCGCCAAAACAGAGGTATTGCGCCAGATTTGTCGGGGTTAAACAGGAAATGTTTACTCTTACGGTTTGTTGACAAGTTCGTTCATTAAAATGCAAGCGCTCATGGTCTTTTAATGTTTAAATGTCAACCGTGTCATTATGCGAGTTAGATCTTACTTGTCGGCTTGGTCAATGTCAAGTGTTTAAATCTTTGAATTGATTAAACAGGTAGAGCAGATACGAAACGCAGGAAGAAAATGTAAATAACGGTTTCAATTCGAGTTTACTTGTAGCCAATGAGAACTAATTAATAATGTTAAATTTTTGATGCAGCTTAGTTCAGTTGGAATCTTAATTGACATAAAGTAACGTGTGCAATAGTTGTACTGCTTTGTATTAACTTCGGTAGATTTTATCTTAGGAATGTTAATTTTTTGACAGCATTTTTTACAGCAATTGTGAACTGACGAAAAGTTTGTATCTTGTAGTGATGGTATGTCTCTTATCTTTGAACAAATTTTGGACATGCATTGACTGCATGCGTTTACAAATATCTATCTAAACTCTGTTTGCTCTAAAAATGGGGATAAATCGTATACCTACCACGTTGGTAATGAATGATAAATGATAAATTGATTGTTATAAAGGACTTTATTTCTCTCTAGAAAATTGTAATACGCACTTTGACACATTTTTTGTCTGCAAACTAAAAGTAAAAAATTGCTAACAAAATTTTGTGGACATATTTTTCGACAGTAATTATCAAAAGGTGTATGTTTACTATTATCTCATTTTGCAGTGAATGTTGTTTACAAAGTGTCAATGAAAACAAAAAGTACTTACTAATCACCCGTTAGAACGATTTGATTGTGTTTTAAGTAATAGGACTAGTAAAAAATTATCTGATAAATTTAAGTCCTAGCTGTGATTTAATTTCGCCTCGTTTATTATTTATCAGAGAAAATATTGTTGTTGCAAAATATACAGGTGCGTCCTAAAAAACGCCGCAAGTCATATCTCCGTTATTTATGGCTTGATTCAAATAAAATAAAAACTGGAATAAATCATTTTAAAAGCACTGTAAGCACAATATAGGTACCCCCTGTGCATTCTCAAACTCGAACATAGGCAATTAACATTGTATTGAACGTTTTTGCTGATTCCTGCTCGCCAATTGAACTTACAGGTAAGGTAATGGTATCAACATACAGATAAAATTATTGCGCTTGAAATGATACTAATAATAAGATTAAAAATTAAAAGTGCTATTTTTATTTTTTTCTAACACTAATCTCTTATACTGTTTCCATGGTGCATTTGAGCTCACACCTTATGTTTCCCATAAAATACGCTTGTCTCTATAAGACACGTCGTCAATAGCAACGTATCTTATAGAGTCATAAAATACGCTCACACACATCATTCAAGTAACATTTTATTCATAATTTTTACAGTAATTATCACAAAAGTGAAAAGTACAATAATTATTGAATTGGAATTGCCATATTAGCTTCGTGCTCTTGTTCCTAACATCTTCTTTAACTTCTGCTGTTTCATCCAATGCAAGTGCCCGGCCATCGAAAATGGCAATCTTTACATTTTCTTCAAATGATTCTTGCCGTAGTGTGAATTAACTTTTAATGAAGTTCTACACTCTTACCCCATATCAAGAAATCGAATAATTTCTGAATTTATTAAAATTTCTGATAAGATGTTAGTGTTAGAAAAAATCTTGAAGACAACGCGTGTTTTATAGTTTAAAAATCTCGATCTATTAAATCCTCGCTCCCTGCGGTCGCTCTGATTTAAACTACGATCTCGATTTTTAAATCGTCTATAAAACCCTTGTTGTCTTAATAGCTATAAAATACTAATTTAAAACTTGGCGATTTTTAAATATGACATGCCATGATTTTCAAATTGGACAGCATTTGTCAAAAAATTTAGTAATTTGTTGGGTTAAGTCAGCGATTTCAGTAAATTACTGTCAAAATTATTTACGGAAAAATGAATAGTTACTTCATACAGATTAAGACAAATTTCTCTTGAAGTAAGTTTATGTAAATCGCGGATACTGAATATCCTCAGGAAGTATAAATATCATCCCTACAAGACACAGTGTCGTCAACAGATTTTTGCTGTGTTGATGAAGAAAGTAACAGTGAAACCTGTTATGAAATACAGGAGCGTGCTAATGATCGTGGCTTTCTGTCGACAATTTGCTTCAGAGACGAATCTACTTTTACACTAAATAACGAACCAAATGTTCAAAACACGCGATATTGGGCTCAAGAAAACCCTCGAGTAAATATCCCTACTAGAACTCAGTATCCTCAAAAAATTCCTATCTGGGCTGGGATTTTTAATAACATTTGAAATAAAGGGAAATTTAAATTCAGCAAATTATTTAGATTTATTATTAACAAAGGTAGGAACTGCATTGTAATTTTTTGTAATTTTTTGTAACGCATTCTAACATGCGGCATATCATTGGATTCAGAAAAATTATCTCTTTCAAAATTGGAATAAAAAAATATACCAAGCTATTTGAAAAAACAAAGTTGATTATCATGACTTTGAATTACTTTTGGAAAAAAAAAATTAGTCTATGTTGTGCTTATAGTGCTATTCAAGTTTTTTAGGACGCCCTGTACATGTGCTTTTTGGGAGACTCCAAAGTATCGTAGAATATTTTTGCTAATTAAGAAAAATGGTTCAAATGGCAATTTGAAAATAAATTTAGTGAAACCGCAAAGGGTTATTGTTACTGCATTTTTTTAATAATATCTATAATTGAAATTTTTTAATAAACAATTGTCAAAACGTTATCATGTTGGTACGAGCCAAACAGTGATTTTTATGATAATACGATTAGTCACACTGAGTGTCAACATTTTTTTTACCTAACTGAGTCTGCGCCCTGACGAGCGAGACTTTATTTCCAATTCGAAAAATATTTCCGCTGATTTTTTGAAAATGAATTCCGGGAAGTGAAATGAACATAACCTTAACTATGATTTGGTGTCAAATTGTTATACAGCTGGTCCATATGTGCACATTTTGGGGTGGTACAGAGTGGTTTTTTACTTAATTTTGACATTGACAATTTTTTGACAATTTGACAAAATTGTCACTATATCTAGTGCGAGTACAAAGTAAGAAATAAAGTTTCTTAAATTTATATCATTTCCGATATCATTCTGCGGACAGGTTAATTTGTATCTTTAAATGGCTCCATCTTTTCGCTTAAATTACATTTTTCTTCCATCCATCTTCCATCTTATGTGGAATTGTGCGGTTTTATAATTTTATTGTGTCGAATTATATCGAGCCGCTGAGGCCGTCAATTCAGATGTCAACAGTCAAATGTCAAATTATTAAATCTTAGCCTCAGCTGTGTCTTCGACATCTTCATTGTTTTTCTATATTAGAATTACTTTTCATCTTACAACAGTCTATTTAAAACCTGTCATTAATGGAGTTCCATAACCTCCGTTTTTCTGTTTGGTACCGCAATATGCTATAGAGCGGTAAATATCAAATACATGTACAGGGTGTTCTCGAAGTTGACGCGTTCCTTGTAACACGAGGTACTACACATTATTCTTAAGAATTTTAGCCTAAATCTTCTTAGTAAAATGTTTGTATTAACGGAGATAATTGATTGTATATTTTTATTGTTTTCTAAAATTTTAAGTCCGGTCCTGTCCATTTCTCCGCTGTACTAGATTAATAACTAACCTGGCCTAGAATGGTGTCTTTCCCGAAATCGCTTTGCAATACTCTCTGGACGCTGCAGATGCATTCTGATAACGTGATAACATTGCCCATGCATTTGCAACATATCTGTGAGCTAATTATTTTCCTAATAATAAAGCCATTTCGACTAATTAAATGACAACTCTGACAGTAGTTTTGATTATCGTCCATGCTCATTTGATTTTTTTTTTGTCAATTCCAATTTCTAACAAATCAGCGCAAATTTCAGCAGGACCGGTTTCAAAAATTTCAAAAAAATTAACTTATTGTATCTTCATTGCCGTACACATTTTACTAAGGTGATTTTGGCTAAAATTCTTTAGAACAACGCATACTATCACATGTTAAAAGGAACGCCTCAACTTCGAAAACACGCTGTATAACCGAATTCCGCATGACTCCTGATATGCTTGTATGTTCTTTTAAAGACACTTTATATAAATTGACTATTCCGAGGATTTTACCAGAAATCAATGGCATAAACTTAAGGAATTTTATTCCTTATTGTGAGAGTTTCAGTGAATCAGAAATACAGGATCAGCGAACACGAAATTCTTTTATTATGACAACTCGTTAAAAGTACAATTGTTTGTTATTTAGTGCCTACTATATAACACAACACATGGCAACACCAAAGGGTAAAATTGCCAAAACTCCAACACTTATTTTATACGCGTTCTGTACAAAAAATTTTGATAGTAACAATCTTTTTTATTCACAATTTTGTTACTACTATTTAATGCCTTTAATTATTTATTTCTTGACGATATTATGCCATTTTTTCAAACTATATCACATTTATCAATAGATTTATGATTTTATGAACATTTACTTAATATATGCACGTTATGTATTTCCTGCTTTTTTGATATACCTACCTACACGGAAAAGACCTTAACATTTCATTTGATTACTTAATATTTATGCAGATCTATGGCGTGTTTTTTTAAATTTCACCTAGCAGTAGACTTTGAAGAGTCGATTGTGAACGCACCACTCGAGTAAAATGTAAGATTTAAACACCGTGATTCGTAACCGGTATAGTGCGTTCACAATCGACTGTTCAACGCCTACTAGAGTGCGTTTCAACGAGAGGTACACGTCTATAAACTTGCGTAGAAATCTGTTTCGGTCTACGGTGGCGTGGCTTACCTAGACAGTAGCGGCGTTAGTTTGTACTTTCCAGGGAATTTTCTAATTTCATTTCAACAGCTGATTTTTCGCCATTTTGTCGCAAATCACAGCCAGGTTATTGTTCTTAACCGTCTTCTCTTTTATGTCATACAACTTGATTTTTAATCCCGGTTGTGAAAATCTGATATTTCCTGTGTTGTGGAAGTAAAAACAAAAATAAAACTGGACTACGCCAATGAACTCGATTTTGGGTCGCCCTTCCCCTACATCTGGCGCATCTCGGTAGCCACGCCTGTGTACCTCTCGTTGAAATGCACTCTACTATGAGGTGAAATTTAAAAAAACACCCGATATTTATTAGGCTAGCCAAAAAAATTTCAAGTTTTTTTTAAAGTACGTTTTACAACATTATCTTTTGATTCTGCCACCTTTCGGATAGCTCATCGTCAAATAATTTTTTGTCTCTGTCAAAAAATTATTCACGTACCTACCTAATTTCTGCAAGAAATTGTGTGGGACGACAACAAAATGAAAATCACTTGGAGCAAGGTTAAAAGAATATGGTAGGTGAAATAAAACATCTAAGCCAAACTTAAAACATTTTCGGACTGTGATCAATGGAACTTGAGATCTAATACTACCCTGTTGGCTAGTTCTGAACTTTTCCTATCGGTGGTTTTCTTCAAGTTATCAAATTGTGAACGGTACCTATTTATCAAAATTAGTTCATATTACGAAACACTCTTGTGGTTCCGCGAAGTGCACACCATAAACTATTTTGGGGGGATTTTGGGGTTGGTGGAGGTTGGTCTTGTGTGCAAACTAGAGAAGTCAAAAGTTTGAGTGAATGGGTCTGATAAAGTATTGATTTTGGCCTGTGAAGATAAACACCTATATCGCAAAATAGATTTCCAACAATTGGTCATTTCTTCCTAAAAGACCAGGTTATCCTCTAAAGGGGTGAAAGCCAAAAGCTTGTGGTGATGGTTTCTCGGCATTCACTCATCTTGATATTATTACTTTTAGGACGAATATTTTATTTTGGCAAGCCAGAATTTTCTTCATCCAGGTTTTGAGCAACGGTGTGCAAATCCAGGAGCCATCTTTCTGTAGTATCTTACTCAGTCTTTACGTGGATAAATGAACATCGGTGGTATGAAGGAGCCAATTGGGTTCATAGCACAACCGATAATTTCCCCTTCCCTAGCTGATTACAGGTCCAACATTTTTCATTTCTTTTTCAGAAAAAATTCTGCTTGTTTTTAGACCTCATTGATTCCCGTTTCGGCTATACTATACATTTTATTAGGATCGAGTTTATACTTCAGTATCACCCTTTCTAGATTCCCAAAAAATAATTTTACCTTCTTCTCATTAACCCTTTCATTGGATACTCGTTATCTGTCAATGCAATATCAGTGCAAAGCAAGGAGGTTAAAGTAGAAGGAGGGAAAGCCAGTTTGAAAAAGTGCCACCCGCCAAATCGTGCAGAGCCATAAAAGGTTGCTAAACAAGGGTGGTTGGTGGGGATGGTACCAGTGGCGTATAAAAGACGGGGCGCACAGATGCATTTATTGTAATTTGTAACATAAAGTACATGAAAAAAATTAACAAAAATAAAAGAAGTAAATTTATAATTCAGAAAAAACTATAAGTACATGACGGGGCGCACTGGAGCATTTGTTGTAACATAAAGACGCTTAACACCTCGTTGCGGGGGTTAAAGGAACGCCACTGGCGCCAAAGCGATGCAATACCCGGTGGGCCGTTCAAGGACGTTCGCGGTCATAAAAGGTTGCTGGAGAAGGAACGATTGGCATCACTTTCAATGCATTACCAGCATAGGACGCTTTCCCTCCTCTTACTTTAACCTCCTTGGTGAAAAGGTACTACAAACGCACTGAAAAGGTTAAAGGCAGTGACTTTATTGACACTCACTCCTTTTGGTCGTCTAAATGATATGCTAGATTGTTGACCTAAGAAATCCTTTTAATCAGGCTTTTCGAGTCAGTTACTCTTTTTGTTAAAATGATGGTGTATTTTCAAGTTTTTCGCATAAGAAAATACCAATTGCTTAAAATCTGTTATTGTAATCGGTTAAAATGATTTTGAACATCCTGTTTCCTTGATTTTAATAAAAATTGGAGGCACCCCAAATACCTACATTTTTTTGGTGTACCTAGGTATTGTTCGATTTTAATTTGTCACTGAGAGTGGAGTATGGAATTATAAACATTTCGCAGGGTGTCGAATTGATTTTGTACCATGTTTACTCACGCTGGCATTTTATAGCTTTAAACAGGGACTCTATTCTAGAAACAAATTTCAAAGTAGGTTTTTTTGTGCTAAGTCCACATAGTTATTGAAGAGTGAATTTGATACTGACGATTGTTGAAAGATAATATATTTTAATCAGTCTTGCTTCAATCATAAACAGAGATAACTTTAAAGATTTTAGAGATAAATTAAAAAACTAGATATCCTAGACAGATACGAGTACTGATCACAATCGGTTCATTTTTTAAAATGTGAATTTACACTTTTAGATTAAAAATTGCATTGATTGGATTATCGTTTTATTGATATCAAATGAAAAACACTAGAGTCGGATCAAATCGGGACGCATTCTGACGTAAACCCATGATTAAGGCATCTTTAGCAAATAATACTAATTTTTTTTATGTGGGTTCCATTTGTTCAAAATTTGGAACCCAAAAGGGCATTCGAGGTCTAAAATAATAAAGAGATTGTCAACCATAAATTTTGGAGGCACTGCAGGTAAAATTAAAATTCAACTATCATGTTTACTGTTTAATGGAAAAATATTTTAACAATATGCAGGAAATTGATATAGTTTTTAAAAAAATCCAATGAATGTCTCGTTGAATCCTAAACATAAATTCTGAAATTTCATTAATTAACTACGCTCTTTGGTTTTGCTTGTCGGATGTCCCCTCAACAATAAAACCGATGTTGTTGATATAACTTTTAGTTCTGATGTACCTAACTACAGGGAAATTTAATGTCTCAACAGTTGTGGGGTGTCCAGCGTAATTAAACACGGGTAGACCCATTTCTCTAAACTTTTGTAATTGGTAAACTATCTTCTGTCAAACAAAATCGGTATCAATTAATCCGTCAGTTTATGTTAAAATATCATTTTAGGAGCGCATGCAGGAGTACAAACGCCTCCATACATTCGGCCACTTCTTCAATATTGAAAGCCATGTGATAGCCCCTTCGGAAGCAGCAAAACTGTCACCGATACTCGACCCTAAGAAATTCAAAGGTGCCCTCTACTCCCCAGGAGACGGTTGTACTGACCCCTCCATGTATTGCGCAGCTCTAATAAAAGGCGCCAACACTCGAGGAGGACAAGTAATACAAAATCCCAATAAAATTATTTTACTGATTTACATTTTAGGTCATCGAAAACTGTCCCGTCAACACCATCCTCACCGATCCCACTTCCGGAGCGAGAAAGATCAAAGGAGTGGAAACAGCAAAAGGAACGATCAAAACTAGTTGTGTTGTAAACGCTGCAGGAGTTTGGTCGAAGAATATTGCTCAGCTTGTTGGGTTAGATCTGCCGATCGTTCCCATGAAGCATGCGTACGTCATCACCGATTCGATACCGGAAGCGAAAAATGCACCGAACATTCGAGACCACGACGGGGGTATTTACATGAGGATGCAGGGTGACTGCATTTATCTAGGAGGCTACGAAGCTAATCCGGAAATAATCAAAGACATGCCTAGCGACTTCCAATTCAGCCTGTTCGACTTAGACAAGGATATTTTCGAGGTTCATTTGAAAAATGCCGCTGATATTGCTCCAGTTTTTGAACGCGTCGGTATTAAATCTGATATCTGTGGTGCCGAAGCCTTCACTCCAGACCACAAACCCATCATGGGTGAAGATCCGAGATTAGCAGGTGCTTCACTTCTAATAATTAACATAAACTCTGTCTAAGACAAAGTTTTTTCTACAGGTTTTTACTACTCGTGCGGTTATAATTCTCTGGGTATTAATCTGAGTGGTGGTTGCGCTGAACAGTTGGCCATCTGGATCTCTCAGGGTCGTCCAGAGATACCAATGTTTACTTATGATATAAGAAGATTCACGCCGAATTTGAGATCCGATCGGGCTTGGATTACCGAAACTAGTCAAGAGAGTTACGCTAAGAATTATAGTATTGTGTTCCCTCACGATCAGCCTTTGGCTGGAAGGAATCATAAAATCGGGCCGTTCCACGAGGTGAGAGGTCATTTTGTTTGTTATCGAAAATGTTAATTGGATTTTTTAATTAAGCAATCTTGTTTTTAATCCAAGGGTCAAGTCTACGATAGATAATAAAGAGAACAGAAATAGACTCGGCGATTTTTCGTTCTGTAGGTGGTCAACAGTCATAAAAGGTGTTTCAAAATAAAAAACTTTTAATTTGTTAAAGACAGAGATAAGATGAGAATCACGTAACTTTATAAGAACTGCAAGTACCTAATAAGTTAAAAACTTTGTAAGATATTTTTTTCTTTAAATGTCAGTAAAATGTGACATTATACTGCTGGATTGATAATACTAAAGTGTCAATTCATTTCCATGGCATCTGACGAGCTGAAGAACTGCAGATAAAGTTTATTATCTCCGCTGACGAGCGGCAGATAAAGTAAACTAGCTATATCATTTGAAATTCCCTTGAGAAAATTATAGCTCTCGGTCTACGGTCTCGAGGTTTAAACTTTTCTGGCGTGACTTATAGTCAACATAACACACTCTTATCATAAATAACTATTATATTGATATTTCTCGTGAAATACATATATTTCAACAGATTTTAATAATTATACGTCAGATGTAGTAGTAGATGGGTATTGATAAAAATCTACAAACTGAATGACCAAAAGTGAATTTTAACATTTTTTTATCTGCATATATTTTCGTTTTTCTTTCTTCATTACATATTTTGTCTTATTTTAATCTTAGTTAATTCATTTTGCAGGCTCTTGTAGCCAGTGGTGCCGTAATGGAGCAAGCCCAAGGTTGGGAAAGGCCAGGTTATTTTATTAAAGATCGTACTGCACCTGTACGAGGCTACGATTGGTATGGCTATTACGACCACGTCGACAACGAAGATAAGAGATACGAACACGAATTGGAAGGAGATTATACGTTTGGGTTCTCTAAACATCATGATCTGGTTTGTATTACTTGAAAATGTTAAGAAACTAAATATAACTAAATAATAAACGAGAAAATGATCAATCACAACAATGATCATTTGGCATTTATGATTTTGTCGGAAGTGTTTTTACTTTTTTTTCATTTCTATACTTATTTGCTGTGTGATACCTGATAACTTGACAGTTATTCGGTATTTAATATTAATAAGGGAAATCAAGTTGTAACAAGTCTTAATATAACATTGTAAGTTAGATCGGAGAGGAGGCAAACGCAGCTAGAAACAACGTCGCCCTTTTCGACCTCTCCTACTTTACTAAAATGTACTTAACCGGACCAGATGCGGAAGAAGCAGCTGATTGGCTCTTTACAGCTGATACAGACAAAGAACCAGGACGTGTGGTTTACACTTGTTCGTTGAACAGCAAAGGAGGAGTGGAGGCGGATGTGACAGTCACACCTTTAGAGGAAGGTGTGGGTACTCTCGTTGGTCCCATTTTGAAGGTAGTTTGAAAGATTGTGTACCAATAGTAAATAATCAACCAAGTCGTATGCTTTTGCTATCGTAGGGTAAAGGGTACTATATCGTGGCTGGTGGAGCGTCTGGTTACCAAACAGTCTCACATTTTAAGAAAGAAATCGGCAAGAAAAATTTCAAAGCGGTGATAAGCGACATCACGGACAAATTAGGAGTACTATCCATTCAAGGGCCAAAAAGGTAAATTGAAATGTATAAACTCATAAACTAGTTTTTTAATGTCGGTCTCCAACACTATTGCTTAAATCTATGTAAAAGAAGCACAGTCATTTTATTGGTTGCCTACTCCTCGAAAAGTGGATTATCAATTAATTCATTATTAATAGAAAAATACTTTATTTTGCCCTACGGGCTTTCCGATTCCTGATTACATTTTTTTCAAACATAAAACTGTAACTCCAAAAAAATTAAAATAAACAGTTCTACTCCTATCCCCCATTCCATTCCTTCTTTGTTTTTCCCTCTCCTTGGCTTTCTCAAAACTATTTCAAGATAGTCCGACTCTACTCTCTTTCTTATTCTCAATTTTTCTACTCTTTCCCACGCTTCTTCGTTCACTATTCCGTAATCTTTCACAGTTTCCCCCCTGCTACCTATACAGATCCATTCCCTTTCTTCGTTCCCTTATTGGTTCCCCTTTCAATACCTCCCATCCATCTTCTTCGATCCATTCAACCAAACTCTTCCCCTCTGCATTTTTCACCTTGTCTTTTGGATTTTCTTTTACCATCCCCCCTCTCCTCTTTCTAATTTCTTGTTCCTGTTTCTCCTATTCTCCCGTTGAAGTCCCCTCCCAAGAGTATACGATTTTCCCTGTTTTCTTTCATTTTAGCGTCAAGTAAATTACGTAATAATAATTCAACGGGTGGTGGAAATTTAGAATTGAGACAGACTACATGTGATAAATATGAGGATTGTATTTCTTGAATCTTGATTTATTTTTCTAGTCGGGAGCTTCTCCAGTCGATCACTGAAACCCCGATAACCGACGAACGCTTCCCCCCAGGAATGTCCCACATCATCCAAGTAAACGGTCACGTTTGTCGCGCTATGAGAATCAGTTTCATCGGTGAACTAGGCTATGAATTGCACGTCCCCGTGGCTTCTTGTGTTCCTGTCTACAAGAAAGTAAAGGAAGCCGGACGAGGTTTCGAGTTGAAACACGCCGGATTCAGAGCCTTATATTCTTTAAGTCTCGAAAAAGGATATCATCTCTGGAACCACGATCTGAGAATTGACGACAATCCTGTCGAAGCGAACCTGCAAATGATTTGTCGCAAAGACGGCCAGTACTTGGGTAAGCAACACGTAGAAAAACTAAAGCAACATGGTGTGAAAAAGAAAAGGGTTTTCTTCACTTTGGAGGATCGGGTGGCCATTTACGGCTTGGAGACAATCTGGAGGGACGATACGATTGTAGGGTTCTTGAGGAGAGGTGATTGGGGGTATAATCTGGACTGTAGTATCGGGACGGGATTCATTGAACATCCCAAAGGACAGATATTGACAGATGAGTTTTTGAAGAGCGGAAATTATCACATTGAAGTTCTAGATAAGAGGTACCCCGCCACTTTGTTTTTGAAGAGTCCTTTCGATCCGAAGAGTCAGAGGTTGTTGGGACAATACGATGCACAGTTCGAGGAACAATCACATTTCGAAGACTGATTGTGTTCAAATCATTTTTGTAGTTTGTTATGTTTTACAGTTGACAAATTCGATCAATAAAATACTATTTTCTTTATAATTTACTCTATTAACTACTAACAATAAGAAAAATGGAAAATTTAAAACAAAAACACTGAAGACTACCCCATATTTTTAAATTTTTCAATATTATACACTATTTAAATAAAACAATACAGCAGTTACTGTTTTCTCAATTTGGTTGTAGGTCGTAAAATTTTATTGCATATTATGAACGATTAACGGGCACATTGGTTGGGTTTGAAAAGGTTGGGAAGCGGCTCCTGCCATTTGCCGGACAATGCAAATATACAAAATGTACAATACAACCCTATTCAGAATATTACCTGTTAGTGGTAAACTAGGATTTATAAGCCCCGCAAGTTCTTTAACTTGAAGTACCATAAAATTTTACGACCTACAACTAAATTGAGAAAACAGTACTTCTAATAGCTTTTTGTTGCGATTTTGTGGAGTACTAGATTACAGTCCAGTAACGTTTTGAATAAACTGTCGAAGTGTTGACACACGTGCGTAAACTCCAGGGTAGTCTGGCAGTCCACATCCATTTCCCCAGGATACCACTCCTGCTAAAATACCGTCCACTTGCAGTGGGCCACCAGAATCTTCTGAACACGCGTCTTTGCCTCCACCACTAATTCCGGCGCACAACATGTGATCAGTAATAGAGTTATCACTGTAAGCTAACCTGCAAGACTCTGAACTGACAAGGTTCACAGTAACCCCTTGCAGTTCCGTAGGAAGTTCAGTACTATTCGAACTGAGTAGACCCCAGCCCGATACTAGAACTTCGGTACCGGAGGGCCAGGTTTGATCCGCAGCAGGTAGAGCTATAGCAGCCACGTTAAGTCCAAAGGTTAGATTAGCTGACAGTTCCAGAACAGAGATGTCGGAGTCGATGGTTTGTTCGCTAAAATCGGGGTTGTTGTAGATCTTGCTTACGTTTATTACTTGACCTCCAACACCTCGAGTTGAGGTTCCAGCACGGATTGTTAATGAACTTGCATCATAACTACAATCAGAAAGGCAATGTTTATGATGATTTTGTGTTTCAGAAATAGGTTTTACTAAGAGGTGCAGTGTGCGGCCGTAACGATGTAATTTGGACTGATTATTGAACCTCCACAAAAATGATCTCCGTCATTTTGAAGAGATATTTGGTAAGGAACTTCTTGGATGGAAATGTTGTGGCCTCCGACAATTTTCACGTTGTGGGAAAATGTTGGATACCCTATAGAAACAATGATGAAACCATTTCACTTGGCACAAAAAGCTGCTTACCCGAAATGTATCCAAAAAAGAAAGTAACTACCCAAATCGAAATCATTGTGTCCCACGAGAATACTCGTACTATTTGCTTGTTTTATCTATATAAAGGTTTTTAAAGGAGAAGATAATATTCTGATAAATCACAAATATAAGTGTTTTTAGTTTTGGATAAGTAGATACTTGAGTGAAAGGAAGTCATATATCTTATATCGAAGAAGTTATTTCCTAAAAACTATAAGTGTTTTCGCTTAAAAATGAATAAGAAACAAAATGTGTTTATCTTATTTTTGAAGTGAAAAGTTTTTCAGGCGTACCTCATATTATTATTTCCGGGCAGTGAATTAGTTTTCAACCGTCACGCATCACGCGACACGTCACACGCTCCGAAGTGAAAGGCTCATTCGAGTAAGTTCTGGGGAGCGGAGTTTAGCCGAGCGAGCGAGAAACAGTCAGCTGTGCGTCTTCAAACAGTCTTGACCTGCTCATTTTAATTTAGTTGTTTCTGCTGTCTCGTAGCAATTTATTTTTTACACTATCCAGTTTAGAATAATTACAACGCGACCAACAGCTCTACACAAATTTTGTTTTACCTAAATTCCATCCTTCAATGCCAAAGATGTCGGAAGTTGATTCGTAGCCTCAACATTACGCTAATACTGTGTATTAAAATCACATGATGTCTACTTTTTGTGTTTGGTTGATTCCTTTTTTTTTTTTTTTTTTTTTTAAATGCCATTCCCGTTTTTTGCCATACGGCTTTTACGGTACCTTTCGGTCGGCCGTTCTTCAATTCCGATTCCTTTTTGCCTATCCTTCTTCCTTCAGGTGGTGCGACGGGGTTCCGGGACACTTTCCCCGGCCACCCAGGCCCATTCCACCTCACATTCACAGACATACACAACACTTATACCACCCATGGGCGCCTTTTCCCGACGGGACTCGAACCCGTGCTGACCTCGCGGTGGTGGTCGAAAGAGTGTTGATTCTTCCTTCCACCACCCTACCGTCAGCCCCGAGTGGACATACACACACATCCATGGCCCGGCGAAGGTTTCTCCCTTGGAAAAATCCTCCCCCTTCGGTGAGATTCGAACTCACTGCATCGGGACCGCGACCTCGGAGTACTTTCTCCGACAGCCATGCGGCCACCTAGCCACCTCTTGATTTCTTTATTAATTATTGTCTGTTTATTTCTCGTCGCCTGTTTCTTCTTTATTAAATATTGTTCTGCACCAATACAAATCACACTTTGTCAACATAATTTTTGTCAGCGGTTATCTAGAAAATGCCTAAAAATCGCTCAACAGAAGATCTATACATAAATGATCAAAAAAATTATATCTCATTAATTCATTATCATATGATAGATGACATATCAATAACTTTTCTTCCGCACCGGAGTCAGCCAATAGAAGTAATTTGTCCTTTGTGTAAGTACTATGGCGGACAATAAATTTAGGCCGGCCTGTCATTGGCTTGACATCAAAATGTGAAGCTGGCATTATGTTCAACTAACCCCATTTTCGATTTTTGCCATTCTTGTCATCGTGACAGCGATAATCAAAATTAAAATTGGGAAAAGAAGCGTGCACCAGAGAGAAGTGCTACTACAAATCAGTTATGCTAGTGCGTCATGATCTGTAAGTTACGAAAAGGGCGAAGGAAACGCCAAACAGCTTGAAAACCTTCAGTTTGACAAACTGACACATCAGTCATAATGACCTATCTATTCCTAATTAGAAATTTTTAGGCAGCTTTAATGAAAACGGTAATTTTACGTACTTACAAGCGGACGAAAACTAACTCTTTTTCGGACGCTGACCGTAGCGCTATCTGTTGGTCTGGTTAGTAAGTTAGCAACGAAACCGACAAAACCGATAATTGTCGTGTCACCATGTAATTAAGTAATTGTATTGCAAATAGCAAATTTCTAGTTTTCTTGGCAAGCTGATAACAAAAACTATAAAATAATTGTTAATACAGGGTGTCTCAAAAATGGCGCCCAGTCTCCTAAGGGTCTTAAAGAATAGAAGTCAGGGAAGGTAAATCTCAATACAAAATTTGATCGGACCAACAGATTTAGTATAACTTACTCTTAAATATGGTAATTTCAAAGAGATGTATCTCCTTTATTACCAAATTTTACAGCTGAATTATAAATTACTTTACAATGTTACTTTTTCCAAGACCCCTTTTGGTAGTGGAACACCACCGAAGGCCTTCTTTTTAGAGTAATAACCTACCAAAATACGCTAAAATAACAGTGGCAACATTGACCACAAAATAGAATTGGTTTAGTTGATTATGCATACCAACCGATGTTGCCAAATTTGCTTATTTTAAAATGTGTATAACTTGGAAAATAGTAAAAGGAAAAAAAAATTCACAACGAAATTGAACTCAACTCTTCAAATAGTTTAACCCCTCAAGAGATTGGGCGCCATTTTTGAGACACCTGTATAATATATTAATTAATTTATCTATTTGAAAAAGGTGGATAAAAAATAAATTTGTAATATTTCCAATGAATTGTGTCTTTTGCTTCCTAGTTCGTGCAGTCGCCTAAAAAATTTAATATGCACCTCTGGCAAAAAGTGCCTTTTGTCCTCGCCTATTTTCAAGCCTCGGATGCGCCTCGGCCAGAAAACTCAGACTCGGACGGAAAAGATGCACTTTTTGGCGTTGATACACAAATTACTATTTTGCAAGAAAAATTTTTTGGATTACTTACCTCTTACAAATACTCGTACTGAAGGGATAGATATTGACAGACACTTTACAAGAAAGCAAATCAAAAATGTAGTACTAATTTTTTGTTAAGCAATTTTACTAATAGATGTTACAAAATAAATCCCAATTAGCAATTGTATATTTAAAACCTGGCGGGATGCGAAATCATAATCCAGTAACATCTTGAATAAATTGTCGCAGTGCTGATACTCGTGCATAAACTCCAGGATAATCTGGCAATCCACATTCCTTACTCCAGGATACCACTCCTGCTAAAATATTATCGACCTGCAACGGACCACCAGAATCTTCCGAACACGCAGATTTGCCTCCACCACTAACTCCAGCGCACATCATGTAATCAGTGACCTCATTTTCACCGTAAGCTTCTCTGCAAGACTCTTGACTGACAAGGTTAAGAGAAACCCCTTGAAGATCCTCAGGGAGGTCAGTACTATTCCAACTGAGGAGACCCCATCCTGTTACAAGAACTTCGGTACCAACAGGCCATTTTTGATTCAAAGATGGGAGAGCTATGGCGGCCACATTAATTCCTAGTGTTAAATTAGCTGACAATTCCAGAACAGAAATGTCACAGTCTGCGTTTTGTTCGGTGAAATTTGGATGGTTGTAGATCTTGCTTACGTTTATTACTTGACCTCCAACACCTCGAGTTGAGCTTCCAGCACGAATTGTTAATGAACTTGCATCATAACTAAAAGCAGAAAGGCAATATCAATGATGATTTTAGTGTTTCAAAAATGCGTTTTACAAAGAGGTGCAGTGTGAGGCCGTAACGATATAATTTGGACTGATTATTGAACCTCCACAAAAATGGTCTCCATCATGTTGAAGGGAGATCTGGTACGGAACTTCTTGGATGGAAATATTGTGTCCTCCGACAATTCTCACGTTGTGGGAAAATGTTGGATACCCTGTAAAAGCAATTGAAACAATTTCATTTGGCACAAAAAGCTGCTGCTGCTTACCCGAAGTGTATCTAACAAAGAAAGTAGCTACCAAAAGGAAGATCATTTTGAGATAGAAGATAAATCTTTGCTTATCTCTTTATATAGGTTTTTACAGGACAAGATAATGTTCTGATAAATAACGAAAATCGATAAGTGTTTTCAATTTTTACGAAATACTTGAATGACAGGAAATGGTAAACCTTAAACCACTTGTATTATTTTCAAAAACTACTGTATTTTTAATGTGTTCATTTACTTGCCAATATGCTTAATATTAAAGTAAATGTCATGCTAAGCGTTACAAGACATGAAAAATTTAAAATCTACAGGGTGTTATGAAATGAGTGGATAAATTTTAACCACGAGACTACTGCTTTTTATTTTTTGAGCTACAATTTTTTTAAATTGCTTTTAGTCTTCTACGTTGTCCCACAACTTCGTAGGTAAGATTTCGACTCATTTCAAAAATACACCCTGTATATCATATTTTATAATGTACGCCAATGCGAAGTAACCTTTACGAAATATGCTTTAAAACAAGGAAACCGCATTGGTGTACGTTTTATAAAATATGATAAGCAGGGTGTATTTTTAAAATGGGCCGAAATTTTACTTACGAGGTTGTGGGACAACGTAGAAGACTAAAAGCAATTAAAAAAAAGTGTTGCTCAAAAAATAAATGTTATTTTATTTTTTGACATAAAATTTTTTAAATATTTTTTCCGAGTTCTACATGAAGCTAGTAACTCGTGGTTAAAATGTGTCCGTGCATTTCAATAACACCCTGTATGTTTGAAAAAATATGTTGTCCAATTATACATTTTGGAATTGTCTAATTGGATTTAGTTAAAATCAATCTTCTTATTTACTTTTGACATTTATTATCAGAACAAACCAAATTTTGAGGAAATCGCTCTCGAAATTATACTTGTATCAGGACAAGTGGGTTAAGTAGGAGGAAATGATAACAGATAAGAGTAGTAGACGTTTTCTTGAATCAATAATTTATCTTATAATTAATTTCCTTAACCTATTAGTTAAATGTAGTTGAGGCAAAGTACTTCACATGTCGAAGACAAAAAATTTGGCACAGTTTTGTTTCTGATTTTCAGTGTAACTTTATATTAGACATGTTATAATTATGTGTTAAAATTTAGAAATAGAGCGTTAAGACTCGGTTTGAAATTTTGGACAAAATTGAACATTATAATTATAACTTTCATTGTATCCTTAAGGATCTTTAAGTAGACTTTTTGGGATAGTACGGTTTCGTAATTCCCACATATCCCACAACTTCTATAGGTCTTGCACCAGGCACAGTCTCCTTAACTTTAGACAACTCCGTCTGAATCCTCCTCGCTTCTGCTGCTGCTGCTTGTTCCATCAGTTCAGGAGGAGCGTTCTGGGCCGCCTCTTCTGCGGCCTGTAGTGCCTCGGCGTAATGGGACATCGTTTCAGCTTTGGCAAATTTTTCCGCAGCGTCGGTCAGTTCCGTCGTAAAATCGGTCTCAAGTCTGGCGGATATTTCGATACGACTTGCGCTTGCCTCGGCCATTCTTTCTGCAGTACCTTTTGATAAGTTGAGAGCATGTTTGGCTTTGAGTGGGGCCAGAGCTGGATCCACGGGACTTGCAGTGGTACTTCCTGTGTCGCGCCTTTTCTGCAGTTCTTTCTCCACAGAACGATCAAACCTACACATAATAAACAATTCAGGTAGTACTAAAACGTTCCGTTCTGAGAAATATAAGCTATCGGGGATCACTTATTAATAATATTGATAATAATTAAATCACGCAGTTTAGTAAATAGTAAATGAATCAAAAACATTTCTTCCCCAACCAAGACGTGACTAACGAAAGTAGTACCATTCTATAAGTGTTTCCTTCTTAGCTTCAGCCGCTTGTGGGTTGCCTTCGTCAATCGCCATCTGAGACTGACCCAACAAGTACCGCTGTTCAGGTGGAATTGTCTCAGTACGTGGTGATCTTCCTTTTCTTCTGGAACTAGATTCCTATTTTAACAACATTGTTATATTCAGAATCAAAGTTTTTTTTTTGTCAGACTTGCCAGTTGCATGTCTGGTTGCCAACCCATGGTCCCGAAAGGATCTTGTTCTGCCAGGGTACTGTAGGCCTCATGTTGGTTGAGGGTGGCAGCAAACTGGAAATGCCAAATATACCTAGTTTTTTACCTTGTATTTTTATGCTTACTTGGGAATACTCCAGTGGTCCAAAGGACTCTATCATCCTGTGTAGAGTTTCATCGTCTAAGTACACATGTGTTCTGCTGGTACCACTAGCTTCAGATTCGCGTGTTGGAGTTGGTGCTGGAGATTTTGGCGGATAGGGTGGTCTAAATCGCTAATTAGGCTGTTGCTTTAATAATGTTAATGGAGTGTCATGTAAACTTACATTATCTGGATTCATGCTGAAATGAGACGAAATGAAGAATCTCTATGATGCACTTATTGTGATTTTATTGTTAACCGAAAATTTGTGAGTGGAGTTGTCAAAACAATCATGACTGACAAATACCCACTTAAATCGTTTTACAGTTTTTGAAGTAGTAGAGATAGATTTAAAGCATTTGCAAAAATCTAGCACATTGAGGCAATAGAGTTTTTGATGATTTATAAAACTTTAAAAATCGGAGGATAGAGTAAATGAGTTCTCAAGAAACCGTAGTAGATACACTCATTACTGAATAATGTTTTAGACTGACATGTTCTTAATTTGTTGTTTTAATCCATATTTTATTTCTTCTGAATAAACATTCTGAGAAAAATTCTGTGAAATCAGTGAACAACTCTTTCCAGGTCTTCGGATTTTTATGAAAAGATTCACGTAAGATGACGAGCCTGACCAAGTAGAAATGCAACCCAAAATACGATTTATAAAGCTATCTCGATCCCTATTACATTATCATAATGCAGATAAAACATATGAAGAAAGCTTTCAACATCAGCCTACGGAATGTCAAATTCTGACAGAAAAATACCTCTTTCAACAAAATATGATTTTTCAACTTCCTTCTCTAAAGTGTCACATTTTGCACTGACAAATAGTGTACAAAACGTCACTTTAAAAACGATTGTTCATTAGTCACAACTTGGTGTCCATTCGGGCGTTTTCGGCATATTAAACACGCTCGAAGTTTCTTTAAACACGGCTTGAATTTTTTGGACATCTTTAGCTCTAGATCAAGTTGTTATTTTGACGTTTATCAGTTTCGCATCCGGCGTGAAAGAAAACGTCATTGCAGTGGAATAATTCGTTGTATTTTTCAAATATGGACCTGAAGCCACCAACAGTTTGTATTCTGAGAAATATATATATTCCTATTTGGTATGTTCATTTAGTTTGTATGTTTAAATTAACGTTTAATAAAAAAGTTGCTTGTTTCGTTTGTGTGTTCCATTTGTTAATTTGGTCGTAGAAAAAGTATAGTATGCAATTCGTTTATAAACTTCTCTAGACACTTGTTTATTAAACACTCGCTCCGCTACGCTTCGCTCGTGCCTAACATAAAACGCGTGTCTAAAGTGCCGTTTATAAATCTTGTTGCATAATATACTATTAATAACAATTATTATTTTAAATAAACAACAAAAGCAAGCATATCTTTTAGATATAGCTGTTCCAAATTCACACAATATAACACAGACATATAATACAAAAATTAATAAATATTTAGAACTATCCGTTGCTATGAGAAATCTTTGGTGTTTAGAAAAAATTTCGATTTTACCATTTATAATTTCAGCAACAGGAATAGTACCGCAATCTCTTCTTAAAAATTTAAAAATTTTGGACTTAGAGAACACATTGGTGGTTGAAATTCAAAAAGGTATATTATTATACTCATGTCACATCGTGAGGAAATTCCTTAACATTGACACAGAACATAAAACACAAAAAAGTCAAAATGCGGAGGCGAGACGCCGGTAATTATGTTGATAAGCACTGCACTATTACTTGATAGTATTATCCGTAATAGTGTATGTACTCTGGCAAAATTGCCGTGCCGCCGGGTGGAGGTGGTTGCTACGAAAAATTATAAGCAATTAAACTCACAAAAGTAATGGGTAAATAGGATCATGTCAGTTCTGTCATCGTTCGAAAACATTTTCATAAGTACTATTACGATCATAAAATTTTAGACATCAAACTTCTGTCACATTAAAAAAATTACTCTAAATCATGCTTTATTGAAACTGTCACCTGAAAGATGAAATTGTTGTCAATTTGACATCAGTTTAAAATATAATTTTTTTAATATGCGAGTACATTTGGGTATTTGTTTTATATTTTTTATTAATTAAAACCTCGTTCTATTCCATTTGTCTGATTTTTACAACTTTTTGAATATTTTCTCGGTAAATCTGACATTCACATTTTCAAAATTGACGCAATCATAATAATACATATTAATACATAAGGGTCCTTTTAGAATATATGACAGCACGATGACAATAGTGTCCAAAATTTTTTGATCGCAATAGTACAGGGTGTTTATAAATGTCTGTGATCGCGGTTTGCCATAAAATTAGATTCATACAAATGGTAACCAGTACTATAATAAATTTGAGGTTAAGTGTAATCTGACAACAAAAATGTCAGTGCAAAATGTCAATGCCATCAATGTTTTACCCTTTTACCAATAAAGTGATGGTCGTAGTATAAGTGGTAGGTAAACGTGAAATAGACTTATACATTTCAGGCAGATTTGATTTCAGTCAAGTCTGTCTTAAGCCAGGTTGAAAAAGAATGAAGGTTAGAGGAGGAACCATCTCTAAAAAAAAAAAAACAGGATTCATCTGATCCGGATGCTGGCACCCTAGAAGGGCTTAGGGTTACTAGATGAACATACGAATAGTCAGAAAAGCAAACGAGAGCAGAGGAGCAGATCAGTGGATTCAAAACAAGGGTAGGCGGGACTCTAATGTTCTGGAAAGACAACCAAACTAAGGGAAGAAACCCCTAAAAAAATACTTTCGCCATTCAGGCTAGGGGTTGAGCCATCAGGACACTGGTACTCGTGAAAAATATCAATAGCTAAAATTCAATAATCCCCAAAACCAGGACGCATCAAAACGAAAACAGACCCTGAACGATAAATGGTTTATGAATTTTAGTTGTTGGAATTGGAATGTTCATGGAATACCGATCAAGAAAGAGACAAGTTTTCCAAGAACGAAATGAGTCAAGTACATGGGAGGCCCAGTTCAGTCGAACTAGAAAGAAGATATCAAATAGATTTAGCCGTTCTGAGTGAGAACAAGCAAAAAGGAACGAACGCTGAGTACAGCGAAAATTATGGTTTTGTGTATAGCGGTATAGACAAACACAAAAGTAAAAGGTGGAGTGGCCAAAGTAGTTAAAACAATTATTGAAGAAGGGTAAATGTTTGGAATGAGAAACGGGCACGCCTGCTAGAAAAAAGAATAGAACCCGACATATTTGAAATGTTTAATACATTTTTTGTACTCATAGCCTTGAAAGCAACGCTTCCAACATCCAACGCTCGCTCCGAAACGAGTGCTTCCCGGTCAACTCGAATGTAAAAATTGCCAAAAACTCTGGCCCTTTGAGGCATTTAGTTCATAAAATACAACTTCCCTGGGTTTTCCTCCATTAAAAAATTACAGAAAGATTTATAATCGTTGAAAATTGTTCCTAAAAAATTTACAAATTATTGCAAAAATTGAAATATCAAGTGAAGCAATTGTTTCCAATAACCAAAGATCACTGCCTACTTGGTTTTATGTTCGTTTATGTTTAATGTATTAAAACAGAAAATTTTCGTACAAAAAATATTGTACGAACCACTTGCGTGAAGACATCTTGCGTTCATTCGCACATTAATTAAAGGCACTCGCTCCTTCGTCGCTCGTGCTTTAAAAAATGCGCTCATGCGGGAACATCGTTTCCCGCACTTGGTTCGTAAATAACTATTAAAGGCTTCAATGTTTAGAAAAATGAATAATAATAGTATTTTACATTACAAGCCAGGTAAAATGGTTTTTACTGGCGAATGGAGGATATAACTGACGAGTCGAAGACGAGTCAGTTACCTCCTTGAGCCAGTAAAACCAGTTACCTGGCGTGTCTTGTATAATATTTTATTTGTTACTAAATTGTAAACAACTAAATAAAATTAAAAATGATCAAATTCTGTTTTCTTCCAAATTATTGCTCAAAACTCAGAAACCTTAGAAGTACAATTACTATGACAACGCGCCGTTTGTTCAAATTGTTTATTTCCGTCAAGATTTTTTCTCAAATGAACGTGCCAGAAGAAATCAAAAAGGAAGCTATAAACGTGGCTTCCAGTTTACTGCCAGCGAAGTCTTTAGCAAGATATGAACGAGAATATGAAGAATTTAAAAATTGGCAGAAAAACAATAACGTAACTGGTGTAACGGAAGACGTTCTTTTGGTGTATCTTCACCAACTATCAGACAAATTTAGCCCCAATTCTTTGTGGTCGAAATGGTCCATGTTAAAAAGCTGCCTGGAAATTAAAGAAAATGCTGAAGTTCACAGGTTTGTTTTCCTATTACAAACGTTGTCAAAAAAGTGATATTTTAACTTGACATTTGTAGATTTCATAAGGTAATTGCTTTTCTCAAGAGAAAGAATGAGCGTTACGTGCCGAAGAAGGCAAGGGTTTTAACAAAAGAGCAAGTGGAAAAATTTCTTGTTGAAGCTCCTGATGACTAATGGTTGTTATATAAAGTGAAAATGAAAATTTTTGGTGCTTGCCGGTGTGACGAGCTTCTCTCGTTGACGGTGAAGGACGTAGAAGATGTTGAGAAATATATTATCGTCACTTTACGGAATACAAAGAATTTAACAACAAGGAGATTTACGATCACAGATGAGGGCTGCAGTTTTCAACCTTGTGTTTTGTACAGAAAATATGCAGCTCTTCGTCCTCGTCAAGCAGACCAATTACGTTTCTTTTTAACCTACCGTAATGGCAAATGTATTTCCCTCAATGTTGGCCAGCACACTATTGGCGGTGTACCGAAAAAAATTGCAACATACGTAGGGCTACAAGAACCTGAATTATACACAGGTCACTCATTTCGCCGATCAGCAGCAACAATGGTTGTGGATGCAGGTGGAGATATTTTGACACTAAAACGTGCGGGAGGATGGAAAAGTAGTGGACTTGCGGAAGGTTATGTGGATGATTCTATCAATAAAAAAATTGAAATTGCGAAAAAAATGTTTCCTGGACGAAACTCAACAGATGTGGCTTCCACTTCGACAAATGTGGCTTCCACTTCGGGAGGTTCTACAATTAATTGTCCAATGACGAGCGAATTCACTTCCGCTTCAGGAATGTTCGACATTAGCGGAAATTCTAATTGTACATTTAATTTTAATTTGTATGAAACAAAGAAATAAAAATGTTCAAATGTTAAAAACGCTACTATCCTTTCCAAATTTCAAATTTCTCTACTAACTTGTTAAATTCATAACTGGTCTGCTGTCAATTTAACGCTACTAGCCAGTTAAAATGACTTTTCAACGTCAAGTGACAGTTCGAATAAATGACGTTTACAATTTAGTAACAAATAAAAGGCTTTACATCAAATGTTGAAAATGACGTCCGTTTTCCGCAAGACACAACCGAACCCGTCTTTTTTTATTTTCAAACATATTTTGCAACATTTCTTGATTACCTAATATTGTTGCAAACGTTTATAATTTCTTCTGCAAGTTCATTCAAATTTTGAAATGTTCTCTTAAACACAATGGGCCGTATCACGACACCGTTATTAAAGTTGTCGTTAATTAAAATCGTGATTAAAGTAAACAAAAACGATATAGATTTATACAATTACAGCCTGCCAGAAAGAGATAAATTCGTCACCATGGTAATTAGAGTCACGTTTAAATTTAATAAGGGTGTCGTGATACGGCCCAATGTGCCCTATCACGACACCCCTATTAAATTTAATCATGACTCTAATTACCTTAGTGACGAATTCATCTCTTTCTGGTAGGTTATAATTGCATAAATCTATATCGTTTTATGTTTACTTTAATCACGACTCTAGTTAACGATAACTTTAATAACGGTGTCGTGATACGGCCCATTATCTTTAAGGTAGCCAAAAATGGAAAAATCACAAGGAGTGAGATCAGGGGAACGGGCTGGGAACGAATTATTAGTAAAACGACTAATAATCCTGTTTCCAAAAATTTGTCGCAAAAAAGCTAATTTTCTTGGGTTGTATGTATGTGCTGTTGCTCCGTCATGTTGGAACTAACCATAATTCCTTTCATTTTTATCGAGTTGCTGTATGAAATTTTTTAGAATTTGTTCTCTATACCTTTGTCCATTAATGGTATTATTAAAAAATATTGGTCCAATTAACCTTCTGGAAACAGCTATCCAAAAACCTATTTTTTGGGGATGTATTGGAGTTTCCAAATATGCATGAGGATTATCGGTGCTCCATATACGAAAATTTTGAGAATTCACATAACCTGATAACATAAACCAGGCTTCATCAGAATAAAAGGTTAAATCTAAGAGGTCATCATTGTCAAAAGTTTGTTGAAACCAGTGGCAGTAATTAACACGTGCTTCAAAATCTTGAGGTTTCAATTCCTGATAAACGTTAATTTTATAAGCATGCATTTTTAAATTCTTTTTAACAACTTTATGGCAAGTGCTGAGAGGAACGTTAGACTGAAGTGCCAATCTCCGCGAAGAAATGTTTGGATTATCTTCAATTCTTTCGCGGATATCTTCCACAATGTCTTGAGCAACTGGTGGCCTACCTGAAGACTTGCTTTTTACGACGCTCCCAGTTTCCTGAAAGCGTTCTAAAGTTCGTCTGATTTTCTGACGTAGACAATGATCGTCATAATAGTAATCCGGAAATCTGATGCGGAATTGATCGAGACAAGGCTCGACAGAGTATGCCCAGACACCATCATTATCTGTTCTTAATCATTCTCCTTTATTCAGAATGTGTTCCATGTTTAACTGTTTTAATGATATTTGTGATCTTCATGCTATGACACTTCCGAGTACTGGTTGTTATATCGTGTAATTTGGATCGACTGCAACGGCTTATTTGACATGGTTTTTATTCAGTGTTATCTCCCTACATGGGACAGCAGTAATAATTGTAGCTGACTGTTGCTGAATTCTGTTTTTCCTGTTTTAGTCAACTTTTATTTGGACAGTAGTCTGTTAATTGACTTATTCAATAATAATAATAATAAGGCTATATTCTATCTCGTGATTCGGAAGTCACGTTAAGCCATTGGTCCCTGTCTATTGAGTTGGTCATCATGCCCCTCATAGATTTGTAAACCAGTCCTAGACTGTGAAACACATTTTATAATAATAATAATACCATTTTAGCTATTAAGACAACAAGGGTTTTATAGACGATTTAAAAATCGAGATCGTAGTTTAAATCAGAGCGACCGCAGGGAGCGAGGATTTAATAGATCGAGATTTTTAAAGTATAAAACACGCGTTGTCTTCAAGATTTTTTCTAACACTAACATCTTATCAGAAATTTTAATAAATTCAGAAATTATTCGAGGCGCGTCACAATACACAAAATGCGGAGGTTGCCGTGGGTACTATGGTAATAATATCAACAAATTTGGAAAAAAACAATTTTCATCGTTGAAATGTGCCAAAACGTTCCAGAAGAAATAAGAAAAAAAGGGGCAATTTGTTACAAATGAAGTCTAAAAGTGCATACGAAAAGGTGTATGTTTCGTTTCAAGGCCGGAACAATAAAAAAAAGCATCACGGAGGTAACGGAAGATGTCATTTTGGCTTTTCTTGATATGGGGTAAGCGTGTAGAACTTCATTAAAAGTTAATTCACACTACGGCAAGAATCATTTGAAGAAAATGTAAAGATTGCCATTTTCGATGGCCGGGCACTTGCATTGGATGAAACAGCAGAAGTTAAAGAAGAAGATGTTATGAACAAGAGCACGAAGCTAATATGGCAATTCCAATTCAATAATTGTACTTTTCACTTTTGTGATAATTACTGTAAAAATGATGAATAAAATGTTACTTGAATGATGTGTGTGAGCGTATTTTATGACTCTATAAGATACGTTGCTATTGACGACGTGTCTTATAGAGACAAGCGAATTTTATGGGAAACATAAGGTGTGAGCTCAAATGCACCATGGAAACAGTATAAGATATTAGTGTTAGAAAAATAATTTAAGCAACAGGACTAAATAAACGCATTAACAATATCAGACGAGATTTAGGTAGAATAACTCAATATTTAAAGGGTATAAATTCTAATCATATAAATAACTGTATTCAATCGATTTTAAATAAAAACAGAATACATTGTTTAAAATATAACGAATATAATGAAACATTAATAGAAATTAAAGACACTTTATTACAAAAATTGAATATTTATTCTAAACGATTAAAAAGATATAAAAATAATAAACAACGGAAATTTGAAAACAAACTATTTAGAAATAATGAGAAGTTATTTTACAAAAATTTAGCAGATAATAAAACTCAAAATAATAATGGTATACCAAATATAAATGAAATTAAAGAATTCTGGTCAAACATATGGTCAAATGAAGTTCAATTTAATAATCAGGCAGAATGGATTCCTAATTTAGAAAATGAGATACCAGATACCAATAATCCACATCATATTCAAATTAGCCTTGAAATTGTAGTTAAAAATATTAATAGTTCACATAACTGGAAATCCCCTGGAGGTGACCAAATTCATTACTTGTATTCATAAATGCTTACTTGATCACTTTAACGGATTTATTAGGGAACCTAACACATTTCCAGAGTTTTTGGCCCATGGTATAACATATCTGAAACCAAAAGATTCCGATACTAAAAATCCATCAAAATATAGGCCAATCACATGTCTGCCTACAATTTATAAAATTATGACATCTTGCATTAAAGTAATAATTTACGACCATTGTCAAAAATTAAATATAATTAATGAAGAACAAAAACGTTGTGTTAAGGAGTGTTTTGGTTGCAAAGAACAACTTATAATAGATACGGTAATAATGGAACAAGCTAGAAAAAATAATAGAAATATTTATACCGCATTCATAGACTACAAAAAAGCCTATGATTCAGTACCACATTCATGGTTAATTAAAATTCTTAAAATTTATAAAATTAATTTGGATTTGATTAACTTTTTATCACATGTAATGACATTTTGGAGAACTACTTTAAATTTATCAATAAACAATACTAAATTAAAATCCGAGCCTATTCAAATTAAACGGGGAATTTATCAAGGAGATTCTTTAAGTCCTTTATGGTTTTGTCTAGCCATTAATCCTTTGACAAATCTATTAAATAGCACTGGATACGGTTTTAATATTAGACATAATAATACCACACTATCAAAATTAAATCACCTTCTTTATATGGATGACATAAAACTTTATGCATCTAAAAAGAATCACATTTTATCTTTATTAACAATAACTGAAAATTTCTCAAATGATATTAGCATGAGTTTTGGTATTGATAAGTGTAAAACGCAATCAATATGTCGCGGTCATTACGAAAATTTAGAATATATAACTAAAGAAGGAGAAATCATTAAAAATTTAAATAAAGGAGAATTTTATAAATATCTAGGTATTAATCAATCAAATCATATTCAACATTCAATTATAAAAGAAAATTTAGAAAAACAATTTTATTTAAGAATTAAATCTATTTTAAAATCAAAATTAAACGGTAATAATTTAATTAAAGCAGTTAATACATATGCTGTTCCATTGTTGACCTATTCTTTTGGTATTATAAAATGGTCCAAAACTAATTTACAGAATATAAATATTCAAACTAGAGTTCTCTTTACAAAATTTTGTAAACATCACCCTAAATCTGCTATTGAAAGATTTAATTTACCACGCGAAAATGGTGGTAGGGGTTTTTCAAATCTAGAAATTCTACAACATAATCAAATTGCTTCACTAAAAAATTATTTTCTCAATAGAGCTCGTGATAACACTTTTTTTAATGCTTTGGTTTCAGCGGATAAAGGTTACACACCTTTAAATTTAAGTGATAATATAATTTCAGATATTGTTGAGCCAAATATACCTGACACTATAGCAAATATAAAACAAAAGTCTTTACATGGGAGATATTTTAAAGAGCTAGAACAGCCAGAAATTAATATTCAAGCTTCTCATGCATGGCTTAAAAAATCAAATATTCATCCTGAGACTGAGGGTTTTATATTTGCAATACAAGATCGTGTTATAAATACAAGAAATTATAAAAAACACATATGCGGTTTACAATCGATCATTGATAAATGTAGGATTTGCGGAACTGAAGGGGAAACCATTGAACATATCATTTCTTCTTGCACCGTTTTGGCTCAAAGCGAATATAAAAAACGTCATGATATATTCGCAAAAATTATACACATGAATTTAGCTGTTAAATTCAATTTATTAAAGGATACACAACCACATTACATTTATAAACCAGAAAGTTGTTTAGAAAATGACAATTACAAATTATATTTTGATCGGACAGTTTTAACTGACATTCACATTCAGCATAACAGACCAGACATTATTATTTTAAATAAACAACAAAAGCAAGCATATCTTTTAGATATAGCTGTTCCAAATTCACACAATATAACACAGACATATAATACAAAAATTAATAAATATTTAGAACTCTCCGTTGCTATGAGAAATCTTTGGTGTTTAGAAAAAATTTCGATTTTACCATTTATAATTTCAGCAACAGGAATAGTACCCCAATCTCTTTTTAAAAATTTAAAAATTTTGGACTTAGAGAACACATTGGTGGTTGAAATTCAAAAAGGTATATTATTATACTCATGTCACATCGTGAGGAAATTCCTTAACATTGACACAGAACATAAAACACAAAAAAGTCAAAATGTGGAGGCCAGACGCCGGTAATTATGTTGATAAGCACTGCACTATTACTTGATAGTATTATCCGTAATAGTGTATGTACTCCGGCAAAATTGCCGTGCCGCCGGGTGGAGGTGGGATACGATAATAATATCTATACCGTTCCTGAAATAAGCCTCTAAAATAAATTTATTTTGTTCGAATTCCATCTTTCACAATCTGTCTACTTGACGTATATGTAATTATTTTGACGTGCATTGTTAGTCAAGTTCACGATTTTGTAGAGAATTAGCTTTTTTCAAAGGCAACGTGATAAGAGACATTTATAAACACGCTGTACTATACTCTATTCTTTACCTTGGTGAGTGGTCTTTGGGAAATTTTCAGCCGTCAAGTTGAATTTAGGGATTTTTGAAAGTTCCAATGGAAAAGTGCGTTCGTAGTTGTTGAAAAATATTCAAATATTACAATAATGTACTTACAGAGATGCCGCAAAGTCTTTCTATTTATTATTTCCCAGGTTAAATTGCTCATGATTCACATGCACCGAGACATAACCTCAAACGTGTCATCTTCATATCGCAACGTTTTCTAAAATTTTAATAAATTGCTGGGGAATTTCAAAATGTTCTAGACACACTTTCCGGTCAAATTTGGTCCGGTTTATGGTTTAAGAATCCGGTTAATTTCTCAAACCCAAACTTCTTTGCAATAGTTGAGAGTTTTCGCGTTACGTTTTTCAGATAACCGTGTACGCTAACGCCGGTGTTGCTAGCAATAGCGTAACCGATTCATTATTACAATAAGCGATTACGGTAATTGCTCGTGAATAGCGTACCGGTTATTTTAACGGAACGTAACGCGAAAACTCTCTATTGCCCGGCACGGGACGGTTATAATGTTCGGTCGGATTGACCGACGACGGACGCCGATAATTTTCATATCGGGAACGGTTGGTTAAATTTAAGAATCGATGTGTACCTACGGCTTATATACGAGGATCGCATTGACCACTCACCAAGATAAAGAATGGAGTATAAATTTCAACGAAAAATGCAATTACAGATATAACCTTTCAAAGTAATAGAATACTAGCTACTTGGATTCCTGATTTAATTTTTAAATACCTACCAAAACACAATGAATGCTTAGTAAAATGTATTTTGGGTTGCATTTATACATCTGCGTTTTTATTCGACGGTTTTGTTCGACAAACAAGTCTGTTCGAACAAAAACGACGAACACGAGTTGCACATACACTTCAGCTTTATTAGAAGGTTTTAATGAGCGTATAAATATCAAGTTATATTTGTATGTAGTGGCGGAAGACTGTTCTATAAATTCCAGTAAGAACTTTCTGTTAATCTGGTGAAAATCCGTCATTTTCAAACAATAATTTGTCGCGAAATACAAATCGCCAAAATCTGGTTTTATTATTTGGTACTACACCACTGCAAAAACCGACGTTTTTTAAAACCGTTCACCGTACACACTTCAGATTTGCTCGAATTGACAAGTCTGTCGAAGAAGTTCGACGGACATAATCAGGGTAAACCTGATAATTTTCCTCATTTTTGTTCGCGAGCAAAAACGACGGTTTTCCAGACACACTTCAGATTTGCATCGTTTTTGTTCGAACAGACTTGTTCGTCAAACAAAACCGTCGAACAAAACCGCAGTCTGTGGGGCCCTTTACGCGTAAATAACTTTGTATATAATAATAATTTGTTTTTAGAATTTGCGTCTCTAATAGGTCTATTATGGTATTCAATTTACTAGGGTATTCTCTGATATATGCCATATTTCTGATTCATCTTTAATTATTCAATTTCACTTGCGAAAAATGACAATTATGTTTAGTCTAGATTCATAAATTTAAAATTTTACTTTAAGTGTCAACTTTGAAATAAAAGTGTCATCTACTGTCACAAAATCGCCAAAATTAAAACATGTATTTAATTTGCAAATTAGAAAAAATAGTAGAAAAAATCCGTTTTATAAAACTTAAGAGCACTTGCGGCAATTGTGCTGCAAATCAGACTCGTATCTCAATATTAAATTTTATAAAACTCGTGTTTTAATATACTATTCTACCAAGGACGTTATTAATATTAAAGGTATATCAAATTATTAGTCCCATTACTGAAGAGACATAAAACTTTTTGTCGTTACAACTGTACCAAACAATAATTGATCAAATGAAAGTTCGATAAATGATAATGAACACGAAGAACACGTCACCATATTTACCTGCTGTGTTTTAACGACATCGATAATCATTCGTCGGGTTACTGCAAAAACAAGATAACTCCATTTTTACATGAACTGAGTAAAGTACACTTCTCTAGGCTAAAAATATTCAGCGAATACAAAACAAGATAACAATTATGAACGATTAATCACTGTTGGGTGGTGATATTAGCCGTTCAAATGATATAGTCGTCTTTGTATAACTACTTAAAAACTTTATTGTATGACAAAATGTTGATGTACAAGTGTTAAGTACCGAGGATAGTGGTAGACTCTGGTTTTTACCGCTATATCTCGACTTAAATAAGGGTGGGTGATTTCACCCCTCTCACAAAGAAAGTAGGCAGGACTACCTGCTACAGTACCTGTTTCTAACAATAACGTTCAAAATTACATTATTTTGTACATATACCGCCCCCCTTGAAGGCACGGACTTCAAAAATATTGGAATTAGCAAAGATCGAACATGGTTATTAGAAAAAGGATTGTTACATAATAAACATGACAAAAAACATTAAAAAATACAAACATTGAAGTCAATTGTAAAAAAAAGGGTTAATGCATAATTATAACAAATATTTACACGATACAAACATAGTCTATTCATTCGCTGGCAGAACGCACACCTTTCGCGTGGCTCTTTTGAAGATGCCATTGACAGTCTTTACGGACACTACGCGCACAACACCGTCACTTCCGGGATGAAGTTCTACGATGCGTCCCAATTTCCATTGTAGTGGCGGCGTGTTGTCCTCAACTAGAATCACCATGGAACCAACTTCCAAGGCGGGGGTAGACGGTCTGGAACCGGAACCACGGAGCTGCTTGGAACGATTGATGTTTTGAACAAGGTACTCCCTTTGCCAGCGGTGCCAAAAGTGCTGCCTCATCTGTTCCACTCTTTGCCATTGCGTCAATCGGTTGATCCTCGTCGTCGTAAGATCTCTTTCGCTTATAGAAGTTAATGGCTCTCCGATGAGGAAGTGACCAGGGGTTATGGGATTAAGGTCATTAGGATCGTTACTCAAGGGACACAAAGGTCTGGAGTTTAGGACTGCTTCAATTCTTGTTAACAGGGTATACAATTCTTCGTAGGAAAGCACGACTTCTCCAATTGTTCTCTTTAAATGACCTTTAATGGATTTTACGTTTATTTCCCAAATACCGCCCATGTGCGGGGATCTGGGGGGAATGAAATGCCACGAGATACCCTTATTAGCCAGATTTTCTGTAATTTGACTAAATGAAGCTGACTTTAGAAATGTTCTTAGTTCCAGTAATTCTCTATTGGCGCCAACGAAATTTGTAGCATTGTCCGAATAAAGATGGTACACATGACCACGTCTTGATATGAAGCGTTTTAGCGCATTCAAAAAGGTTTGAGTCGTTAAGTCACCAACTAGTTCTAAATGAACGGCTTTAGTTGAAAAACAGACAAAGACGCAAATATATGCCTTCACAGTACGCTTACTGCGACCACGACATTCCTTGATGTAAATAGGCCCGGCATAATCTACGCCACTGATTGAAAATGGTCTGGTTGGTTCGACACGGGATTTGGGCAAATTACCCATAATAGGATACATAACGCTTGGTTTGACTTTAAAACATTGCAAACACTGGTGCAAAATCTTGCGTACCACACTGCGTGGAGAAATTATCCAAAAATTTTGACGTAACGCGGCTAAAGTTCCCTGAACACCAGCGTGCAGTTGCTCAATGTGCACGTGTTTGACTAATGCCTTAATCAAATGGTGATCGTTTGGTAGCACGATGGGATGTTTGACATCGTAAGTTAAGGATGAGTTTTGCAACCTACCTCCCGCGCGAATTAAATTATCATTCTTGTCGAGAAAAATATTTAAGCACAGTAAACGTGATTTCTTGTTTATCGGTTTGTTTTGTTTAAGGCAAGCTAATTCATCGTTGAATGCAACTTCTTGAATTAAACGCATGATGGCCTTCATGGAATCTTTTAATTCTTCACATGTTAAAGAACTAGAGATTTGCCTTTGGTTTGGCTTCCTACAATTGTTGATGAACCGTAATACCCATGACATTACGCGTTCAGTTTTTTTGTAATTTGAAAATTTTGTAAGAAGCGGTAGTTGTCTTTCGCGAGAATGAATATTGGTCAGAGTGACAGTTCGCCGTTCTGGAATTTCAATATCCGAAAGATTTACGTTAGATACGGGCCAAGTGTCGTTGTTTTCTGACAGCCAATCAGGACCGTTCCACCACAGTTTATTAGTTTTGAGTTGACCAGGTAAAGCACCTCGGCTTAGTACATCCGCAGGGTTACTTTCGCTTTTGACATGATACCAATCTTTCGCATCCGTTAGCGTTTGAATTTCGGAAACTCGATTTCCTACAAATGTTTGTAAGTTTGAAGATGTAGCGTTTATCCATGCCAGAACGACTGTGGAATCTGTCCAGAGAAATTGCTGATCAATTTTGACATTTATCGTTCGTAAAACTGTATTAAATAATCGCGACAGCGTTAAGGCGGCACACAGCTCCAAGCGTGGTAACGTAACAGCGCGAAGAGGAGCCACACGAGATTTAGCGCAAATTAAGTGAACTTGATGATTGCCACTATGATCAGTTGTTCTTAGATAGACAGCAGCGCCATATGCGATTTGTGATGCGTCACCAAAACCATGTAGTTGCACCTGTACGGGGCTTGATTTTATTATGTTTCTGGGAATTTCGATTTCGTTTAAGTGAGCGAGTTCTTGCAAGATCTTAACCCATGCACAATAAATAGTTTCAGGTAATAGATCGTCCCATCCAATTTTCAAACTCCAGCACTGTTGAAGGATTATTTTTGCTTTTACTACTACTGGCGCCACAAGACCCAATGGATCGAATACCTGGGCAGTTTTAGACAGGATTTCGCGTTTTGTTAGTCTTTTCGGAATGTCGCACTGTTTTACCTGATAGCGTAACGAATCGTGATTAGGATTCCAAAAAGGCCCTAACGTTTTAGTGTAAGCATCCTTATCGAAACTGACGTTGAGATTAGGCTCGTGACTATCTGGAATTAATGCAGGATGATTGGCGGCCCATTTACGTAATAAGAAACCACCATGAGCTAAAATTTGAATTATTTGATCTCGTAAAGTGATTAGGTTTTCAAGTGAGTCTCCTCCCGTCAGAAGATCGTCTACGTAAAAATCCTGTTGAATTGCACATAATCTGATTTTAGTGTAGGCCTTTTGTTTAGGTTTCGTTCCAGATTGTTAAAAAACTTTACAGCACTATCGCGGTTTGACTTGAGAATTGGAGGATCATTTTTTAATGGCAGTTTAACAAGAAACTTTCCGTTTGTTTGTCTGCACGTATTTTGAATAAAATGTTGCTCGCACATAATCTCTTCATTTGAAAAGCATTTTTGTTCGGAAGGGTTGCTGCATTGTTCTAGTTCGAAGAATTTTTGCACCTGGTTCTCTAAAATGTCGGTTACCGACGTTAGAGAAAGCGAGCAGGTGCTTGAGCTATTGTTATTGTTCATATTTAGTGACCCACCCGCAATGAAACCTAAATGGGTATTTTGCAGCATTAGTTTGTTATGGTTCTTCAGTGTTATTTCCTTGCGGTCTTGACATAAAAGGTTCCAAAACAAATCAGCCCCGATAAGTAAGTCTACTGGTGCAGTTTCTAAGAATTTCGGATCGGCTAGCTGTAATTCCT
This sequence comes from Tenebrio molitor, assembly GCF_963966145.1. Lineage (NCBI taxonomy): Eukaryota > Metazoa > Arthropoda > Insecta > Coleoptera > Tenebrionidae > Tenebrio > Tenebrio molitor. The sequence continues at coordinate 18,476,017 of NC_091051.1, read as the reverse complement.
TTGGAATATTTATTGCAGACATGTTTATGGTCACCAGGGGAAGATTTTCGGTTATTTTTTCCAGAACAAAACAACTTAAGTTCGCCGAAAACTTATTGTACTGAGACTTGATGTTTACCTGGACGGCCTGTTTGATGTTCGTCGAAATTTGACCAATTCCGCCAACGGTTATATTTACGGCTTTCTGCTGTAGACGTAATTTTTTGGAAAATGATGACGTAATATAACTGTTCATGGACCCTGCATCCAGGAGAGCTCTACATTTATGTGACTTATTATTGCGATCTTCTATGAGAACGATCGCGGTTGATAACAAAATAATTGATGATTGGGACCTCATAGAATGAGCGTTTAAACTTTCTACCTGTGCTGGTGTTTCATTGGTTTGCGTGATTTGTCTTTCTTTGTGAAGCAGCGTATTGTGGCTTTGATTGCATTTACGGCATTTGAATTTGGACTGACAGTTGTTAACAAAATGATTGGTTCTTAGACAATTAAGACATAACTTCAGGTTTCGAGCTTGAGCGTTTCTTTCCTCTACATTTAATTTTGTAAATTCATTGCACTGAAAGATTGTATGATCGTCATTTTTACAAAATGTACAATGTAGTTTGTTTGTGGCAACATAAGATGTAGTGCTTCGTTTTTGTGACATATTGTTTTTTGCATTATTGTGATTCGGATTGACGTTCGATTTGGGGTGCAATAGATTTAAGGATTCCAACAACTGACATTTCTTTTCTAAAAATTCGATCGTTTGACCGTAAGTTGGAACCTCGTCGGTTAATGTAGCCTGCCATTCTCTTGCAAGATTGTCGTCTAATTTGTCCACAATTATTACGACTAGAAGAGCGTGCCAAGTATCAATCGGTACTTCTAGCTGTCTTAACGCGGCAACATTTGAATTCAACGTATCTAAAAAACACCTAAGTGACGAATGCGAGGCTTTAATTACTTGGGGTGCCTTTGTGATGGCTATTATGTGATCGTGAACGATCAGCCGTTTGTTGCAGAACCGTTTCTTTAAGATATCCCACGCTACATTATAATTTTCTGATGACACCGTTAATGACTCGACTGCTCGCAAAGCTTCACCAGATAAACATGATCGCAAATATTGGAAACGTTGACAGTTGTTTAGCATGTTGTTTTCGTCTTCAATAATGGATTTAAATGAATTTTGAAATGACAACCATTCCTTATAGCAACCAGTGAAAGATTTTAAATTTAAAGTTGGCAGATTCAATTTGATTGATTGATCACGATTAGAGCAATGTGAATTAGCGCTGGAACAACTACCGTTAGGATTCGCTGTGGCCGCAGTGTGCGGTGGAGGCGTCGTTTGTCTAATTTTTGTTTGAATTGATGATAATACATCGAGATACTTTAAATCAATTTCGTCGCGGTCCTGAGTCTGTGTCTCAATCGCCTCTGATGAAAGATCGAGTGATTCAATTTCAGTCTGTACCTCGTCATATTCTTTGAATATTTGTTCGATGAATGTTTTTCTAGTTTCTAGTGGAGACACATCATTATCATTTGATTGAAAATTAGACACAAAGTTCTGAATACGCGTAATTCTAGCTTTTAATGAGGTTCTTTTCCTTTTTAGAGCCTCTAATTTGGCAATTGATTCATCTAATAAGGATGTCTCGGGCATAATGATTGATTTGATTTACGTGGTCGAGATGAAAATTTGCGAAATTAGGAACAATAGAAAAAGTCGTACGTAGTAATGCAGTTTGGAAGGGAAATTGAAAGGATTGAGAGCCACTAACCTTTGTTGATGTCTTGAGTGATGATCGCTTCGCTGCTACCCAATTCGGTGACTATTCGTGCTGCCCTTTTGCCCTTGCTGAAGGTGACGAAATCGTTGCTGCCCTCTGGGTGTCGAAACTGTTTCTTGAATTGTTGTTGTATTACACTTGTTATTACACTAGACGACCGTCGTGTGATATGGATTTAATCATCCGGCTCGAAGGACCAAAATTATGAACGATTAATCACTGTTGGGTGGTGATATTAGCCGTTCAAATGATATAGTCGTCTTTGTATAACTACTTAAAAACTTTATTGTATGACAAAATGTTGATGTACAAGTGTTAAGTACCGAGGATAGTGGTAGACTCTGGTTTTTACCGCTATATCTCGACTTAAATAAGGGTGGGTGATTTCACCCCTCTCACAAAGAAAGTAGGCAGGACTACCTGCTACAGTACCTGTTTCTAACAATAACGTTCAAAATTACATTATTTTGTACAAATTAAAAAAAAATTTCTGCGAACATTTTAAAGGTATGAACTGCTAGAAACATCAATAACCAAACTCAGATATGATTGGTTCAACAGAGAAAATGTAAACTCGATAGATCAATTCATCGTTAAAGCAACGTAAGTTACTTTCTTTTAATAGATGTCATCTTGGAACCAAAATGAAAATGTTTCAGCCGGGTCGAAAACGAAAGGAGTAACAACTCACTTCCAAATTGGTTAAATGTCACTAATAACGTCATTACAGTGTTATTCACGAGAGACTTCCGATGAAAAAACTTCGTTATATGCAACCGAAACTACAATTTCCAATAGTTTCTAGCTTCCTCAATTTATAAAAAGTAATACTTAAATCAAAGATTGGCCCTTATTGTCTGTCATGTCAGTATTATATATCTGTCATATCTTCGCTCCCTGCGCCTGCGGTCGCTCTGATTTACGAGTAAACTACGACCTCGATTTTTAAATCGTCTGTAAAACTGTTGTTCTCTTAATATCTATTTTGTATCAAATGCATCATTAAACTACAATTTTGTTATTAGAATACCACTACAGTAAGTTCCTTTATGACGTTTTTTGTTAATTTTGCTTGGAATGTTTGTTTTCAAATTTGCCGCGTTCGCCAGTGTGACACGTTCTCCATTCGAAGCGACATCTATTGCATTCTTAAATGGAATACACTGTAGTAATTTTAATATAGGGTTATTCACGAGAGGGGTACTTCTAAATTTTTATTTTACCGCAACCGGCCGGAGTCCGTTAAGGGTGTCCGTTATGAGCGGGAGCGGCCGTTATGAATGACTAAATAACTATAGCAACGTAGATCTAAACTTTATTTTTCAACTTTATTATAATTGGTACAATAATTAATGTTTAATGTTATGGCACACACCTTGAATTAATCGAAATCCGTATGCCACTAGCAGATGTAGACGAGATCGAAGATGATGCATCAGAATTTTAACACCAACACAAGCGCGATTTTGCAGGGAGTAACGATGACCTCACTTGCTCTGCGGCCATCCGGACATCGGGAATATCTTGATCGCGATTTTTTATTGATTTCAGTCGTTTATTTTCAACGGAAAGTTACCTGTTGGACAATCTGACAAACAGCAGCAAATGTAGACAAGATCGAAGATGATGCTTCACAATTTTAACACTAATACAAGCGCGATTTTGCAGGCAATAACGATGACCTCACTTCCGGACATCTTGATTGCGATTTTTTATTGCTTTCATTCATTTATTTCAACGGAAAGTTAAGCGTTGAACAAATCTGACAAACAACATTGAAACAATTTTTTTTCACAAACAACGGTTGACATGACGACGTCCTCCGCACACTTATAATCATTCGGTTTTTTCGATGGCGTTGAAAAAAATGTATGCTTTCCTATCTTCAATTAATGGGGTTAAAAAGCTTGTTTCTTTATTACTAAACTCAAAGGATAATGAGCTTAATATTCACCATTATGATGAAGCTTTAGCAGTCTGGGGTGTAGCAAATGAGAACGAAATACCAACAATTCCACAATTTCAGAAGAATTGGGATAATATTAATATCAAAGGAATAATTGCCAATGACTTAATCTTTAATTCACCTAGAGACTTGGCTCGTTTTAAAGCTTTGCAATGCAGAGAATCAGGATCTTGGTTACATGCAATACCTTCTCCTAATATTGGTACTCTTTTAGATAACACTTCCTTCCAAGTTTGTATTGGTTTAAGATTGGGTTGTAATCTTTGTACACCTCATATTTGCAAATGCAATGCGAAAGTTGACGAAATTGGCACCCACGGTCTAAGCTGTTTCAAAAGCAGTGGTAGATTTTCAAGACACACTGAAATTAATTCCATTATCAACCGGTCTTTAACTTCTATTCATGTGAATTCAACTTTAGAACCAAACGGACTGTCTCGGGATGACTTATCGCGGAATCAGGCGATTCAAAATCAAAGAAATTCCTTTTCGAGAGGATTTCCCTTGCCATTCAACGTGGAAACGCTGCAAGCATTCGGGGCACTTTTCCAGATTCCGCAATATTATCGGAAATTTTTGTATTATAAAACAAAAATGTTAATGTAATTATGTTATTAATATAAGCTATTTCAAAAAGACAATTGTGAACGAATCGTAGAGATATTACAAAAACTATTGTACAATACACGTCCGTTAGGGCCTTTACAGCCTCGCCACAAAATCTCTGGCTCGGCAGTAAAGGCTATCCTAACGGACTTCTACTGTAAAATACTATTAAATTAGAAATCAAAGTAAGTTGTATAGATTTGTGAGAAATGTCAGATTGACAGATAACCTGTATTTAATCAAAATTCAACAAATAAATTAACAAATTAATTTAGTGTAAAAGGTGTTCGAAGTGTCTACCATCGGCTTCTAAACATCCGCAGCGGCGACAGAATTCTTTCCACACTCTCCATAAATGAGGAGCATGTCAGTCTTTTCGTCGTTATTGTAAAAACACATTTTTCGAATTGACAAAGATTTTTTTGCTTTAACGTCAAAGAGACAGAACTAAGAGCCATCCTGGATTCAGTTATAATTATTTTCAAAATTTTAAATCAAGATATTGTTGCAATGTGTATAATGGGTTGCTGTAAGAAGAAATTCAGAAATACCCCTCTCGTGAATAATCCTGTATAATTTAATATACAGGGTTAGTCAAAAGTATGGAATGGGCGGTTTATTTCCGTAAATATGAATTTTATAACAAAATGTTTTCATAGTCCTCCAAAGTTGCTAAGGGCTCATAAAAGTATGGAATGGGCGGTTTATTTCCGTAAATATGAATTTTATAACAAAATGTTTTTATAGTCCTCCAAAGTTGCTAAGGGCTCATAAAATTTTAGGGGTACAACGAGCCATTATAAAAATATTAACTTATCGGGAATGGTTTATTACGGGATTAACAAACCGTCCAAGTGAACAGCTGCAGACCCTTTGCATTAGAGAGAGGAACCGTTGTTCTTTGCTTACCTGATTCAGAAAAAGAAAATTATTCCCGTAGTTTGAGGGTTGAGCCACAATGGTCGGCTTAAAATAAGTTAATATTTTTATAACGGCTTGTTACACCCCTAAAATTGGTGGGTGTTGGTCAGTAGCGCGCCGCGGTCAGTTTACCCTTTGCTAGAAGTTTGACGGCTCCAAAAGGTACAGGACACTTGCGCGCAAATGAGGGATTAAGATAATAAAATACAGCTATACCGTTAAACAGGTAGGACTACTTATTGACCTTTGAATTGCACATGTTTCTTTTCATCTTGCTATTCTTAGTAAAATCTGTAGGTAAAGTCGGGTTGTTTTGTGGAATAAATACAATAAATAAAATTCGAAATATGTATAGGAAGCGTTACAAATATGTAACCATTTTAATTAAGTTCTACATCTAAGAATAATGCTATCTACCGATTTGATTTTGTAAAAGGTGTTTGTTATCAATATAGCAAGAAATAATATAAATATTTCCCCTAACATTTCAGTGTTTTATATAAATCTGTTACCTAGGTGCGATTCGCAGGTAAACTTCTGCGTAAACTGACCTCCGCGCGCTACTGACCAAAAGCCTATTACTACTTGGCGCGCAACTGTCCTGTAGGATTAAGCCCACCCCTAGATTTTTCTGACCGCGGCGCGCAAGAGACCCATGCCCAAAATTGGTAATTGTTCATTTTAACTATTTCTGGAATTTTCGCGTTTTTTCTGGCTAGAGAGCCTCAGGGCGTCCTCCTAGATCGTGTCCCACCATTCAAACCTTGTGCAAATGCCTTTTTTATCTCTTGTTGTGTTTCAAGGTCGCGTCAAGGTCGCGCCAAGGTCGCGCCAAGTCTTAGTATATAACTAAAGGGTAAGGAAAATTTTCATTTGCACAAGGTTTGACTGGTGGGAAACGATGTAGGAGGACGTCCTGAGGCTGTCTAGCCAGAAAAAACGCGAAAATTCCAGAAGTAGTTAAAGTGAACAATTACCCTAAAATTTTATGAGCTCTTACCAACTTTGGAGGACTGTAACAAAAGTGTTTTTACTAATTATTCTCCATTTCTTAGCCTACTCATTGTTTTTGTATGTCAACGTATTTCCAAGGAAACGTAATTATTTTTCTTTATTAAATGGCAAACAAGTGATTTTTTTTGTTGATTTTTATTCCTTCTTTTTTTCTTCAAATGACTTGATATTTTTTTCCTATGCTTTAATAACAAAATTTTAGAGAAAATGCTCATACATAATATTTTATATGCACTCAAATAATATTTAACTCAAATTAAATGTTCAAACTGAAGACTAAGGGCCAATTTATAGAAAGAGAATTACATATTTAATTCGAATAAAATTTTAATGCGTGATTAACCCGTGAATCCGAAACTTCGATTGGTTCAATCTGATCACGTGTTCAGTTAATCTTGCATTTGATTAGGTTAGGTGGTATTTCTTCAATTTCATGCCTGATTCTGGCTTCCAGGTTGCAAATTTTGTGGTTTCTCTTTGTAAATTTTATTTTTTAAATGGCCCCAGAGGAAAAAATCTAGGGGACTCAAATCAGGCGACCTAACAGGCCATTCAATAGATCTCCGACATCTTATTTAACGACCTGGAAAGATGCTATGCAGAAACAGGCGAACATCAACTTTTGCTGAAACCAAACATTGCGGTTTGGCATTCCCTGTCGATATTCATCCGGAAATAAATGTGCAATGTCAGGTACAATGTGATCACGCAATAGGTTTAGGTATCTATCTGCTGTTAAATTTCCATCTATAAAGTATGGACCTATTGTGTGATGCCCAATAATACTGGATGCTGTGTATGGTGTTCCATTATCCAATGAAGATTTTCACTAGACCAATAGCGACAGTTGTGTCTGATTAGTGATTACAAACCCCTTTAGACAAAACGTGGCTTCATCAGAAAATAAAATGTGCTTTAGATCATTTGGATTATTATTATCAGGCATGAAATTTGTGGACCTTTAAAACGCTCGTTTCACTCGCGTTTTAAACTGGCCCACTCATGTCAAAAAAGGGCCAATTTATACACAAACTCGTTAAATAAACTACTATTACAAAAATCAACCTTTGATGGTAAATTTAAAATTATTGATCACGCCTTAATTGCGCTGTAAATTTTTAATAAGGATTATGTTGGTTTAACCTTGTTGTAGAATTAAACTGATAGGCAATAATTCTAAAGACACGTAGTGTACCTTCAGTATCGTGTTAGCCTTCTTTGAGTCATTGCAGTGTTCGAAATGTATAATTATTTCCCAAATATTAGACAGAGAGAAGGTAAATTTAAATTAATTAAATCGTGTATCACTGATTAAAAATAATATAAATCAATATTTTCATCGAATGACAAAAGTTTTTTTTCTATAACAGTTCATGTTTTTCTCACTGCCTCATTCTCGTTAATTGTTTGATTAAATTAAAATTGTATTTCAGTGTAAGTACCAATAATCGCAGAAAATTAACTTTTTCCGAAATCAGTAAAGAATCGGCACTAAAGTAGTTCATTATACTACAATTTTGTGTATTGTGGGTTGCGAATATTAATAACAATGAATACAATGTGTTTTTGTTCGACGAGCCCCTTAAAGACTCCAAATCGCCAAAATCTTTAAAATTTTAAAATTAGCTTGACGTTTCGTTTTGACAAGTTGTGACATTTATCAAAATCCATTCACGCAGGAGAAAATTCTCAAATTTTGATAGTGCCCAACAAAAATGCGCTTCGTAGAACGTCTGCCTCCTTATTAGCAGACACAAGTTCAGATGTGCTGACTTTGAAACAGCATGGAGGTTGGAAAAGTTCGAGTGTCGCGGAGGGTTACGTTGAAACTATTTATTACTATAGGTTTTTGCATTAATGATAATAATAACCTAACCTCCACAAATCGTTCTGCACAAATTTTGCCCGAATTTGCGATTTCGGAAAAAATGTACTATGCACCTCGGCACTAAAGTCATTTTTCATTACTCATGTGTCATGTCATGTCATTCATAATGAAAAATAAGGCTTTAGTGCCTTGATACATAGATTATATTAAGTACCTATTATTTTCAAAATAGTTATTGGTTATTGACTATCTTGGCTTTAGAAAAAACAAGCTATAAAATAATTTTATAAAAAATACTGAACAAATTTGATTTAAATTTAATATGATAAATTGATAAATGTGATATAGTTTTAATACTATCCCACCTCCACCCGGCGGCACGGCAATTTTGCCGGAGTACATACACTATTACGGATATTACTATCAAGTAATAGTGCAGTGCTTATCAACATAATTACCGGCGTCTCGCCTCCGCATTTTGACTTTGTTGTGTATTATGTTCTGTGTCAATGTTAAGGAACTTCCTCACGATGTGACATGAGTATAATAATATACCTTTTTGAATTTCAACTACCAATGTGTTATCTAAATCCAGAATTTTTAAATTTTTAAAAAGAGATTGCGGTACTATTCCCGTTGCTGAAATTACAAGTGGTAAAATCGAAATTTTTTCTAAACACCAAAGATTTCTCATAGCAACGGAGAGCTCTAAATATTTATTAATTTTTGTGTTATATGTCTGTGTTATATTATGTGAATTTGGAACAGCTATATCTAAAAGATATGCTTGCTTTTGTTGTTTATTTAAAATTATAATGTCTGGTTTGTTATGCTTAATATGAATGTCAGTTAAAATTGTTCTATCAAAATATAACTTGTAACTGTCATTTTCCAAACAACTTTCTGGTGTATAACTATAATGTTGTTGGGTAATCTTTAATAAATTGAATTTAACAGCTAAATTCATGTGTATAATTTTAGCGAATATATCGTGACGTTTTTTATATTCGCTTTGAGCCAAAACGGTGCAAGAAGAAATGATGTGTTCAATTGTTTCCCCTTCAGTTCCGCAAATCCTACATTTATCAATTATCGATTGTATACCGCATATGTGTTTTTTATAATTTCTTGTATTTATAACACGATCTTGTATTGCAAATATAAAACCCTCCGTCTCAGGGTGAATATTTGATTTCTTAAGCCATGCATGAGAGGCCTGAATATTAACTTCTGGTTGTTCCAGTTCTTTAAAGTATCTCCCATGTAAAGACTTCTGTTTTATATTTGCTATAGTGTCAGGTATATTTGGCTTAACAATATCTGAAATTATATTATCACTTAAATTTAAAGGTGTGTAGCCTTTATCGGCTGAAACCAAAGCATTAAAAAAGGTGTTATCACGAGCTCTATTGAGGAAATAATTTTTTAGTGAAGCAATTTGATTTTTTAGCAGTACTTCTAGATTTGAAAAACCCCTACCACCGTTTTCGCGTGGTAAATTAAATCTTTCAATAGCAGATTTAGGATGGTGTTTACTAAATTTGGTAAAAAGAACTCTAGTTTTAATGTTTATGTTCTGTAAATTAGTTTTGGACCATTTTATAACACCGAAAGAGTAGGTCAGTAATGGAACAGCATATGTATTAACTGCTTTAATTAAATTATTACCGTTTAATTTTGATTTTAAAATAGATTTAATTCTTAAATAAAATTGCTTTTCTAAATTTTCTTTTATAATTGAATGTTGAATATGATTTGATTGATTAATACCTAAATATTTATAAAATTCTCCTTTATTTAAATTTTTAATGATTTCAAAATGTTGTTACACAGTCTTGGACTGGTTTACAAATCTATGAGGGGCGTGATGACCAACTCAATAGACCGGGACCAATGGCTTAACGTGACTTCCGAATCACGAGATAATCTTATTTTACTTTTAAATCTATTTGTTTTTTGAAATAGTCATATCCAATTTATTAGATTTGTTTTATCTATTTATTCTTACCTTTTCTAATTTATTTTAAACTAAAACTGCAACATAAAGTTAATAGTCCGAGATCAAAGTTTTACCCTACGTTATTTCATTAAATTTCCAATATTATTGCTTAGCAACTTAGTTAAATGGAGACTCTGGCTACTTACTGACGTTGCGTCCGGCAATGGCGAGAGGTCAAAGTGAGAAAAAAAAATTAAGTCACGTCATAGCATAAAAATTGATTTTTGATACTTAAATACTCTTAAGCTAGTGTGACACGGTACTAAATTTCACAGAAAATTTAGTAGTAAATTTTTGAGAAAATTTAGAACACCGTGTCATACACAAAATAACTAAATAAATTTAGTAGTAAATTTTTGCAGAAATTTACCACTGCGTGTTCTAAATCCAGATAAAAATAAGCAAAAATTTGCGCAGAAGCCACAAATTGAAACAGTTGAGCCAGAACGCATGCGCTGCCTTTGAAACTTTGGATTTGTTCGATTCTATTGGGTCTTTCGCATTGTGTACCTAGTCATAACGATTAGCTGATGCCTGTACCAATTTGTAGCTTCTGCGCAGATTTTCTGACATTTTTACTCAAAATTTTAGAACACGTTGCACACAGACTATTTGCCATTTTCTGATAAATTTACTACTAAATTTTCTCAAAAATTTACTGGTACATTTTCTGTGAAATTTAGTACCGTGTCACACTACGAGTATATAGCCTAAGTTAACAATATTTCGAAATTTAAAATATTGGTGGAAAACAATAGCTCTGCTTCCATAAGAAATGTAATTAGATTTTAACTCAAAGTATAACCTACTTTAAAGAAAAAAAATCTTTTTTGCATATCGTAATGAAAGTGGCACTTTTTCGCACGCAAAATCGTAGTGAAAGTAGCACTTTTTTACACGAAAAATCGTAGTGAAAGTAGTACTTTTTTACATCATTTTATTCCATCTCCTTGGAGATGATTGTCAAAGCATACCTATTTTTTTTTTTGTAATTTTTCGTAAATCCTTTTAGACCAAATTTCTTAACTTACATCGATATGCAAAAAAATAGTGTGTACAACACGTTATGAAAGTCTCTTTTTCACTTATTTGCTTGATGACCTCGTGCTACGTCCTCTTTAATCAATCTGCAAATTCGTGAAAAAAAGTATGACTTTCATAACTAGTTGTACAAATAATAACTATTATTTAATTAAAATCTTCCTATTCTTTTTAGATGATTGTCTTCGTTTCCTTTATACCATAACCATAGAGCTTTTTTGTCATCGAATATGTAGATATATGAGGATATTACTGTTAATTTTACAAATCATTTTAATTACCTCTAACACTTATTATTTTATGAAAGAGTTTAATATTACCTTTTTCAATCAATATATTTCAGGATACGTAGGACATTTAGGGGTAAGCAATAATTCACTACATCTAACAATAAAAGCTAACTAGGTTTTCTAGTTTACCATTTTTAATGGAACATTATTGTGGAAAGAACCTGCACTTTTAAACTTTAGCAAAGAAGCTCTGCAGTATTGTTGGGCAATAGACAGTACTCGAAAAGAAACTGAGAGAAGAATAATAAAAGAAGCTACACTGATAACAATTATTGTTAAAGCACATTTGATTTTGATGGTTACAACATCACTAGTTGTTTTTCCTGTTGGCAAAGAGAGAGAATTTCAATTTGCTCTTTATTCTTTTCGTGAATATTTTAGCAGCATCAGATATCTTTTGGAAGCAATATTTTATGGATTTTTTCCCTTAATCGGTTTTGTTGTCACATTTGTAGTATATAGCGTTTTATACTTAGTATATAATGAAAGATTCCAAATGTACATGTTGTTGGACTGCATTAACTACTTGAGTGCTGATTATGAAAATGTAGACGACACAAAATTATTAGAGTCTACCGAGTATCAGAAAGTTATCAAAAAAAGACTGCATTTCTTAGTGGTTCGACACAATGAACTAACTAGGTTGGTGAGGAGATTTATTTAAAATTGACCTAACACGTTATTATTTATGACAGATTGGGAACCACAGTTTGCGATTTGGCAGCACAGCTCCTACCTCCAATTGCGATTGCTGGGATTTTGTTGTGTCTTAGCGCGATGAGTTTCGCCTACCTTGTAAGATTCCTTAATAATACATTTTTATTTTTCATTTGCTACATAAAAGTGTACGATAAGTAACAAGGTTCAAGACGCTGCATGTGACTAATCAGTTCTTCCACAATTGTGTCTTATGGTGGGATATACCTACTTCTACGTTCAGTTGAGGGCTTGATCAGTAGGAAACTTTCAGGAAAAAAGACTTGTACTTTGTACTTCTCCCGCATATCCTTATATCTTTCATGGATCTCCCTGTATTTCCTCGTTCTCGCATTCCAGGTCTCTCAGTAACTCCTCTGGGAAACAAAAATTCTCCCCCCTGACCAGTCCCTCGTATTTAGTCATTTTAGAACTTTTTTCCCACATTGCTACATGTTACTTTTAATTATGTATTTAGGGTGATTTCTTTGGTTACTGGTGCTACTTTCAAAACTTCGTCTGGTGCTTTACTACAGTGACGACAGGAGTTTTGATTATAAAATGTGGTCAGGACTATGAAGATGCGGTTAGTTTAAAGAAATAAATTTTTTGTTTTAGTAAAGTTTATACATTTCAGAGTGAAACGATTTTTCCAGCTATTTATGAAACCCGATGGATCACTTTCAATAAGAGCAATAGACAAACTATATTGATGATTTTGATGAACTCTCAAGAACCACTGAAGATGAAATTTACAGACAACGTAGCGTGCAATTATGAATTGGGAGTGGCGGTGATTATAGTTAAACACTGTTGTAAGAATGTGATATGACGATATACTCTTTTAGTTAACAAGGAATTTGTACTCGTTTGCCGCTGTAATGGCTAGGTTGGGTGACTTTCAGTCACTTCAGTGAATTAAATAATTTTTCAGAAAATGTTATTTTAATCGAAGGTAAAATAACAAGACCTAATTTTTTTATCGGATAAATTTTTCAATTTTACGAAAACTTTTTGTTTTCACTCAAAGGTTAAACTCTCGAGCTAAAGCTCTCGGGTCTAACCAGAATAAAAATGCCCAAATTCAACTCGTAAAATTGTCTAAAGCAGAAATGTTTAAGTGAAAATTATCACATATAAAAAATCAGGTGGTGTTATTTTTGGCAAGATTAATTCCAGAATATAAACTTTAACGTTAATTATTTATTATAATACTTACAGTTATTAAAAACACAATTATTAAAAACAATTTGAAAATCTGATAGGAGTAGCATGCAATTTTAATCACTTTTGACAGATGACAGAGTAGCAGAACGTTTTAACCGTGATAAAAATTTTTGATTGGATGAAAGCAAGCGCTCTGATTGGCTGAACACGCACGTTTGATGTACACTTGATTTCAAAAAAAATAGCGTACAAGTGCTGAGAGCGATTTTTGTAATATTTTTCTAGTATAAATAGCCCGCTATAAACTGTTTCTAGGCAACATGAATTTCATACGCTATCTTCCTAGTAGTATAGTGATGATTCGGGTTTTTGTCACTTTAATGTAACCATGGAATGAAAGCTAACATTACATGGGGAAATATTAGGTGTACGCTATTTTTTTGAAATCAAGTGTATGTAGGAATTAATCACATAAAAATTGTCATATTCAAATTTAACCAATAATACAGTCCACAACTCATCGAAATAAAAAAACCCTGCGTTTTTCATTTAAAAAGAACCAAACAAGAGACTAGGGATTAAACTGGGACTACTAATTGTGAAAAACACCGATATATTGATGTTACTGTTGATTCAAAAATTGGATTTCTCGTTTTCATGTAAGTGCTTGTTCACAATAGACATAAGCTTGACATAAGGCATAAGAAATTCATGATACATGCAGTGTATATACTATTAATTTTTACGTAACTTATGAGAAGTGACCTCAGTATCATATTCATATTCGAGTTATATGGACACATAATAGTATATTAAAGAACGAGTTTTATAAGGGTTGATTTGGCGCACGAGTCCCAAGTGTAGAAAACGACCCGTAGGGGAGTTTTGTATGGGACGAGTGCGCCAATGCCCTTATAAAACGTGTTTTTTATATTGTTTTTTAGAATTTGCACTCTTGTTTTAATTTTTAAATAAAAAAATTAAATTTTCAAATTCTAGGGAATTTTGTATTAATTGGTAATTCAAGGTAACGGATGCAAAAGTTGAGTTTGAACATTAATTTTGGAAGTTTTTTGGTGTAAATGACAATAATACACTGAAATATTGATAAAAATTTTCTTAGAGATCTACTAAACTACGAGTGCTTTAAGAGGTAGCCATAAACGACTCCAAATTGAATACAATAATAGACCTATTAAAGACGCAGATTCTAAAAATTATTTTCCAATTGCCCAAATTTACAAATTATTCTTAGGTATCTCTTATGTATTTCTTATGTCTTATGTCCATTGTGAATAAGCACTAATAATTTTTCCTTACGTTAATTTTGTAAGTTTTTGGTTTAGTTGAAATATTTGTTACACTCATACTAACACCTAATGAATGTTTAACTTCGAATTTTTAGAATATAGAATAGGTATATTGTATATTGCTATTAAACGTTGTTATAAAATTAGTAAACTATAAAGTATTTGTATTCTAGATTATTAGTAATTTATAAATCAAGACATTATAAAGGCACATTTATCATATTATATATACAATGAGGGACATGTAATTCTGGGCCGTCTGTAATTGTCATTTCAAAAAGTGTTAATGTAAATGCACCTTTACCGTCATTATGATTGATATTTTCAAAAAAACTGTCAAATTAACTTAAGCTTTGTTATTAGTAGCTAAGGTATGGTTTAGAAATTTTGACAACTGAATGACACATTTGCTCAGTTTTCCGTGTCCCTAATAGTGCCAGTGGAATGGCCCGTGCTTACGCACTAAAATTAATAAAATATTAAAATTCTACACTCATTTTCGATATCTCTTTCTTCTTGGCTTCTGTGTTCCCGCCTACGTCTTTGTCGTTCTCTGTTTTCTGCTCTTTGTCGCTCAAGTTCTTCTAAATTATCCATTATTGTAATATTTTTCTTATAAAATTAATGACAGGTTTTACTGTCAAAAGGGACGTGTCGTAGCAATACAGTTTCGTGGGTGCCACCAACGTCGCATTTTCCTCGATAATTACTATCGGCAACGCTGCCTAGTGTAAAATTTGATGAGAATTGTAATTTTTAGATTAAGTGTTAAGTGTCAAATTACTCAAATTTATCGGGGGTTTGTGTGAATTCTGTTCTGGGCATGTAAAAATAATAAGAACTAATAAATAAATGAAACCTGCTGAGCAATAATAAAACAATTTGAACGAAATTCAAAGCATTTGAATTTTATTTTGAATCAAATAAATGTCATAATTTATAGTTACCAACATAGTATGAAAAAATAACTACCTAGAGTTTTTTTAATTTTACCAACCTAAAGCAACAGGTGGTGGTTTTTTCATTTTTGAATGGACTTTATACTCTATTCTTTATCTTGGTGGTCTTAGAGAAATTTTCAACCGTCAAGTTGAATTTAGGGATTTTTAAAAGTTTCCATGGAAAAGTGCATTGGTATTTGTTAAAAAATATTCAAATATTACAATAATGTACACTTCTATTCAAAAAAAGCGTACACGTATTGAGGGCTACTGTAAATGGGGATAAAATTAATTAATCGTTTCCAAGAAAACGTATTACTGACATTTTGTATATATGTCAAATGTGTGAACACTGTTTTTTATAAATTTTTAAATTGTTGTTAGATTGTTGAGAGTTGCCTTTTTCCATAAATTTGTGAATAAAAGTTTGAATTGTGTTTGTAGTAATTGGTAATACTTGCCTAATAAATAAGGCAAAACATTTATACACATTAAAATCTCTGAAGAATACATCGTCAAATCCAGCTATCATCACGGGTTTTGTTACAGGTTTCTAAGTAACAACAATTAAAAGATAGGTTTACGATATGGCAATCTAGCCAAAATTGTGCTCACTACTTGTACGCTTTTTTTTTAAATAGAAGTGTACTTACAGAGACGCCGCAAAGTCTTTCTATTTATTATTTTCCAAGTTAAATTGCTCATGATTCACATGCATCGAGACATAACCTCAAACGTGTCGTCCTCACATCGCATCGTTCTCTAAAATTTTAATAACTTACTTGGGAATTTCAAAATGTTCTAGACCGACCACACACTTTCCGGTCAAATTAGGTCCGGTTTAATCCGGTTAAGTTTTCAAACCCAAACTTCTTTGCAATATTGCTCGGCACGGGACGGGAATACCTAATGTTCGGTTGGATTTACCGACGACGAACGTCGATAATTTTCAGACCGGGAAGATCTGTGACCGGGAACGGTCAAATTTTAGAATCGATGTGTACGGCTTATACATACCGGGACATTTTTTTAACATTGAACATAGCCCATAGTTATTCTCTATGTTCAGTTTTAAAAAACACAGATCAATGCATGTATGTAATCACGTAACCAAGGTAACGAAAATAAGTACTTGACAGATTAACAAAATGGTCAAGTTGTTTGAAGAAGAAATACACATAATGCAGTTATTCTATGCCAATCAGAGCATTAGAAATGTGCGTGACATTTCCAATGCAACACATGATAGACCAATTCCATCAATCGCAACAATTTTTAACATTATTTCAAAATCTCTGGTGTTCGGTATAGTTGGTTGCATAGCAACTCACAATGCGTTTGATCTGTGTTTTTTAAAATTGAACATAGGGAATAAGTATGAACTATGTTCAGAGTTAAAAAAATGTCCCGGTAGATAGGTATATGTAATTACATTTCGCGACATAAGATCGCGAGATTTGGACATGAATGCTTGACGAAGATTCTGAATCTGAATGACACCGATGACAATTAATATTTGATTTACACCACACAATAATTTGGTGGAAGAAGTAAAACTTACAATTACAAAGCTACCCATGGCTTGGTTGATCGCATCGACCACTCACCAAGATAAAGAATGGAGTATACAGTGTGGAAACTACTTATGGAATAAATCCAGTAATTTCAATACGAATGACATTTATCGAAAACGCTGAAACAGGTCGATTTTTATTTCTCATAATGCTTATTTTAAGTGGCTTCACTTGTTTATGACATTATCCATTTTTGAGCTATTACGTCATCACCAATTTTTTTTAAATGACAACCCCCACTTTTTTGTCCTCTTTCTGATAGACCTTCTTACTACCTAAACGATGAATCAAAAAAATGTGTACCTTACATAACAATTTTTTGAGAAAATGACAAATTTACTTCGAAAATTTAATTTAATTTTTAATGTAAAAAATTTAATTGACCTCAAACAAAAACAAACAAACATCTAAGGTTAACAATAAAATGTAACGCAAATGTTGAAATTGCCCCCCGCCAACTATTTAGCACTCACATAATATCTATTCACTTTGATTGTGACCGCAACGAAAAAAATAGTAGGCGCTGTTTAGCTGTGTGCTGCATACGTTTTACACTAAATATTTGTGTGGTGTGAACATGATGTGAAAATGTCAGAATTGTCAAAACTTGACCATGGTAGTAAAGCAATGATTTTAATGTATTTATCAATATTAATAACGGAAATCAATATTTGAAGTAGGAGAAACTAAAAACGTCTGTCTGATTCTGTAATCACGTCTGTTGAAAAGTGGGGTTATATCCAGGTACAGATTATTTAACATAAAAACTTCGAAATCACCTCATGCAATTCTCGATATTAAGGAAGAACGAAGGAAATGGTCATTTGGCAATAAGACAGAACTTTCAATTATCATTGATTTTGATTAATACAAATATTTTCAGATAAAAACTAATCAGACAGAAAGTTCAAAAAAATGATTTACAGGGGATGAAAAGGCAGAAGGTATCAAACTACAACACTTAGAGGCCGATTTCAAGTTGAGTTGCAACTTGTATTGTCATGGTAACGGCACAAAATTGCAAGTTTGAGAAAGATGACGCATATTAGTAATTAATGTGTAGGACAAAGATAGCTACACATTTGCACTGCATCACCTATTTGTCACCCTGACTTGAAATCGGGTTCTTACTAGCCAAAATGTACAACAAAAAACCACAAATAGAGTTAACTTTATTGGTGACGTTCGTCTTTGTGAGTTGTTTTCCCGTTGGCTTCAATAAATGTCTCGAAACAAGTCAATATTAACCGTTTGGTCCCAACTTTGGGAAGACGACGTGGCATATTTACTTTTTGAATTCTAAAATTTTGTACCAAAACTCAATTTTATAGATATGCGCACAGTGTACGTCGAAAAACGTTTGCGCAAGTCGTTCTCCGTTCTGTCTTCTGTGAGCGTGACGTTTCTGTCAAAATGGCGCCTCCGAGAGTTGCCAACTGCGACTGGATTTAGTGTTATCTAAAATTCCCTATCAATAACCTAGCAACTGAAAAGTTACTAGGGAGTGGTCACAATCCAAATGAATAGATTATAGGAGTGTAAACATTGTACACCGCGCTCAATAATGTTAGGGCTAATTTGTTCCATTTCAGCCCGAATTCTGTGTCGTAAATCTTCTAATTTGTTTGGTCTGTTGAAGTAAATCCCCGATTTTAAATAACCACATAGAAAAAAAAATTAAATTAGTTTTGAAGTAAAATTTGTAATTTTCTTAAAAAAATGGTGTAGTATTATTAGAAGAATCCTTTTAATTCAATAAACTATTGACAGATTTTTTGTTTATATTTTTTATTCAAACTATTTATAATATTCATTTGTTTTTATAACAACTGCTCACTAATTAATATCAAATATAAATTTAATATTACAACAGCCCCCCTTAAATTTATTTTTTCTTTATTCTATATTCTTAATGCCGGAATTTTGTAAGCAATAGTTATGTTTGAATTTTGATAGGGGCTTCGTTAAAAAATCAGCGAGTATTTCACTCGTTTGTATGTATTTAATTTCTATTTCTTTTCTTTGCAATATTTCTCGTACAAAATGATGCCTGATATCTATGTGCTTGGTTCTGGAATGTTGAATTGGGTTTTGTGCGAGGCTCCTTGCACCTTGATTATCGTTCATTATTTGAATTTGTTTATCTATGTCCAACACATCCTTTAAAAATCGTCGTAAATAGATGGCTTCTTTTGTTGCATCGGATAAAGCCATATATTCTGCTTCTGTACTTGAGAGTGCTACTGTTTGTTGCTTTCTTGCTTCCCAGCTGACAGAACAATTTGCAAAAATAAAAATATATCCTGTGTAAGATTTTCTGTCGTCAGGATTCGCTCCCCAGTCAGCATCTGCAAAACCAATTATATCAATTATATATTTTTTTCGTAAACTAATCCGTAGTCCTTAGTTCCATTTAAATATCGTAGTACTCTTTTCGCAGCAATCCAGTCTTCCTTTCCAAAACACGTATTATATTGACTTAAACAGCTTACGGCATATGAAATATCTGGCTTTGTTGAAACTGATAAATACATAAGGGAACCAATTAAATTCTGATGGACACCTTGTCATCTCTTCTTTTTTTTTTCCGTTTTTGGACACATTTATTTTGACAGTTTAACATTTGGGTCCATGGGAGTTGAAACTTCTTTTGAATTTTCCATTCCAAAACGCTTTAATAAATCATCAACATATTTCTTCTGAGTCATAGTAACTTTGTTTTTCTTTACGTAAAATTCAATTCCCAAACAATATTTTATCTGTCCCATATCTTTCATCTGGAAAATTTTCGCAAGATTTTCTTGCAGATTATTAATTTCTTCCATGCTGTTAAACGCTATTATTATATTATCTACATACACTGCTATTAAAACCATGTTTTCTTCGTTTCCTCTTCTTGTTTTTCTCATATAGATGCATTTGTCTGTGCTGAGGGGTCTTAAATTCAACTTCTGTAGGTTCTCATCTAATTTTTTGTACCATTGACGACCTGACTGCTTCAATCCATATAATGCTTTTTTCAATAAACAAACTTTGTTTTTGAACACGACTTCTGCTCCAGTTTCATTTATTCCTTCAGGTAATTCCATGTAAATTTCCTCATCGATATCCCCATTTAGGTATGCTGTTACAAAATCCAACTGATGAACTATTAAATTGTATTGTGCTGCGATGGCCATTATTAGTCTTACAGAACATAATCTTGAAACAGGTGCAAAAGTTTCTTGGAAATCTATTCCTGGCAATTGCAACTAATCTTGCTTTTCGACGAGCGATTGTACCATCGGAATTAAATTTTGTTTTCAGAACCCATTTACAGCCTATTACTTTTCGATCACTTGGGCGAGCAACTATTTCCCATGTTTTATTTTTCTTTAGAGAATTAAATTCATTTTTCATCGCTTCTCTCCATTCTTCGGATTCTTGTCGTAAAAATACTTCTTTAATTGTTTTTGGACCTTCTTCAGTCATTTCATTTGTTCTTGAACCTTCTCTCCCTGTTATTTCTTCTTCACATGCTTGTACGTATAATTTCTTAGGTCTTCCTTTCTTTCCTGTATAAAGAAATTTTGGTCTTCCAGGTTTTCGCTTTTCTCTTGTTTCTACTTCTCTTCTTTCGTTGTGATTTTCTTGCAAGTTTTCTATTTCTGTTTGATCTTCTAATTGATTCTCATTATTACTAGCTTCACGTTCTGTTTCTTCATTTTCTGGTTGATTTTCTATTGATTCATTTTAAAGTTTTCTATAATTGTTCAAATATTTTCTTTTTCTTTCTTCATAATATCTTCAGAAGTAAATTCTTCCTGCATCGGTTGTTCTTTTACTTCAAAATTATTTACAAATTTTACATCTCTTGTTGCATAAATTCTTTTAGAATCGGGGCACCACACTCGATGCGCTCTTCTTTCTGTTGAATAACCCACGAAAATACATTTCTTACTTCTTGGATCAAATTTTCCTTTATTTGGAGTTTTATCTAACCTGTAACCTTTCGTTCCAAAAATTTGAAAGTGTTTCACGCTAAAATCTTTTCCCGTCCATAATTTGTGCGGTGTTTGTCCATTTATACTTCTAGATTTGTTAAATAATTTGCTGTAGAAATTGCTTCTGCCCAAAATGAGGGCGACAATTACGATTGTATCATCATACATCTTGCCATTTCTCCTAAAGTGCGATTTCTTCGTTCTGCGACGCCAATCTGTTCTGGTGTATATGCCACCGTCATTTCATGTTTTATTCCATGTTTCTTCAAATAACTTTCAAATTCATTACATAAATATTCAGTTCCATTATCCGATCGAAGACATTTTATTCTTTTTCCTAGCTGAGTTTCAACCATTCACTTTTCTTCTTGATAAAGTAAATTTCGCACCAACCTAACTTTTATCATCAATGAACGTAGTAAAATATCTTGATCCACCAATAGAGTTTACTCTCATTAAAAATAAATTAAAAATAAAGGGTAGAAGTTAAACAACAATTTTCATAAAAAAAAAAGTGTAGGGATACTAGTTTAAAAGTATACTTTATAACTTATAACTTTTCCTTGTTTTGTCAGGTGTGGTTGAAAAAATTTAAATTTTTTCAACTGTAATTACACAAGAGGTTTCATTTAGTCGGATATAGTATATTATGATACAAGTTTATAAGGAAGCCTTTAAAGCACGCGCGACGAGTTTAAGAGCACGACGCGTAGCGGAGTACTTTTAACGTCGCAAGTGCTTTTAAGGCCCTTATAAACGTGTATCATACGCTATTTTTTTATTATACCTGCACTACAATCTGAAAATTATAACAAAAAAAGTAAATTGCAATACCTTTTCCGAGGTAGTCTGTGTCATTAATCGTTGATATAGAAATGGTCAATTGTTGTTGTTTCGTTGCTATCATAAATCGTGTGTCAATGTCTATTTATCATTGTTCAAAATGTAGGTGAATTTGTTGTTACCTAAGCAACCCTTAAAGCTTTAGTGTTTTAACGGCCCTTTTTAGAATCTGCGTCTCTAATAGGTCTATTATTGTATTCAATTTGGAGTCGTTTATGGCTATCTCTTAAAGCACTCGTGATTTAATAGATCTCTAAGAAAATTTTTATCAATATTTCAGTGTATTATTGACATTTACACCAAAAAACTTCCAATATTAATGTTCAAACTCTACTTTTTAGCATATGTTGCAGATGTAGTTGCATCCATTACGTTGAATTACCAATTAATACAAAATTCCCTAGAATTTGAAAATCTAATTTTTTAATTTAAAAATTAAAACAAGGGTGCAAATTCTAAAAAATAACATAAAAAAGCTCGTTTTAAAGGGGCATTGGTGCACTCGTCCTATACAAAACTCCCCTACGGGTCGTTTTCTACACTTGGGACTCGTGCGCCAAATCAACCCTTATAAAACTCGTTCTTTAATATACTATTTTCGCACGCATTTAAGTGTCAAAAACAGGGATTATGATTCAGGTATAATAAAAAATATTTTTTGCAACGAAAACTTATTGCTTAGCAATTAGACGAGAAAAATTGGCACGATAAAAGCACGACGGCCGTAGGCCGGAGTTGATTTTATCTTGCCAATTTTTCGAATATATACAGTGAGCGGCAAAAGTATGGAATAAATTCCTTAAAAATTAAACAAAATTTTTTTCAAAAAAATCTTTGCACAAGTCAATTTTACTTTATAAAAATACATATTCTAATACAAAACAAAATTCCAAGCAGTTATTTGTTTTCGAGTTATGACGTCATCGATAGTTTTTTTAAATGGAAACCCCCCTATTTTTTTCTTGATTCTGATAGCCTCTTTAATTGTATAAATGACAGTATAAAAATTTTGTTATCTTACATAAGGAAATTTTTGAGAAAAAAAATAATAAAGTTGGAAAAAATAAATATTATAACGAACAAAAACAAGTCAAAAAATCAAGTAGGTAAATCAAACAGTCAAATGTTAGTGTCAATTTCATTCGTATGTGTTATTCGTTTTACAAAACG
This sequence comes from Tenebrio molitor, assembly GCF_963966145.1. Classification (NCBI taxonomy): domain Eukaryota; kingdom Metazoa; phylum Arthropoda; class Insecta; order Coleoptera; family Tenebrionidae; genus Tenebrio; species Tenebrio molitor. The sequence goes on along the minus strand of NC_091051.1, from coordinate 18,452,881 downwards.
TTTTCTAAAATGACTCATTTAACAGAAACACAACGTATAGAAATTTTAATTTTGATTGGGTGCTGGGATAAAACTAAAACAGGGGGAATTTCTTCATAAACTTGCTTATTGTCAACAAGCTGGGGGATGGCAATTCGAACATTTAATTCCATAATTTTAAATACTTACTAACACAGTTTTTGACTTGTTTTTGTTCGTTATAAAATTTAATTTTTCCAAATTTATTTTTTTTTTCTCAAAAATTTCCTGATGTAAGGTAACAAAATGTTCATACTGGCATTTAGACAATTAAAGGGGCTATCAGAATCAAGAAAAAAAATTGAGGGTTTCCATTTAAAAAAAATTTCGATGACGTCATAACTCGAAAACAAATGACTGTTTGGAATTTTATTTTGCATTAAAATATGTATTTTTATAAACTAAAATTGACCGGTCCAAACATTTTTTTGAAAAAAATTTTGTTTAATTTTTAATGAATTTATTCCATACTTTTGCCGCTCACTGTAGACCACCGCCGTCTTGATGATTGACATATTTCACTATACATCTGCCTGGGCGAAGCTTTAGTGCCTGTGATCTCCACGGCGCCACTTTAGGGGGGAATGTCACTAAAAAATCATAACCTCATAAACAAATGTTATGAATTCAGTGAAGTTGTCAAAATGCAGTGTCAAAGACTCAAAGAGTGTCGCAGTTTAAAAGTAGCTTTAATAACAACAATTTTATTAATTTTGTTGATGCTAGTTCTGTGTGATGTTTCTGGTTTTTAGCATTTTGCTGTTAGTGTTTATGAACTGGCTTTTTTATCATATTAGAACCGATATTGCGGTAAATGCAGCAACAACAAATTCCTATTTCTAGATTAATATTAAAATTATAATCTCATTCTTGGATTTGCAGTACCTACATTATTTCCTAAGCGGGTCATTTCAGATAAAGATGGGCCCACAACAAAACAATTACCTATATTTGCTTAATTAATCCGTGCCATTCTTGGTGGAAATGAGTGGAAAGGATATTTTACGTTTTGTACAGTTTTGAATATAATATCATTTTGGGCAAATTATTATTCTATGAATTTGCACTCGCCACTGACCGAGATATTTTCAAAAAACGCGGCGCCGAAACTTTGTCCCTCCCGCACAACCGAACCAGTGCGCAACATTTTGCTTTTGCTATGTAGAATATCCAAACTGTAATTACAATTAAAGTAATGTACCTATCATTTATTACTGGACAACTATGCATGACTGCATGCATCATGCAGATACATGTGTGTGGACTGCATCTTGGACTGCATGTCAAAATTGTCACGATGCACATGACGATGTGATAGCATGACAGTTAGTTGCTTACAGCAACCCCCGAAATCAACCCTAAACGTCAGAATCATGAGAACATAGGATTTTTCGGTCTACGCCCAGGCCGCTATAGACACTCTGACTATCTAGCAGGTCGTGGTACAAAGTGTCTATAAAAGAACATATATCAAGAGTCCTGTGGAATTGTGCGGCTCTATATTTTTTTTGGTCGAACTATGTCGAGCTGTTGAAGCTGGCAAATTAGACGTCAAATGACAAATGTCAAATTATTAATTAAATCTTAGCGTCAGTTGTGAGTTCGGCGTCTTAGTCGTTTTACTTTTGAATTGTGATTCTCTGCAACACTCTTTATCAAGACTAAAACGTTTTTCCACATAAGTGTGAACTGTGAATAATACCAAAAACAAGTTAGGAGGTCGCGAAGGTAAGACATTTAGCAATCTTTTCACTAAACCGCAATGGTTTTATCGCTAGAGCAAAACACCTTCATTGTGATGTCGTATTACTGAAATGGTACCCTGCAGAATGGAGAGTGGGTGTATTCTATAAATGCTTGCAAGGAAGAATTTTTCGGAAAATTTTCAAATGACAACATCGTGGAAGCAAATTTAATTCCACACATCAGAAGGATTCTGGATAGATTTGTGGCAACTGGAAGTGTTGATTGAACTTTGGTAAAAATGTAGGAAGACCCTCAGTGAATGAAGAAATTGTCGAAGATTTACGGCAACGAATGGAACAAAACTCAAAAAAATCCCTCAGGAAGTTATCACTTCAGGCTGATGTACGACTCTCCACTTGTCAGAATATTGTTAGAAAAAACCTGAACTTCTATCCATACAAAATTACAACACTTCAAGAACTTCGACCAGATAATTCTGAGAGCCGCTTAGAATACTGCAATTGGTTTTTAAACAATTTGAACGTTGACAGGTTCGTAATTATAAACTGAATTAAACAATTTTAATATTAACTTTGCTTGCAGATTATTAGACATTAGTTTTTTTTTTTTTGGACGAAGCACAAAACTAGGATAATTGGAGTTCAGAAAATCCACATGAATTTGTAGAAACTTGATTGGAGTATGGATTGCTGCCTCAGGAAGGCCTTTAATTGCTTTTATTGTAAAAATCAAAGAACCTGTCATTAATGAAGTTACATAACCTCTGTTTTTCTATTTAGTACCACAATATGCTACAAAGCGGCAAAAATCAAATGTATTCGAGTTCCACAGGACTCTTGATATATGTTCTTTTATAGACACTCTGTACTATGGCGGCCAAAAAATTTTGGCCGTCACTTTCTTGACATTCAAGTAAAGTGTAAATAAACCTTTAGGAATCGTAACCCCACTTTCGATTCTTGTTATTTTGACAATCAATTTAAACTGTTTGAAGCTCAGATATTCCAAAAATCCGACCTGAATGAACAAAATTAGAGCTGTTGATGTATTTCTCATTTTATAATCATTTAATAACAGTACTTTTATTTTGTTTAGGTTGGTACTAAAACCAACGAGTAGATGTAACTAAGGAAAAACCTGGTATACGCCATAGACACTAACTTGAAACTTGTAGATTGTAAAACAACACGTTCACGTTTGAATAAACAGTTTTAGCTTTTAAATCAAAACAGTCGGCCTTATTAGAAAATCCCAACAGGTTATGGGCTACAGTGCGTATTAAAAAGAAAGTGCACTAACGGGAAAATATAATTTGGCGTACTGGTTGAAGTAATCTCCGCAAGTCCAATTTTGAGGTTAAGGAATCCACGAGGTGAACCAAAGAAGAAACAATGGATTCGTCAAGAATAATTAACGTTGGACTATTGGAAGGGAAAGCAAATTGGACTACGTGGAAATACAAAATTTCCGTCTGTCTACGAGGAGTCTCCGGAGCAATGGATGTTGTCCAAGGCAGGTTAGTGGCACCTAATACACTACAAGAAGATGCTACCGCTGCCCAAACAGCGACGTACAAAAGTGCATTAGAAGTATTCAATAAAGCAGACAGCAATGCCTTGATTATCTTAACCACGAACATGTTAGATGAAACGTTGAAGAAGATAATGCGATTCACGACGTCGCGAGAAGTATGGCTGGAACTTCACAAGTTGTTTGACGGCGTTTCTGAGGACAAAGTCTACAACCTCTGCTTACAATTCTTTGGATTTAAGAGGAATCCTGAAGTTGACATCGCATCACATATTTCAAAATTGAAAACACTATGGAGCGAGTTGAAGCAGGAGATGATGAAAGATGAAGCGAACCTGGAACTACCAGACTTATTTCTGATCTGTAAAATTCTGGGAACACTACCAGATGACTATTTTTCATTCAAGTCTAGCTGGATGTTAATGTCAAAAAGTGACAGAACAGTCGATAATCTGACAAATCAATTGTGTGCATATGAACGAGCCTTAGGGACCAAGGAGGACGAATCTTCTGATCAGAAAGCTCTGGTTGTGAACTCGTCGAAGCAGGCATCGCAGCAAGCGAATGTAGTCGATTCCAAGAAGAAAAAGAAGCTGATTTGTCATTATTGTAAGAAGCCAAATCACACCGTGAAAGTGTGTAGAAAGTGGATAGCTGATGGCAGGCCACCGAAATCGAGCAATCCGGAACCAGGTACGAACATGACACTCGTTTCTATTACATCAACTGTGATGAATTCTGAAAGCAGTAATAAAGACTGGTATGTAGATAATGGCGCGACAAGTCATATCACAAATGACAAAAATTCGTTCAGAACACTTGAACCATTTTCAACAACACATTCAGTAACCACAGCGAATGGTGAGAAAATTGAAGCCATTGGAAAAGGTACAGTGGAGATTGAAGCAGCAGTTGGAGGAAGATGGAACAAAATCACTCTGACAGATGTTTGGTGCGTTCCAAGTATTCAGAAGAATTTGTTCTCCGTTCTTGCAGCACAAGATAAACGTCAAAATAGCGAGTTCATCTCAACCACAGAAACTTTCAATTTCAAAGTCGACGGATTAGTCCAGCTGATAGGAGTTCGTGATCGATTTGGAGGACTTTATAAGTTGGCCGTGAGAAGTACGAAAACCAGCTCACTCGATGAAGTCAATGTCACAGGTACAAATAATCTCTTGCAGCTATATCATGAGAGATTCGGACATCAGAATAAGCGCCATGTGAAGTCGCTACTGAGCAAGGAGCTGAACATCAAAGTGGAAATGGACAGTGAACTGTGTGAAGGCTGTATGTACGGAAAAGCTCATCGCCTACCATTTGGCACTAGAACGAAGACAACAAAAGCAGGAGAGCGAGTTCACACAGATGTATGCGGACCATTTCAGGAATCGATGTCAGGATTTAAATATTTTGTGCTCTTCAAGGACGATTACACAAAATTCAGGACGATTTATTTCTTGAAAGAAAAATCAGAAGTTGCAGAGAAGCTGAGTCAGTTTTTAGCTGAAACAAAAACTGTTGGACATGTGATCAAAGAACTTCTGAGTGACAATGGGAAGGAGTTTGACAACAAGGACGTTAGAAGTATGCTTCAAAAGGAAGGTATTATTCAACGTCTAACGATGCCATACACCCCACAACAAAACGGCTGTAGCGAAAGAGAGAATCGCACAGTCGTCGAAACAGCAAGGGCAATTATGCATGCCCACGGAAACATTCCGCAGACACTCTGGGCTGAAATAGTTCGTTCAGCGAACTACATCTTGAATCGCACGGGACCTTCAAACGTGCCAGGAACATCTCCATATGAACTGTGGTACGGTAAGAAACCGGGACTGAAACACTTACGTGTAATAGGCTCCACTTGCTATGTTCATGTTCCGAAGCAAACCAGAAAAAAGATGGACCCAAAAGCCACTAAAGGTATTCTCATTGGCTACGATCATGATGACGGATACAGGATCTTCGACAAAGAGGAATGCAAACTCATTAGATCACGAGATGTCGTATTTGAAGAGAAAACGCTTGAGCACACGAAAAGTGTGATTATTCCAGAAGATGATTCAACGTCTAAACAGGAAATTCAAGCTGATCGCGATGATGAACTCACCGATGACGATGAAGAGGAGCAGGAAACCGAAGATACGTCAATTTCTGGAACTTCCGAGTCAGATTGCGAGCACAACGCCGACAGGACCACACGATGTCTACGGAACAGATCGACTCTGAAAGCGCCAGAGAAACTGCAAGACTACGTGATGCATCTTGCAACGTCACTTGAGGAACCAGAAACTTACGGCGAGGCCATGAAGTCGGATCAAAAGGATTACTGGAAAGAAGCCATGGACCGTGAAATGAAGGCTCTTCAAGAAAACGAGACTTGGGAGCTAGTGGACTTACCTCAAGGAAAAAGGGCTATTTCAAACAAATGGGTCTACAAAGTGAAAACCAACGCCGATGGATCAATCGATAAGTTCAAGGCGAGACTGGTCATCAAGGGCTATTCACAGCAAAGAGGAATTGACTATGACGAAACTTTCAGTCCAGTAGCCAGGAAGTCTACTATTCGAACGCTACTCAGTGTTGCCGCAAATGAAGGTATGAAACTTGCACAGATTGACGTTTCAACGGCTTTTCTCTATGGTGACTTGAAGGAAACCATATACATGCAACAACCTGAAGGACACTGTGATGGATCTGGGAGAGTATGTCGACTAAAGAAAAGCTTGTATGGGCTGAAACAAGCCCCTCGTTGCTGGAATGAGAAGTTTAGCAATTACATCATTAAATTGGGTTTTCGAAGGAGCGAAGCGGATCCTTGTCTTTTTGTTAGGCAAACAGGCTCCACAAAAATGTTCTTCGTCCTTTATGTTGATGATGGTTTAATTGCAGCCAATGACGAACAGGAACTTCAACAATTTATCGATGACTTAGGACGAAAGTTCAAAATAACTGCTAAACCTGCGTCGTTTTTCCTGGGACTGGAAATCAATCGAGAAGAAGACGGCTCGGTGAGGGTGAGTCAAACCCACTACACCGAAAAACTGTTAGAACGATTCAACATGAGTAACTGCAAGGCAGTGACTACTCCAATCGTCAAGGACAACGACACAGAAGAAAGCTCTCGAAACTCCGAGTTTCCATACAGACAAGCCGTGGGAGCATTGATGTTCCTCATGTGTGGGACACGTCCGGATATTGCGTACGCACTCAGCGTGGTATCCAGAAATCTTGAGAATCCAACAGATCGAGACGTAGTTAGGGTCAAGAGGATTTTGCGGTACCTGAGAGGTACAACGAACTGTGGGCTTCTTTACAAGAACAACCAAGCAAAGGGGGTTTTTGAATGCTACAGCGATGCAGATCATGGTGGTGACCTTAGCACGGGGCGTTCGACCTCTGGTGTACTGTGCCTCCACTCTGGGGCCCCTATTTCCTGGATGAGCCAAAGACAATCTTCCGTTGCCATATCCACAACTGAAGCTGAAGTTGTAGCTGCCAGCGAAGCTGCCAGGGAGATCATCTGGATCAAGAGGATTTTAACTGAACTGGACCAATTGAAAGCAACACCTACATTACAAATCGACAATGAAGCTGCTATTCGACTTGCCCAGAATCCCGAGTTCCATCGAAGAACGAAGCATATTCGTATCAGACATTTTTTTGTTCGCGAATTAGTAACTGCTGGAGAGATTATGGTTTCAAAAGTAGATTCTGAAAAACAGCTCGCGGACATATTAACAAAACCATTGTTTTCAACCCGATTTAGAGATTTGTGTAACGACATGGGAATCTGTAAGTTATTAAATAAGGGAGAGTGTTGATGTATTTCTCATTTTATAATTATTTAATAACAGTACTTTTATTTTGTTTAGGTTGGTACTAAAACCAACGAGTAGATGTAACTAAGGAAAAACCTGGTATACGCCATAGACACTAACTTGAAACTTGTAGATTGTAAAACAACACGTTCACGTTTGAATAAACAGTTTTAGCTTTTAAATCAAAACAGTCGGCCTTATTAGAAAATCCCAACATTTGCAATTAATACAAAATTTCCTAGAATTTGAAAATTTAATTTTTTTATTTAAAAATTAAAACAAGGGTGCAAATAACATAAAAAACTTGTTTTATAAGGGCATTGGCGCACTCGTTCCATACAAAACTCCCCTACGGGTCGTTTTCTACACCTGGAACTCGTGCGCCAAATCAACCCTTATAAAACTCGTTCTTTAATATACTATTCTTAATTGACAGACAATGACGGCCAAAATTTTTTGGCCGGCATAGTACTATCGCGGCCAAAATACTTTGGTCGTCAATGTGACATAAATGACATTCAATTGTAAAGCAAACTTTTGGATGTTTAACCTTATTTTTTACTACTGTCAAAATTATTTTAATCTATCAGTGTCATACGGGTGGGGTAAATCCCAGCTGCGGAGGCAGGGTCCAAAAGCAAAAGATCAACATAGTCGCGGTTTAGACAACCTTCAGAAGCAAGTAAGACGATTCTATATTTATCAAAAGCTGAAGGTGCCAAATTTTTGACAAGAATAATTTGAAATTGTCATGTATATTGACATTAATACTTGATTTACATTTGAAGTGTCAAAAATTGACGACCAAAGTATTTTGGCCGCGATAGTACCTAGCCCTTAGTTAGGCGCACGGGGTTACCACGATCCCAAGCATTATTAATTTCAGTGTATCAATAAAGGCACAAAAAGGCCAGAAAATCATAGTTTGGATTGAATATTTTCCATAAAAGTACACTTTTAAAGTAATTTTAAATGACTAATGCCATAAAAGTGCTGTTGCAAATGGAATATGATTTTTTGCAACTTGAGTCAACTTTAGGTCTGTGAATTCACGTAATCTTCTAGAACTTTGAGAAATGTAAGTTGCATCGATCACTACAAAGCAGCGATTATTGTTTTTTTTTCTAAAAAATAATTGTCCCATTTGCACCCCATGCGACCAATTGTGCGACTTTAACGGAGTAAGGTATTTCCCTTCATTTTCGGTAATTTCAGTGTTTCAATGAGTCAAGTCGACAAAATAGCATTGTAAAGCTCAAAAAAAAATACCTTTATGTAATTTTATATGGATGAAGACCGACAAAGGTCAAAAGACAATATGAGAATTTAATGGGAAGTTCGTCTAATTTTACAGAGAAAAAGACCATTTTTGCCAAAACCCCTGAAGTATAGATTAGAAAGTACATCCGCAGAAGAAAAACTGAACCTAACAGAACGGACTCTCTTCTGAAACTGTTAATGTATGTATCTACTGTCCACGCTTTTAAGACGATGTTGGACAGTAATTAATTTACATCTGCGTCTTAAATTAACCAAAGTTTTTTGCGTTATAGGTTAATCCTCCGCAATTATTATTTTTTTAATAAAATTATGCTATTTCTGAGTGTTGCATTTTCCATTATAAGTAGTATAATTATATGCTTTGCCGGAAAAGTCAAAACATATCCACTACAATGACGACCTGCGTTTGTAGAAGAGACAGAAAGCCACGACCTGCTTGACCACAATTTTTTTACACTTGTCACCGGGGTCGGTGATCTTCGACGGGGACGGCAGCGATTCTTCTCCGGGACGATGAAGCTGGGGGACCAGGACGCCAGGCGCCCTGGGCAGCTGGATCGCCGAAGAAGAATTGTCTTTTTGTTTGCGCTGGGACAGAGCTTTTTGCCTAACGGAGTTCAAATCGCTCTGAGAATGCACGGTAAATAAAACGACACGTCTGTCTCGAGACGGTCGAGAGAAATGAGGCCGATGCATCGGTTCGGTTGCGACCGCTTCTAGATATATATCGGCGAGTAAGTCTATCTCGGGAGCCGATTGGTCGGTTGACCCTAGGGGCGGTCCTACCGTTGCGTTGGTACTAGAGATTGGCCAGTCGCATTGGACCACGCTCTAACACACTCTATATTTGTAATTGGTACCATAAAATTGGCTAGTTAATGTCATAACTATACAAGTTAAAAGATAAAACATTTTACTGTTGAGTATATAATTTACTAAAATATATTATTTACCAAATAATGGTTACTTGCTGACTGAATCCAAAAAATTAATAGTAAAATTAGAAATTGTACAAGGAAAACTCAATAAGAATATATATCATCATTGGTGTACCGATTCAAATAAAGCTATCCATCCTGTTCCGCCATTATTTGATGAGGATTGATATGTTACTGTTAAACGTGAATTGGAATACAATACAGCTGGATTATCCTGAAAAGACAAAAGTTAAAAATATTTCAAATAAATTGTCAATAATATACTTCTTTGCAGAACTTATGATCGTTAGAACTATCCTTGTCATAAGTGGTCACTTTGACGTAGTTATTCTTACAATCTCCCTGAATATCAAAAACTGAAACAACGTTTAAGTGCAGAAGTGATTTTCGCAAAAAAAAAACAACCTACCTGAAAACTTAATTGCGACTCTCATACCAATTGGAACTCGAACATCCCATACACACGGAGTACTACCTTTGTACCCTAAGGGATAGGACGGGCTACTAAAGGTCCCCTTATAGTTATATAAAGTACCGCCACATCCTCGACCCTTATCCGATGAAGTATACACTACATCGAAATGCGACGGTAACTTGAATCCCATCTTGTTCCAAGAGTGTATCCACAATTTGTTCTTTGTTGAAAACACTGGGTTTGGGATAGCGTAACCACAAGATTTTTGCAACAAATTAGCCGAATGATCTGCACCATCTCGTATCTCCACCCCAACTTGATCGCATCCGCTGGATTGATAAAGCACGAAATTGTTGAAGAACAACGAAATTGTATAATTTTCAGGCACGATGATGGTCTGGTAGCAATTTTCACTGAAGGTATTAACAATGCGGCCTTGTAATGAAGTGAAATTTCTGTTACATCCTGTCAATTAATTTTGTTAAATTAAAAACAAACATTATTTCTTGACACTAATTACCAATTGTTTGATATTCAATTTTAAAGCCTTTTCCACGATTTCGATCGATATTACCGCTTGTAAATTTGATCAAAAGGATGTTCAGACCAGAGTAGTAGTCAAAGGGCTTGTCAGATTTTCCACAGAAATGATGATCACCCGGCATTAAGCTGAACCTCTGTAAAAAATATTCCACTATCTTTTACGCATTTTTGTAACCTGTGAACTTACGGAAAAGTCTGCTGTTACTTTTCTGTTACCGGAAAATGTGAAGGACGGTCCTAGATCATTACTCAAGACATTGGTGTTCTAAAAAATTGTTAAACGAAATTATTATCCAAAACTTAGTAGAACTAAAATGTAAATTTAATAGGTAAATAGATATATAAGGGCCGGTTTCATCAACTCCAGTTAAAGTTAACTGTAGGTTAAAAATTTTAACTTACTTACTTTAGTTACCTATTGTTATAACAATGTTTTCGTATATTTTAATCTGTAGTTAAATTTAACTGACGTTGGTGAAACCGGCCCATAGTCTATAGCAGTATAGCAGTATATTATTCAACGAGTTCTTGTGTAAATTGGGCTGTTTATATAAAGAGCCCAATTTACATACGAACGAGTTGAATACGACGTTTCTTTGTTCGACGAGCTCCTGAAAGGCTCCAAATCGCTTAAAATCTTTAAAATTAGCTTGACGTTTCGTTTTGACAAGTTATGACATGTTATAAAAATCCGTTCACACAGGAGAAAATTCTCAAATTCTGAGTGTCGAACAAAATTTTTTTTTCGCAATCTAGAATCAAAAATAAATATTTGCGCCACCGATTTTATTTAAACATGCAAAATAATATTGGCTGAATTATAAACTTTTTTCCTCTTCATGACAGCATCTTGTACTGTTATAATCCATAACAGATCTGCTGTCATCCTTAACAGAGTTTTGTTATTTCGTGGTTTTCATAATAACTGACATGGATTCGATGGTCTTACTGGGCTTGATCGTTTTTGATTGATTTCAACTAATATCTATAGAGTAATGAGTTAATTACCAAATCATCGACAATTTCAACCCTATCTTCTTTACAAATATTGGTGACAACGTGTTGATTATTTTCTTCGTTCAGTTCAAAGTCGACGAAATGCACAACAAACTTTCTTGGAGCTGTCAACACCCACAGACATCTTAAGTCGCTTGGATATTTATTCGGATATCCGGGAGACGTCACTGTTTGAATTTGGTCAGATACATTCAAAAATACTGGACCACAAATCGCTACGAAACTCATGATTAATCGTAGTACCTAATCATTTGTGTCGTTTTACTCACTGTTTACTGGAGTTAAAATTACTTTGAAAGCTTTAGAGTTGCTTCCTCTTGTGTGCAGCCTTATTCCAAGTGAATTACTGATACTCGATAGTTGTCTTGCAAAGTTCGTACTCGTAATGCCACAGAATTTCTCGATTATTTCCGATGCGGCTGGATGTCCGTCGGTGATCTTAAAATATTTCAAAGCGTACAAAATATCCTTTTGACAGTATAAATGTTTACCTGCAAAGAACCGCAGCTACAATTTGTTGTAGTGTGGTTCCCGAGGGGACACGTGGCTGGTAAATTTAACTCATCGAAACGTATTTTGATACTGGTACCAACATCAGACTGAATCAACCAAGAACAATCCATGTCAGGCAGATTAGGTGCTGTTAATGTCATGCTCTTGTTAAGGTAGACTTTTCCACCGCAACCTGCTGCAGTCCCTGAAAATTATTGTATTATTTGGAGATTTATCATCGATAGTAAGTAGTACCATCAGAAAAGATAACTTCTGCTTGAAACCCGGTGTGGTTCAGTGTACGGTCAGTCCTCATACTTATCACAACTGCATTGCTTTCTGACGTAATTACGGGGAGATTCTTGCTCAAGTCGCCGCACAAATTCGCGATTCTCTTCGACCTAAGAATGGTACTACCTTCGAAAATTTCAACGTTGTCGAAGTAACAGTTCCGTCTGTATTCGAAGTGAAATTGTTGGAACCGAATGACGATATTCTTCTTCGGTGGGGCTGTTATATTCCACACGCAAGATATATAACCCTGATACAATCCTGGATGCCTAGCCCTGTTCATGGCAGGAGTCGATATTGAGGTTGGAGAGTCTATATCACCACCACAGTCTGAAACATAGGCGTGAATTTTTATAGCCAGGTAGTTGTTGAGAGACGTTACTATCAAGTTGATACGAGAATTTATAGCCTGTTTTTTGCACCCAGTTGTCAGTGAAAAATTGAATGAAGATTGTACTGCTTAACCGAATTTCGGGTGGAGACTTCTGACCGCAGAAAACTTGATTGTAGAGTGGGTGTCTCCTAAAATTGCCTCTACGCCATATATTTGTCACTGTTAGATTGTCGTACATGCATCTGGATCCAGCTAGAAGTTTTTAATTTTCGATAAAGATGGTTACATACAAAGGATTTGTGTCTGTCAAGTCTCTTGTGAGTAATGGTGACAAAATTATCTCATATCTTTATTTATGCTAAAACTTACTTCCTTCTAAATCAAAATGATAGAATTTGACATTTACAAAATATGATTCTTTGATGCCACTAATATTGTACTGACAATTCATATTCTTGCCATAAGGCAATGGATATCCAGGACTCACAATAAACTTCTCCGTTTTATCCGCGGTAAAGCTACCACCACAGTTCCATTCCCATCGTATCTAAAAACGTAGTTTTTTGAAAACTTGCCTAAAATAAAAAATGTTCAATAGCTACCTACCCTGAATCCTTTACCAGTGATTTTTTCGTTGCTTCTGAACAAAAGCTTAACTCTATTGCTGGTTGAATTTAATGTGTTTGGGACATCACGTCCACATTTTTTTCCTAAAGAAACCCATCCATTATCCTTCCAATCCCATATTTCTAGGAAATCATTCTCACAGTTCTCGCTTTGTTCTATTTGAAATCTGTTGGTGAAGATGAGACCGAGATGGTATCCGTCATCGCTTCTCAGTTCCCACAAACATTCAGCATTATTTGGATAATCATTGGGAAACGAAGGAGACTGGATAATTCTAGTGCGATCATGGTACACCCCGCCGCAACCTGCAAAACGTGACTGTAGCGTCATTGTCAAGGAGTGTAAAGAAAGACGCTACCTTGTATTTTAGGTTCATATTTGAAACTGAATCCTTTACTGTTCGAGGTTTGATCAAATTTATAATTAATCCATAAAGTGTTACTTTGAGAGCTCAGTGGTTCTGGCAGGTTACTTTGACAATATCTGTCTATTTTAGGACTCTTTGGTGAATTTCCATTGAAGATATCTAAATAACTTTTTTCGCAGTCATTTCCTAGATCGAGGGCATCAAACGTCAAAAGGATCGTTTGATCTTTAGGTAATTGTATGAGCCAGCTGCATTCCATGGATTTTGAGTATTTATTCGGGTACCCGGGACTTTTGATACTTCCAGTTTCACTAGTGATTATTCCTCCACATTTATAAGTGTTGAAGGAGATTGTATAATTTAGTTGATATCGAGAAGAGAACTGTAACGTCTACAAACACCAGCAAATGATAAATAGACACAGTTGAATGCATGAAAAAGAAAATTTTTATATATAGAACTATTATACAGGGTGTTATTGAAAGTTGTACAGATATTTTAACCACGAGAACTCGGAAAAATTGTTTAAAAAATTCTATGTCAAACAATAAAATGACGTTTATTTTTTGAGCTACAATTTTTTTAAATTGCTTTTAGTTTTCTACGTTGTCCTACAACCCTGTAGGTAAAATTTCGGCACATTTTAAAAATACACCCTGTATATCATGTTTTATAAAATGTACGCCAATGCGAAGTAACCTATAGGAAATATGCTTTAAAACAAGGAAACCGCATTGGTGTACGTTTTATAAAATATGATATACAGGGTGTAATTTTAAAATGTGCCGAAATTTTACCTACGACGTTGTTTGACAACGTAAAAGACTAAGAGCATTTAAAAAAAAATGTAGCTCAAAAAATAAATGTCATTTTATTTTTTGACATAGAATTTTTTAGATATTTTTTCCGAGCCAGTAGCTCGTGGTTGAAATATCCGTACAACTTTCAATCACACTCTGTATAACTATACAGGGTGCGTCTACTTAAACTTTATATTTGAATATCTTCGTTATTTTAAATGACTGCTCAATGATATTTAGTCTTAATAAAGGCTGCATTGCCCTCTTTACATAGGCACTACAAAAATTAACAAGGATCTGGACAGAAGAGGAATATTCAAGAAAAAAAATTAATGAAAAAAAAATATTTTCAGCATTTTCTAACATTATAACTTTTAACATGCATATCAAATGTTTCTGTGTAAATTTTCTGCCTAATATCATCCTAGTGCTTATTATTGACGAATAAATTAATGTTAAATAAAGACAATTTCCAGACTTCATTGACCAGTGTGTATTTACGTAAAAAAATACTTCACGGCTTACTGATTTACAAAAAAAAAACATAATTAATTTATTATTTGACAACGTCAAAGTAAAAAATCTTTGAAATAATCTTTTATACAAGATGTCGTTCTCACAGCAAGAGAAAATTAATATTATTTTTACGTATGGAGAGTGTCACCGGTGCTATCGAGCCACAGCAAGAATTCTTCAGGCCCGTCAAGAAAATGATAAATTTTCCGAAATGAATATCAGATAAATTGTAAACCTGTTTGAAGATATTGGCAGTGTTAAAGAATTGCCACGAGTAAGGGATGCACTCCCCAAAAATATTAACTTTCAAAATGCCGTTGTTGATTAGGTAACTGAAAATCCACACACAAGCACAAGAGCAGTAGCGGCTACACTGAATGTCTCACAAAGCACGATTATTAGAACTTTAAAGTCTTTGAAATTTCATCCATATGAAATGATCCTGCAACAAGAACTTCACTGAGGAGTTTTTATTCCAGAATTGAAAAGTGTGTGGAAGTTAATGGTCGAAATAAATTTTGAGCATCTAATTTAGTTATAATTATTTTGAGGACATTTTTTAAATTTTCTGTGCTGCTAATTGTGTTACATTGTTGAATTTATTGCAGATATTTTAATTGTTATTATTTAGTATGTGCTTAAATTATTTATTCACCTTCACCCCCTCTTTAAGCTTGACTTCCATAATTGCCACTTTTATAAATAAAAACAGAAAAATAAGGAGGGTACCGGCTACCGGGTACCCCATGATTCATTGTTTAAAAAATAAAATTAATAACATTTGAATTCGTTTTATTGAAAACTTACTTTAAAATAGTTTAGTAAATTTTTCCAGAGAAGACTGATCCCTAGGATGCAGACGTACCTACAACGGAGTTTGTACATACATACCCATTTGAATTTTTATTGTATTTTACCGAATAGTTCAGTAGTAAAAGAATTTTAAATAAGATAACAATGCCCCGTCAAATTGACGTATCTAAATTATTTGCTGAAAAATGAGTCATCTGTGAAACAAATTCGTAACAACTTTTTACGCATAAACTCTGTTTTGAACACAGCTGGAAAATTAGTTCTTTTTAACACTAATTTATTGCGTAGTCATCAGTAAAAGTGTAATAAAAACAATACAGGGAGATACAGAGACCACAGCTGAATATGTTATACTCCGTAATCTGAGAAAAAGCCAAAAAAAAATAAAATTTACTGCGGTTATTTTTCAAATAACTCTGTATCCTTGCAAGTTTCGTTAACTTTTGTTAAGCACATGTCAAGAGGTCATTGAGAAATATAATATTGCTAAATATTGTTTACCTTAATTGATAATTAAAAAAGATATTCGGATATAAAGTTTTAGTAGACGCACCCTGTATACCGGGTATCAACGACCAAACCTAGCCATAGGCACATTACACATATTAAAATAATGTATGAGTCGCTATGAAATATATTATTGTGTAATGTCATATTGACAGCTATAAGTAGAAATACTTTTGAAATTTGGAAAAGGAAAGAACGATCACAAAGCAGTATTATGCTCAATTAGTGGGCAAATTTGACGAAACAATAATATGTTTCATAGCAACTCATATATTATTTTAATATGTGTAATGTGCCTATGGCCAGGTTTGGTGGTTGATACCCGGTATACGTATAATAGAACTATTTACATTTTTATTTCAAGCCCGATTTATTCTACAGGGTGATCCAAATTTTTTTTAATGCTCTAGCAACTTTATTTCTTCTCCGATTTCAATAAGCGATACATCAAATGAAAAGGCGTTTAAGGGACTATGAACTGCCATATAATGTTTATTTTTTAAAGAACCAGTTTAAGTGGGGTGATATTTAACTTTCTTATTTTAAATTGTGACATATGTTTTTCATTACTTATTTTTAAAGTCACTATTTTTCTGTATAAAAATATTATTTGTTTTTTGAAAAGTTTTGAAGAAATAAAAATGTTTAATAAACAATAATTGAGACATTTTAATGAATAATGACACAGCGAATAAAATCAAGTTGCTTTGTGAGACCTGTCAGCTAGAGGTAATCGTGAGTAAAAATGAATATACCTTTGAAGAAATGACCGACATGCTACATGTCAGATCTGAACTCCATTCGAGGTATGGAAACAGCGTAAGCTTGTCAAATTCTTTGCGTAACAAATGCTCTAGCAACTTGATTTTATTCGCTTTTCCATTAAAATGTCTCAATTATTATTTATTAAACATTTTTATTTCTTCAAAACTTTTCAAAAAACAAATAATATTTTTATACAGCAATGTTTAGAAAAATAGTGACTTTAAAAATAAGTAATGAAAAACATGTCACAATTTAAAAAAGAAAGTTAAATATCACCCCACTTAAACTGCTTATTTAAAAAATAAATATTATATGGCAGTTCATAGTCCCTTAAACGCCTTTTCATTTTGATATATCGCTTATTGAAATCGGACAAGAAATAAAGTTGCTAGAGCATTTAAATTTTTTTTTTTGTATCAGCCTGTATATACTGACCTGTAACTTCACATTAGGATATGGCGACCTAATAATAGTTGTTTTGGTAGGCATACAGTTTATCATTTCAATATCATTCTTTTCATCTTCTAAAAGTAATTTCAAATTATTTTTGTACACAAATATAGTGTTTTATAATAAACCTGTCGTCACTTTAATAAAGCCATAATACGTATTGCAAAATGTTTTTGTTCCTGGCTTGGTTGCATTAGTTACTACGGTTACGGTCATTGCTAGAGTAGTACCCGGAGAAGGTGGTCTGTTGCGGTCATACGAACAGTAATAGGCGAAATTTACTTTAGGTTGAGTTATCACACCATTGTCTTGATTTAAGTCTCCTTCACACGCTAGAAATATACACAAGTATTATGTTCAAAGGTACTGCACAAGGAAATAAGCTATTTACCAGTTGGTTCATTTGACGTGAATTTTACTTTAAATCCGCGACCTGTTCTTCCTGGAGACCAATAAAAGACAAACATATGGTTTTCAGTAGACTCTACAATTTTATCAGTCGATGTGATTTTTTTGATAAATCCTTTATGATGTTCATAATTGTAAATCGACAGTCCGGTTACCCATGTCCCACTCAGTCTGTTGTCCAAGTCTATATCTATAATTTTGAGAGTTACTCGCCGACCTTTAGGCACTTTTATAAACCAGCTACATCTTCTGTAGCTTTTGTGCGGAGCAGGATAATCTGGGGATTTGATGGTTCCCTCAGATGCCTCGATAGTACCACCACAAGCTAAAACGTTCATCATGAATGTCAAGCGATGACGAAATGATTTTTGTAATTACTCTCCAAACTTGCTTGAAATTCCAAAGAAAAACCGTTCAAGTTATGTTTTTGCACTTTGGTCGTGATGAAACGAACGACAGCCTCGTTTCCAGAAGTTTTTATCGAATCTGGCAGTTTTGAACCGCAGTAAGTGCCCAACACGCGTGCTGAAAATTACTGTTGTGAGCTGATTTTTAAATTGACTATTCTACCAACATTTGTTATCAAAGTTGTCCTCGTAAATAGTCACGTGATCACTGATGCAGTTATTATTTCCGGGCAAATCAATTTTCTTAAACTTTATGGTCATACTGTGATCTAGTGGGGACACTAGATGCCACGTGCAGTTTACACCGATGGGATATTTGCTGGGTCTGTTGAAAAATGGCGACTGGATCTGACCGATTCTAGCCCGTACAGTTCCACCACAATTAGCTGAAATAATTGATATAACTTGTGACAGTACTTGTATTGAATTTTACCCAAAGTTATTCTGGCTTTGAATCCATTGCTGGGATCATTCAATTCAGTATAAAACTTAACAAACATCATATTGTCTGTCGTAAACTGCGAATTAGGTACATCGCAATATTTGCCGATTACTTTGGAATGCTCGGTACCACCGTCTCTTAATTCTACATATTCTTTTGAGCACCTGCAAGAAAAATAATTATTCAAAAATAATGAGCTCCTATCCTGTCTCACTCACTGGTCAACGAAGGTCAGATCAAATCTATCGATAAAATCAATTCGAAGTACTTCACCAGGAGGTCCTCTGATCCTCCAAGAACATTCAACATGCGCAGGTGGTATGTTTGGATAATTTGGCGACATAATTATTGTACTATTGGCAAACGAAGTTAATGCAATTTCTCCACCACAAGAGTGACTCACTTCTCTATACCGCAATTCGAAATTCTGTTAAAACAAAACCAAGTAATAATTCAAACTCCTTAAGATCAATCAGTACCGCAACATTGTGAACTCCCGTGTATTTAAGGTATGCGTTGTTGCTGGTTGTTGTAAGCTTAGGAGGTAAAACTTCCCCACAGTATTTTCCCTGTCCTAGAATAGGTGAGTCTGGAAATTGACCATTTCGTATCTGAAAGACGAGATTGACTTTTCGAAACTTTGTCTGTTGTCATTTTACCATCAAATAATTACTGCAAGGTTTATTTGCCGGGGAGTGTATGAAGAAATTTAAAAATTCTATTTCGATTGTTCTTCCAGCACGAACCGTTATGTTCCATTGACACTAAAATTTTCTTAAAGTTATGTTACTAACGAGAAAATTTGTTTAATTACCTTTGTTAGGTATTTTGACCCGTAACCTATTCTTGTCTCATTATTGTAAACAATAAAGCCAGTTCGATCTCTCAAAATGCCTCCACAATCTGAAAAGTTTTATGAAAAAAAAAAGTTTAGCAAACTCCATTGACCCACCTTCTCTTACTATGGCTTCAAATCCAGTACGATTTCCGTAGCCGTCACTTTTAAAAACAACTTTCATCATATTTGACGATACAATCGGTGGTGATCTTGTGACATTTGCGTGACATGTTTTCAACAACGAAGTCCAATCCGCATTGATTTTTTTTTCAAAAATTTCCACGTAGTCTCCATAGCACCTCGACCCATAACCCGGTGTTAAATCCATTTCCCCGATGTACATTTTTATACTATTCATCTGAATTGTCGTAAACACCCATTCGCAGTTTTGGTTAGGACCGTACCCATTCGGAAAACCGGGAGATGAGATTTTGGTGTAATTCTTCAAACTGTTTATATTCAAGGGTTCGGAAGTACCACAAGTTTTTGCTGCAAATGTCAATGGTTGAAAGTTAGAAAATACAACATTTTTGAATTACTTACTTTTATTTGCTGAATTTTTGTTCGGAGCGTTAACGTTCACTTCTGTCCATTCCAGAATAAATCTTGTCAAAGACCTGGTTGAACTGTAGCCACTGAATTTAACGAGCATGATATTTGAAGAACTTCTTACGGCATCGGGTGTATCTGTACCACAGAAGGAACCCAAATTCGGTGTGTCGGAGTCGCCTCCGTCATAAACCTGTAAAGTCACTAAGGTTTAGATCTAGGAAAGTAGGGGTGTTGGATTTTATCGTGGGCAATGAGTCATATCTGCGCAAACTCAAGTAGGCGCTACAAACTCTCGTCTATTTGTATGTATTTGAATTTGAAAGTAGTCGACGTTTTCAGTTTTTATTTACAGATTTTTCACTGGTTTATCGCTCCGCCAAGAGGCAGATATGTCCAAGGTCACAGCCCATGAGATAATCCAACACCTCTACTATGGATGAGTCACTGACGTCAATTTCTGAGAAACACATGCCATCTCCATTTTCTACATATAATTCCTTGAAGGTTAATAGTATACGTTTTCCAAAATTCACAGATATTTTCCATGAAAAATCTCCGTAAAGTGGAAATTGTTGTGAGTATAGTGGAGAAACAATAGTACCCGACGGCCCACTGAGTTCATTATCATGATCTGAAAGTCACATGTTAAAACAAATAGCGTTTTGAAAGTAAAAAGGTAGCCTACTTAAAATATATTCTGCATAAAATCCTTTGGCTGATACTGTTGAAACGTCACCTTCCATTCGACTAGTTTTCAAATAAATCCAAAGACTTCCCACATTACTTATATTTGTTGGTAAATCTGTACCACAGAATGTTCCCAAAAGTTTTCCAGTACCGTTGTTTTGGCGTATTTCCAGATAATCGGTATTGCAATGATCGGACTCGAGCAGTTCAAAATAAACAAAACTAAGCGACACATGATTACCTGAAACAGTTTATTGTCGATAAAAACACACCCTGGTAGAAATTGTTTCACCTTCTGTGATCTCGATTGTCCATTCACATTCAGTTTCCATTGGATACTTCTTGGGGTAACCCGGAGACGCAAAGAATCCTTCTAGAGAAGTCAAAGTGCCTCCACAAACTAAGAAAGAAACTGTTAGGGAAGATCAACATCTAGAAGCGTACCAACCAGAATCGAAGACAGAATAAGTTGCGAAAAGGACAGAATTGTATTCAATGAGAATGTGCATCGCTGAACCGTCACTGGTCAACGTGGGTGGAATTTTTGTTCCACAATATTCGCCTAGGACAGGAGCATCAGGTGTTTCACCGTTGAAAATTCTTAAAGATTTGCTGTTCTCGTCACAGTAGCTGTTCATCGTATCTAAATGTGTTATTGTCAAGGATATATGCTTTGTCAAGTCTTTAGCTACTATTGTCCAGGAACAATTGGTTTCGTCGTAGTCCAAGTCGTGAGGATTTATTCGTATGATGCCTGTGGTGTCTGTTTCGATCCGCGCACCACAGTTCTGAAAGGTTACCAAGAGAATTGATAAACGAAACGAAAATACCAATGCTTACTTGTCGGTATTTTGCCAAGAACCCTTTGGCCACAGTAGCCGTGTCAGTCACCAATTCTAGGTACAATTTGTTTGTGGTCGATAAAAGAGTGTCATTGGGAGCCTTTTTGCCACAGATTTTAGCTAGCAGAGGATAGTCTTTGCTTGGACCGTCATAAACTTTCACGTAGCTGTTGTTGTTGAAAGAACAGTTGATATTTGGTTCGAACAGGTCGAAATCTTCGAATTTCAACGAAATCACATGTCCTTCGCCAACTTCGATTTCGTAGCCGCAAGTACTATTGATGTCATAGTTTTGGGGGTAATTTGGAGACATGATGCTAGCCTTATCCATAACATATTTCCCTCCACATTCTCGGGGAAAATTCAGAATTGTTAATAATTAGGGGATTTCTTTGTGGTGATTACTCACTAGTGGGTTTCGTTGTGTAGTTTGCATAAAACCCTAATCCTTGAACGGAGGTGTCTGCTCTAAATTTGACAAACATAAAGTTTCCGGAGCTTCTCAAAGTGAGGGGTTTGTTCTGGTGACAAACGGTTGCGATTTCTGGATAAGTTTCGTCTTCACCATTGTAGAGTTTGATGAAGTCCAAATGACAAAGATAAGTTTTTTCCACGTCCACTTTATGAAAGGTAATTTCTATTTGGTTTCCGTAGTCAACTTCTATTTTCCAGTTACACTCTACTGATGGAGGATACGCTTTGGGATAATTTGGAGAAGTGATGGTACCGTTGGGTTTCGTCAGGACGTCACCGCAACCTAAGTATTTCCAGATCTTTATTTAATACATTTAATAATGGTCAACGAACCGTCTATTTGCCACTCCAGTCTGAACCCGTTTCCATGTACGAGATTATCAGAAACGAAGTGAATTTTGGCATGATTTGAATTTAAAGAAATCAAGGAAGGAATCGTATCTCCACAATAAACTCCATATTTTTCAAACGGACCTTCTTCTTCATATTCTTCTACCGGCGTTATAAATAATACCTGAAGAATGATTTTTAGCTTTGGTAGGTAAGATGTGACGAAATGATACCTCTATAAAATCATAAATACACTTGTTGGAATTGTTGGTGGAATATGGAATGACTTTTTCTAAGTCAAAATGCGAGAACGATATATTGATTTTGTTCCTGTTTGCAACTTCAATTTCCCAATTGCAATTTACAGAAGTTGGATAAACATTGGGAAAGTTTGGACTCTCGATTACACCCCTGAATCCTTTCAGTGTGTTGTTGCAGACTGAAAAAATATGTAAGACGGTTGTTTTTTGCCCCAATCAAAAACTCACTTGTGGTGTATTGCAACTGAAATCCTCTCCCGGTACGACTTAGATCTGATCTAAATTTAACCGTCAAGCTATTAGAAGTAGACCGGATAAGATTGGGATTTGACGAACAAAACTTGCCCAAAGATTTTGAATTTAAAGCTGGACCGTCCAAAATCTAAAAATTCAACTTACTAAAATTTAAAATCGCTGGAAAATAACTACCTCGACGTAATCTAATGAACAGCTAGAGTGCTCCTCAAGGTCTAGATCAGAAAAGACCACTTGAATAAGTGACCCGGTGCTGATGGAAATCTTCCAAATGCACTCTGTGTTTATCGAGTACGGTTCTGGATAATTCGGAGATATTATAGATCCAGTTGGGCCGTTCAAAGAACCACCACATCCGGTAGCTGTCGCAGACCATGATATTTTAAAACCTTTCTCTGCTCTCGTCATGTCAGATCTGAAGCGGATGTAGACTTTGTTGGCGTGTGACGGTATCATTTTTGGTATGGTGTTTCCACAGTATCTTCCCAGCAAAGGTGACACCGAAGTTCCACCATTACTATAACGTTTGTTTTGAATATCACAAGAATCTAATACGCTCGCGTTGTTTACCGAATCTCCACCCAATCATATCTACAAACTGAATAACTTTCCAAACTGAAATCGATCACATTCAGCATAATTTGGTGTCCTGGCTTGACTTGAATCGTCCAAGTGCATTCCATATTGAGAGGGTAATTATTAGGATAACCTGGAGACTTGAGTGTGCCAGCATCCGTGTAGTAATTGCCTCCACACACTGCAAAACATGCGATACCAAGCAACAATCACGACCTTTAAACTCGACTCACCATCCTTTTCTGCAATGATGTTGTAAGTCGCAAGAAATCCTACCAGGTGGTACGTCCCATCAGTACGAAAGACAATTGTTACTAAATTTGAAGTACTGAGCAACATGGGTGGAGCAGTATGTCCGCAGTATTTTCCAATGGAATATCCGTGTCCGGTTTCCGTGTTGTTGTCAAAAATTTCGACGTAGTCATACATGCATTCGTAACTTTTCTCCAATTGGAAATTCATCCAAAGAATTTGAATCACATGACCAGGCGTAGCGGCAATTATCCATTTGCAAACTTGCCCCGGTGGATAAGAATTTGGATATTGCGGGGTAGAAAATGTGCCAGTATTGTTTTTCATTATACCACCACATCCTAGATTTTTTTATTAACATTCAACAGCACTTTCAGAGAACTCACCTTACCTAGACTAACCGTTGTGTAGTTTGCCTTAAATCCTCTGCCCCCGTTGTTACTGTCAGTTTGAAATCTAATCCAGAGATAATTATAACTGGAAACGATCAACGAAGGGATCCTGTCACAGTATGTTCCCAGCAAAGTCGAATTTTGATCATGTCCATCTCTTACCTAAGTTAATTCATAAATAATTGTTTCCTAATTATGTACTTCTAAATCTTACCTCCACAAAATCATAAATACAATCTGGAGACGAGTTTGTTTCCAGGTCTAGGTCAGTGAATTCCAGTTTAATAATTTTACCAAGAGGCTGAACTATCTCGTAGACGCACTCCAGCGAATTGGAATACCTGTTTGGATATCCTGGCGATTGTAACACACCAGATGAGTCGAAAAGGATACCACCACAAACTAAATTATGATCTTTAGAGGTGCAATTGAAACAACTAATACTTATTGTTACCTGTTTCATATTTTATAATAAATCCACCTTCAGATGTTGCCCAATCTGTAGTAAATACGATAAGTAAAGTATTGGTTTCGGTAACATAAGGTGAGGGTAAGTTAGAACCACAATATTTTCCTATTAGGGGAGCATCTACAGTACTGCCAGCGTACACCTAAAAATTTAATTAAATAAGAGCACACTTATAATATTTTGTTCCTACAGCAACATAATCGAATTGGCAGTTTTCTGAGTCTTCTATAGAAAATGACACGAAAGTAATTTTAATACGTGATTCTTGGGACAGTTGTATTTTGTATTCGCACTGAATATCGTTGGGATATCTTCCATCGAATGAAGGGGAACGTATTTCGCCTTGGTGTCCAGTGTAGACACCTCCACATCCTGGCATACCCTCGACAACGGAATACGTAATTTGAAATCCTGGATACGTCTGACTCGAGTCCGAATGAAAATGAATCAAGACTTCCGAACTGGGAGAATACTGCGGACTAGGATGTGATGTATTGCAGAATTTGGCAAACACTGGATCTTGAGGTTCGGTACCGGTAGCAAACTGCAAAAACTTGGTAGGTAATTAAACTGTTGGTGTTTGTTATCTGGGTATACCTCCAAGTAGTCGTGGTCACAATTGGAGTCGTTTCCTATCATCAGAGTGAAGAAATGAAAGAGTAGGCGTTTACCTGGGGGAGCTTGAAGCGGCCAATAACAATCTCTGTGCGTGATAAAAATGTAATATGATAGCATACTAAAGTAAAACAGTTTTACCGATTGTTTGGGTAAGTTCCAGGAGAACCTGGCGACTGAATTGTCCCGTGAGTGGTTACTTCTTTCAACTCTTCACCACAGACTAAAACAAATGAGAATAACTCCTGTGTAATCAGTTGAATGAGAATCTCACATGGTACTATGGAATTCCACGTTAGCTCGAAACCTCCACCTGAAACTGCCTGATCGGATCTAAACCAAAGGTAAACTATGTTATGGGTCGAAATTATAACCCCGCCATTTGGCAAATTGTTTCCACAGAACCTGCCGAAGGAACGTGCCAAGGTATTCTTTCCATCATGGATCTGACACAAGAGAAAGTCATTTACCAATTCATTTCAAAAATACGTTCTACCTGTAACCAGTCGTAACGACAAGAGTGCGAGTCTTCGACACTGAAGCGCTTAAATGTTATGTTGAGCACTTTGGTCACATTTGTCTCAATAGTCCAAGCACAGCTGATAAGATTTGCGTAGGTCTTGAAAACTCCGGATGGAAATGTCAACACACCAGTTTCTGTAGTTAATCGTCCACCGCAAGCTGTAAAGAAAATGGCAGTAATAATAATCTCTCTATAGGGAGCAGTTTCGATTTATTTTTGGGAAGAAACAAACTGTCAGTAGCATGTGAAATTTTTTTTATCGTACTAATGTGAATTACACAGGGTCATTATAAATGACTGTAGTCGAAGCAATAAGTCATGCCCATGTTATGAACTTTTTGCCGCTCTGTGGCGTGAACTGTCAATAGTGTCAACTGTGGTTGTTCACTTATTCACATTATTTTGATCATTTTCTTATGAAGCGGCAACCATAAATATTACATTCAGTTTTAACGTCAACAAGGATCACAGTCATTTATAATGACCGAAGCAAATGCTCAGTGGGTTTGGTTCAATTAACTTGCCTTGTTTCTCATTTTCACATCTTGATCCTGTGTACGAACTTGTACAACTACACCTGATCGACGCTCCAAAAATAGAGGTACAAGTGGCCCCATTTAAACAAGGATTTGAAGCACACAGATTTTTAAACGAATCGCAGTTTTTTCCTGTATATCGTCTGTAACAGTCGCAAGTGTAGTCATTAGTTCCGTTTAATCTGCAAGAACCGCGTCTGCAGGGATTTGGGTTGCAAGCATTTAAAACGGGCTGTATCAGACGCACGCAGCCGTTTGGTCCTAGGCCATTTCCAACATATCCAGCTGGACAAGAGCATTGGACAAACGTGGAACTGATTCCTGAAAAATTGTGGTAAATCGGAAGTTAAACAATTAATTGCTTTTAGTACTAGGGTTGTTTCGGCAAGTGGCTAGTCTATGGCAGCCACCATTGTTAACACTGCACACTCCTTGATAAGAACACGTTACTCCGTCACCCGTATAGCCAGGAGGACAACTACCACATATTCTCGACCCCTACAAAGACAAAATTAAAAAAATTAAGGATTTATAGATATATACATGATTATTATTACAAGAGTATTGACACATTGCACCAGTGGATTAGTGCTACATCCTCCATTGAAGATTGTGCATTCGTCAATGTCTGTACAATAGTAACCGTTCCCAGTGTAACCTGTAAAAGACAATGACGTAAGTCAGCGTTAATGCTACTACACTGCTTTAAAAAATACTCGAAAAATTGAAAAAAATGAAAAGTGAAGAAAAAACAACTACAATAGTAAAAAATTAAACAGAGTAGGTCTTTTTGAGCTTCGCCCAGTTGCTGACCTCGACTTCGTCTCGGTCTTCAATCTCTGGGCTTAGCACAAAAAGACTCACTTCTACTCTTAATGATATAATCTGTTACTGAATCACTATTTTACTGCAAGTACTTACCTGCTGGACAGTTTCCACAATGAAACGATCCTGGAAGATTAATGCACTGAACTAACGGATTAACCGAACACGGAGGTTTGTTCATGGTACATTCGTCAACATCTGTATTACAAGCGGGTGTTTTACCATCTGTGGTCCAACCCTGCAAGTGATAATCAATAGAATTAAATAATCAGTAGGTTTAAAGGTAGCTCTACTTGGTCGCAAATGCATTTGTAGCCCACTTCATTATATTGTGTAATACATGTACCATGACCGCATAGTTCTCTGGTAGGACCCGAATTACAGTCAGTGGAACGTCTCGTGCAGTGAATTCCAAACCAACCATGAGGACAAAGGCATCTGAAGAATATCAAAAATATCAATAATATTCTGATGAATTATTATTTTTGAACTCACTCGTAGGAGCCTGGCTTGTTGAGGCAAGTGGCACCATTCTGACAACCCAGATCAGTACCAGCAAATCTAGCACATTCGTTAACATCTTTTTGACATAGCGGTCCCTAGAATTCATCAATGGAGTGATGTGTTAAGATATATTTAATAATTAACAAAGCTCAAAAGTTTAAGCAAAATTTTTAAACGATTAATTCTGTTTATTTTGGCATTTATTTTTTTTAAACCATTTCATGGTGTTTAGTTAACCATGTTTGAGCTGTTTTTATATAGCATTTAATTGCTTGTCTATTTCAATTATTTTAATGATTGCTTAAACTTGGTTGCTTCATATCATAACAAACCTCCCATTCTGAGGGACAGTGACAAAGAAAATCTCCGAACAGATCTTGACAACTTCCTCCGTTTTTACATGGATTGCTGTTGCACTCGTCGATATTTAAAAGTAAAGTTAAACTTCTCACAGTTCTTTGCAAAGCTGTCACTCTCCGATTTAATCTTCTAACACTGCGTACTACAGACTAACAAGATTTTGTATCCGGTTTCTATCGACATTTAATAAGTACTCACCAATGAATTGACAGGTATTTCTGAAGAAGTGTTGGCTTTATTTGAAATTTTTGGAAACGATTGGTGATCTAATAACTGTTCCACTTCCGATAATCTCTTAAACGAACTTTCGAAACTGATTTGATATTTTTTCATTGCCTCGAATGCGCTGTTTGCCTAAAATGACATAAATTATATCATCATAAATCAAGTAATTTTTACAAGCAGATCAGAAATAATTACTGTTTTAGCTGCCTGATGTAAATCAATTCCATTGACGTGAATTCCGCCTCTTCCTTGTGTTTGCAGACTGATGTTCTTGTGTTCTGCTGCATAAAATATTAAGTTTCCATCTTGTGCAATTATTCGTGGACTGAAATTTATTTATTTTTTTGAGCATCGATAGGTAATAATTTTACATAAAATTATGTACATATAGATATAGGAAAATATAGAATGTGGACAAAATTCAAAATGGCAGATACCAGTATTTGTGATAATCTGATAATATGGAAAAACGCTGAATGTCCAATTAAGGATTTAAAAAAAGTGTTACTTATTTAGAAATAATTTTTCCAGGTGTATAACGACGTTGTGATGTCATTAAACATTAAATCTATTAAAGGAAAACGTGATCCTTTTTAGGTCACTACAAGGCATGAAGAAATATGTACAACAGTATGCAACTCCTTGCAAAAAACTCTAAAACTAATGTAGGTGAAAATTGTTCAAATTTTTTTAAAAACTTTTAGTATTGTCAACTATTTAATGAAATAGTCAGGAGCTGCTTTAGAGATCTTAGACCAGCTAGTAGTAATATTCGTAGTGAAAAGTTTAGGTATACATAGTGTAAAAAATTGTACTCAATGATTGGTTACCCGATGGCTTCCAAAACTTGAAGGCAAAATAATTCATAACGTGAATTGTGTTATTCTACTCGTATTGGTACCACATTCAGGATCAACAGTTACATATTTTTAGCAGTTCCCCTCCATATTACTGATTTGAAGACATTAATCGTTGTTACATTTGAAAAGTAAAAAATTGTTTGAATATTGTAGTAAGCTCCTTGTTTCCATGTCAGTATCAAACAATAACCTTACTATTTATCTCATACCGTTTATGTTTCTGATAAGCAGCAATATCATTTTACACAACGAGTACATTGCAGAGTTAAATACTAGACTATCAATAACACGCCCCTAACTGTGCTTTCCTTCATTATTAGTTGTTTCATAAAACGGATTTTAATAATAATTATTCAATCAACTATAAAAAAAAATATTAATTAACGCTGAAGAAACGATTCGATTTATTCCCATTACAGTAAATTCGATCTTAATCAATTTCTTTTTTTTTAATGTAATTTAATTAAAATGTTTTTTGTTCGACACTGCCAGAATTTGAGAATTTTCTCCTATGTGAACGGATTTTGATAAATATGACAACTTCTCAAAACGAAACGTCAAGTTCATTTTAAAACGATTTGGGGCCTTTAAGGGGGTCGTCGAACAAAAAATCGTCATATTCAATTCGTTCTTGTGTAAATTGGACTTTTTTTGGTATGAGTGGGCCAGGGCGAGTGAAACGAGCGTTTTAAAGGCCCACGAACTCGTTAAATAAATAACTATTGGTATATTTTCTTAATCAGTCTGTAATTAATAGATTTCAGTTAAATTTTTAAAATATTTTTTTTTTACAAAGATGATTCTATTAAAAAATTGTTTTCTGTAACAGAAGATATACCAATTAAATGTTTTACCAATCGAATTATTTGGTTAATTTTTTTCTGGAAATTAAAAATAGTACAAACATATTGAGTTTGACGACGGATCATCAGATAACACACAATAAAATATTGACTATGTACAGGTAATTAATAGTTATTTATGCAACAAGTGAGTAAAGTAATACTTTTTACGAGAAGGAAAATTTGCCGCTCGAGCGAAGCGAGTGCGCAAATCCCCCGAGTAAAACAAAGATACTTTACTAACGAGTTGCATACAAAAATTTTTTGGCGCCCGTAAGTTTAGATAACAATGTTTTCGACACTCTCAAAATTTGAAAATTTTCTTCTGTGTGAACTCGGGGACCTATAAAACGCTCGTTTTACTCGCGTTTTAAATTGGCCCACTCATGCCAAAAAATCCAAATTTACATACGAACTCGTTAAAAAAACTACTAATTACGAATGAAAATTTTTATAATTGCGTTAAAAAATGACACGCAAAATGCGTGCAAAAATGAACCGCTATAGCACTTTTTTTAACGCTTCTCGACCTATTCAAAAATCACATATTTTATGAACGCAAACTAATGAAAAAACTTGCACTTTTTTTGACGAACGTTAAAAAAATAAGTAAACAACACTTACACGGGTCCATAATATTGTATTGACGTCACAAAATTAAAAAAGGTGTAAAAGTATACACTACGAATAATCATTTTATAAAATCGTCAGTATACGAGAACGAACTTATAACTGAATGAGATTCTGTCATTGCGGTGACCATTTTAACACGAGGGGCGTAGCACGGATCATATTTAGATAATTAATATTTGATTCCTCCCCCAAAATACATATTACTGGGAACTGTGGAACAAAAGAAGACAGGAAAAAACTGCACAAATTCCAACTTATAAGAATAGTGAATGAATTTAAAAAAAGAGGAAATAAAACGACTCAAACGGAGTAACAGAAATGTACGTCTAAAATTTCTACTACAGTGTTTATAAGTCTGGTTTAAATTGAAATAGGTTTAAAACATTTTTTAGTTAAATTTTTCATCACCTCATTCAAAGTTAGCCTCATCAATTGAACGATTTTAGATTTAATCATTTTTATATCAAACTGATTAAAAACAATAATCAAATATTTTTCCAAAAATATGAAAAAGAACATTATCTTCCATTTATTTCTTTTGCAATTACATTAATGTTATCAGAATTTTCAGGCCAGAAACATTAATTTATTAATTTTTTTCAGTGAACTAAATGCTGACAATTTTTTAAATAATATACCTACAAAACATCATAGGATAAGTAACAGGGACACTTTAATACGGGCTTTAATATTACCATGAATAATATTTTTAAGTAAATACAGTGTACTCTCACTTTGCGGACACTCCTCATAAGCGGACATCTCCCTTAAACGGACACTTTTTGAGGGACCGACAAAACATGTATGGCTTTGTTAATAAAATTTTTCCTCTTAAGCGGACTCCCTATTAACCGGACACGGACACTCAATTTCGGTGTCTCACGAACCTCTCTTATGCGGACAGTCAGTGTTGTAAAAATGTAAAAACATGGGGATTTTCCCTGAAGTCTGCTGAGGAGTGGAAACGGAAAGGTCTAAGAACTGCGTGCAGTAGTTTTACTCGACTAAGCAAACATTTCGCAACCAAAAAAAAACGCATTCTAACGCTTAAAGAAACATAAATGTAGTTGAATTTTATGACAAGCAAAAAGATAGTGTTCGTGCTCTAGCCGGTAAATTTCAAATTGGGAAAACACAGACGACAAACATTATAAGCAAAAGGGTGAATTTTTACAGGAGTGGAATTCCAATGAGTACGTTACACAAAAACCAGTTTTTTTTCAAAACGAAGGATTTAACATTGACGAATTCACTTACAAATGCTTTGTTAAAGCAAGAAACAAAAATATTTCCTTGTTAGGACTTTCTAATAAGATCAAAGGCGAAAGAAGTTGCATTACCAAAATTTTCTGTTTCATTTTTATCCTAGTCACTGACCAAAGACAAATTATGATACGCATACATATCTATTACATATTAAGAAAAAAATTCCTCTTGAACGGACACCTCTATCAAACGGACACAATTTCGGGAACCGCGGGTGTCCGCTTAAGAGAGAGTACACTGTATTGTAAGTATCTCACTTATTGTTGTACAAAAAATTTATCAGTCATTTACATGATCGTAATGTGTAGTGTGAAAGGGCTTATTTCTCACTCATGAGAAATTTACATTTTTCTGAACTTATTCTCCAATATATCGTGTGTTCAAATGAAATCCTGGGCTGAGTAGGCGTTGGAAAAATCAAACCGTTTGTAACAGTGTAGTATGAATTTCCCGCCGTTTGACATGAATGACATTTGTTTATGTCATTGACATACGTTTGTGGTTTTTCGAACTTCGTCTTTTGTGGTCTCCCAGTGCTTTCGAGAATTTCAATAGTTTGATTTTCGGTTTTTTTAAAACCCAGCCAAGGTGTGTTTACAATGGTTTTGTTACGAGAACATAAAGTTTTCATGGTGGAAGCCTATTTTCGAAACGGAACAAAAGTTGATGGCAACTGGGAATATTCTGTCAGTGCATGTTTTGAGGAGTTCTAGGAACGATTTCCGATTGTTGCAATTGTGTATGAGCAATTTCGACAAACTCTCCATCTTTGTTTAAATAATTTTCGAGAACGTGGTACTATTGGACGAAAAGAAGGAAGTGGCCAAGTAAAGAAACGTACTCAGGAAGTAATTGGGAATGTTCAACAAATAATGGAAGATTCACCTACAACTTCAATTCGGCATTTGTCACAACAGGTTGATCTTTCTGTTGGAACTTGTCAAAAAATTTTAAAAGAAGATCTGCATTTATTTCCATATCGGCTCACCGCTGTCCAAGAATTACATGTAAATGACTTGCCCCAAAGACTAAACTATTGTCAATGGTTTTTAAACACAATAGCTGATGATGTTTTAGAAAAAACATTCTTTACAGATGAAGCATATTTTCATTTGTCAGGCTACGTAAACTCACAAAACATGAGAATGTGGAGTTCACAAAATCCACATTTTTTTACTGAAGCTCCACATTACCCCCAAAAAATTGGAGTTTGGGCTGCTATTAGCCAACGTAGGACTATTGGCCCATATTTTTTCCAAGGTAAATTACTGCAATCATTTGTTACTCATGTTTATTATCTCAAACATATTTGCAGGCAATATCAATGGAGAAAGATATCGTGCTGAAATTTTAACACCGTTTTTAAATGAACTTCATGATGATGAACTAATTTATGGGTATTTTCAACAAGATGGCGCAACAGCGCATACAACTGGCGCTACAATAAACTTCTTATCCAATTTCTACGCTGACAGGCTTATTAGTCGAAACACACTCAATAACTGGCCTCCCAGATCTTGTGATCTCACACCCTGCGATTGTTTTTTGTGGCCATTTCTGAAAAATTCCATTTATAACACCCCCATAATTGATCTGGCAGAACTTCAAAACAGAATACGGATGAAAATTGATCAAATAAATGAAGATCCAGTGGTTCTTGAGCATGTCATCAGAAATGGAGTTAGAAGGCGGGCTACGCTATGCTTACAAGAGGGTGCACATTTTCAGCATTTATTGTGAACGTCTGCAATAAAAACTCATATTTATGTCAAGTTGTGCTTTATTTAGATCTAAACATTTTTCCAGGTAATTAATTTACCAAAAAGTTCTCCACTTCCCAAAATTCGTAAAATCTTGCTGAAATAATCTCCAGACGCGTATTTGATGTTTATAATTTCTGACATCGTGGGTTACTATCCAATTTTAAAACGCGACAATTTACATGGTGAACCACTGGAAAGGAAACGCTGTGCAGGTGTAGGTACAGTTTTGGCATTTCAAAGTTTCGTTTCATGGGTACCATCATATGCATTGAGATGAACAACTTTAATAAAATCCCAGACACTGTGCTTGAAAATGCCCTAATTGGAACATCAGATCTGTTTAATCGGAACATAATTGAACATTGCAAAGAACGAACAAAAACAGAAATATTTTTTTGTTTATACATTTTAGGTTAGCTGTCAACATGCTCTAATTACTGAATTATAACTGTCAATCTACACTTTAAAAAAGCACAACAATTGACGGTTTCCAACGCCTTCCCAGCCCAGGATTTCATTTGAACACTCGATACTATTGATTGTTAATCAACATCTGAATAACTTTTTATTGCAGTTTTAATTTTTAGAATGTTCCTAGCATATTTGGAACTTACCCTGAGGTACAAACTAGAATACAAGAACTTTCTTCTGAAACAACATAATGTGCCGTATTCTGATTATTCCTTCGATAGTTTTATCAAGCGGTGTTTATCGCTTACAGCTGTAAAGAAGTGTTAAAGTTTGGACAAAATATTTATGTAATTTTTAACACGCCTGCCACTAAGAAAACAATAAAACCACTTTACAAGTAAGTAAAGATGTTTCTTGTAAAAGAATTCAGAGGCCCGAAGCTTCTTCAAATGCCAAACAAGTTTGCAGAAATCATCGTTGTTCCTTTGAAGAACTTTGAAATGTCCCTTGAATGAAAAGAGGCTTTAAGCTATCTCTGTGAACTAAATTAGAGTAAATTATATTAAGAAATATTTTAAAATAACCATTTGCATCATTGCATCTTTTTATTTCACATGAAAGATACAATTTTTAACATAAACTAAGAAACACCAGACATTTATAACGGGTGACTATTAAAATTTTCACTTAGGGTTGGCTATGGATCATTCTTTGTTTTCCGTTGCACCTTAGACACTGACAAGTTTGACATTTCAAGAAATGTTTTTCTCTTAATTTGGTTATGTTTCAATTGTACTGACTGACATTTGTTGTTCGTTCTTGCGTGTGTCTAAAGTAACAGAAAAAATAAAAACTCGTTCAAAGCCAACTCCAAGTGAAAATTTTAATAGTCACCCGTTACATACCTATTTTAATTAATTGATACTTTATTACTTCAATGGTGACATCTGTTGTGCCAAGCCATTATACAGGCTGTTTTCTAAAAAACGCCGCAAACCGTAGCTCCGTTATTTATTGTCCGATCTTAAAAAACAAAAAAAGCAATAAAATGATTAAAAAAACACTACAATGATTATAGCCTCTCGAGGCGCGCCGAGGGATATAAGGGCCGAAGGCTATAAGGGACTTCTCTACCGTAGTTTGTATACTATTTTTTTCACTACTAGATACGTTAAAACCCTTTCTGATAATAATTATTAATTAAATTATTTTGTCGGATGCGACGGACCCGAGTTGTTATTTCTAAAGGGTTGCTATGAAAATTGTCTACGTTAACCAATGAAATAAGCGACAATCTTTTGTTGCTAGGTGACGGTTGTTCATTATTAACCCTGGGTTATTGAAAATTATTAACCAGTAGGTTCGGTTCAGGAGTAAATAATGACGCCTTCACAGACTAATAAACAACAATAATATAATAAACACGCGTATTTTGTCCATACAACGTTCGATGGCCGACGACAAGAATAAGGTCCCTCTTTTCGACGGATCCAATTTTTCGAATTGGAAACTCTGCTTGATGAACTCGACCTCCTAGACATCCTGGAAATACCGATGATGCTTCAGTGGAAGCCGTTGATGCAGCAGATATCACGGCACAGATAAAGTGAAGAAAAAGGAGCAACTAAAGAAAAGGGATAAAAAGTGCAAGTCACAAATTGTCCAACGAGTGGCCGACAGTCACTTGGAATATGTAAAGGACAAGGAAACCGCATTCGAAATTTGGACGGAACTGAAAAATACATTTTTGCGCGATTGTACTCTATTTGGTTGTTTACCACGTCTGTTTCCAAGACGGTAAGCTATGTTTACTTGTTGCTAACGATAACCTCGACGGTAAGTAATTTTTGGTGTTTTAGAACGGTAAGTAAATTTATTCAAAATTAATCAATTATTATAATAATTTTTATGTAGACAGAAGTTAAAGACAAGAAGTGGGAGCACTTTCTGGAAACTTATACAGCTCTTGTAGTCGACCTTCCTTGGCACTGGAATGAAATAACATTAGCGGACTTGCCGCAACATTACCATTGTCAAAATTGTCATACCTCGAATTTTCCTTGTCTTCTTGATTACACATTGAGGTCGTTGGTTTCGGAAATTCTCTTTTATGTGGACAGAAGTTGAAGACAAGATGTTAGCACTTCCTGGAAACTCACACAGCTCTTGTAGTTGGCCTTCCTTGCCACTGTAATGAAATAACATTAGCGAACTTGCCGCGACATTAGTATTATCAAAATTTTCATACCCCAAATTTTCCTTGTCTTCTTAATTACACGCTGAGGTCGTTAGTTTCAAAAATTCTTTATTTGTGATGCACCCCACATTCAAAGTTTCTTCTACAACATCCACTTCGTTTTCGGAATCACTAATATCACTCATTTTACTGCTTGTTTTTCAACACAACTGGTGATATTTGCGCACAAAAACTGCAACGGCGGTAGTTGTTTCCAGATTGCCTTAGAAACGCGATACAAAAATCGACATTGTGGCAACACGATGTGAAGGGTATCGCATTGGGCCTATTCTAGATATGAATGTTTTGTAATAAATATTCAATTGCGCAAAAAATCTCATAAGCATCATGAACGTTAATGACAATGTACGGATCTCAGACAATATTTGAGTCGTCGCAAGCTCCTCCTCCAAACAATTGTCTTCGATCGGTACATTGTCATTACCGTTCTTTATATAGTACGATCAAAAAGTCTTTGGATCAGAGTAGCCGTGGAATTAACAAGCTATCTAGGAAATTATTTATTTCAATGATTTTTGACATTTATTTGACAACTTTCAAGTTAGTAGGTTAAAATTCAAAATGTTTCAAAGAGAACATACTCGTACAATTTTTATTATTAAATCATACTACAGTAATGCAAATCGTAGTGAAAATGGTAATTGGATTTATTCGCCTCGTCTACGTTTAAACGAGTTCCGTGAGAGATTAGCACTACTTTGAAGTACACATAAAAACTACGGACAGTAGAAGCAAATAATTCTATAGATGGTTTTTACATTTAATGGCTACCGCGATCCAAAGACTTTTTGATCATACGATACTTAATATACTATTTCCGACGACCACTATAAAATATCTAAATATCGCACATTTCATAGGGTTTTCCCTTAGTGAAAATTTAAAATTACAAACAATTTCAACACGAAGACGAACGAAGGGCATATCCGTGTGAAATGAAAAATTTGAGGAATCTTATTGGCCGACAGCTGTGTTTTTATTTTGCACACAGATCGGTGATTATTGATGTGTACCTTTCCGCGCAACGGCATAATTATTTTGTCCTCAGCTAGAGTACTTTGCCGAACGACATTTTAAATTTTAACTTGACGTTTGCACCGTTAGTAAGTGGAAGAGCGAATTCGAGAGAATTATTGGATTTTCTGTAAGTTAAAATATACTAATTTATAGATTGAATTTATGTGAAACTACACCAGCAGCTCCAGAAAATAATAGCGAGTCTGGTACGCATAAAATTCAAAACTTCGTATCAACTAAAGAACATAAAATCGTCAAAAACCGTCTTCAAGCAATTTATTTTCAAAATTGTAGCAACCTTACCATAAACTTTATTTAAAAAAATAAATACTAACTCTGCGTTTTTTTGTGGTCGTAGGGAAAATATCGTGTACAACACGTGTTCAAAATTCGATTTCACACGCGTTTGCTCAATTCTGCAAACTCGTATGAAATCTTTCATTTTCAACACAACATTCTATAAACCGTCAAGGTTTGGTAGGTCAGTTACTACTACGAAAGAGCTTCTCTTGATGAAATATAGCCCAGCGAAGGAAACGCTCCAGACTCTTAAAGACTTTTAAAATTTTTTATCGAGTCATGCGTGATCTACGATCGACTGGTGCCAAAATGGAGGAACAAGACATCGTGTTCCATTTGCTCTTGACGATGCCCAATAACAACCACTGCCCTGGAGAGGCTCAGTTCACCTTGAGCTTTGTGAGGACTCGTCTGCGCGACGAGGACATGAAACGGGAAGGCAAGCAGCGGAAAAGCAATACTGAAATGCAGCTACCTCTGGCTTTTGACACACCGGAAGGAACGAAACAGAAATGGAAAAATGAATGTAGATGTCACAATTGTGGAAAATACGGTCATTATCGTTCGGAATGTAGACTAAATAAATCAAGAGGTGACCATCAACAAAAACAATTCAAAAGTAGGAATTCTAACGTAGCTACAAACAATGCATCAGATAAAGGCGAAAGTGAATTCTCAAAAATGAACACAGTTTCTCGGCTTACCTGAGTGGAAATGTGAAAAGCACGGTTTGGTGCCTTGACTCGGGAGCGTCCGAACATCTGGTAAGAAGTGACAACCATATCAGGATAATACAAAAATTGGAGCATCCTGTGTGTATTAAAATTGCAAAATCAGGTGTCACACTCAAAGCGGAAACATTTGGAGAAATTCTAGGCAAATCTGTTGTTGGAAATACAGTCAGTACATACAATATTTATATCTCAAAAGTCCTTATCGTTGCAGGATTAGAAATCAATCTGTTATCAGCGCGAAAACTTGAGATGCAAGGACTTGCTGTTGTCTTTGAGCAAGGTTGCGGACGGATTCTCAAGAGAGACAAAATTATTGATGTCGCACAATGCAGGAAAAAACTGTACCTACGAGGTCAAACTTCAGGAAAATGTCGAGGTGGAAAATCTCAGTAAGACTGACGGAAGTGCGGAACTTTGGCATATGTACATATGAAGCAGCAAACTTCAAAAACTGTCACAGATTGTAAACGGGGTAACGATCTCTCCGAAGAATTCTGAAATTTCACTGTGTGATTATTTATTTTAGATGCCAAACACCTTATTTCTTTTGAACGCTCATTGAAAGAGTTATCCAACGGTATATCGAAATACAGGGTATTCCATTTAAAAAAATTGACTAAATAAAAAGTTTGCGTAATTAAGTAAAAATCTTAATGTTTTTCAACAAGGCAATAAAATTGACGATATTTAAAATGTTCTAAAATAACCTAATCTAAATAATTATTATCTGTTATATTTTTTACAAATTTTCAAAATTTGATTTGTCCGAACACAAAAGAGCGAATAGTTTACTAACAGTAGAAGTTAGACCCATCAAATGTTGTACCTTCTTCTTTGTTTTGACGAGAGCTTTCCAAAAACGCAAAAAAATACTGGGTGTTCCATTTAAAAAAATATAAGTTTGTGTTGCCACCGATACACCAAACAGCCTGTATAATCTAAAATATTTTTAAACCGTGCTCATAACTTGTATGTATAACATGAAATAATAACATTTTTCAAAGAACTTATATTAACTTAGTAAATCTACTTTGCCAAACCGTTGAGACACCCGGTATACTCGTATATCTTAAAAGTCCAATTTATTTAATGTGTAAAAATGCTAATGATTACTGTGCTGACTGACTTATTTGTAACTAAATCGTTTCACACTATATCTGGACATTTGGACATTTGTATCGTTTACCGCCTTTACCTGTTTAATTAATTTGTTTTGCTTTTTATTATAAGTTGGTAGTTTTCCTGTCTAGGGTATTCAGACATTATCTTTTTCCTCCTACTTTGTTTTCCTATTTTTCGGTGTATAATCTGTTGGAAATAAAGGTATTATTATTACGAACGCACTCATCGAGCACTTCGAAAAACAGGGTATCCAGATGGAATGCACGGTTCCTTATACACCGGAACAAAATGGGGTCACAGAGAGACTGAACAGGACACTAGTGGAGAAGCCAAGATATATGCTGCTGTCCAGTGACCTGCCAAAATCGTTTTGGACGGGAGCAGTCACCACAGCGACTTTTCTGATAAATCGCTTCCCAACTGCAGCACTCGAAAACTGCACTCCGGCGGAAAAATGGTTCGGGTTCAAAAAGGTACGAATTTTCGGCTGCTTGGTATACCAACATATCTCAAAACAGTTAAACCCGAGGAAATACGACACTCGGACACGGAAATGTGTGCGCTCCTGGACTATGCGCCAAATGGCTACTGGCTCTGGTTGTTGGAAGAACGAAAAATCGTAGTCGGGCATGACATAATCTTCGATGAGGTTACGTTTCCATCAACCTGTAGTAACGCTAGTACGGCGGATCGGGAGGCGGATACGGAAAAAGAAAATGCGGAAGAAGAGGACACCGAAGAAAAGAAACTTCTAACGTATCTTCGCGTATCGGTCCTCTCGTTGGATGGTACTTGTGACGATACACGTTGGAATGTTGAGATGGGTTCGAATCCGATGTAACGCAGTTACATCGAATTCAGTTACAACAACACAAACACAAACTTTATTCGCAATAATAAACAAATAAACAAACAAACAAATAAGGAGGTAAATACAGGGTATGGAGAGGACTTTCGTCCGATTCGTTCACCTGGGAACCGTTCCAGAGCAGAGCTATTCAAGGTTCGGGTAGACGTCCACAAGGAAGCTGCCTGGTCAGAGCCAAGAATGATCGTCCGTCAGACTTGTCAACCGGGGGAGCTTCTACGGGCAGGGCATTCAACGTCATTTTTATTCTTAGTCCTATTTATTCAGATTTATATGTGTTACATGTCATGTGTATAATATTGTTAATAGTTGTTAAAGATAATAGTGCTGTCGCTGAGGCTTATGGCCTTTTCAGCAGAGAGGAAGTTAAATGAAATTTAAGTGTAGCAAAGCAAAAAAAAAATTCTATGTTAAGTGACTCCATATAATTCTAGGTTTAGGTGACTCTATACAGGGTGGTCCCGATATAACCTGCCAGAAGAAATCCAGTAATAGGTGACGATGAGTAGAACTCATGCACAAAAAAAGTTTCTAATAAAAGTCTTTTCGTTTTCGAGATAAAAATAATTGAAAATTTGCTCAAAATTTGCTGTACGCTAATGAGTTAATAGGTTTTAAAAAGGTAATTCTGGTTACTTGGCTGCAATTTCCTTAGCAACGCTACCTGTAACACCTATGACATTTGTCAAGTTTAATTTAAAATTTGCGAATCCTTCAAAAAGTTATGAAATTCACAGAACAAGAATACGCCTATTTGCATTTACTCTATGGCGAAACACGTGGTAATTCAAGACCGGCTAGGCGACCATACAGCGAGCGTTTTCCTGAAGGAGTCCTTCCGTTTCGTTGTACTTTTGTGGAGCTACATCTGCATTTATGTGAGATTGGTTCTGACTGATTCCAATACAATGGCGTCCCCGATCCTCCATTTAACCCCTCTGAATTTTAATTTTTGGGACCACACGAAAGATTTGGTATACGAAGTTGAAATAAATACAAAAGGCCAACTCCAGAAACGCGTAACAAACGCCGCGAACCAGATTCGTAAAAACCCAGAAATTCTGAATTCTGTTTATAAAAATTGGTACCAGCGTACTCAAATGTGCTTAAATGCCAACGGAAGGCACACAAAACATTTGTTATAAAATAATTTTTCTAGTCTAGTTTACCTTTCATTAGTTAGTAGATATTCTAGTTAGAGTTGAAAGTACGAATATGAAAAGTGTAAATAAATTTATTCAATACATTATTTTGGCTATTTCACCACAATTAAGACGATACTCTTATTACACAGTTCTTCCACAATTTTGCACACACTACCTCTACATGTATTTACAAAATTGAGGAACACCACTTTATTTATTACTCATTCATCGCAGTCTACAAAATCAGCTTTTGTACCACAGACAATTAAACTATAGTAAGACACTTCAATCCCATATAATAATGTTGGAATAGCTTCGACGGTGCTGCTCCGCACGCAGTTGGCCAAAACACTCCGTGGTATTTATTCGTAAAATTTCGACTATTACCGTTGTATTTAAAACAGTCAAAAAATATTTGTCAAATGTGACACTTTTCTGAGAAAAATAAAAATGTACTTTTTAAAGATATAAGACTTTCTGTGAATAAAAAGGTAGGAATTAGTGCCATTTATTAAATGAAAGTAATTACAATAGCCAACGTTTTCAGTATTGAGAAATTGTCAATAAGAAAACAATAAAGAAAGGAAAAAAATTACATTTTCTACTTTTTGGGCAATTTGTGAATCTGCTACGTAATTTATAAAGGTAAAAACTTAAGTGATGAAACTTCTTAATAAAGTTATACTTTCAGTTTCAATTCAAGACAAAAAGAAACCAAACAATAGTGTGTGCCCCCGGTACCTATTCTTTTAAGGAGCATGACAAGTTAAAATTGAAACTAAAATACACAGTGGGCCGAAAAAATCGGTACAAATTTTGTTCGTTCCTTCCTGAGTTATTAAGTTTTTTAAATGATTAATATACCAGTGAAAAACCCAATATTTATAGAAAAGATGAAGGCCTCTTGCTGTGCAGAGATAGTCCTAACTCAAAAGTTGTGCGTCATAACATGAAGACATGCAAAAATTCTGGTTTTGAAGATTACCTATCTCAATTATGAGTTTCCAGATATGGTTCAATCAATATGCCCTCCATTTTTATTAGCTATCATTTGTAATCGTCTTTGTCCGTCCCCAATTGCAGAAGCTACATATTTGTCTCTGAGGTAGCTGATTCCAGCATTCCGTTAATTGTTCAGGAGCCTTCAGCTCAAGGTATATGATTGTTTGTGCCGCTCGGTGCGATGTTGATCAATCACTAGTGAAGACGATTGCAAATGGTAGCTAATAAAAATGGGGAGCATATTGAACCATATCTGTAAAACTTATAATTGAGAGAATTTTTGCATGTCTTCATGTTGTGACGCACAATTTTTGAGTTCTGGACAACAACAATCTTTTCTAAAAATATTGAGGTTTTCACTGGTATATTACTCATTAAAAACAGATAATAACTCAGGAAAATATGAGCGTACAAAATTGGTACCGTTTTTATCGACCCACTATGTATAACAGAAGAG
The DNA here is from genome assembly GCF_963966145.1 of Tenebrio molitor. Classification (NCBI taxonomy): domain Eukaryota; kingdom Metazoa; phylum Arthropoda; class Insecta; order Coleoptera; family Tenebrionidae; genus Tenebrio; species Tenebrio molitor. The sequence goes on along the minus strand of NC_091051.1, from coordinate 18,410,197 downwards.
TTGTGTGTTGTGTTGCCAAAATTTACGATCTAAGTGTATTTTAGAATAAAAGAAGTATTGGAAAGAAATTACGTTTATATGTAACAGCCATTTTCTGGAAATTAAAACAAAATTGTTGGATGCATCAATCAATTTGATCATTTATAAAAAAAAACTACAAGACGTAAGAAGAGAATTTAAAAAAATCGTCAAAGACATGTTACTTACAAAGAAAATGGGGATTTTCAGAATATTTAATTTTAGTTTTGGTTCTAGTTTTTAATTTAATTCATTTATTGTTAATTTTTCTTATAATTAATAAAACCTTGTGCATTTTAAAGACATTTTACATTTGAAATTAATATTAAATGAGGACAAAATTATTAATTTAAGCAACTCCATCAAGCATGCTTTATAAAATTAGTTCGGCCAACTGCTCGCGCCGCGCTGGAATCGTGTTTCCAAAAATTGGGTAGCAATGCGACGTCTTACTATAGTTTAATTGTCTGTGTTTTGTACCTAAATAAGCTGGTGAATTAGCGCACACAGTGTACAGCGTTTTCAATAAATGTCATTAATTTGATTTAGTTTGTCAGATTTGAGATTTGTCATAAACGATTCAGGTACCTATGTTGCTTAGATACTGTCATCCTTACAAACACCAACAATTAATTCCTGAGTAGGTACGTATTTTTGTGGTCAGCAGCGTCGAATGGGTGTGGATAGGGGTTAATTTATCCCCATTATTTTGGACCTAACGAAGGGGGGTTTTTTGGACTTGTTAGATCCTTCTAATGACCCAGAATTTTTTTGGCAGGTTATATCGGGACCACCCTGTATAATACAACGGTTTATTTTCTAGGGGGTAGTGGATGTAGCGATGTGGCAGAACTGGGTCCTGGTGCTGGTCCTGGGTCGGTTCCGGCGGTGGTTGGGTCCATGGTTGGTGTCCTCTTGGTCCTGTGGGAGCTTGGTGACCTAAAACAGATGTTAGCCGGGAGTTGGGAAGAGGGATGGGGAGCTCGTCCTTTCGGAGCTGGGGGGGTGGACCGCTTCATCTCATCGAGAGAGGTGTCTCATCGACGAGTAGTTGGAGTTCGGGTGGAAGATCGAGGTATTTTGAGGAGAGTATGGCCGTGGGGAGGTGTTTAAGTTTGACTTTAGGTTTTTTGGAACGCGATTCAGAAATCTGTTTTTTGTCGGGAGTTTGTGTGGTGTGTGTAGTGTTGTAGTATTTGGCTATGGTGGTGTTACCGTTAAGTGTGCGTTCAACGTAGCGTGCTTGGTATTGCGTGAGCCACTCGGAAATCGGTGTTGTTTTAGTGACGTCATATAATGTGTTTGATGGGTGTTGCCGGTGGAGTCTGAAAATGTCGCGGAGTATGTAGCCTTCGAATGAATAAATTCTGAAAGCTGCTCGTTTTGGAAGTGTTGAATAGAGGAGGACTCTGTATTCGAATACCGGTTGAATAAATGAGTTATACGTATGGAGGAGTGTTTGAGGGGTGTAACCGCGTGATCGGCCTCGGATTTCATAAAGTAAATTTGCTCTATTTCGAGCTTTTTTAAGCGTGGCCTTGAGATCCGCGTGAAGAGTGCAGGTGGAGGAAACGGTGAAGTCTAAATATTGTACGGTGTTGCTTTTCGGAATTACGTCGCGGTTGATTGTGAGTCTAGATTGTGCAAACAGTGTTCTTTGTTTCTGCGCTTTTGGAAAACTGAAAAGGATGGATTGACTTTTGGTGGGATTGATCTTCACTCGCCAATGGCTGGTCCACTTGTCGATGCGATGGACCTCTTTTTGGACGAGGTTCGTGGCTTTCTCGGAGCTTCTCTGGGAGCACCCGCTGGCCGTGTGGTCCGCGAACAGTCTCGCCTTGGTCCGCTGGGAGTCTAAAATGGGAAAATCTCTGCAGTATACAATGTAAAGTAGTGGTGAAAGTACGGAGCCCTGGGGGACTCCTGCTTTCAGGTGTACAATGTTCGAGAGGGTATTTTTAAGTTTGATTCTGCAGGATCTGTTGGTTAGGAAGGAGAAGATTAGTTTGGTGAATTTGAGGTTGAGGCGGAGGTTTAGCAGTTTCTGCACAAGTCCGTCATGCCAGATCTCGTCGAATGCTCTTTCGATGTCGAGGAAGACACCTACGGTGCACTCCCAAGGTTGGAGTGTCTGGTGGTCGGTTTGAAGTTCTACAAGGGGGTTGTGAGTGGAGCGTTGTGCACGAAAGTTAAATTGTTCGGGGGGAAGAAGATTGTTAGTTTCGAGTGTGAGTTTGAGGCGATAGTTAAGATTCTTTCAAAGATTTTACCAGTGATGCTAAGAAGTGAAATGGAGCGGTAAGATTTAGGGTCGTTGGGGCACTTCCCTGGTTTGGAGATCATTACAGTGTGAGCGGTTTTCCATGCAGTGGGGAAGTAGAGGTGTTTTTCTTGTAATTGTTGTAGATGTCGGTTAAAGCTTGGAAGGCGGGGTCGGGCAGGTTTTTGAGTAAAATAGGTCTGATTTGGTCGGGTCCCGGGGCTTTCGTGTTTTTTAAGAGAGAGATAATGGTTTTGACTTCGTCGGTTGTTATGTCGTCTGTAAGGTGTTCGTCGTGCAGGGGGTGAGGAAGAGGGTCGATGAATGGGACGTTTTTGAACGCGTGAACGTTGTTGGCGATTTGGTCGAAAAAGGTGGCGTTGAAGTTAGGGTCGTTTGGGACTTGATGGATTCCGTCTAAGAGTTCCTGAGGTGTATAGTAAATGTGCGCGTCGGTCGCGAGATGGTGGTTCGTATTTCGTTTTTGTCCGGTAATGACTTTAAAATTTTTACCGTCGCGGTAGTCGAGGGATTCGCAGGTTTTTATCCAAGCTTCTTCGCGGTATTTGTTTATGTCACGTCTGATTTGCGTGTTGAGTTTATTAAATGTCGTTTTGAGAAGTTTCCTGACAAGGGGTTCGTGGTTAGATGTGACGGTGGTGCCTATAAAAGATTCTACGTCTACGTGCGCGGTGAGACTTTCGGTAATTACGATGTGGTCTACTGTCGATTGCGTGTCCGCGTCGGTGTGACTACTAAACGTTGCCGAGTGGTTCACGAATCGGTAAATTGAGAGATCGCTTATAAATTCGGAAAATTTCGGCCGTCCGCGTTGGTGTGTCTATCACCAAAATCGGTGTGTCTCGCATTGAAATCACCTAGTGGTATACACTAACGGAAGCTGGAGGCGTATTGGAAAAGTTCCGGTGAGATTGGTTCTAGGGGGGGGGGGGGTTGTATAGTCGTCCAATTTTTACCCTTTTGCGATGACGTCATTATCTAGTAACTTTACGTATGTTCATAAATAACTATAAATGTGTCAAATTTGTTGACAGCTGCTTCGAAAGGTTATGTTTGTAATCAATGTAATACGTGAAAGAAATTAAAAATTGTCAAATTGACAGGAGCATAAAATAACCTCAAAGTGACCATCAATAAATAAACGTGCCTTTTTTTGTTTTTTTTCTGTTTCTGTCGTTTCAATAAAAAGAAAGCGAGGAAGGAAATCGTGACGTCACCTCAAAAGGGTAAAAATTGGACTTTAATATGAAATTATAGTTATCGATTTATTGTTGAGTTGCGCGTCCGCGGCGACCTCTTCTAGGTTCGAAAGGTGGGGTGATAGGTCGTGTTTTATGCTGTTTATACCGGGTGGGACATCGTATACGCGCACGCGAGAAATTGCAATTTTTAATTAAATAAAAATGTCGAAATTTTTCACAGTTACTTGGCTATTGGTAAGGTACGTGTAATAATTTTTTGATAATTTTTCACTTACAAACAAAGCCAAAAAAAAAATAAAATGTAAATTTCAACCAAAAATCAAATTCTGATTTTTATACTGATCTACCCAGATTCACTTCCTATAATTATTTACGAAATCAGCGGAAAAAAACACCAATTAGATTTTGAATTAAACGCAGTTTTACATTTCAACTTTCAAAATCATTTTTATTTATGATCTGCTACTTGTGCTGTTGTAAACTTAGGTGACAATGGAAACTGTCAATTTTATGGCAAAAAGGTTTAAAACGGTCGGTTATACCTTTTGTTGGGAAATTATACCATTGTGCCATAAATCACGCGTCTGGTTTGCGTTTAAATAAAAAAGCGAATTATTTAGCTAACCAAGTCAAAATTTGTAATTGTGCCACCAGGGTTTGATGCGCTATCAGATACAGATTCATTTAGTGTAAAAACTTTATAGGTAAATTAACAGTTAATTTCAGAAAACTAATAAAACTGTTACGGCCTTATTTATTAATAAATTTTGTTTTTTTAAATTCGCAAGTATACCTTATCAATAATTAGTTAGGTATATAAAATTTCGACAATTTTATTTTAATTAGAAGTCGCGATTTCTTGCGTGCGCGTATACGATGCCCCACCCGGTATTTGAGTCAATGAGAAGGGCTACTCCGCGGCGAAAGTTATTAAAGGTAGATGGTCTGCTGTAAGCGCTGAAGTTGGGTACGTGGATCGGGTTTTGCGTGTGGGTCTCGGTAATTGAAAGGATTTTCATTTGGTCAGACGCGATAAAGGCCTTGAGGGCGTTAAATTTAGATTTGAGGCCATCAACGTTCACGGTGGCTATGTTTATGGTGTTGGGGCCGCCCCCGGGGGCGGTGACAGAACTGGGAAGTGTACTATACATAAACGGGGGGAAGTTAGGACGGACGAGCGTGGGGGCATCACCGGCACTCAAAGGTGAAGTAGATAGATGCGCTGACCGGTGTGACTGATTCGCATTTTAATCCCAAGTATCCGTCGCGACGCGAGTTCCATTAGTTCGTGAATTTTGGGACGTTGGAGAGGAAATAGATCGTAGAGGATCTTGGTTACAAATACGACGGTCTGTTTGTTGTTAATTTTGAATTCATCTACGAGGACTTCGGGGTCGGCGAACTCGGTGGGGGGGTTGATGATGTACGTGGGGGCGATTGAAGTCTGTTCGGTGATGGGCGTGTCTTTAATTTTGGGGCACTTACGTAACCAAACGGGGTGAGCGCCTCCACAGTGTAGGCACTTCGGGGTCTCGGGCTCGCAATCGTTGGGGGCGTGGGTTTCGGGGCATTTGGGGCACGCGGGTTTGTTGGTGCAAGCGGTCGCGTGGTGGCCGATTTGGTAGTACTTGGTGCATTGAAGGGGGTGGATTCCGGGGGCTTCGATGGCTCGCACTGATGGTGCTTGGCGAACTGCGTTAAACCGTTGTTCAGTAGAAAATTTACTGTCGCGGTGTCCTCAGTGATGACGCGGATCAATGTTGTGAATTTGTTGCTCTGTCGCGATTTTATTCTCCAGAGCCGTTGAATCGGGAGCTCTAGAGACGCGAGGACCTGACTTATGACGTTTTCATCAATGTCGTGATCGAGATGCTTGATAACGACCGCAAACTGGTTTTTTTTTCGCGGGTTATCCGGGTTGGGGTAGTTTAACGCGATTTTTTTGTTGATCGGGGCACACGTAATTGTTTTGGAACCGGCAGCAATGTTCCAATTGTGGAAAAATTTGTCCGGCAACGGAAGATTTTCTTACAATCTCTGGAGGATTTGCTTTAGAAGTCATTTTGACGCACCAAATTATTTCAACAAAATCAACAAAATAAACAATTGCCAAACAGCCATTGCTAATCATGTTCCAAAAATGTGACTAGATTTGGAGCGTTTGTTGAATTATTTTGAAATTAATTTCAATGTTTCTTTCAAACTAAATTTGAGGCAGGATGAAATAAAATACATAACGACATTTGTACAAAATAATGTAGTTTTGAGCGCTATTGTTAGAAACAGGTACTGTAGCAGGTAGTTCTGCCTACTTTCTCTTGTGAGAGGGGTGAAATCACCCACCCTTATTTAAGTCGGAATATAGGGGTAAAAATCAGAGTCTACCACTATCCTTGGTACTTAAGGGTGACCGATACCAGCGTTGACTAGAGTGTATTTCATTAATTGGCAAGAACTCAGTTACCTAATAAAAAAAGATTGTCTGATGATATGATAAAAACCTAAAGTGCGCGGCTTTAATTCGATTTTTTATTACCTAAATTTCAATATTATGCTTCCAGATTTTGTAGAATGAATCTAAATAAGTTTACTGAGTCCGCTGCGTTGTGAAATTGTGGATGAAACATTTGTTTTTTTTTTATATTGAGCTTAATGTAAAAGTTAAATTTTTCGTCTTCCAGGCGAACATTTCGTTAGAATATTTTGTAATTCTATACAATATAAATTTACCTTTACCTACTACATTAAATAATAATTTAAAAAAACAGAAGTTGTGGAAGTTATTCATTTATAAATTTGCGAATAAAAACGGTTTTAGTTCATCGCTTTTGCCACCAGAAGCAGTAGAGGCACATCTTTTCTCCAATTTCAAAACTACCTACCTGTTTAGGAACGGGACAAATCCGGGGGTTAGTTTGGGCCGCCGATCAGTTTTCAACCAGGAAATTTTATGACTTTACAGATAATACCCTGTCCTGGTATTATTCGAATTTCTTCAGAAATTCTAATATAAACTATGACCGTACAGAGCGAATTAATTTTTGCTTTTTTTTTATGAAAACTAATTTTTGGAATTAAATATTAGGTTTTTTTGAAAATATGTACAGTTAATTTCAAAATTATAGAGTACACCTAATTTTCTACAGTGTAAAATGCACTTACATTTTTTGTCAATGATCAATGTCAGTTTTGACAAACAAAATGCCTGATCTAACTGAAAACGCGAAAGTGCTCATTCTTTCCAAATTAGAAGAAGGGTGGTCGATCCGGAGGGTAGCCCGTATTATAACATCGCTAAGAGCACCGTGCAGAGGATAAAATACACACTATTATGGTGTTCTAAAATATCAGCGACATTTTATGTTATCAAACTTACCTAACCTATGACGCTCAAATTTCAAAAAGGCATCTTTACATGTGGAAAACACTGTAATAAATCGACTTCTTGATTTTTGAGGTGTACTCGATAATTTTGAAATTAACTGTACGTATAAAAATAATGAATAAATTGTTGTCTAATTTAGTCCGCACATTATGACGTCAACGTCATTAACATTATATAATATATATACCGGGTGTATTATGAAAAATCTTTGGTGCTGTAACTTCCTTATTTTTCAGACGATTTTAATAATTGATGTGTCAAGCAAAATCGTTTTAGATGGGCTACAATTTGAATTGATCCAATATTTGTTCTTGAGTTCTGTTTTTGACAAATGATAGTCAACTTTTTTTTTCAAATTGCACTATTAACTTTTTGAAGTGAAACTTTTTATGGGAGGGTCTTGAAATTCTGATCGGCAACCTTTTTGTGTGACGAAAAGTGGTGGGGGTAAACACTATTGGGTCGAGTGGGAGCAGTGTCTCTGTCTTCGTCACACTCACGACATTTATCGATAATGTTCTCTCTTTGATTTGGAGGCTTAAAAATGAAGAATAAGTTACGCATTTCCATATTGTTTAGTGTTATCGTTGTTTATAACTTATTTTCTTCATTAAAATATACAATTTTGTTGTGAATATGCTATTTAAAAGTGATTGATGAATAATTACAATGTTTCCCTGTAATACAAAAGTTTCACTTCTATCGTGCGTCTTTACGACACATTCTGTTTTTTTGCTCAGTTTTATAGAGATTTTTATTTAGAATATGAAAATGTAAACAACATGTTCATGCATAGAAACAAAAAGAAGAAATTAAAAAATAACGTTTTTTTTTAATCAAGCAGTCACATTAAACAGTAATAAAAATGCATTCTAGACAATGTCTATTTGACTCCGTCGATAACGGAAATGATTTAGTAACAAGAATCGTACTCGTAGCAGTATGTGAACAAATACCACCAGAATTTTTATTAAACGCCGCAATAGGCGTCAGTGGAAGCTGTCGAATGTACCTTAGAGAGAATGGAGGTAATTTCGAACATTTGCTATAGTAAAGTTATGGTTACTTGATTTTTGGAAATTCAATTTTTTTTAATTAAAACCAAATTTTTGATTTTTTATTTTAATGTTTGTGTTTCAGAAGATAAACATCTATCAGAATAAAAATAAAAAAATATACAGTGCAACTTAAAAAAACAAAGTTAGCTGCGGTCTGTCAAAAAATATAATGTCAAAAAAAAATTATAGCATGTCGAGCTATAGTGTTTCTAAAACGAATGATGTATCATTTATTAAAATCGAATAAAAAATAAGGAAGTTATAGCACCAAAGGTTTTTCATAATACACCCGATATAACAAATTAAGTACAGAAATATTGATTTATAAATTAAAGTATGATCGTATGAAAAGTTTTGTGCGTTGTGGAGTATGCAGGTAGCTATATAGATCACAAAAAGAAATCGCGAATTGGTAATTATCTACTCCTTCGCGAGACCAGTAGTTCCATTGCAAAATAGGTGGTTTTTTGGTAGTCATTTGAATGTCACAATGACGTTCTTTTTCGCACTAATGCGTTTAACTGTCACTTTTTCGCATTAGTGCCAAAAAGAGTGAGAAGTATAAAATTACAAGAAAAGCTTTCTTTTCTTTTACTAAAACAATCAAAGTACTGAATTGGTCTCATCAGTTCGTCATGTAAAAGAAACTTTTAAAAAACGCAAGCCATTGCTCAAATCGTTGATAACACAATTCATAAACTGGCCGCGACTGGCAGGTAATAAACTGGATATACAGGGTCTATCAGAACTGGCGGACCAAAATAATACGGTGAATTCATCATCTTCTGGGAATAATAGGAAAATGTTCAAAAAAATCTATCTTAAATAGTGATTAAGAAAGAAGCAATTTAAACTGACCAATCTTGTTGTAGATGTAAAGTTACCTATAAATTAGTTTTCCTGCTTTATTTGTAACTATGGATGCATTTCAAATGATGCATATGCATCTGCATTGTTTGTGCAATGACGGACGTTTCAGGTTGTAGTATTTCTGCTAGGATGTTCCATATTGGGGAAACAAACTGCGGACTCCTGAGCAGCAACTGTGTCACTCTCATCATACTGTCCATATAAGACAAGCATATCAAAATATTCTGAAGAAGTAAACATTAAGCGTTTTTAATGACTTTTGTAATTGTCAGAAATAATTTATGTCTTTGCAACAATCAAATTTGTTTTGATAGTTACTAATATAATTTTTTAAGGTAATTTTATATCTACACGTGATTGGTCAATTAAAAACGTTCTTATTTTAAAATCCAATGAGGATGTATTTTTTTAAATATTTTTCCAATTATTCCCCGAAGATGATGATTTCACGGTATTATTTTGGTCCGCCAGATCTGAGAGACCCTGTATAGCAACTATACCGCAGATCAAAATCACTCATTTGGCAAGAAAATCGCTACTAAATTGTAACAATAAATAACACTTTTGTAATAAATGAATTGGAGTAGATAGAGAGTGATAGAATGATAGGAGTAATAAATTAGTGAATTAAAAAAATTAAAATCTGTATTTCTTTTGTCTTGTTTTTTGCCTAATACTTTACGGAATTAGAAAAAATCTTGTATGTAATTCGTTGCAAAAACATGTCTTTTTCGCATACGACGTCTAAGGTGTCTAATGCGAAAAAGACATTTATTTATGGGCGTGAATTTTGGGACTTCATATTATTGGACCATTTTAATCTATTATAATATTAATAATTTTATTATTCGACAATTTTCCAGAAGAAAATTATGTCTTACATTTTTAGACAAAATAAGAAATGTATTTATTGTTTGTCTGATAAACCAGATTAAAGCTCCCATAACCTTTCGGTAAGGGCGTGGAAACGGTCAGGGCCTCAGAGCTTATTATTTCAGGTAAAAATTCAGTTTGGTTTCCATACTTATCTATATACTCTACTGTGTATTAGTGGCTGCGTTATAAAGGTGGCAAAACTGAAACACTTCGCCAGTATCGGTCACCCTTAAGAACTCCCTTTAAGTAATGAAAGCGTCTAATATCGTTTAAACCTTTGTTTTCATGAATTAAACTGTGTGGTACTTGGCGGGGCTCAATTTGGTGATGCCGTTGCTACTTTCTGGGGTTTGATTTTGTGGACTGTATTTTGGGTTTTCAAGTAAAACTATAGCTTCTAACACACTGCTATATTAATTTTAAAATTTAACAACTTACACTGAAACAACACTTAAACTAGTGGTAAGTAAATCGACTTGGGCAAAAACAAAACGGCAAAGAGAGGCCGAGGCCTGGGTTGAGGTCCTATTTATAGCGTTGAGGGCGCATTTTGAAAAATAGTTTTGCGCATCGGCGACTTCGAGAAACTGTAGGGTGGTGCTGACATCTGATAAGGGTAGCTACAGTTGCTCGAAGCCGCCAAGATCTAAACGAGACGCTACATAAACTGTTGAATGTGTCATGAAACGAGGTCCATTCTGAATAAGACCCACTAAACTGTGGTAAATTCAACTGTAGTAAATTTACATTGACTTCCTGTGAAGTATCTTGGACATGACTATCTATGACAGATTGCATCATGCTCTTTGTATCGAAATATGAATCTTCAAACGTTTCGTGATCGTTTGTCTCTGACGCGGTATTGTCAATTAATTCAATTTGGTATTGAACCTCCCTGAACTCCTTGTAGAGATCATCTAGGGCTGACATGCGTGATTTAATTTTGTTTACATTATCACCTGGTGGGAATGATGCAACAAATTTTGATATTCTGTTAAGCTGAGCTATTATTTGATTTCTCTTGAGTATTAATTCTGCTAACTCAGGCATTTTGAAATGAAATATGTGATTGAAATGAATTAAAGCTGAATTAAATGTGTCGCTCACGGAATGGATCTGAACGGGAATGATAAAGGATGCTCACTGACCTGACTGGTATGTCTTGGACCAACTTGGACTTCTGCTGTTGTCGGATGCTTATCACTAATCACTAACTCAATGATATCCGGCTCGAAGGACCAACAATATGTTCGTGACTAAGACCGTAATGAGGTGTTGGTATTTGTGATTTTGTGTAAATTGTTCGAAGGACCTGATGATTAAAACTTAATGTTTTAATTTTAACAAAATATATTCCAACAACAATTAAAGTGGACCGAACTGTCCGCTGGTTAATACAGAAGTCTTTTTCTTTGAATGTTGTCTAGCGAGGTAAGCTACCTGTAGGGTAGTGCCCACCCTTGACGGACCAAACTACCTGCAGATGCACCAATAAAAATGATACTTTCATCACTCAGTTTAGTGAAGAAAATAGGCGTTTGCATCGCTAGTGAGGAAAATGGAGAAAGTAAACTCACTAGTGAGGAAAATTTATTTAACAATCTAGTACCTACTTATTAATGCAGGGTGGTCCCGATATAACCTGCCAGAAGAAATCCAGTAATAGGTGACGATGAGTAGAACTCTTACACAAAAAATGTTTCTAATACAAGTCTTTTCGTTTTCGAGATAAAAATAACTGAAAATTTGGTCAAAATTTGCTGTACGCTAATGAGTTAATCGGTTTTAAAAAAGGTAATTCTGGTTACTTGGCTGCAATTTCTTTAGCAACGGTACCTGTAGCACCTATGACATTTGTCAAGTTTAATTTTAAATTTGCGAATCCTTCAAAAAGTTATGAAATTCATAAAACAAGAATACGCCGATTTGCATTTACTCTATGGCGAAACACGTGGTAATTCAAGACCAGCAAGGCGACCATACGGCGAGCGTTTTCCTGAAGGAATCCTTCCGTCCCGTTGTACTTTTGTGGAGCTACATCTGCTACATCTGGTTCTGACAGATTCCAATACGATGGCGTCCCCGATCCTCCATTTAACCCCTCTGGATTTTAATTTTTGGGGCCCACACGAAAGATTTGGTATACGATTTTGAAATAAATAAAGGCCAACTCCAGAAACGCGTAACAGATGCCGCGAACCAGATTCGTAAAAACCCAGAAATGCTGAATTCTGTTTATACTCAAATGTGCTTAAATGCCAACGGAAGGCACATAGAACATTTATTACAAAATATTTTTTCTAGTCTAGTTTACCTTTCATTAGTTAGTAGATATTCTCAGTTAGAGTTGAAAGTACGAATATGTAAAGTGTAAATAAATGTATTCAATACATTATTTTGGCTAGTTAACCACAATTAAGACGATACTCTTATTACACAGTTCTTTCATAATTTTGCACACATTACCTCTACATTTATTTACACATTGAGGAACACCACTTTATTTATTACTCATTCATCTCAGTCTACAAAATCAGCTTTTGTACCTAAATAAGCTGGTGAATTAACGCACACAGTGTAGGTATAGCGTTTTCAATAAATATCATTAATTTGATTTAGTTTGTCAGATTTGAAATTTGTCATAAACGATTCAGGTACCTATGTTGCTTAGATACTGTCATCCTTACAAACAGCAACAATTAATTCCTGAGTAGGTACGTATTTTTGTGATCAGCAGCGTTGAATGTGTGTGGATAGGGGTTAATTTATCCCCATTATTTTGGACCTAATGAAAAGCGGTTTTTTGGACTTGTTAGATCCTTCCAATGACCCAGAATTTTTTTTGGCAGGTTATATCGGGACCACCCTGTATAAAAAATTTAAAACTGTTATTTGCATTAATTTAAACCAGATCCGGAAGATTCAAACAATAGGAGGGGAGTAAAATAATTATAAAGAAATTTAAAATTGAAACTCATTTTCATAAGCGACGTTGGAGAAAATAGTATACACAATTCGTGATCAAAATGCGATTTTTCAAGTCGCAATACTATCCTCACTCGCTGACGCTCGTGAGTATATCATGTACTGCTCGTTGAAAAATCAGGCACTTTCATCACTTATAGTGTAATATACTATTCCAGGCGTATGACGATTGTGATGTCATTAAACATTAAATCTATTAAAGGAAAACTTGATCCTTTTTAGGTCACTACAAGGCCTGAAGAAATATGTACGACAGTATGCTACTCCTTGCAAAAAACTAATGTAGGTATAGGTTTAGAAGATATTTGTTTTTTAATATTATAAAATATCTCTAAGAAAACTGTTCAAATTTTTTTTTAAACTTTTAGTATTGTCAACTATTTAATGAAATGGTCAGGAGCTGCTTTAGAGATCTTAGACCAGCTAGTAGTAATATTCATAGTGAAAAGTTTAGGTATAGATAGTGTAAAAAATTGTACCCAATGATTGGTTACCCGATGGCTTCCAAAACTTGAAGGCAAAATAATTCATAACGTGAATTGTGTTATTCTACTCGTATTGGTACCACATTCAGAATCAACAGTTACATATTTCCATATTACTGATTTGAAGACATTAAACGTTGTTACATTTGAAAAGTAAAAAATTGTTTGAATATTGTAGTAAGCTCCTTGTTTCCATGTCAGTATCAAACAATAACCTTACTATTTATCTCATACCGTTTATGTTTCTGATAAGCAGCAATATCATTTTACACAACGAATACATTGCAGAGTTAAATACTAGATAACAATAACACGCCTCTAACTGTGCTTTCCTTCATTATTAGTTGTTTCATAAATCAACTATAAAAATAATAATAATAATATATAATAATAATAATATTAATTAACGCTGAAGAAACTAACTTCGATTTATTTCCATTGCAGTAAATTTGATCTTAATCAATTTCTTTTTTTTATGTAATTTAATTAAAATGTTTTTTGTTCGACACTGTCAGAATTTGAGAATTTTTTCCTATGTGAATGGATTTTGATAAATGTGACAACTTCTCAAAACGAAACGTCAAGTTCATTTTAAAGATTTTAAGCGATTTGGAGCCTTTAAGGTGGTCGTCGAACAAAAAAAAGTTGTATTCAACTCGTTCTTGTGTAAATTGGGCTTTTTTGGTATGGGTGGGCCAGATTAAAACGCGAGTGAAACGAGCGTTTTAAAGGCCCACGAGTTAAATAAATAACTATTGGTATATTTTCTTAATCAGTCTGTCAAAGACAGTTTGTAATTAATAGATTTCAGTGAGATTTATAAAATATTTTTTTTTACAAAGATGATTCTAATAAAAAATTGTTATCTGTAACAGAAGATATACCAATTAAATGTTTTTTTTTTTTTTAATTTGCCAATTCCGTTTTTTGCCATACGGCTTTTACGGTACTTTTCGGTCGGCCGTTTTCAATTCATTTTTCCTTGTTCTATCCTATCCTTTCTTCAGGTGATGCGACGGGGCTGCGGGGCACTTTCCCCGGCCACCCACGCCCATGCCACCTCACACTCACAGACGTATACAACAACATTTATACACCCATGGGCGCCCTTCCCGACGGGACTCGAACGCGTGCTGACCTCGCGGTGGTGGCCGAAAGAGTGTTGATTCTTCCTTCCACCATCCTACCGTCAGCCCCGAGGAGACATACACACACATCCATGGCCCGGCGGAGGTTCCTTCCTTTGAAAAAATCCTCCCCCTTTGGTGGGATTCGAACCCACTAGCATCGGGACCGCGACCTCGGAGTACTTTCTCCGACAGCCATGCGACCACCGAGTCACCAATTAAATGTTTTACCAATCGAATTATTTGGTTTTTTTTTTTTTTTTTAATTAAAAATAGTACATACATTTTGAGTTTGACGACGGATCATCAGATAACAAACAATAAAATATTGACTATGTACAGGTAATTAATAGTTATTTATACAACAAGTGAGTAAAATAATACTTTTTTTACGAGAAGGAAAATTTGCCACTCGAGCGAAGCGAGTGCGCAAATCCGCCGAGTAAAAAAAAGATACTTTAGTGACGAGTTGCATACAAAAATTTTTTGGCGCCCGCAAGTTTAGATAACAATTTTTTCGACACTCAAAATTTGAAAATTTTCTCCTGTGTGAACTCGTGGATCTTTAAAACGCTCGTTTTACTCGCGTTTTACATTGGCCCACTCATGCCAAAAAATCCCAATTTACATACGAACTCGTTAAAATTATAATTGCGTTAAAAAATGACACGCTACGGCACTTTTTTAACGCAAAATGCGTGCAAAAATGAACCGCTATGGCACTTTTTTTAACGTTTCTTGGCCGATTCAAAAATCACATATTTTATGAACGCAAACTAATGGAAAAACTTGCACTTTTTTTGACGAACGTTAAAAAAATAAGTGAACAACACTTACACGGGTCCATAATATTCTATTGACGTCACAAAATTAAAAAAGGTGTAAAAGTATACACTACGAATACTCATTTTATAAAATCGTCATTGTACGAGAACGAACTTATAACTGAATGAGATTCTGTCATTGCGGTGACCATTTTAACACGAGGGGCGTAGCACGGATCATATTTAGATAATTAATATTTGATTCCTCAACCAAACTATTACTGATAACTGTGGAACAAAAGAAGACAGGAAAAAACTGTACAAATTCGAACTTATGAGAATAATGAATGCATTTAAAAAAGAGGAAATAAAATGACTCAAACAGAGAAACAGAAATGTCCGTCTAAAATTTCTGGTTTAAATTGACATAGGTTTAAACAAATTTTTAGTTAAATTTTTCATCACCTCATTCGAATTAATTTTGAATGCATGGACTTTATACCAATATAATTAATTTCTTACTTTCAAAGTAAAATGTTACCATTTCAAACAACAAAAAAGTTAGCCTCATCAATTGAACGGTTTTAGAGATTTTATCGATTGTAATTACACGAGAGGTCTTTTTTGTCTGGATAAAATTGAATTTTTTTAACGATAATTTGGTTGCTTGGTAAATTGACGATACAAACCACCCGATAAAAAACGAGTCGGAAGGACGCGTTTTTTTATCTGGTGGTTTGTGGAGTCAATTTACCAAAATGAAACCAAATTAGAGTTTAAAAAATGAAATTTTATCCTGGACGAAAAAAACCTCGAGCGTAATTCGATGAGATAATTTAATTAGGTAGGTAATTATGAAAAATTGAATTGGCCATTTTGCACACCAAAAGAAAAACACTGTATTGTTGTACAAGAAGCTTTATCACTTATCAGTCATTCACATGATCGTAGAAAAAGTGTAGTGTGTTACATTTGCGAAAAGGCTTATTTTTCGCTCATGAGAAATTGACATTTTTCTGCACTTATTCTACAATATAACTTTTATTGTTTACCGACATTTGAAAAACTTTGTATTTCAGAGTTATAATAGCTATTTATGCACCAAGGGCGCATAATTCACTTTCGTATAATTGCATGATAACTCCTAGGATACGAAATACGTAAACATGTCCATAACAACCGGGGAATAATACAGGGCGTAATAAGAATAAGCGGGCGTAATGAATTCATAACGCCCTCATCAATTCATAATTGCAAAGATGCCATTTTTTTTTTTTTTATGATTACGCCCGGAGAACGATGAATCCAGCTCGAGGGCTTTAGCCCGAGAGATGGATATCGTTCGATGGGCGTAATCATTCGGTGACGCCGTGGTGCATACAAGATTTTATTTTTCACTATACGTGTTCTAAAAAAAAAAAAAAAAATGGCATCTTTGCAATTATGAATTGATGAGGGCGTTATGAATTCATTACGCCCGCTTATTCTTATTACGCCCTGTATTATTCCCCGGTTGTTATGGACATGTTTACGTATTTCGTATCCTAGGAGTTATCATGCAATTATACGAAAGTGAAAAATAAATTTCTTTAAGTTCTAAGGTTTTAGAATGTTCTTAGCATATTTGGAGCTTATCTTGAGTTACAACCTAGACTACAAGAATTGAAACAACATGCCCCTTATTCTGATTAGTCCTTTAATAGTTTTATCAAGCGGTGTTTATCACTTTAAGCTGTAAAGAAGTATTAAAGTTTGGACTGCTTCAAAATATTTATGTATTTTTTATCACATGTCGCTAAGAAAAAAGATCACTTTAGGAGTAAAGATGTTTTTTTTTTAAATCAGAGGCCCGAAGTTTCTTCAAATGCCAAAAAAGTTTGCAGAAATCCTAGTTCTTTCTTTGAATCTCTCTTGTACAAAAAGAGGCTGCAAGCTACCTCTGTGAACTAAAAATGAGTAATTTTAACATGTACAGTTGCGGAATTTAAATTTCGGGCACTAGTTTTCTGTCACTTCAACAAAATCTCTGTAAAGCATCTTCTACTGTCATCATGACTGACATTAAATCATCGCTTTGATATGTTGCCTACCCGTTATTATGTCACAAATGACAATTTTTGAATGCCAAAAGACAAAAACAAGACATTTAGGTGTACACTTCTATTAAAAAAAAAAAGCCTACACGTATTGAAGGCTACTGTAAATGGGGATAAAATTAATTAAACGTTTCCAAGACAACGTATTACTGACATTTTGTATGTATGACAAATGTGTGAACACTGTTTTTTATAAATTTTTAAATTGTTGTTAGATTGTTGAGAGTTGCCGTTTCCATAAATTTGTGAATAAAAGTTTGAATTGTGTTTGTAGTAATTAGTAATACTTGCCTAATAAATAAGGCAAAACATTTATACACATTAAAATCTCTGAAGAATACATCGATCAAATCCAGCTATCGTCACAGGTTTTGTTACAGGTTTCTAAGTAACAACAATTAAAAGCTAGGTTTACGATATGGCAATCTAGCCAAAATTGTGCTCACTAAAGCCAAATAATTTTATTTTTTGGCTCTATAATTATGTTTTGTAAATAGTGATAGTGATAGTGATGCAGGCAAACACCGTTCACGTTAGATTGAGCATTGCTAAATCGCATTATGTTGGTTAGCTGCATGTCACTATTTACAAAACATAATTACAGAGCCAAAAATAAAATTAAGTATTTGACCTTGAAAAGTTCAATACAAAATGAATAGACTTTACTTGTACGCTTTTTTTTTATACATAGAATTGTACATATTTTAATTAATTGATACTTTATTACTTCAATGGTGACATCTTTTGAGGCAAGCCATCACATGTGTAGTGTTTTTGGAGTTTCTTAAAGATTTCAGTAAACACAAAAACATTTAATAAAATGTCTGAGAAAAATCTTTTTTTTTAATATAAGAAAATACACCCCATAAAAGTCTACAATATAAAAATAGAAATCAAATCAGTCAATTTCAGCTCTAAATCTTGCACAACTTCTAATCTAACTGACACAGCAGAGCCACACTGCGTTTAATCCAGTGAGAAGGTTTAACTCGTGTCTCTAATAAAATAGGAACGACATAATTAGTAGAATGTCCTGTTGTTGATAGCACACCCCGTCTTGCCGACGTCTTATAAACCGGACATTTATATCTCCCTTTCTCGTCGTATTGCGCGTTTGTAATAGGTTTTAACCAAATCAGAGGCATATTATCGTACAAGATCTTTGGCAACAATTCCGCAATTTCACCCCTAGTCCTGTCCCATCTAGCTCCATCCGTAAACAACCCGTAAATAAAAGCACCATCAGTTGGTGCTTTGTCACTCCTGTCTCTCCTCAGGATCTCAAAATCGAAAGTTAACTGATCAATAGGAATCGTATATTTTCTTGCATAGTTCTGCTTAACACCTGTCAAAAAAGCCTGAGTGAAGAAAAATCCAGAAATCCAGAAATCGTCCGGTTTTCCTGTACGAAACCATTTGTATAAAAACTCGATCCTGTTCAAGAAATCTGCAACGTAATGGGGCAAATTCTTTAAACTTGGGTACGAACTACCAGCCCAACTTGATGGAATGCGAGCCACGAGAAGAGAAGCTGCGAATGCTTCCAAAGCTGGAGTCATCGATACAAGACCTTGTATTGCTTTTTGCATGTTTATCAAAGAACTACTGATCGCACCCAGTAGTTTGTTGAAACGGTCCATTTCTTGCACCAGAACTGTGTTCATTGATTCAGAATATTGAACGGGATACTTTCGAATAGCTTCTTCTTGATCGAACGGTTTAGGCAGTTTTGACAAAATATCAGAACAAAGTGTCATTATATATTTATCGGTTTCACCAATTGCTCCTGACTGAACCTCACCGTAAGCCTTGAGGACTGAGTTGAGCAGATGGTGGGAGTCTTGCAAATCTCTGGTGATTCCAGCGTTGGTGTTGAGACCGAACACCTGAGGAGGATGTATCTGAGGTAAACTCTGAATATGATTGACAAAATCTTGATAATCGATTTTAGCAGGAAGCCCGTAGCATTCGGCGGCATCACTGAAGAGATAATTGCTGGAATTGGCTATTCGCGGATTGAGGAAGTCTTCTAAAATTGTGGTTATCAATCGACGGTCCCAATCGTCTGTTACCCGGCCTCCGTAATTGCATTCGCCAATTAAATAAGACAAAGCTTCGTAGGGGTCTTCGCTCTCGTTGATGAACATTTGAAGCTGCTGCACGGATATGTCAAAATCGGAATCGTTAAAACCGTAAGGGATGTTCCATCCCAAAGCACCAAAAGTGCGTCTCTCTTGAACCACAGCGTGAAAAAAAGCGATACCGTACAACAACTTTGCAAACATTTCTTGATTTCCAGGGCATCCATTATAGAAGTCTTTATTCTTTACGGGATCGTTGACGTACGATTTTAACAAATTGTCTTTTAAACCTGTGGGAGGCTCGTTTGTGATTTTCACTCCTTTTTGTAGAATAGACACCGGAAATTTGTCTGAAGGATAGCTAGTCAACCACAATCTAAAATTATCACTAGTATTCACATAATCCATGTCTTCAAATATTTTCTCAAGACTGGGCATCCACGACGTTGCTAGATGGCAGTTCTGAAGACACACCCACAATCCTTCATTTTGTCCTTGTTGGATCAGAGCAGCAGCACGTGGTCCTTGCCCCTGTCCTAGGGAAATTGACTGAAACTTCTCGGTGTACTTTTTCTCTTCAGCAAATTTTACCAAAGCCGACATGGGGTC
This sequence comes from Tenebrio molitor, assembly GCF_963966145.1. Lineage (NCBI taxonomy): Eukaryota > Metazoa > Arthropoda > Insecta > Coleoptera > Tenebrionidae > Tenebrio > Tenebrio molitor. The sequence goes on along the minus strand of NC_091051.1, from coordinate 18,390,360 downwards.
TGTGCCCGGAGATAAAATGAAAATCAAAGGACAAAGATTATAAGACTCGTTGTAGGAAACTGAAATGTTGAACTGCGGAGGAGTTATGTATTTCACTCCCATCTCCTTGGAAATGTAGTTGATCGCTCCTACTAACAGCTTGTCAGGTCTCAAAATGCGAATTACAAGCAGTTTCCTAAAAGTGTTCAGTTTATCTTCCCAAGGAGGCGGTAATTTTTCCTTTTCTGGTTCATAACTGTCATAAATCTTCTTCCAAGCGTTTCCGTGTTGTACGAAAGAATCTCTGAAACGCGGAAACGCAGACAGTTCGCTGACCCGACACACTTCATCCCATGATTGAACTGGCAACCAAGGCAAAGGATTCGGTAGAGGATTTTCAACGTTGATGCCTCCAGTTAGAAGAAACATAAACTCTTTCTCGTCCAGAGTCTTTTGAAAAATCAAAATTTTAGAACACAGCAAAAATGAGAATAGAAGTTTATCTTTTTCAAACAACGATCGAGTTATATTTGAGTAGAGATCAAAAGTAAACGCTGAAATTAAATTTGAACATCGTTTCTCTATGCTTTTACACTTTTCAGCCCTTTGAATTGATCCAATATACAGATTTATGAACCAGTCCAGTGCGTACTGATACATCGGATCGACATTTCCCAAATCACAAATGCAGTAATAAAGAACAGCCGAATGCTCGGCTACACCTTGGTACAAAATTCGGAACTCCTCTATGCTCTTTTCAATTTCCATAGACTTGCCTTGCTTCTCACGAATCGTAATGGAAAGTATTTTCGATTCGTCTAGAATCTGAATCGCTGTCTCATCTTCGAGGATGTCTCCTTTGCACTCTGATAATGTCTTCAGAATGTTGAGTTCAACCCCGTCTAGAGCAGCTTTATTTTCGGCTTTTTGTACAATCAAATCTTCCTTCAATCGTTGCAAATCTGGTTTTTCTACAGCAACCACGATTCCCAACAGTTGATCTTGAAGACCCTCTAGAGTTAGAGCGAAGTTGATTACCGTCACTCTGTTGAAAACTTCCGGTAGGTAGTGGGGATTCCGCAGAGGCGATGCTAAATATAACCTAAAATTTTTGTGATACGGTATCACGTTTTCCCCCAGACTGATCACCTCAAATCCGGCTTGTTTGAAAACTTTTTTGTAAAGCAGAGGATCTATGGGTGCTTCCAGAACTTCGCCTACACTCTCAATCAAAACTGGATACCCATTTTGTACGCAGTTTTCAATTTTCTTCATGTAATCCGCGTGAGAAAACTTCACAACGTAGAGCGAATTCTTTTTCTCCATCTTTTTGATCCAGTTGCTCGCTTGGTACTGAGGGTCAATAAAGAGCGACCACTTTCTGGAATTATCCTGGATTATTCCGTTCTCCGTTGAGAAACTATCTCGCGGTAGTCCGCTTATGTACCAGTTCTGTACTTTAACGTCCGAACCTAAAACCGTCAAGAAATCGAATGTCTCCGAAGAAGGAATTTCCAATCTCTTGACGCATTTGTGCCAATCTGCCACTGTCTTTTGACGATAGTAGGATGTCAGTGGTGACAGATAAGCCATGATTCCACTCGATATGAGAATGTCGCCAGCTAGAGAATCGTGTTGGTCTTGCAAGGCATTTGCTACTGCTGTCCATCTGGTTTTCTCGCCGCCTAACCCCCCGATCAGCTTTTGTGCCCTGATTAATTTATTTCTACACAAATCCACGTCATCTTGGAGTTCTCCTTGCTTCTGAACGGCCTCTGCAAGTTGCTCGTTTAACAATTGCAACTTTGCTTCCAACTGCGCGACTTGTTCCCGTTTTGCTCTCAAAATATCCATTGTTTCAGCAAATTCACGTTCCGCTTTTTCTAACTTTTCTTTCTTGGGGGCTACGATTTTGTTAACTTCGTCGTACTTATCAATTGCTATGATCCATTTGCATAAACCTTCAGCGGCGCTAGACGCTTTGGCCACCACATTCGGCTTAAAGTCTTTATGAGGAATATATTCTTTGCGGATTTTGACCATGATGTCTGGTTTGATGTGATCCTTGTCATATTCCTTCAGGCTTTGGAGAAAATTCATATCTCCCAAAACCTTAATACTTGGGCCCCAAAAATCCAAATTCATTCGACCTGTAGAAGGATCACGTATCCTTGCCGGTTTGACATCTTTCATGATGCACACCGCCGCCATTACCAATTTGATGGCGGCAGGTGGATTTTTCATGGACTTCACCAAAGTGATATCAGCAGGTTTGAGAGTATCTAACGCTTTAATGGCATCATCTAAAATCGGAATGGCTTCAGCTAGATCAGCTTCGCACTCCTTTTTCAAAGCCGAAGCCATAGCCGCTTGAACATTCGCTACTTTCTCGTCCTTTTTCACAAGTTCGGACGCGCGTTCCACCTCTATCGTTTCAGTTTCGATTTCTTTCATCATATCGATAGCTTTCCGATTCATGTCTTCCAACTGCGGTCGTAAATTCGCAAGATTTCGCTGCATTTCAGCTATTTGTTCAGCAGCAAACAACAGTTTCTTCAAACCACCAATGTACCGTTTCTGAGTTGTCAGAATCTCTTTCTGTTTTTCATTTGTAAGAACTGTAAACGACTTTATCAGTTCTAGGTAGGAAGCGGATGTGATGTAAGTTTTTCTGGCGACAGTTTTGTAAAACTCGTCGGAAACTTTTCGAGCACCCACGTGAAAATACTTGCAAGCCACCACGGCTTGCTTTTTCACTTCATCTGCTAAATTAACTTCGGCCATCCAACTGTGAGCGACCTCTTCTAACGCATTTTCCGGCCAGTCATCAAACCAGTCGATTGTACAGCAGTTAATGAGAGACGGATACAATCTTAACCGGTTCCTGAAGGTCGAACCAACAGGACTAAAACATAAAATCGTGTGTAGTTTTTCACGACAACGTTTGGTAAAGAAATAGAAAATTGAGAGGGCACTGATGTCGAGATTTCTATTTCCTCCTTGAGCTGCTAGACGTACCATGTCCAAAATTTCTTGTCTCTCATCTATTTGGTAAATATTAGGGACTTCCCCAGAATTCAGAAGGCAGTCAATGTCTTGTAAGAACGCTTCCTCTTTGATTTGTCCTTCAGTTATCAGAAAAACACAATGTCGACCTCTACCTCCCGATTCTTTCAAAATCCTCTTAATATCATCTCTCCATTCATTCAAACTGTAATTGTTGGTAATCTCCGGTTGGAACAAGGCTTGACCATAGATTTCACTGGCTAGTCTTGTCAACGATTGACGTCCTGAACCGCTTATGCCGACTAACAAAGAGCTACCACAAGCCATCGACAACACGCGACAGATCTTGGACAGATGTTCCAGAGCGTAGTCAAAGAGTACCACATCCATTTTTGTCTTGTGAGTTGCATTATATTCGTCTAGACAATTTTGACAAACCTCGACAAATGCCGTAATGTTAACAGTTTCCTCATATCGTCTCTCGTCATCATTCGAATCTTGATCGAAGTAAGTACCAAACATCAATTTCTTCATAGAATTTAGCGTCAAGTTACCGTCGTCGTCTTTGGGCAAATAAGAAAAGATTTGATCAAAATGTTCTTTAAAATGGTCGCGTACGACGATCTTGATCTTTGAAAATAACCAAATCTTGTCAGCCTCTTCGATTAATCTGTCGTAGAAGATCCGAAAGACTTCGTGCACCCAAATTTTGGCAAATATGGTCTTGTGTTCGACGCATTCTTTCCGTAACATGGCGCAGCCTTGTATGAGACGCGAAAAATCACGCAAATTGAAAACGTAGTGGCTCTTTGATGGAGTAGGTCGAAGATTTTCCATTGCTGACTTGTACATCTCCAAACTAGCTCCTACTGTTTGAATTGCCATCGTGATGATGTCGCTGGGAAAGCCGTTATTTTTCCATCCGAGGTGCAAAATGTTGGTGTATATTTTTGCCATCGTTTCTTCTGAAAACTCGTTAATGGAAAATATACTAAAATGTCTCAGAAATCTTGGATAGATTTCTTGTCGACTGCCACCCACTAGACCCATAGCTGCTAGAAATATGACGTTGTGCAAAAATACCGGTTCCGTTGTTTTCAAGTCGTACCAGTTTTTGTGGTCAAAATATTGACGCAAGAGCTCTATAGGAGGTTGAGCACCGTACGTTTCCTTGTAGGGCATGTTTATGTCGTCGATGAAGAGAACGCAAGTCTTCCCTTTAGGAGCTCCATAATGCGACCTTCTCAGCTTACTAAGTTTGGAAATTATCAAATTCTGGGTTTGGTTCGCTGTAACTTTTACGGTGAATGTGATGAAAGAAGGTAAATACAACTCTTTGTCCATCCGATTCATTAGCAGGTCTTGGATGTAAAAACTTTTACCAGTTCCAGTCGGTCCTACCAGCAACACCGGTATGTTATTCTTTACATGCATATCCACAAGACTCATATATCTAGCAGTATCAACAGTTGGGATAAGCGCCTGCAATATATTTGAGCATTCATCGACTCTTTCGGTTTTCACAATTTCTGGCCAATATTTCCATGTCCCTTTCATCTTGTAGTGGTAGGCATAGTCATAAAGCAATCCTTCAATCGGAATACTTATTTCCAATTTTTCTAACGACGAAGGATATGGATTTTCTTCTAATTGATTTCTCCACAGTTGTTTGTAAAAAGTGTCGAATTTCACTTTAGATTCAGAATCAAGAACACAACCTAAACCCCACAAACCAGCCTGAAGAAAAGTCGCTTGCATCCAAATCATCAAATTTTTTGCCTCCTCTTCTTTTTTAACAGTTTCAGCACAAGCACCATTCAGTAGCATTTCTACCAGTTGCATCATATTTTTTACCAAATCTATTTGACCAATGTTGCAGTACTGAATGCAAGACTTGCGAATGAAGTACAAACACGGAGGTACAATCCAGTGGAAGAGATCAAGTGTTAGAGTTTTGTACTCGTCGTGGCACCATTCCTCGTTGCAGTTAACGATCCAGGACTGGAGAAAAGGTTGCCACCCTAAGGTAATGGCTTCCATGTAGATCATTCCGCACCGCGAGACCTGAAAAAATGGAGTTAAATATGTTTGGTTTCTTTGTGGGGAACCACCTAACAGTAGCAGGTGAAGCTTGTTCCAAGTCCATTACTTCAAATATCAGCGACATGGTACTGGACAAAGTCATAACTTCTCCACTCATCAGGCAAAGTTTCTTGTTGTCGTCCAAAACACTGTTCATATTTTCGATCCAGACAGCGTCGACAGGTCCATCAAAGATGATCCATTTTCTATCCGGGCTGGGATCGTTGGCGTAATTGCGAAAGCAAGTGGCGACAACACCGTCAGACCATTCGTAAGAGATTGGGTCAAACTGTCCGTAGAGTTGTCCCATTGTTATAGCTTTGGGGTTCAAGATTGTGTACTGCACCTTAGCTTCTCCGCGTCCTTGTTCGTTGATAAGACTTAACGTATCAGCCAAGACTTTCAGTGTAGATGTTTTTCCAGCGAACGGTTCTCCAACAATCATAAAACCCCACCTGACAATCATCATCTCATACGTCTGAATAATCTTCAAAATGAAAGAACTCTTGGGTTGTAAATTGCGTTTCTCGCAACAGACCAAAATGGCGTTCGTCATCATTTTGTAATCAGCTTCTGGCAAAACAACTCCCGGGAATAAATCTGAAATGATTCCTTCGAATAATGGCAGATCGTGGTTCAAAAATTTCGGCAGGTTCACGTCAAGAATCGCCCTCAAAAGCAAAATATCTTCTTGTTCGTCCGGAAAGTTTCTTTTGTTGTTCCCCGCAGCTGACAAGACGGATTTGACGGCTCTCATCCCGTAATCGTAGTGATTTTGTGACGACAGTTGTTCCGAACAAAGACGATAAGTGGTGACAATCTTCACTGACAAATTCCTCGCGTCGATGAAGCCATACGAGTACAGCGAAATTTCGCCGATCATTGCATAATCCGGTACCATCATCGCCACAGTACGAAACAAAACCTTCAGATTGTCTGGTAATTCAGTACGTCCAGCGTAGCCGGGATTCATGGTGATGCACACGTAACAGGCTGGATTCAGCACGATTTCCGTTCCTTCAAAAATAAATTTGCTCAGATTGGCACGGACCGCCATTATAATCGAGAGTATTTGTTGTGCCACCACTGACAGCACTTCAATATCGATTCGGTTGAACTCGTCGAAACAGGCCCAAGCACCACAGGATGCCAACCCTTTGAAGAATTTTCCCATCGCTTTGTAATCCAGACCGTCGGAGCAGTTGAAGACCACGCATTGTACTGCGATTGCTTTGGCTAAATCTTTGGTGGTTTCGGTTTTTCCGGTACCTGCGGGACCTTCAGGAGCACCGTTTAGATGGAGGTGGTACGCTCCTATTAGTGTTCGGTAGCATCTGTCAGTCAATGGAGTGATTACTAGACGATCTGTGTTCCCGAGGTACTCATAAGCGTATCTGACAGTAGCGTTAATGAGGCGCACATAACTCTCTTTTTCTTCCAGATAGTACCTCATTTGGGACAACCATTTGAACTCTTTGTCGTCTTTCACTTTGTTCACCATCAGTTCGTGAACCACATCTTTGGCGTGGACGTCAATCACAATCAAAGCTTTAATAGTGATTCTTGACAAGTTTGTCAGTGTTGGATCTCTAATCAAGCCGACTATATCTTTGAGCTGGTGTTTAAGCTGGTCGAAGAACGACTCAATTGTCATATCTTCAGTTCTGTTGAGAGCCTGATGGACGTGCATAGTCCAGTGCATTTGCGATACTGCTAAAACCACCTGTCCGGGCCATTTTTGTACCCACTTGTTCCTCGGCGTCACTAAATAATTTTTAAAACTTTTTATTATTTGCTCGCGAACAGATTTAATCATCTGGTCTTCGACAAGGATTAGCCATTTTTCCACGCTTCCACCAAACTCCTTCGTTTTAATCATTTCAACGAAATCGATCTGTTCCCCTTCTTGACTGTACATGGCGTGAATTTGCAACAATTCGTCGAAGTTCAGTCTGTTGATGGCTTCGAAACACTTCTTCAGATGAGGCTGGACACGTAGAGGGTCCTTAGTTTCGGACAAGATCTCCAGCATTTCGTCGTTAGATAAAAAGAAGAAACGAGGGAAGAAGAGACGTTTTTTCTCCAAGTACGACACAACACCGTCGTTGATTTTCTCAAGGAGTTCAATACAGTGGAGCATAGCTTCTAGTACGCCGACAACACCAGCGGTTTCAGTCACTCGAGAATCCCTCATCACCATATCCATGTATCTCTTGTAAGTATCGTTCACTTCTTTAAACAAGAGGCCTTCTTCAGGCATTTGACTGACGATATCCTTTGATGAAAAAATTGGTAACAAGTAGAGCCACTGACTCTGCACTTTTCCCCATTCGTCTATGGTACTGTTAATTCTGGTTAACTTTTCGTAAAACGCCCTCACTTCTGCTTCATAAGGTCTGACAAAAACTGACCCTCTCATTGTCAACGTTCTAAGTATGTGATCGTCGAGTACCACTTGGATGTCATCGAGCTGCGTCAAGATGTTGATTCCCGTGTCCTTGTAAGTACTTGTCTTGAAACGGATGTCGATCCATTCGGCTTGCATTTTGTTCAAATTTCTTAAGAGCTCTCGTTCTTTGGTGGCTCCTGCACTGATAACTTCATACTTATCGATATCAGCGTCTAGACCCATATTCATGAGCTTTCGCAACGAAGTACCAGCATTCGGAGTCATGTCAAAACCTGCCACTTCCGACATCTCTTTCCAGTGTCGCTTCAGTAAGGCATCATTACACATAATCTTCATCATCGTGAGGGCTGGTCTGAAGTCCTTGATGTTCTGTATAGCTCTTGCAGTAAGTTTCAAAGGCGCTGGCCAGTTCAACAGTTCAGGATCGTCAACAATACCTTCAAAGCGCATCGTAACGTTATCAGCCTGGGCTTGTCTCAGTTTAATTCGATAAGTCTTCTGGATCTTTAACAATTCTTTTTGAAAGTCTTCCAAAAGATTTTCTGTTTCTGCAGCGTTGAGAAATTCGAACTGACCATCCATCCACACTCCGATCTTTCTTTGAAGATTCAGACAGAGTTTGAGCAGGTGGTAGAAAGGAAACAAGTGATTTGAAGTTTCTTCGTATTTGTAAAAAGTAGTTATTGCAAATCCTAAACTAGATTCTTCGTGATTACTCCACAAAATCTTTTTTCGAATGTCTCTCATTGTTTGTAGAAAAGGTGCCATCTTGTGGACATACTCCCTTACATTGTCCACATCGTCCATGTCATTTAAAATTACCAAAAATGGCAACAAGTCGTTCAAAGTAACAGCGATTTCCTCTTTAGTTCTTTGCAATTTTTCTTCAGCTTCAAATTTCAGTTGTTCGTACATGATGGAATTTTGCTCCAAGATTGGTTCGATATGAATTAACCAGTTGACCGTGTCAGAATTGAGATCCATATGGTCTTGAGTTATTGTCCCGTACTCGATTAATTTTGTGAGATTGTACAACATTTGTTGGATTCGCTCCCTGAGTTCCTTCAAGTGAACTGTTTTCACCCAAATCATGTATTTGCCTTGAGCAATCAGTTCTTCTGTGTTGGCAGGAACTTGGAGGGCTTTTTCTCTGATGTCTTGGAAGCACTGGCAAATATCTTCGTCTTCCCGACGATGTTCTAGACTAATTTTGGCAAAAATGTCATCAATGATCAGTTGCAAGGAGGCTTTTAGGTTGTCGACGTACTCGGAGAGGATAAGTTGCCCGATGGCAAAATACTCGTTTGTTAAATTAGTCATGGCTTTCTTTATGTAACTCTTGTAGTAAGCGATCTGATTGAACCCTCTAGTAAAAGTCATTTCCTTGTCTTCGTTTTCTTCGTCGGTGCCGCCTCCAATATCGCCGTAGACATCTCCAAATTCTGTATCCACATATTCAAGATAAGTCAGAATTGGTTCGTACATCTTTGCAATATTATTTGACATTACTGCAATACACAAATCCAGGAAATCGTCGGTCACATTGAGATACATCAACTTCTCTGCAAGTTCTTCTTTTTTCATCGATTCCAAAACTGGAAAATTTTGCCCAGTCGACACAAGGTCATGAAGAAAGATGGAGTAAAGCTTAATGACTTCCTCCATTGTAGGTTTCAAGACGAGGCCTTCCTCACCGAACGTTAAAGTCAGTTTAAGATAAGGTATCAAACTTTCATCACCTGTCACTCTTACTATGTAATTCATGGTTTCTATAATGGTTTGACTCATGTGGACGGAAAACAAACCGGTACACGCTTTGATATGTTTCATACCTTTGCTTCGGTCTTTTTGAACCAAAGTCACGAGTCTCACGTACAAGTCTTTGAATAAAATTTTTGCTTCTTTAACGTAAACCATGAAAACCTCGTGTAGAGCAACAATATCCACCGGTTCGCTGCTCTTTATTCCCAGATCGAACAGTTTGTCAGGAAGAAACATAACGCATTCCTTGAGAACTGCACGAATAAGGGGATGGTGTAATATCCATTTTCTTAGCATTTCTTCTCTGTTTTTCAAATAGACGTCGTACCGCTTCGTTTTTCCCAAAAATGTAAAAGGTTGAAGGTGGATGTGTCCGTCACTGTAGTCTAACGGTCGCGTCTTTACGTTGACACTAACTCCATGAATAGTTTCAATAAATTCATCTCTTGCCTCTTCCAAAATGGCCTCAACTAGCTGTGGGTATTTGTATTGAAGACCACCGATTTGGACTCGTCTCATTATTTCCTTTGCTCTAAACATTATTTTCATTGTCTTCGGACCCGCTTCCGCAAATCTTCTAATGTCGAAATGTGAGGTATTTTTTTGTGGAACTTCTGGATAGAGTTCTTTGAGTTTCTTTTTGAATTCTTTTTTCTTGGTTTCCTTTGCCATTTTGCATTTGTACTCCAACAGGTATTTACGCTTTTTCTCGGGAATATTGAAATGTTCCATTAGATCTTCGGATAATGTTGTGGTTAATATTTCTTCCAACAGAGGAATGTCCGGAGCATTAGTTTGCAATTTGCGACATTTGCGAAAGATTTCGTTGTAGTGGCGATCCATTGCTAAAATCTTGTTCAATACTTGGATATTTTTTGACAAAACAAGTCAAAAACGGAGTAAAATAAATATAATGAATAAAATGTCAATATGACATAATTGTTATTTGAGGACAGTTTGTCACAATCTCAAAAAAATTGATTAAACAAACAATGAAATACTGCTGGTACAGTTGGTTGCAAAAAAACGGGAACTGTTAGAATAAAATTGACACATTTTTATAATTTTTTCAGCGTGAAAAGTCGGCAATTTGAACGTAATTCGTCTACTTCAGCACTTGCAACTGGTTGGAGCAAACTACATCAAATGGACAAACCGGATCAGCTGCAAAGAGCTACCCTCCAAATCTTCGACCATTCCAATAATGTATTCCAGCATACTATACAATTCAAGTCTGCTCACAAATCATACGTTATGTACTAGTGCTGAAGCAGGTGCAAAATCTCCTTGGAAAACCGATTCTGGTAGCCCACTGATGGCAAGCCATGTTCTTGCGGGAATCATTTCTTGGGGAAAGAAATGTGGAGACGCTAAATATCTTCAGATATACACAGTAAAAAAAACTCATTCGGATTTTATTCTTCCCATACTATACTGACACGTTTTGACTTCCTTGGTTCCTCCTCGATGAAACTTTCCTCCCTTATTTGGTGTATTGTTGGTTGCCGCTTTTCCTCGGAGGATATTTGTGCGGAAAAATACGAAACAAAAATAATGAGAAACGAGAGGCCGCATCTTTTGGAGGATTTTAAAATTGAATTAAAATGATAGAACACACTTCACTTAAATTTTATTTAACAAATAATCGAGGGTGGTTGTGTTTGGTCCCAACAAACAGTGTGAATAAATAAATGAATTTATTATTAATAACAGACGTTGGTGGACATTTGACTCAATGAAATTTGACTCGCAGCCCGCGAATTGAGATATGACTCATGCACATATGACTAAGCTGGCCAAATATCAAAGTTTCTGACGCGAACAGCATTAAACTCGTTGGTCTGCTACTTCTCAAAATTGTTCTACGTTGGTTTGATTCCCCAAAACTGTTCTAATTAATTAGTAATTTTCATTCGCTCTATCTCACTCACACCTCTGATTTCTACGACTAGCTGGCTTTACCGTTACCCTGTTGTCTGTGTTTTCTACAGGCGACATTAAAAAGTACGCGAATCCATTGATACTGCGCAAGTGCGCATGCGTTACTAATGAGCTGTGAGCCAGAAATCCAGACGAGAATCCGACTTCGACTTTTTCTGTGTTACAAATTCCGTGGTTACACCACACCACGAGCGCGTTCATAAATACTCTGGGTAGGTATAAAGGTTACCCATGGGTCACCCAAACGCCGTTCACAAATTAAAATTGGGAGAATAATCACGCTACCCCAGATCGTTCACAAATGTTTAGAGTAACACAAGGAGTGTGCCCATGTTACCGATGTCTAGCGGTGCGGGAGAAATTACCCATACGTCAGATTTGACGTCTGTCAAATATCTGACGGCAGTGAAGCGGCGGCTGCGTGAAAAAAATATGTTCGAAGGTGTTTTTAATTTTTTTAATTTTGTTTTTTAATTATGTTTTCAATAATGGGAACAAAATTTTCGAAACTGGAACGGCTGACTCTGAAATGCATTTGAAATTGTCTGTTGGTTAACCCCGGTACAATCCGTTCAACATATCCAACAATTCTTAAAGGTATTCCTTGTGCAACCACACTTATACTCGAAATGTTTTGGATATGGATTGTCAAACTCAAGGTCGCTTAAAACTTATGGTTGACTGTACATTAGTGAGATCTGTCATAAATTTCAATAACCTTATTGGCGCGCCTAGTTACTTTTGCGGGTAGTGCCAAATTAACGACAAGTCCCCAATCCACATCCATAACGTACCGACTGTACGGTTGGCTTCAAAAAAAAACGGGAACTGCCAGAAAAAGTTCTGTCAGATTTTATTAAATTTTTATAGTTTGAAACGGCTTTTTAAAATTTAGGTTAAAAAACTGCACTTATGTGTCAGAAATACTACTATCAAACAGACACAAATTGACATAAATTGACAAATTAAATTTCCAATTCACATTAGGTCAAATTTCATTTCCCGTTTTTTTTTGAAGCCAACTGTATATTTTTTTCTTCCTGTATTGAATCCGGTAATAACAAATTTACAGGGAAAAAACGTTTTTTTGCAGAACAAATTGTCCCAGAAATAATTAATTTTCTTTTTCTTTCGTCAAATTGCATTTTGAATCTCTTGTTCTTCATTTAAGCAGGTGGTTGTGGTTAAATAGTTAAATGTTGACATTTACAAAAACAAAAAACACGCGTTTACCTGATTCCGTTCATAATGCCGGAGTGACACTGCAGTCGCCCATATTTTATGAAGGCGCTCCTGAGGTTACACTAACGACTTATTGCCTGTCTTGAATCCTTGATATTTTAGCTATTCACGCTGTGACTGACAATTGTGACATATATGTGTTGCCTTTTTAAATCTGTTCGTATGAACAAAATTAGTTTTTCTACTTAAATTTATAAATTAACATTTTATTTCCATTTAATTAATAATACGGACAATTTCTAACTACATAGTTGTGTTAAATTAATTACATACATAATTTATTAAACGACGTCCTTTTTTTTCAAACAATTAATTTATGGATATTTTTAAAATGAATGCTCTTTATCATGAATGATTTCTTCAAAAATTAAATTATTGGGATTTGGGAACCCGTTTTTGACGCATGCGCAGTATCGATGGATTCACGTACTTTTTAATGTCGCCTGTTTTCTACCGACTCCTTTTCTACTTTGCTTTGTTACTTTTTTAACTACAAGTGCAAACGATTCTAGTTATTTTCTACGATAAAGCGCTCTGTTTCTAATTTGCAATTCTCGCTCTTTAATTATAAATATGCTACAAATTTGAGATTGCCTAAAAAAGGTAAATTATCTAATGAACATAGATTTGGTGGTTCTCTCAATTTGAAACCTGCTAACCTCAAATTCATTAATTCAATTATTCCCTGATTTTAACCGAACTCCCCGAATTGTCCAAGGAGTAATTTATTTCAACGTTTCCTTTCCCTTGAACACTTGTTCCCCTTGGACTATGGTTTGTCCTGGACCCGTACCGTTTTCCAAGAAAGTCGGCAAATTTCGCTTTGAACATTACAGTACCACTTTTGCCGACAAAGGCATCAAGAAAAATAAAATTTACTACTGACCAGCATTTCCGCCCCAAAATGAACGGTTGTTAAAATGTTTCGTTAAAATAATTCTTTTAGAATGAAAATTCTTAATTTAGCGAACCTATTCGGACCATTACAATACTAAAAGTACATATGTATATCTAATGTTATTTATTCAGCTTGAGCAGAATTATTTACACTACTAAAAAGGGATTTGCCGTTTACATAGATCTAAAATATTCCTCTTTGTTGATTTTACTCATTGAAAGTGGCGGATCATAGATAAAAAAATAGTTTTTTTGTTCGACACTGTCAGAATTTGAGAATTTTCGCCTGTGTGAACGGATTTTGATAAATTTGACAACTTGTCAAAACGAAACGTCAAGCTAATTTTAAAGATTTTTAGTGATTTGGAGCCTTTAAGGGGCTTGTCGAACAAAAAAACGTTGTATTCAACTCGTTCTTGTGTAATTTGGGCTTTTTTGGCACTCGTGGACCTTTAAAACTTTCGTTTCACTCGAGTTTTAAACTGGTCCACTCATGCCAAAAAAACCCAAAATTACACACGAACTCGTTAAATAAATAACTATTACGAGATTGGAATTTACATAGTATTAAATTCTTTGTAAATTATCTTAAACTAACACATTCAAGATATGGACAAAATAGACTTCCCTTTATTACGACATCACCAACCAGTGAAAGTTTGATCCTGACAGTTAAGCAATTTTTTTATAAGTCCAATGTTGGAGATAACAGAATTTTGTTTCCACATTCAATTAAAACATTCTGTTGGATTTTCATTCTCGCAATAACTATATTTGCAATCAGCAGCATTTATTGCTTGTAGGAAATAGTATAATTACACTTACAAGTTCGATGTTTATAATTAGGTTTCGTCTACCTTTTAATATAAAAATGATAAAAACACAGTTTAGATTAGGTGTTTTTTTTTTTTATTTCACCTCGTAGTAGGAGTTGAAGAGTCGATTGTGAACGCATCACTCGTGTAAAACATAAGTTTTAAACAGCTGATTCGTGATCCGCAACCTGTACACTACGTTCACAATCGACTCTTCAACGCCTACCATGAGGTGAAATAAAAAAAAACACCCGATACATTTATAGTTGTTTTTTAATTTTAATAACTAAGGGGGAGATTCACGAAACTTTGCAAATTTGCAAATCGTTAACGAAACGGCAAATACAATGCTTCAACAATGTCGGTTGTCATGGTTTTGAATTTGCAACGCCTTATCGAGCCTTACCGAGTTTCATGAATGACCCCCTAAGTAATTACTTACATGATTTTTTTCTATAGTAGATGTTAAAGGGTGCTTTTATCTATTCAAATCAAAAGGTCAAGTAGCATTTTAACCAAAAGGAGAGATAAAGTACTTTTTTTTTATTACCCTAACAACGCTCATACTAATGAGACTATTAGTAATTATTAAAAAAAATGTTTTAATATATAATAAATTACAAATGCTATAGAAAAAAATAGAATATTATACACGACGATAAAATGTAATTATCTTCTCGAACGTCAAAACCGCTCTCGAAGATAAAATACAATTTTATGGTCTTGTATAATAAATAACTATTATACAGTAGTTGTTTGTTAATAACTAAGTACATGATTTTAGTGGTCCTTGGCAAATCTTTAGGTCTTGTGGTTCCGACTGTAATTGGCAATATTTTTACATCTTCCCTTTGTCTGCAAAAAGTAGTCATAATTAATAAATTATGTAGGTACACACATTTTAAAATAAATTGTATAAGGACATGAAATACCTACATCAACGTTGCATAAGGTATTTAAAATTTCTGGGTAATTTCACTCGTAGGAGGACGGTTTAGTTTATTACTTTTATTAACAAATGAAGCGTAAATATTATCAACAGGAATTTCTTCATAATGGTGAACGCTGCGAACTGCGTATTCGATTTCCTCGTATAAATGGCTGTCACTTCTATTCACCTCCCGTGTTAATTCAGTGTAAAATTTTTGTTGGACATTCTCAATATTTGTTTCGCTCGTAGAGTTTTCGTAAGTATTAGCCATTATCCTAGATAGGGTAGCCAAAAGTTCCGCATACTTAGCAGGTTCCCTTTTTTCAGGCTTTCTCTTTCGTTTGGTGAGAAAACATAAACAACTAATAAATCTGCTCCATCTTTTTGGATATGGAATAATATAAATCAGAATTATGAGTAGAATGACCGATATTGTGGTTGTGCAGACGGCATACATCAGTAAAATGAACACTTCACTGTCACACATTATTTGAAAAAAAAAGTATAAACCGACAAACAATTTACAACATGACATATACTACTGAAGTTTTCCCATTTGAAAATGTTTTATTAAAGATTAGATAGAATTTATCAACATATTATCATTTATTTGCTTAGCTTCCTTCCTGATTGCTTTAGTTGAAAATTGAATCATTTGTTTGTACGATTCCTTCAGTCGTTCATTTTATGTATTGTTAAAACTGAATTAAAGCGCGCGAATCGGGCATAACATAAAGTTGACTCAAGTTGCAAAAAACCACTTTGCATTTGCAACAGCACTTTTATGGCATTTGTCATTTGAAATTACTTTAAAACTGTACTAATATGGAAAGTATTCAACCCAAAGTATGATTTTCTGGTCCCTTTGTGCCTTTATTTGGTTCAAAACTATGAGAAAAATGCTGTTGCAAATGACAAGTGGTTTTTTGCAACTTGAGTCAATATTACGTGTTGGTCGCGTATAGGTGTGTGCTAACGGTTTAGTGCAGGTGGTAGTGATAGTAAAGGTAAAGTCAAAACAAACCATGACACGGTGCAACTTAGAATGCGCGCTTTCCAATTTACCGCTGGCAGTGGCGTATTATACAATCGTCAGTTTAGGGGCAAAAATATTTATTTTACGTATATTAGTAGTAAATACCTAAGCATAATTTTACATAAATTTTATGTATAAACAAAATTAAGTTTTTTTTAAATAAAAACTTAACCAAAGCACAATTTTTTTCATCAGATGAAAGAAATGCTACACCGAGGTCATCTAGTTTTGCTGTAGAACCTCTAATAGACTAATGAAAACTACCTTCATCTTCAGAATATTCCCCTAACACTCTGTATAGCGTAAACAAAAGAACAATATTTTTTTATTTTTGACTCCGCCGCTGTCATATACGTAAGTTGGATTCAGCTGATTTACAAATCCCACATTCATCTTCTGCGCAAACGACGTGATGTCATGTTTCATTTTGACTTTACCTCTATCATGGTAGTTTTTTTGCTTTCTTTATTCCTATAACGCACGGCTGGAGTATTAATAATTAGCGATTTGAGTAATTATCCATGTAGCAACGAGTAGCTTGGGGTCCTTATGGTTTTGGACCAATGTAAATGGGGAAAACAGGCAAAATTCCGATAGCGTCGGTCAACACATAATGAGAGAAACGCGCGACGATTAATAAACTGTAGTCCATTTCGGAAACGGCCATTTATTTGCCACGAGGAAAGGCGTGAGCAGGTGTTTAGTCGAAATTAAGTTGTTGACGCGGGGGCAGTTAAAAATGAGGAAATGAAAGATGGGGTGCACTAAGGGGCCCGGCTGGGGTTGCCGTGGTTGTCTCGGCGGGGCTCCTCTATGATGGAAAATACCGGATCGTGGAGCTTCTCAACCGCCCTTGGTGGAAGCCTCTGCTACATCAACTGTTGTCTTAGCAAAGGCGTTTCGGAGGACACAGGCCGGGACACTGCACCCATAACGTGATAGGTGTCGTAGGTTCTTGGACGAATACATCGTTAGTGAAGGGAATAATAGATGGGGATTAATTTCGCGAGTAGAAAACACGTACGATCCAGAAGAGCTATTATTTAGAGGAGAGGAATAATCCGTTAGGTTGTGCTAATTTGGTTATTGGATAAAATTAGGGTGTGTCATTGTTTGGAGCCTGGCGTTTGCGGACGACATGGTGATTGGTGGCAAAGAGTGAGAGAGAGATGAAAGAAACGATGAAGAACCTGGAAAAGTATGTGAGGAAGAAAAAGCTGGAAGTGATTGTTGAGAAGACGAAAATGATGGTGTTCAACAAGAGAAAGAGGAAGAATGAGGAGAGCGAGTGGAAGTGGGAAGAAATCAAGATACAACGAGTGAGCGAGTTCAGGTGCTTGGGCTACACCTTCAACGAGAGCGCCACGGACAATGCGCAAGTGAGAGAGGTAGTGAGGAAAGCGATCAAGGTAGTTGGATGTGTTTGGGGAATAGGAGAGAGAAAGTGGAGAGGTGAGTTCGGGAGGAGAATGATGCTGTTCGAGAGCTGGTAGAGAGCGTGCTGATGTACGGAGCAGAAATCTGGGGATGAACGGAACAAGAGGAGGTGAGAGGATGCAAGAGAAATATTTGAGATGGGTGCTAAGAGTGGACAGAGAAATACCAGGATACATAGTGAGGGAAGAGTGCAAGAGGAGCAGGTTAAGAGTGAAAGCCGCAAAGAGAGCGGCAAAGTTCGAGGACAGAATGGGCGGAAGGGAAGAGTGCACTATGCTGTCGTAGTGCTATAGAGAAAAGAAAAAGACGCGGATGAGAAAGAGGGACAGAGAGAAATACTACAGGAGGAAAAGGTTTATCAATGAGGAAGTGGAAAGAATGAGAGCAGAAGAAAAATGGATGAGTGCAGAGCTGAGCGAGAGGGACAAGCAAGAGAGAAACGAGAGAATCAGAGAATCTAAGTGCAACAGGAAGTATGAGAGGTACATGACAGAGGATGTTTCGGAATACCTGGGGAGAGAGAACGCAAAAGAGAGATTCAGATGTGGGAATGAAAAGAGAAAGAACAGGTATTGGACGGAAGAAGAAGAAAGAAGGTGCAGGATGTGCCGCGAGGAAAGAGAGACGATCGAACACATGTGGAGCGAATGCGCCGAAATGAGAGAGAGGGAGGAAAAGGAACGGGGAGAAATACTGAACGAAGACGGTAGGAAAATAGAATGGATGAAAGAGGTGTGGAGGGAAATGATAGGGAAGGAGAGGGGTGGGAGATAAGAATGAAAATGTTATTTTTTAGACCATTTTGGGGGAAGGGGGATTGTTACTTTTGTAAATTGTTTTGGAATTGTAAACAGGAATCCTTTAAAGCCCGTAGGGCAAATAAAGTTTTATTCTACTATAACAGAATCGAGGAAGAGTTTGAAAAATCTCGACTTCGTCTCGATTTTCCAACTTCCGACATTCTGTTATGGCACTTACTAACCGTATAGAAAAGAATTGGAAGTATTTTTTTTTGACAGGAGTATTTTGAAGGCATTAATGTCATTAATGATTTACCTCAGTAAGTATCAGTGTCGTTATTTACTTACAGCATTAAGGCTGTAAGTTCAACTTTCAGATTGTGTCAACAAAAATGGCAACTATAGTATTGCCGTTATAACTTTTTATATGCTCCGCCCACATAAATTGACCAATGAGAATCAAAGCCAGATTCAATCTGTATAATTTTTCATCACATTTGCCACGTAAAAAACTTAAGGCTAAAATTTTGCTGTCAAGTCCACAATTATTGTTTTAGGTTTTAAAAAATAAAATGTCATTAAGACAATTCGAATGTCAGAATTTTTTTCCTGTGTAAATCAGATCGTCTTAACAACCTATTTGATTGGTAACTAAGAAAATGTAATGGGCGGGGCAGATAAAATGTTACGTTGTCCTTAGAAGGTACATATACGGGGTGATCAAGAAGGACTGTTTAAGTTGGTAATGCTGAATTTCATTTTTAAATGGTACAACTTCCGGTTGTTAACGGCTTCACACTGACAGTCGAATTTGACATTTCAAATTAAATTAAACATGCCGGTGAATCGTTCGAGAGAAGAGTTAATTTATATTTAGAGCAAAATGGGTAGCACTTCGAGAATTTCCTTTAGTTAATTTTTAGATTATTATTCCGAATTCCAACTTTGATTTCTTTTTGCCGGTAATTTTTACTCTCATAAGTCATAACCTACCATTTTGTCGTTATTAATGCTACGTCAGATATCTGTCAAATAAACCCACAAAACATATCCGGTTGCAGTGTTGTAAATAGCCGAATAAAAAAATTTTCTTAATTGTATTGCCAACTTAAACAGTCCTTCTTGATCACCCGGTATCAGCTCTATTTTGGGTGTAAATAGCGGTGTTGGTGGTTCTTTGATAAAAAATACAGACTATATGTAACGTTATGCTATACATACTTTGTAATATTTATGATACAAAACTTATTTAAATACACCCTAGACAATAAATATTCTTTGTCGTTTAAATAAATAAAAATTATACAAAAAGAAACAGTAACATTCTACTATAAAAAAAACTCGTTTGTTTAAAAAAATATTCATTTTTACATTGTTAACTAACCCCAAAAATAATAAAAATTTTCGCTTAGTGCAAGGAAGCAAAGCAAAATTGCCCACTACTCTCCTTTTCTGACTTTCTCAACAGCAACGCTCCATCAATACATTTTATATCGTGCGATCGAGAATAAAAAAATCGAGATTGCCATGATTAATACACTTACTGTTGGCAGCACGTAAAAATTTAATTCAAATGTCATTACAATGGTAATTGTCATTATTAATTATTATTGACTATTAAAATTTGCTATTACAATATGTTCACTTTAGAGCAACAAATTTTCATTGTCCAGTGTTTCCTCAGCAATAGAGAAAGGCTTGGTTCTACTCGACACCTCGAGTTTTTGAGGAATTTCAACAAAAATTTCCGGACTTTCAAGGCACTTAACCAACAACTTGCCCAGAAGGTCTACAAGTGCGTAGACTCTAGTCGCTTCGTGAAGGGACATTAGGTGGGGATGTGCAGCAACGCTATTTCGTTCGACCATTCTGTGGTTGGACCAGGTCCATTTATTCGTAAATAAGAGTGGTTGCTATTGGTTGGATATTTGAACCGCGCAACTTTCCCCCACCAAATGTCCCTTCAGTCGCTAACAGAACTCTAAACATGTTTTTGGAAACAGGTAGTGTTCTGCGCAAAAAAGGCAGTAGACGACCGACAAAAAGATCAGCTGAAAATATTGAAGAGGGTGAACAAAGAATTATTGCAGAGATTAAGCCAAGAAACTAACCTATCATTTGGTACAGTTCAGCTTATCCTTAAAAAAGATTTGCACTTTTTTCTCTATCGTGTGTCTGTTGTGCATGAAATTAACTCCTTGACAATTCTTATTGTGGGGGCTCTTGCCCCCACAACCGACAACAACCTCTCTGGATAATATTGATTGATATACAGGGTTATTCTAAATGATTGTAGTCGAAGTAGGCCATGCCTATGTTATTACGTTTTTGCCGCTTTCATGTGAACTGTCAGTTGTGTCGTTGTCACTGTCATTTTTTAGGTGAAAAGTGCGGTGATGAGGATTTTATTTATTTTTGTTAAATTAACGATTGAATCCAGAAATATTGAGTTGTTCTACAATCAATTTTAAAAATATTGAGTTGTTTTGCACCCAATTTAACACATCATTTTGATGATTTTTTTATGTGGAGCGGCAACGACAAATTTTACATTCAGTTTTCACGCCTACTTCGACTACAATCATTTAGAATAACCCTGTATAATCATTGAATCGAACAAGCGGCGTGCGCGTGCTCACTGCTCCGTGCTCACCGTTGACGTTAAATAAAGGTGCGGGAGTTTTAAATCTCATTGTTTCATTGCACTAGCTGAGGAAATTCTTTTACAACCGACAGGTCACACAAAATTCTTTATGAAAATCAAGATTTCAACATTCTCAAAATCACTAACCTAACTTTTAAGACTGACATCTGTTAATTGAAATCTCACCAATTGCCAACTGAAATGGTTGGTCAGCCCCTACTCAATTTTTTTTTTCGATCTCACGGTATTTCATCAATTTTTATCGCCATCACAACCACACCGGCCGTAATGATGCCGTAATAGTATTTTTTCTATTATTGATTCAAAAAATTGAAATTCATGCATTCGTGCCTGAAGTGGGTCATTTTCTAACGTATATTTCTTTTTGCATTGTTAGTAAGATCGAAACCATACAAAACAGTGTGTGAAATGCGATTTCACGCACACGACTATTTCTGTGTTTCACTTCACGCACTGTATTTTATTAGTTACCTAGCAACATGGTCACTGCATTGAAACTTCAGAGTTCCTTCAAAAATTTGAATTTTTAATTTCAATTTTTTAAATCAATTATAGAAAAAATATTGTTTATATTTCGTGCGTGAAGATGTTTTTGTGCATTCAAAGGCTTATACTGCCTCGACCTTCGTCTCGGCGTAAAAGACCTTTTCATGCACAAAAAACACTCTCTTCACGCACTTAAGATAAAAATAACTATTTTGTTCGACACCGTCAGAATTTGAGAATTTTCTCCTATGTGAACGAATTTTGATAAACGTCACAACTTGTCAAAACGAAAAGTCAAGCTAATTTTAAAGATTTTAAGCGATTTGGAGCCTTTAAAGGGCTCGTCGAACAAAAAAAACGTTGTATTCAACTCGTTCGTGCGTAAATTGGGGTCTTTATGGCATAAGTAAGCCCAATTTACACACGAACTCGTTAAATAAACTACTATTTTTATCACACTTTTTCGAAAATTACTTTTTCCTCTTCTCCTCTTTTTACGGTCCAAATTGGCGATTACTTCATATCCATCAGAAAATTTCTTCATAATTGAGCTTGTTAGGTATTCGATATCTCTTCCGCTAAATATACTGGACAACATCGTTGACAATGCTTCTATTCTATTCCACCATACGAGTATTTATACAGAATTTCTGTATGTCAACGTTATAAGAAAAACTTGCTCGCAAAAGCAAATCCAAAATCCTAATTATGTCACAAAAGATTTTCATCTTCTGAAGAAATCGTTCTTGATCTGGACTTTTTTGGAGGCACTGGAGGCGGCGTCTTCCCTTTCTTCTAAAAATTTAAAATTTGTATTAGAATTGATGGTATTTCTTCTGTGAAATATGTCAAGGAACAATTATTAAATCAGTACCTAATATTTTATTACAATGAGTACTAATGGCGGCCAAAAAATTTTAGCCGTCAATTCACTTCAAAAAAAAAAAAATTGTAACCCATACTTTTTTGTCATTATGATTACCGTCTTGATTATGATTGGTATTTTTTGGGTGATAAATTTCAAATTATTTTGTCATTTTCTACTACACAGACGCGTTTACCTCAGGTTGTCTATGTACGACTGCTCTAATTTTGTTCATTCATGTCGGATTTTTGGAATATCCGAGCTTTTTAAACAGTTTAAATTGATTGTCAGAATACCAATATGCATGTCAAAATGGCAAGAATCGAAAGTGGGGTTACATTTCTTAAAGGTTCATTTACACTTTACATGAATGTAAAGATAAGCTAAAATTTTTTGGCCGCCATAGTACACTTCTGTTCACTTACATTCTGCACGTGTAAATCAGATTTACCATTACGTGATGTCACTGTCATTGTCAGTGGCAGGTACAATGGCCGGCAATAAAATCTAGCCATCACTTTTCTGTCACGTCAACATCCAAATGTGTAATTAATGCTTTAATGACACTGACATTTAAATGATGGCTAACTTTTTTTGCCGACCACCGTAATTGAAACAATTCAATTTCAGTCAGTAAAAGTGTACTTAATGCCCCCCTTTAATGTTACTGTTATCAACATTATAGGTATTGTTCATTATTTTCAAGGTTTATTGTGGGTTTCCTTAAGTCTGGTCGGTGCACACGAGTACCCGTCAGCATAATATTTTATACCTGGCCTTGAACGTAGACCCTTTAATCCTGCACACGAATTCCCGTCAAGGTAAAAATGTACCCCAAATTCTAGACTGGAATTTCCGTCAGAAAAAAATCTCCATTATTGAAAGCACTATAACGAAAGTCCACGTAATGGTAAACAACAATGGTACCTGGCTAGAAGAGGCATAGGTAAGTAAGGGATTAAGTACCCTTTTACCCTTGACGGGAACTCGAGTTATGGATTATATCAGTTGATAATTACAACAAACACAGAAGCAACTAGTTAGTTCTTTTATTGCGTACTGTTGGTACCGGAAACACGGGCATTCTAGTCTCAGCTTTCGAAATGAACAGTGGTGTTTCGTGAACCGGTCACTTTCATTGTTTTAGTTGAAAATGTAGTTTTCGCTGTTACGAATCTCGAGTCGTTCATTTTCTTGTGTATTGTCACAATGTAATCAGAGCCGTGCTGCTTAAACATTTACCAATCGCGGAGAAGAGACGTGTTGGTCGCTTACAGGTGGGGAAGCTTGTATGTCGCCGACAGTTTGCGCGTTGGAATTCAGCTAGTATGATCTTAGCGACAACAAGTAGTGTCTAGCAGGTATGTTATTTCGCTTTGTTATTCCGATAAGCTCTGGAGAAGTAAGAATTGAGAGGGTGGGGAAATTCTTGGGGGAACGTCGCAATAAAGTTACCCGGCAGACAGAATCCGTTGGACGAGTCCATTTTCAGAGTAGGACTAGGAAGGTAGGAACTGTTAACAGACGATGTTGCGTCAGCCAATTGGGAAAACGGGAGTCCATTTAGGGAACGGCCAACCATTTGCCACAAGGAAAACCGGGGCATGAGTTTGACCGAAGTTTCGTTGTCGACGCGAGGGTAAGTTACCACGTTGCAATGAAAAACGAGAGTCTGCCAAAGGAGGCGGACGTGAGATTGCCGACGTAGTCTTCGCGGGGCTCTCTCATGACGTGTGATCCTGGCTGTAGAGCTTCTCGACCGCCCTCGGTGGACGGCCTCTGTTTCATCATATGTAGTCTTCGCAGTGGCGATTCGGAGGACTTGGACGACCATGACGACGACGCTAGGAACTAGGAGACAGGGGGGAGAAAGCTAGTTTAACTCCGCGATCGGAAACGGCTTGTTATCAGAAAAAGCTGAGGGTTAGGGGAGCGTTATATTCAGTTAGGACGATATTCATTTCATTGTAATTTAGAATCTTGTTGCGCAATCTTATTTAACATGTTGTGTAACTTTGACAATTGAAAAGATTATGGTGCGCCATCGTTTGTGGATGATTTTCGGGGGTTTTACTCATCCCATTTACAGTGTCTATTCTAGATATCTCATTTGTTTCACGATGCCGCTTTGTTCTTGTATTACGGGTTTTGGTTCTAAGCAACCGTTGTTGTTATTTTATTTGTTGTATATTTTCCTTCCAACAAAAAAAAAAGGAACAAAAAAGAGGGAACTGTTGTTTTTCTACCCTCCTCAAGAGATCGGTAGACAAATGTATTTATTCATGTATGCATAAAATAAATACAGGCGTCGTCCCCCCAATTTATCCATTTTTATTTCGAAGTTTGTGTACCCTGCAGGTCCGTCATTTTGTACAAAACACAAAACGTAGGGGTTTTACCGCTTCGATGACGATCACGCCATGCCCGATTTGTTCAATTTCGATAATTCTAATGTTTGAATTTTGGGGGAAGACTGGCAATATCTGGGTTATTACAACACATTTTATAATAAACTAGGCAAAAATGAATAGGGAATTTTTCCATTTTTGAATTTTTTATAAATACAGTTTAAAATTTGTAATGAAATGTGTAAGAAATATAAATATACACGCATTAAATGTAATGTTTTAAGTACCTGTAACATTTTAAACTTGTCTAGTGTTTAAGAATACGTGGGAGGATTGGGGCAATGATTTTGCTTACCAAGAAAAATTGTGGGATTCCCTATTCATTTTTGTCTAGTTTAGTTTAATTAGTCAAATAGAAAAAACATTCAAATACAACAAATGAAAATTAATCTACTTATTCACATTTATTGTGATTTATGAATTGTTGAAAAGTTAGGTTATACCGCTCATTCGACTTGACAGGCGACAATGAGCCTAACGCAATTCCAGCGGCTCTTTCAATTCCGCCACATTCCATATTTTGCGGCAAGGCTTGTTGCATAAATACCAATAGCCGCAAACTATCAAACTAATACAGTGTGGAACAAAATGATTTTCATCTAGTTTGCTTTGGAATTTTTGCACATGTAAATATTCCGGCTCCGCTCTACTTTTTTTTTTGAAGTGCCGAACTATTAGTTCTGTCAACAAATGTCATCAATCGAATTGACAATTGTTACAATTTACAAAATTGAATTAACAAACGTTGGTGGCCACTTTCAACACTAGCTGTGACTTGCTTTTGTTAGCTCCTTTTTAATTTCAATCTCATCTTTGCATTCATATCATCCCTTCGCAACATTTGGAATTTGGATATATATTTTGAGGTTAGGCTTTCTTTTGTTTGTAGAGCGGCATTTCGTATTTTTACAAGGGTAATGCAAAGGTAACTAGATGAAAATCATTTTATTCCACACTGTATTACGGATTACACGCACCACGCACTTACACATTTGAAGACGAAAAATAAAATGTTTGCAAAAGCTGTTGCTATGGTTGTTGCTTCCAAGATCCACGGCACGGCACTGTTTTTGCTATTCTTTTAATGTCATAAAATGTTGGTGCTTCCTAGTAGGAAAAATTTAATGCAATACACGATGCTAAGTTTCTTTTTTAGCCTCTGAGGTTTCACGGACCTCGGCTTTCGCCTCGGGCCTTGAACTACCTCCTCGCCAAAAAAAGTTCACTTACGGATCTGGTAATGTAAGTAACTATTCGGTTGTAGTGACTCATTTTATATTAATTTCCCGGTACCGCTACAGCAGCGCGCCAAAAACAAAAGTAGGTACTACCAGATAGGCCAGTGATTGTAGCATCCGTAGCCACGTAGAGAAGGTGGCGTTACCTATGTAGCCTTGGATTTGTGATATTTGTTCTGTTGAATTAAACTCGGTTTTCAATGTGTCGCTGAAGAAGCACCGCTAGGTTTCGGATGAGTCAGAGGCAGAATGTTGTAGTTACGACACAATGAGAGCTAGGTGACATTCAGGAAGTCGTGGGGTTATCTAGCAAAGTTCCGTGGGGTTAACGGTTAGTTAGCGGAGGCGGACCTAGGCCTTGTTCACGCGGCTCTGGGATGTTAACGTGAAGCCCCGCGACGGTTCTAGCAATCGTTGTCGGAAAACGGTTGGTTGGCGAAGGCGGACCTAATTCTTGCTCATGCTACCCTGGAATACTAACGTGAAACCCCGAGAATTTGTTACACCCAGCTCCTAAGCTCCTGATGGTGTACCTTGACCTTGTATTGACTAATTGTCATTAATCGAGTTGTAAAAGATGAGTAATTCCTGGGATACGGTTTTGAAGAGGGTTTTTATGCGTCCCTGTCTGTGATAATTTGGTTACTTGTTATTGCAAACTTTAAGTTGTAATTTTTTACCCGTTTCTGTTCGTTTTAAGTATTGCCGTATTAATATTGTTGGTTAAACTACACCCAATTTTTGTGAAATGACAGGAAAAGAATGGACGAAATTTTTTGGCCAGAATAGTAGGTACGTACAAAAATTGCAACATTTTTAAGGACTATGTTATATAAATTTCTTCTAAATCATAAACTGTTTGATTAATAAATAGAAGAAAAAGTTCAATCTTTACGTCCCTTTACTTGAACCTACCGGTGCCGGACCCTTCCGGCTACCTGTAAATGTATAAATCCCAAATATTTTGTAGAGATAGATACTTTTAAAATTTAAATAGAGATTCGTAGAAGCGTCTTTTCTTTTTTCATTCAGTCCACTGTTTCGTTCTCTGTCTATCGGTCACGTGTTCAGAAACGCTTGAACAAGTTAAGAAGTGCAAAAAAGTACCCGTTCAAGATAATCTATAAAATATCAACTTCCTGAACTTTACAAATTAAAGTCAACTGAAAAATGACTTTGTTAGAGGTCTTGCTTTTTCTCATGGGCTATGAGTCATATCTGCGCAAACGACAAATATCGGTCTCAAGTCTCTAGGAGCTGCAAACTGACCAGAAAACATCTTCATTCATTACGTTAGTTAAATCATACATATGTACAGTCAAGTTCAAATAAATCTGGGACAAGTGTTGAAACGTAACTCTCAATTTCACTTGTTCATATAAATCTGCGACAACTTCTTTTTTGGGTTTTAAATGTGACTTCAAGCAGTTAATTGTTAAACATTTTATTTAAAAAAAATATTTTAGCTAAAAGTAACAATTCATTGGTTGTTATTTTATTATCATTAGACATTTTGCGATAAAATTGCTTTGAAAAGTAAAATCAACTTTGACAAATAATGAAATCTGCTATTTGTTCTGGCAGCAAAAAATCCATGGAAATTTTGTTCAATGTTCAGTCCACATTACCCTCGAAAAATAAAATTATCGCAGATTTATCTGAACATGACTGTAAGTTTACAAATGTTATCTGTAAAATCAGACAGACATTTAATTTTAAATGTGGGTTAACAATCAATTTTATCTCAATAAAAAGGGTAAACAAAATTAGACGTCGCTGATACGTGTAGCTACTTCAGTAATTACTTTTGCTAATAAACTACGTAGGATTTGTTTGCAAGCAAAAAGAAAAAATAAACTCAATTCTCGAAGTTTTAAAAGCTTACCTCATTCTTTACTGAAAATGTTTCCAAGTTCTGTTCCTTCAAGGATGGAGTTGACGATTCTTCATCTGTTGGTGTCAGCGTTAAATATGCCCTCGCAACATGATTTTCGGGAGGAACTTCCACTTGATCCTTTTCATTTTTGTCGATTGGTAAATCAAGTTTTCTGAACATTCCGTCAATATTTTTTTGTTTTATATCCTGTAAAAACACACACTTATTGGTTTTCAAATATTCGCAATTTAAAAAATTTCTAATTTAAATTTGGAATAATTCTTTCTACTCTTCCATAATTTTCATAAAAAGTATTGTTACAATTTTTCAGGAATGACACCCTCTATTGTCAGTATCACCAACGTTGTCTCATCCTGTTTTGATTGCCTCAGTTATTCTTTTTGGTATTTCAAACAACCCAAAACGTTTGCTTCAGATTATTGTAATTTTTTTCTCCCAAACATTTAACACTCATAAATATCTTCATGTTTCTTAGCAACCGTCGATCACGCGACAACACCGTGTTCTTACTTTCTTCTAATATCACTCTAAGATCTCAGATTTTGTGACAGTGCGGACAAAATTAACCATTTCAAAAAAGGCTAAATAAATCTACTAGGAAGTAATTAGCACTCTAGATCTCGAGACAGACACAGGCGTAATATGTTTCAATTAAGTTACATTTTTAAAAATCACCTAGCGAAGGTATCTTTAACTTCCAACAAAATAAATAAATCTAAAAGTATAGTGTATGCTGGATCTTCACAGGTCACAAATTGCCAATTCAGTGTAAACAATATACAGAGTGATCAAGAAGAAAACAAATCAATAGTGCTATCTTTTCTTTTGTTTTATCGAAACATCTGTCTCAGCTTTTTGTACACATATGTATACCTGCTATAGGTACACAGTCGTTTAATTGGTTGTCCACCTCTCAAAAAATATATTATTGATTAATTAATTATTAATAATTAATGCTTTATCTTCAGCAGTAAAACTCATTTTATCACTTATTCTGAAATAATTGTTGCTTACATTTACAGAAAACGTTCGTAAACTTGGCCGAAATCGAAAACTTTTTTCAACACCGTTGCTTTAAAACTGAGGTTTCTTTGACACTTCACCGAAAAATCTGCTTACCAGTGGCATCTCGTTTGGCAATAAAGCTGGTAAATTATCCATTGTTTCGAATATAAAAACATGTCTCCATTATCAGATAATAATAATATACTTAAAATGCACAATTATAATTCCAATGTTTAAAATTCAAGAAATTTAGTATAAAGTAGCGTTTGAGACCACAAATTATTATCTACGCCCATGCATTACACGCTTATTTGCATAGATGCAACGCCTGCTCTGATTTGTTTGGTTTTTGATTACTTTGTACACTGATGTATATACTCATACATTACATTACATTTAACGTATAATGATTTTTTAATCTGAGGTGACTCATGTTTTATATAAATGTCTACATTACTTTATTTAGTCACAAACAACCACACTGAAATAGCAGATTATCTGGTCGCAAACGAGATTACAGAATTTTCTGCGAATTTAATATAATTCCTATCATAAACTAGAAAATATTAGTTCAGATTTTAAGGTGCTTCTTAAAGAAAACAAGGAATGTTGACAAAATAAATCATTTCAAGTGACGGTGTAAAATAGTAGTTTATTTGACGAGTTCGTGTGTAAATTGCCAAAAAAGGCCCAATTTACACACGAACGAGTTGAATGCAACGTTTTTTTGTTCGACGAGCCCCTTAAAGGCTCCAAATCGCTTAAAACCTTTAAAATTAGCTTGACGTTTCGTTTTGACAAGTTGTGACAGTTATCAAAATCCGTTCACATAGGAGAAAATTCTCAAATTCTAACAGTGTCGAACAAAAATATTTTTTTAAATTTAGCTTTCCTTCTTTTTCAAGCAGAGCAAACTGTAAATATCCTCTTAACGCCATTGTTTAAGATTCTTAACGCTACCACAACAATTTATAAAATTACTTTACAATGTCACCTGACTTGACTTTACAAAGTCAATCTTCTTATACTAAAATCTTTTAAACACTTTATGAGTCAACCCAGCACAACGTAAGGAAACACATTCAATGAGTCCAAAGCTTCATTTTCTAAAGAAACATAAGTAATTACACTTATAATGAATGATTCAAAATGGTTGTGGATAAATACGGCAACTACAGGCTGTCCCAAAAATGGCATAGAAACTACTTACTACCTTATCGAGGATGTTTAAATGTACGGTCGGTGGACAAATAAAACTGGGACACTTAAAATTTAATCTGTGTAAATCAGACCATTGAATTGTCAATATATCTGTCAGTGTCTATATAATATGTCATACCAAAGTTAACCTATTTGTCATAAAGCCGTAATTAAACGATGCAAATTTGTAAATTTTGACTTATGTGATTGTCATTTTTGTCCCAGTTTTATTTGTCCATCGACTGTACATGAAAAAAATATGGAAAAAATGTTTCCGACAAAAAATCAATTATTATTAACGGTAATACGATTTAAACAAAGATATATTCGTACATCATTACCTTGAAATGTTATCGTAGTGGCTTTAAAATATTTTTTTCCATTTCCAAAGCTTCTAAATTCTCTATTATGCAAGATTAGATATTGGTAGTGAGTGATCTTGTACTTTGTGATAATATGTACGATGAGAGGTAACTGCCATGACAATTTCATACATATATTTCAAAATAATTGACCTGTTAAGTGCCACTTTCAAAGATCGCCAAATCAGCAAATAAGTCCAATAGAATGTTTTTAACATTTTTCTGACGTTTAGGGTAATCTCTTCTACACCGTAATGCACCGTTAGTACGCCATTTTTGGGACACCTGTATATAGGAAAATTTATGTGGCAACTGTGTGGGTGGAGTATAGTTGACATATGTACGACATTTCATATGCGTGCATTTTCAAAATTGCGCGCCTATGAACTGTCAAAGAAATGTCAACTCTATCCTACCTCCAGAGTTGCCACATATATTTTCGTACATAGTTGCCATATTTATCTACAAGCATTTTGAAGCACCCAATACATGTGATAACGAAATTTCTAAAAGTAAGTAGAGATCTTAGATTGCTTGTATTTTCTCTGAGTTATTCTCTAGTAAAAAGTATAGGCCGGTGGTCAATTCCAGTTCCTTTAAACCCGGAGTTTTTTAGTAGGTATCAAAAGGCATGCCTGTGATGCAGAGACCCCATAGGAATTGACGTAATTTAATTTCGTTGTGTGTTTAAGTAAGATGTTGCCATTAAGAAAATAATAAGCGTCTTGATGTTGCATGTGTATGTTTCAGTATATTTTTTTTAAATGTCCACCCTGACAAGTACAAGTAACTCACCTGCTGACAAAGCGACTTCAAATTCTCTGGACAATTACTCTTTGGCCTAAAACTTTTGGGCGACAAATAAGGAGTACTAGCACTAATCCTAACGTTATTTGTTTCCTCTTTTAAAAATTTCAGGTGATCAGCTGAACCAAACGAACTACTCTTTTCCGAAATCACCTCTGACATATTCGGTCTCTGCTTTTTTGAAGGTCCTAGATATTTTGCGTAGGTGTCGTCTGAATCCAAATCTATTCCTGTTGATTGGGGTCGTACTTTTTCCCCGATAACTTCATAATGATGTTTACTAAAAACGCCGTAGCGTTGTAAAGAGTCGTACAGTTTTGCATCTTTATCTTTCATTTTCCTTATCAACTGCTTCATAAAAGAATTGTAAATGTCAACATCTTGCATTGTTGAATTGTACTTATGGATATCCGTCAAGGTGTTGGCAACTTCCTGCAGGATCGTTTCATATTGACGACCAAACACTGTACCCATATCATCATCTTCATGTGAATAAGTATCAATGTTCTTTTTTGAAAATGATTCGTTGGTTTTCTTCTGTGAAACTGAGGTACTTGTGATGGGATCATATATACTTTCCACATTTGGACGACTTGGTTTCAAAGGAGTCGAATGAGCTCGACGTAACTTTGTTTTTTCAGCCATAATGTCTTCAATTTCGTAGCATATGTTGCTCACGCGCTCAGTGCAATTTTTCACACTGTCATCTGATGCATCAGAACATTCAACATAATTTGTGCGTTTTCTTAATCGGTAAACCCATAAACTCAACACAAATGTGGCAACCGTTGTCAAACTTGCATAAACAATTAATGGGATCATGTATTTCAAACACATAACTGCAATAAATGAACAATTTAGTTTTTTTAATAAAATAATATTCTAGCAAATTGGAGCAACATATTTTTTCAGGAAGAGTTTGCAATATTGTAAAACTCTCGTTATCTTTATTAAAACGTCGCAAAACCAAATTTATTTGTTGCATATTTTGTAACTCTATAGATTAAATTTATCACCTTGCTTTTTTCAAGATTGATATAATACTGTGACCTTTATTCACTTTCCTGTTAACGTGGCGGTATTTGTATAACGCATTAAGTGTGAAATGTAAATCTCGATATGTG
The DNA here is from genome assembly GCF_963966145.1 of Tenebrio molitor. Classification (NCBI taxonomy): domain Eukaryota; kingdom Metazoa; phylum Arthropoda; class Insecta; order Coleoptera; family Tenebrionidae; genus Tenebrio; species Tenebrio molitor. The sequence goes on along the minus strand of NC_091051.1, from coordinate 18,358,026 downwards.
ACTTTTGGCAATCAACTTCATTCGTAACATAAAAACTTACTGGATTATTTATTTTTTACTGGAAAAAAATCTTGATATGTGATGTAGAACCACTCATCACAGATACGATCAATCACATTCCCACAACACTAAGTTGACAACTTCAGAAACAATCACACTAAGCAATAAATTTCAGTTCTGACTGAATGCAAGAATACATTCGTACCTTCACGAGTATGGCTCACGATAAATAAACATGTATACCTACTGTGTATTAAATTTATATGTTAATCTAATGTATCTAATCAAGAATTTATCTATCACCAATATAAATTAAACTGTACTGCTTCCACAATTTTCAAGATAAATAGAATTGTTTAAAGTAGATCATATCAATTCAATTCAAGTTAATCAAAAATATCGTTGACTAATTCTTTGAAATTTTATTGTTAATAGTTTAAAAATTATTATCATAGTCTTTTCACGTTATCTAAACTCCTGTTTCATTTATTATTCATTGCAAATGACTAAAACAAACTTTATCTTCAAGCGGTTAAAAATCGCGCTTTTTTTAATAATGAAATAATTTTCACTTACAATATTCCAAGTGCATTGATCATTTGATTGGCTGAAAAAATTTCCACTTATTAATTTCATGTTGGGTTGGGTTAGCTAGATGCAAAAAATTTCCAGAAAATCTCTCTATTGTTATAGAAACGATACCGAATTCTGTTTTTCTATTAGCTATTTTTAAGTGTCGTGCGATTTTCGCCATTAAAAAAGCTTCTAAAAAAGTGAAATTAAGAAATTATTACCCAATATTTAACCGGTGCCACTGTGGTGTAACACGAGTCGCCCAGGTGCATGGATGACAGATGTTGTCAACCGTGGATCAAAACAGTTATTTGTATATCAAGGATGCGAAATCGTACTTTGACGAACCGAGAGAAAAATTCTGTGGCGGTCGTGAAAAAGTAGGTAAGTCAAATAATTTCAAAAATGAGTTAACGATGTTTACACCTTAATAATAAATCATGGAGTTAAATAATTCAGATTTTCACAGTTTAAAATTTACTTATATTGAAAGCAAGTACAGGTAGAAAAAAGTTTCTATTTAATTACAGGATTTTAGGAATGATGTGGAATTTTGAATCGTTGCCGTGAAAAATTAACATTTTCGACTTACCTACTTTTTCACGACCGCCACAGAATTGTCGTCAAGGCTGCTTTGCGGCCGGACAAGACAATCTCGAGGTCGTCAAAGGATTTCGTAGCCAAGGTGTACACAACATTTTGTGTGCAACCCGAAAATTTGTAATTGTAAAATGAACAAGTAAAATTTCCTTCACTGTCAATAAAAATAAAGTCGGCCTACATGTCGCCATGTCGCTATGGAAACGACATAAATAAAACAATTCACTTTGAGAAAAATTGCAAAAATGTCCGAAGAAAATTACGATGTTTCAGTTCCGTGTACTCATCCAGAGTTAAAAAAAATATTATAAATTGTGCAGTGTCGCATTTGAAACCTGAAAAATCGAAACGGCAGTGAAAAATGTTACAGTGACTTTGAGACTGCTGTAACAAGAAGAATGTGAAAACCGTGTCGGATAATGTTGTACTGGCTTACCTATTTATTGGAATTTATTTATTGTGGAAGGTAAATGTTAAGTTCTGTTATGCTAGGTTGTATCATCTGCTCCTTTTTAGGTTATTTTAATCGTGGAAATATCAGGAGCCGTGCAAAGACACAAATAAATCAAAATGTCTGTTGATGACATTCACGAAATGTTACGAGATATTTCTCTTTTTGATCGGTGAAAAAGTAACCAAAATTAACCTAATTCACATGTGTATGTTTCATATAAATGATAGATCGATAATGGGAATCTTTCTTATCGACTCCTCAACCTCATGCGGCTGTCTCATTTGAAATTGGCGGAAATTTCAAACCGGATGAAAATTCTCTACTAATAGTGGCCGTTCCTGACACAAAATCAAACTTTAACTGTAACCAATCCAGATTTTGTAAGATTACACCGGAAATATGCAGATAGATATGTTGTACGCACGCGAAGTGCGAAAAAAAAACACTGGACTCTGTTATGATTTGAGGGCTTTTCGGACTGAAGGACCGTTATCGTCGCCCACATAACCCTAGTCCGACCGTCCGGTAAAGAAGTCTCCCGCCGGTGGGATACTGTCAAAGTCGAGTACATTCAGAGGATGTGGTCACTGTAGCAGCATTAGCTCCCCTGTGTATGAGTCCACGGAACTAGAGAGGAAAACCTCTGAAAAAACCCTCTCCCAACTACAGAACGGCCAGGGATTTGAACCCCGAATCTCTCCAATTTAAACCGGTGGCGTCTCTCACGCGGCCACGGTAAATAAATAAATTATCTGACCTTTAGGGGTGCAAGTCCAAGACTCATCTTTCTCCCATCTGAATAGCAGGCACCTACACATGGGTTGGTAAGGCTGATCAACAGACTTGTCAAGTATCGAGTTACCGTACCCCTTTGCTGATCGGCCTCCACTTGCGAATCCAGAAGTGTACGGGTGTACGGTGGGGGGTGCGGAGAAACAGAAAAGTCGCGAAGGGAAGGATGCAGCTGCAGCCGGCTTAAGCTACGGTTTCTTAGAGAAGTGCGCCGCGCACAACTCACAGTAAGTCGTGCGCTGCGCACAACCGCGTAAATCAGTTGATACTGATGGAAGCATTTTCTTAGAAAAAGCCAACAATGCGTTCAGCTGAACCTTTTCTAAGAAAACGCTTCCATCAGTATCAACTGATTAGATTTACGCGGTTGTGCGCAGCGCACGACTTACCGTGAGTTGTGCGCGGCGTACTTCTCTAAGAAACCGTAGCTTTAGACGTCGATGGAATGCTCTCGCATTTGCGTAACAACGAGGGTAAAAACTGCAGAGAAAGCCCTCGTCAGAGCCGAAGAAGAAATGGGGGAAACGCTATAAAACTTATAAAAATTAACCCGGGACTGAAATGGAATGTGAAACATACTCGGAAATGTTCGGTTATCATTTGTTAAAAAACTGCGCTTGTCCACCGAGATCTGTAACAAAAAACATCGGGAGATTTCGAGAGGGACAGGAAGTGATGTTTACGCTTCAGTCTTGTCCTGTCGTACAAGAACTCCCTGATGGTTGGAAGATTTGCTTCCCCGATGGAGTTGAGCATTTCTGACGAACCAGGGTGCGTTGAAGGCCGCCCGGAGGAATTTATTTTGCACGACTTGCAGTTTCTGGAGTTGCGTGTTGGGCACGTTACCCCAGACCGCGGCACCGTATATCATTGCCAATCTAATTATCGTTCGGTAGATTGTTATTTTGTTCTTTGTGGACAACTTGCTTCGCCCCCAAACCAGCGAATTAAGTTTTCCACAAACAATCTGAGCGCGAGTTTTCGCGATTCCGAGGTATTTTACTTCGGTTTTCCACGGGATGGCTCGGTCGAAAATGACGATTTCGCCGGCCGGTCAGTGAAGTCACCGGGTAAAGAGAATTGCACTGCTCTTGTCTGGATTCACGTCGATTCGCCATAAGCGAAACCATGTTTCCAGATTTTCTACAGCGCTTTGGAGCCGCTGAGTCGCGAGTTCTGGGGACCACGAGCGCATGAGTATTGCAGTGTCGTCTTCAGACAACGCGATCTTTGTTCCGTCGGATTTGGGGATGTCGGCAGTGAAAATTGCGTACAGAGTCGGCGAAAGCACCGTGCCTGCTTTGATTTTGTGTTTTTCGGTCACGGTGCTCGGTCAACCGTGGACCGTAAGGGTGCTCTCCTAAAGAACCTCCCCCGCTCATTCTGTTGTCGCTATTGGTCCCCACTTATCCGTAAATATGCAGCTCTTGCCGAAAACAGTCAGGCTTAGTTAAGCCTGGCTACCCCTACCCGCTTTTTCGTTTGTTTCCAAAACATCAGAGACAGTGCAACCCTTACCAGTGCGCCGACCTCTCTGAACGCGGCAATCAGGTCGCCCGTCTACTCGTACAATCGGTTCTTATTGGAATCACTTCGATATAAGCAGACATCCCACTCGTCACCGGAACCGACAATGGTCAGATTTCAGACACAAGCAGTCCTGGTGGTAACAAATTGGCGCCCAACGTGGGACCTTCTTTTGACAAGCCGTCGAAGACTTCTTTTTTTAGCTGATCTCCGCAACCGGAGTGACAACACGAGCTCGCTCCCGTCTAATAGAATCGACAAGTATGGAGAAGGAACCCCTAGCCATCGCCACCGACAGGACCCCGGCAGGTTCAGTCCTTAGCGATAAGGCCATCGCTACTGACACGGCGTCGGTTGCGAGTATCATCCCCACGGTCGTGCTCCGAGGCAAGGAGTACCTACCGACGTTCGGTGGCGATCCCGACGAGGACCCGGAAGCATTCATGGCCGAAGTCCGGGAGTTCTTCGCCGCGCCCCAGAACGCCTCGTTGCTGGAGCGGGTGAAGGTCCGCCTAGGTCATAGGCAACTGCAGGGCCGAGCCACAAACGCTAACGAATTTTTCCTAACTCGATACAGATGTATTTCGGACTTGGAGGAGCGACTCCGGGAAGAATTCGGAGCGGATGCCAACTTCGCGGAGGTCTACGAAGAGTTAAGAAGGGTTACGCTCAGGTGGGAAGAATCAGTGGAGGTTATCTTCGCAAGAAAGACTGCCCTGTATCGGCGACTGTTTCCGGACGCGTCAGAAGCGAGGTTGGTCAAAGAGTTGATCAACCAGATGCCCCCACAAGCGTGCGACCCTGGTCGCCCAGTGCCCACAGCGGGTGGTGGATCTCAAGCGCGCCGCCAAGGAAGTTCTCTCGTATTCGCGGCCCACCAGGAAGCCGGAAAACTGGCGCAGGAGCGACAGCAAATCTCCGTCGCGATTCGAGCCTCAATTTTGTCCGACAACTAGCGCCCTTCCCAGAATCAAGGTTAGCATTGGCCAGCGGACGTTCCACGCTATCTTGGACTCTAGAGTGATGTGTAATTTCGTCTCTGGTCGTCTTTTTCTGCCCCGGCAGATTTTCTAAACAAATCCTGGACATAGCCAGCTCCCTCAACTCCAGCCTGCGCAGCAGAGATTAAACCTATGAGAACGTCACGTTCTTGATCGTGGACGAACTCCGCGACGGGCTTCAATGGCTGCGGGACTCCAGGGCCAGTATGGACTTCACCTTGGAGTGCGTCCGCCACGGAGTCACCAGCCGTCACACCATCTACTGGAACCGGGAACGACCATGGAGCGCCAAGACCGACGTGTCAGAGACTGTAGTACCCAGCCACGGGTTTCCGCCCTCATTCGCTCGTGGCTTCCGAGACATTGTTCGCGAGTGTATTAAATGAACAAGGTGCTACCGCGACAGTGCGCGTCGTGACCCACATTATTAGACTAATTTAGGAAAAACCCTTCCACATCTAACCCTACCACCTGTCAGAGGACAAAAAGCGTGACCCTACGAGTGCGTGAATGAAATGCTAGCAACTGGGGTAAAACAGTGATTATTATTGGCCGATGGTGTTGATGAAAAAGAAGGACTGAACGGTGCAGTTTTGCATGGACTGTAGACATTTGAACCTGTTAACCAAGGACGAGGCAGCACCCCTGCCGCGGATGCAGGAGGTGTTACGCGATTTCGGGACCGCTACGGTGTATTCGTCGCTCGACCTCAAGTCCGGTTACTGGCGTCGAAAAGACGAAATATGGTTTAAACCATAAATTAACAATACATTTGTATTATATTTTATTATTATCCTCATTAAAAATAGAAAATATATTTTGTAACGAAAATATAATAAAGGGTGTTTTTTAAAATTTGGCGTCGAAGTAGGCGTTGGAGAGTCGATTGAGAGCGCACCACTCGTGTAAAAACGTAAGATTTGAACAGCTGATCCGTGATCCGTAACCTGTATAGTGCGTTCACAATCGACAGTTCAACGCTTACTTCGACGCCAAATTTAAAAAAACACCCGTTACATAAGAACACAAGCATTAGGTGTACAAAACTTGCATTGGTAAAAATGTTTCTTTAACAATATTTATCGAGTTTTATTATTGTAGCGCTAAAACTTACAAAGATAGATAAAGTTCGTCCAGACAGAGATTAGGAGATTTTAAATTGTAGATTTGTAACCCAACGTTAAAAAATGCACTAGAATACATTAATTGGAGCATAATTTCAGGACAAAAATATTTCTGGTTGAAGAGTATATTTCAAATTTTACGTGCGCTGGATAAAATCCATGTAATACCCCAAGTAAAATATCCTTAAATATAATAGGATCATTTTCATAATTGATGCTGGAAAATAGTATATTATGTTATGAGGAGCAAAAATGAAGTTTTATGTGCTGCGGCTGGCAGATTGGCTGCCGAACGCAGTGAGGCAGACAAACCAGCCAAAGTACATAAAACCATTTTTGCTCCGAATAACATATATACTATTTTTTCTTCAAACCTTCATAACAAATTATTTAAGACATGTTAAGAAACCTGGTAGGAATTTCAAATGATTTAGCTAGTTTACTTTACTGCCGCTCATCAGCGGAGATAATAACTTCACGGACGCCCTCAGCGGAGATAATAACTTTATCTGCCGCTCGTCAGCTCGTTAGATGCCATGACAATGACACTTTAGCATTATCAATGCAACAGGATAAAGTCATAATTTACGGACGTTTGAAGAAAAAATCATTTTTTGACAAAAAGTGGATCATGTGTTCAGTTAATTTCGCATTTGATTACGATTAATTTAATTTCGCTTCAGTAAACTGGCCCTAGGTAAAGTAAACTAAGTCGAGAGACGATAGTAGTTTTGTGATCGAATGCCCAGATGCTGGATTGAAAACAATGTAAATCATGGGTACCTAATAAATATTTGCAAATTCTCTGCTTCTCACGTTCGGATCCGACTGTTCTCACAGCCTCTCTGGACACGTGCAAAAAATCTGTACCCGGTTTGTTTGAAAAATGAAAATAAAAACCCAACCGAAGTCGAATAATAATAATTATTTGAATTAAAATGTGTGTGCGTTATCTGCATTCTGCACTGCATTATTTTATTTCCACTATCGCCTGTCGCCACTCACGGGCGCCAGATGATAAATTCATTTCAATTGTGGCGTCTTTAATTGTTTTTTTTTTCTACTTTGTAACTGATTCGCGTTATTTTGGTTTCAAAGAACAATCCTTTACTAATCTTAAAACTCGAAACTGAAAACAAAGTAATAATTAGGACCCGGATTTTAGGTAAAATGGACTAGATAGCTACTTTTATTTTTAAGGCACATGTATGAAACGTCTATTTTAATTTTTAACTGCCTGACCTGAACATGTCTAAAATAACCAAAAATTCGATTTTATATTTTTTCTACAACCGTCAAAAAAACGTGACATTTATGCATCGTTATCAAGTCGCAAAGTATGTCATTTTTGATAGTGAAAAAATATTTGTCAAAAAGTTTCCTTGGTTGCTAAAATAGTTCTATTTTAGCACCCAAGGAAACTTTTTGACAAATATTTTAGCATCCAAGGAAAATTTTACAAAAATTTAAAAATTCAAAAATTTTAAAATGCGGTTGTAGAAAAAATAGTGTTTGTATTTCGTGCGAAAGATGATTGTTTTGTTGGCGCATTCGAATGAGTTTGAAGTCTCGACCTGGCGGTCTCGACCAAAAACTCATTCTCATGCCCCAACAAAAAACATCATTTTGCGCACTTAATACAAAAATAACTATTTATTCCCACGGTTTTTTCCCAATATTCGAATTTTGCGAAACGCATAACATCTGTTTGTAATTTAATTAAAAAATGATCCCACTGGTACGTTGTGTACCGGCAAAATAACAAGGGAGTAGATAAGTACCTCAATAAAGTTTACAATGCTTTATGATTGAGAGAGAGAGAGAGAGAGGTGTAATTATGCAAATTTGCAAAAATGTGCAATCTGTAGTAACAATAAGAGCAACTTTACTTTGTGGGTGTCATTTTCTAAATAGTAAAAATATAACATTAACCACGCCCTCTGAAATTTAGTGGGAAACGTACATATAGGACTACAAAATTAAAAAATCTCATTTATCGTTTCAGTTTTAGGGGTGTCCAAAACCACAATTTATAATGATTCATGAATCTAATTCCCATTGTAAAATGTATTTTGTGTTGCGTTTAGACTTCGTCAAGCTCGTACTCTTACGTGCAACACGTTGTATATTATGCATAACATACTCGATAACATATTATCATGCATATAAATTTTATAATTAAAAAATATATGCTTTCATTCATTTCAATAACCGAGTTAAAAATTTGATAATTCAGTATTATTTATAAATGTTTTTAAAAAGTTTATTTAACCGTATGCTCTTTGACAATTTATGTATGTAATAAACTAGGCAAAAATGAATAGGGAATTCCACAATTTTTCTTGGAAAGCAAAATAATTGCCCCAATCCTCCCCCGTATTCTTAAACACTAGATAAATTGAAAATGTTACAGGTACTTGAAACATTACATTTAATGTGTATATCTAAAACATTTCATTACAAATTTTAAACTACATATATTTATAAAAAATTCAAAAAATGAATTTTGCCTAGTTTATTTTCTATACTTTGTACTCTAGTATTTATGATACAAAACTTATTTAAAATACACCCTATATAATAAATATTCTTTCTCGTTTTATATAATAATTATACAAAAAGAAACAGTAACATTGTACTGTAAAAAAGTTCGTTTGTTTAAAAAAATAATAAATTTTTTCGCTTAGTGCGAGGGAGTAAAGCAAAATTGTCCACTACTCTCCTTTTATAACATTCTCAACAGCACCGCTCACAACCACACCGACCACAATGATGCCGTAATAGTATTTTTGTAATATCTAGTTGCGAAAGGTTGCTTTTCGTACTGTTTGTTACCATATAAACCTCTTAACGGCTGCAGTCCATTAACAGGTATTTACTATTGTGGGGCACCCTGAATTATTAGAAATCTGTATGCCACCAGCAGATGTAGATCAGATCGAAGATGATGATACACTAACCCCTTGGATCGACTGTTAACTTTTTCTCCACAGAATCTTCAACGTAGCATTCGCGACTGATAAAACCATTTCCATTATTCATTACAATATATGAATCAAGTCAGCACTTACTGAGAAATGCCACTTTTTTCCTTTATTTCTTTATCGATACAATGGTCCAAAACGAAGACGGCGTAAAGGATTGTGACAACTCCTGAACATACGCAAGGATCACTTGTTCATTAACACTCTTCATATTCTTGTCGCCACTCCACGAATTCAGCTTTATCGCCATTTCGCAGCCAACAACGATGAGCTGGCTTGCTCTGCGCCCATCCGGACATCTTTGGCAATATTTCGTTCGCAATTTTGTATTGACTCCATTGCTTTATTTTTAACGGAAGGTTAAACGTTGAACAAATTTAACAAATAACTTTGGAACTTTTTTCATAAGCAACAGTTCACATGACGACGTCCTTGCACACTTATTAATCATTCGGTTTTTTCGATGACTTTGAAAAAATATATTAAAAAAAAATAATTGTGAACGAATCGTAAAAATATTACAAAAACTGTACAAAAATTGTACAATACACGTCCGTTAGGGCCTTTGTTGCCTCGCCAATATTATTCGACTCGTTCTTCGAGCTCGTCTCACAAACTCCCTGGCTCTTCAGTAAAGGCTATCCTAACGGACTCCTACTGTAAAATACTATTTTATCACACTTTTTCAAAAATAACTTTCTCTTCGGTCCTAATTGGTGATTACTTCATATCCATGAGAAAATTTCTTCATAATTGAGCTTGTTAGATATTCGATATCTCCTCCATTAAATATACTTGACAACATCGATGACAATTCTTCTATTCTGTTCCACCATACGAGTATTTCTTTAGTAACGTTATAAGAAAAACGTGTTCGCAAAAACAAATCCAAAATCCTAATTATATCACAAAAGCTTTTCATCTTCTGAGGAAGTAGTTCTTATTCTGAACTTTTTTGGAGGCACTGGAGGCGGCGACTTCTTTTCCTTCTAAAAATTCAAAATTTGCATTAATTGACGGTATTTCTTCTGTGAAATATGTCAAAAGACAATTAAATCAGTACCTCATATTTTATTACAACGAGGACGTACACAAATTGCAACTTTTTTTTATGGACTATGTTATATAAGTTTGTCCTAAATTCATAAATTCTACTTGAAATCTACCAGTAGAATTTTTTAGAGTTAAGATGATAATCACGTGATAGATAAATCATACATATGTACGTTTACAAATGTTATCTGTAAAATCAGACAGATATTTAAGTTTAAATGTGGGTTAAGAATCAATTTTATCTCAATAAAAAGTGTAAATAAAATAAGACATCGCTGATACGTGTAGCTACTTTAATGATTACTTTTGCTAATAATAATAAACTATGTACGTAGGATTTGTTTGCAAGGAAAAATAAAAAATTAACTTAATTCTCGAAGTTTTAAACCTTACCTCATTCTTTACTGAAAATGTTTCAAAGTATTGTTCCTTCACGGATTGAGTTGACGATTCTTCACTTATTGGTATCACCGTTAAATATGCCCTCTCAACATAATTTTCGGGAGAAACTTCCACTTGATCCTTTTCATTTTTGTTGTTTGGTACATAAAGTTTGCTGAACTTTCCCTCAATATTTTTTTGTTTTATGTTCTGCAAAAACACACACTTATTGGTTTTCAATTATTTATGATTTAAAAAATATCAGACTTGTAACAAAATAATCTGAACTCTAATTTAAATATGGAATCATTCTTTCTACTCCTCTCTGGTTGTGGTACATAATTTTGATAAATACAGTTTTTCAGGAATTGACACCCTCTATTGTCAGTATCGCCAGCATTGCTTCAGTTATTTTTTTTTGTATTTCAAACGACCGAAACGTTCGTTTCAGATTATTGTAATTTTTTCTCCCAAACATTTAACATTCATCACTCTTTTAATTACTATGACATTTATTCAAAGAAGCTTCATTTCTTTAGTTAATCTTCTAATATCATTCTAATCTCTCAGATTTGGTGACAGTGCAGACAAAATTAAGCATTTCAAAAAAGGCTAAATAAATCTGCTAGGAAGTAAGTAATTACCACTCGAGATCTCGTGACAGACACAGACGTAATCTATTTAAATTAATTAATATTTAAAAAAAATCACCTAGCGAAGGTATCTTTCGCTTCTATCAATAAAATAAATAAATCTAAAAATACGTATGCTGTAACTCATTTCCAGGATTTCCACAGATCACAAATTGTCAATTCAGTCTATACAATATACAAAGTGATCAACAAGAAAAGTATGCTACCTCATCTTTTGCTTTATCAAAACGTTTGTCTTGGCTTAATCATACACATAATATACTTGCTATACACGTCGTTTTATTTGTTGCCTCCCTCTCAAAAAATCATTATTAATTAATTAATTATTAAGTAACTTAACATGAACAACAGAATTGGTCAGTTTAAATTGCTTCTTTCCTAATCGCTATTTAAGATAGATTTTTCCTATTATTCCCAGAAGATGATGAATTCACCGTATTATTTTGGTCCGCCAGTTCTGAGAGACCCTGTATATACGGCAATATTTTCTGAATGTGTAGTAAAAAAAAAAAGTTGTTATCTTTAATAACAAACAAGTTATGGAGCTTTTTCGCAACTCTGGGACACCTGTATACTGGCATTTGTACTGCATCAAATTAATTGTTTATTTGCTAAAAATGTAATGATGCCGAATAAAATAGTATACAAACCTCGCTGCGAATGTGTTTCATTCCTGTCTCGAGCATTAGCTCACGTCGACTATGCCTTGGTAATAGTAGATTACATACCAAGGTGGGAAGTGTTTCATTCGTGTCGAGAACTAAGATAGCTTTTTAAGGTTAACGACGACACCGTTGCTTTTTTTTTCTTTGACAGTTCACTGCAAAATCTGGTTACTAGTGGCGTCGCGTTTGGTAATAAAGCTGGTAAATTATCCGTTCTTACAAATGTAAAATGTTGCTCTTGTTTATTTTATTAATTTTCTCCATTCTCAGATAATAATAATAAAATGTACAATTATAATTTCAACATGTAAAATTCATGAGGTATGATTTATTATAAAGTATCGTATGAGACCACAAATTGTCTACGCCCCTGCATTGAACATTTATTTGAATACGATTACCCTACGACATGACCGATAATTTACAACGCCTGCCCTGATTTGTTTTCTTTTTGAACACTTTGTACACTGATGTATACACTACCTACATTTAAGGTGTAATATTTTTTTTTATCTGAGATGACTCATGTATATATAAACGTCTGCATTAGTCACAAACAAACACACTGAAATAGCAGATTATCTGGTCACAAACTAGATTACAGAATTTTCTGCGCATTTAATGTAAATATATATTTTTTATTATACCTGAATCATAATCCCTGTTTTTGATACTAAAATGCGTGCGAAAAAGGGCCTTTAAAACACTAAAGCTTTAAGGGTTGCTTAGATAACAACAAATTCACCTACATTTTGAACAATGATAAATAGACAATTTATGATAGCAACGAAACAACAACAATTAACCATTTCTATATCAACGATTAATGACACATATTATCTTCGGAAAAGGTATTTCAGTTTACTTTTTTGTTATAATTTTCAGATTGTAGTCCAAGTATAATAAAAAATAGCGTATGATACACGTTTATAAGGGCTTTAAAGCACTTGCGACGTTAAAAGCACTCCGCTACGCGTCGTGCTCTTAAACTCGTCGCGCGTAATTTAAAGGCTTCCTTATAAACTTGTATCATAATATACTATTATAATCGAACTTGCGAAATTAGCGAAATTATTTATTATAAACTATCAGTTCAGATTTTAAGGTGCTTGTTAAAGAAAACAATATTTTTAAATTTAGTTTTCTTTCCTTTTCAAAATCATGTTGCGTTTCAAGTCAAAACACTGTTTTTGAGCAAATTGTAAATGTCTTCTCTCAGCGACGTTGCTTAAGATTGTTAACGTCACCACAACGATTTATAAAATCACCTTACATTTGACTTGACTTTACAATGTCAATCTTCTGTGAGTCAACCCAAATTTGCATAAGGGAACTATTCAATGAGTTCAAAGCATCAGTTTCTAACAGTAAATATGTAGAGATTTCAGATTGTTTGTGTCTTCTCTGAGTTATTCTCTAGTAAAAAGTACAGGTCGGTGTTCAATTCCAGTTCCTCTAAACACGGAGTAGGTATCAAAAATTTGGGGATAATTTACGAAAACTAAACCTAAACTTTTTAACTGAAGCCATGCCTTGTGTGCAGAGGCCCCATAGGAATTGATGTAATTTAATTTCGTTATGTGTCTAAGGGCCGGTTTCACCAACGTGAGTTAAATTTCACTACAGATTAAAATATACGGAAAACATTGTTATAACAATAGGTAACTAAGGTAATGAAACATTTTAACCTACATTTAACTTTAACTGGCGTTGGTGAAACCGGCCCTAAGTAAAATGTCATTAGAAAAGTAATAAGTGTCTTGGTGTTGCATGTTGGATGACATATGACGAGCATAAGTAACTCACCTGCTGCCAAAGCGACCTCAAATTCTCTGGACAATTACTCTTCGGCCTAAAACTTTTGGGCGACAAATAAGGAGTACTGGCACTAATCCTGACGTCATCTTTCTCCTCTTTAAAATATTTCAGGTGATCGGCTGAACCAAACGAACTACTCGTTTCCGAATTCCCCTCTAATATATACGACCTGTGCTTTTTTGAAGGTCCTAGATATTCTGCGTAGGTGTCGTCTGAATCAAATTCTGTTTCTGTTGATTGGGGTCGTACTTTTTCCCCGATAACTTCATAAACATGTTTACTAATAACGGTGTAATTTTGTATAGAATCGTACATTTTTGCATCTTTCTCTTTTATTTTCCTTTTCAACTGCGTCATAAAATAATTGCAAATGTCGACAGCTTGCATTCTTGAATTGCCTTTATGAACATTGGTCAAAGTGTTGGCAGTTTGATCGAGGATCGTTTCGTACTGATGACTAAACACTGTACCATCATCTTCATGCGCATGAATTGCGCAAATATCAATGTTCTTCTTTGAAGATGATTCGTTGTTTTTCTTATGTGAAACTGAGGTACTTGTGATCCCATCATATATACTTTCCACATTTGGACGCCTTGACTTCAAAGGAGTCGAATGAATTTTACGTAAAGTTGTTGCTTCAGGCGGAATGTCTTCAATTTCGGAGCCTATATCTTTTATTTTCGTTATCAATTCTTTTAAAAAAGTATTGTAAATGTCGACATCTTGTATTCTTGAATTGTCCTTATAGACATCCGTCAAGGTGTTGGCTACTTGCTCCAGGATCGTTTCATATTGATGACCAAACACTGTACCAATATCATCATTTTCATGCGAATAAGTTGCGCAAGCATCAATGTACTTCTTTGAAAATGATTCTTTGGTTTTCTTCTGTGAAACTGAGGTACTTGTGATCCCATCATATATACTTTCTACTTTTGGACGACTTGGTTCCAAAGGAGTCGAATGAGTTCGACGTAACATTGATTTTTCAATCGTAATGTCTTCAATTTCGTAACACATGTTGCTTACGCGCTCAGTGCAATTTCTCACACTGTCATCTGAAGCATCAGAACATTCAACATAATTTGTGCGTTTTCTTAATTGGTAAACCCATAAACCCAACACAAATGTGGCAACCGTTGTCAAACTTGCATAAACAATTAATGGGATTGTGAATTTCCAATCTTGTATCATGTTTTTCAAACATTCTTCATTACACATAACTGCAAGAAATGAACAATTTAGTTTTTTTAATAAAATAATATTCTAACAGATTAGAGCAACATATTTTTTCAGGAAAACTTTGAGATATTATGAAACTCTCGTAATCTTTATTAAAACGTGGCAAGAACCAAATATTATTATATTTGTTGCGTATTTTGCAACTCTCTAGATTAAATTTATCTATCACCTTGCTCGTTTTCAAGATTGATATACTCGTAATACAGTATCCTTTATTCACTTTCCTGTTGACGAGGCGGTAAATGTATAATGCATTAAGCGTGAAATGTAAATATCGATATGTGATTTTTGCTAATCAGCTTAATTTTACAACATAATATAAAAACTTACTGGAAAAAAATATAAATAGATGTAGAATCACTTATCAGTTATCACACATCATACGACGAATCACATTTCCCACAACACTAAGTTAACAACTTCAGAAACAATCACACTAAGCGATAAATGTCAAGTCTGTGATGAATGCAAAAATACATTCGTACCTTCTCAAGTATGGCTCACGATAAATAAAAATTTATATCTACTGTGTATTAAATTTATATGTTAATCTAATGTATCTAATCAAGAATTTATCTATCACCAATATAAATTAAACTGTACTGCTTCCACAATTTTCAAGATAAATAGAATCGTTTGAAGTAGGTCATACCGATTCAATTCAACTTAATCAAAAATACCGTCGGCAAATTTTTTGAAATTTTATTGTTAACGGTTTAAAAATAGTTATCACAGGCTTTTCACGTTATTTAAACTCTTCTTAGAACATACTTTAATAATTGTTTAGATATGTTCACATATGTTATTTTTTATTTAGTTTATACGGTTCGTAAAGTTCGGAATAAATTCGATAAAGTTGTAAGTATTAATTTCTGAGAAAAATCCGCGAAGAGGTCAACTTTGTTTTTAAAAAGTGCATGTTGTACAGTACGTTATTTAAGTTGACAGCTTGTCGTCTCCTAATAATGACGTCATCAATAATTTTTTTAAATGACAACCCTCACTTTTTTCATCTTTTTCTGGTAGAACTTCTTAGTATTTAAACGACTAATGAAAAAAATTTAGACCTTACATAACAATTTTTTTGAGAAAATGATACATTTTACTTAAAAAATTTAACTTAATTTTTAATGTAAAAATTTTAATTGACCTCAAACAAACATCTCAGGTTAACAATAAAATTTAACGCAAATCTTGAAATTGCCTCCCGCCAACTATTTGGCACTCACCCACACTTTGTACACTGCGCTCAATAATGTCAGGGCTTATTTGTTCCGTTTCAGTGCGAATTCTCTACCCAAATCGTTCTAAATTGTTTGGTCTATTAAAATAAACCTTCCATTGTAACTAAATCTATTGAAAAAAAAAATATGTTAAAAATTAAATTAAATTTTTTGTAGTAAAACTTGTCATTTTTCAAAAAAATTGTTATGTAAGGTGTCAATTTTTTTCATTGATCGTTTAGCTAGTACGAAGGCGTACCAGAAAAATAAGAAAAAAATGGGGGTTGTCATTTAAAAAAAATAATGATGACGTCATTATTAGGAGATGACAAACTGTCAATATAAGCAAAGTTCTGAACAATATGCACTTTTTAAAAACAAAGTTGACCTGTTCAAGTATTTTTCTCAGAAATTAATACTTACAGTGTTATCGAATTTATTCAGAACTTTACGAACGCACTGTATGTAATTAGTTTAATTCTTGTATGTAATCTAATCTAGACACAAATTTGGTCAAAGACGCAGTAATTAGTGTGTCTTTTCCATAGCATGCTAGTTGTTTAGTCTTGTGATTAAACAATTGTAAATATTGTGATGTTAGAATTAGGTCAAAAAAAGTGAAAGCGTTGGCTCAGCCTACGCGGAGCAGGGGGAGGTATACTCCGTACTCTGGTAGATTGCACGTTTTTTGACAGAAGACAGACACAGAAACCGGTTTGGCGGGAATTAATCTGCAGGGATACAATGGTTTTCTACATAACGTGAAACAATTGAGATGGAAAGTTTAATATTTTTCACTGCTTTATGTTTTGGAACTAGAATTTAAAAACGTGCAATCTATCACCGTACGGAGTTATACCTGCGCGTACTTTACCTGTGTCCCAGCACTCGGTCAAATACCAGGGCAAAGTGAGTTTAAACCAACTCAAATAAAGTACATTCGCTGATGAAAACTCTCATCGGTGACAAAACACATTCATAAAATAGGTACTGCTTTTTAAAACCTGATATTTTACTTATCAAATACTGCAAGGTTATATGAAAATAAAAAAGAAAATTCCACCAAAAGAAAACTGAATTATTATTAGTTGGATGACCATTAACTGTTTTACAGCGTGATCAACAATGACTGAGTCTGTTGGCAATGAAACAATTGACAAGCATTGTTGTTTTTTCTCTCGTAAATTAACTTGAGACGACATTAATAGTATATTATTATGATACGAGTCAAGAAGCATTTTGTAGCACGCACGGGTTTAGGGCAAGAGGAGCTTGCGAGGAGTGCTATAAAGGAGTAAGTGCTACAAAATGCGTTATAAACGAGATATCATACACTATTTTTTCTACTTTGCACCTTTTAAACCATTTTTAAGCGAAAATTAACAATTTTTCAAATTTGGGGAATTTTGTCGTGTCATTGTTTGGAAGATTCAAATGCCGCCATTTGACGACACGAATAAAAGCACAATAGTTCGCGGTGAAAGCAATTTTCACCAAAGTGTTGTGGACACCAATTTACCAAGGATTAGTCTAAGTGTCCCAGACACGTTTAATGTTTGCAACAATTGTATATTCCACAAAAACAACAACTTAAATTAAAATATGTTTTGTTTTGACGTTTATTTTGACATTTCATTTTCGTCATACCAACCTTGAAAAAGTAAATTGTACTAATCTGTTTCGATACGCAAATTTCTATTATAGCACGCAAAGTGCGTGTCGTAATAGCTTTCGTATAGACCCAAAGTAGAAAAAAACATTTTTGGTTATGCCGGTTATGTTATTACAAAAATGAACATTTGATGATAAATTTCGAATTTGCCAAATTTCATCATTACCCACAGATTCAGTCATTCGTGATCACACCGTACTTACATAAACATAGCTCCTGTAAACAATGTAATAAGTGTAATAGTAAACAATGTCAACACAGTAATGTCAGCATTCATAAACTGAGGAACTTTGGCGGCAGTTGTGGTTTTTAAGATTTTATTTGATACTGAATGTTCTACTAAGTATTTTATTTACTTAAAGCAATAAATATTTACAAAAGGATATCGAGCTGTCGAACCATAGTGCGTTCAAAAAATGTATGCTCGAGCAAGTTGTAGTTTTCTCTCTCTTGCACAAAAATGCAAGTCGTTTTTTAGTAGGTTTGTTCGACATTTCTTGCAAATACATAACCTCACATTTTTTGCCGTCAAGTTTCTCCTTGGAGAATATGTTTGGGGAAAAAAATTAACAAATTGTGACGAAGACAACTAAATTGATCCTCCGTTGTGTTTTTTTTATTGTTCTTTAATTCAGGTTCTAGGAGAGGCTGCACCGTTAAATTTGATGTAACAAGAGACATTATTATGGTATGGTTGAGTCATCATGGATTCATAATCTCATTTTAAAATAATACGATATTTAAAATAGCCACATTAACTTTGAAAATGTATTGTGGGTTGCATTTTCAATTCCGCCGGGCTCATTGTCATTCGTGAAATACCTACCCTGTAGTAACTGAACTATATCTAGGTGTAAACCTATTCAGCAGTTCTGCGTCAAAATGATTGCTTGTACGAGAAAAGTATAGGAATTTTTCTGTAAAAAAAAATCTATAAATTTCCTAGTATCTGTTTCAGTCGTTGAACCAATAGATAAGGATATATTTAGCAAAAACACATTTCTGCCACTTAGGTGCTGTGAAAATTTTCCGTAGAACAAGTCTTTTTGATATTTATTTACCACTACTAAATGAAAATTTATACCAAAATTCAACTAGCTGGGGGAAAATTCACAAGAATCATCTATAACTACAGGAATATAATTCATATTAGTAAGTAGCAATAACAAAGTGTAATTAAAAAAAGTTCAATACACATTTATTACAAAGATATTCTTCTTACTTGGTTTTGCAAAAACTACATTCAAGTCGATGAAATTAGCAAGGACAATTAATGATAATGAGCAAAGTTATTTTTGTTACAAGTACCTAAAACATTGTTTATGCGGACGAATAGTTGCTGTTTCCGGATGAAGCGGCAGCCGAGTCTGAATAGCAGATGAGTCTGCAAAAACAATGTTTTAGGTACTTGTAACAAACAACATTTTTTTATGATTAATCTGACCAGAGCAAATATTTCTCGAAAAGAGTGAACTTTGAATTTTCATTACCATGCCACCATAGTAGCCAGATTGTTTAACATAAACGCGGAAAAATTTTGACGTTTTGTTTGTATAGATGTGTTAGATTTACTTCCAGTGAAGTCTCGACAAATCTATGAAAAGGAATATGAAGCATTCACTCGATGGAAAGAAATTAACAATGTTGTAATTATACACGAAGATGCGAACTATTTACATGAAAAGGTAAGTTCCGCTATACTTTAATATTCAATAATTGTATTAATCACTTCTTAAACTACCGAACCCGACAGAGTATACAGTGTGATTGGAAAAGAATGAGGACAAGTTGAATTTGGCGCCTTAAATTATAATGCGTTTCATGTTTTGTGTATGGCAATTTTGCTTCAAAAGAACATGGCTGTCAAGATTTATCCATAGGCGTCCGTCAACCCATTGTTTTGATTTGGAAAGCATCGGTGTGATTACGTTTTAGTTTTGTTTCCTTTTCGTTATACGTTTACATTCTTATAATTAAAAACAGTTCTTATCAGAACTACTGCTGACCTGTCTTGCTACTTATTAGGTGAGTTGGATAAAAAAAAATTATCAATTGATGACAGATTAGTGAGTAGAGATTGTTGGCCACCTCGTTCACCCCACTTGACTCCGTTAGATTTTTATCTGTTTGGCAGTTCAAAAACAAAGGTTTTTCGAAATAGAATTCACACATTAGAAGAGCTGCAAGCAGCCATTGTGGAAGAAATAAACAACATTGACCAGCATACCCTTCAACGAGTATTTAATAATATGAAAAAAGAGTGAATATGACTTTGCTCAATAATGGTGAGCACATCGAACAAGATTTGTAAAAGATTAATACGGAGTGACTATAAATGATTGAAAATTATTTTGTGATGTTGGTAACACATTTGAAATCTTTAGTTGGCAACATCGTTGGCATGACACACCTAATTTTTAAAATTGAAACAAACGTCAAAAAAATCTAAATCGACAATGTACTTCGCGACTTAACCTAACCTAAATAGAAATGAGTGACAGATAATGCACGAGAAGACTTGCACTACCAACTGCATCAGTGTTGCCAATCCACTATTTTCTTTCAATCATTTATAGTCACTCGGTATTTAAATATGTAATAATAAATAATATTTAAATTCTCTCGTGTTCTTGTTGTGACTTTACTGTTTTAATCTTTTAAAAACAAACAGCTCTACATTATCATACATTTTATAAAATAAATTTATTAATTTAATATTTAATTTTAGGGGGAGTTCACCAATTTCCAATTTCCCACTAGATACGCCCATGATCATGTCAGACTTTATTTTTGCTGTCACTAATTGTTACCAACATGATAAATTATTCACTAGGTGCCAAATTCTTCTCCTCATTCTTTTCCAATCACACTGTACAAGACATTGCTTCCGCCGAAGTTCTGCATCTCTGGCGGCAGATGCTGATCTTGATTTAACCTCGTTGAAACCGCTATGAGAATGGAAGTAAGTTTTTTCACAATATTATTGCCTTTTTATTCCAAATAATAAAAACTGTTTAATTGTTGAATTGAACCATTATGTTTTATTTACCAAAATAATCCGGAAAAGTTGTTATCGCAATTTTTCGGCATTGAGTCCGGAAAAGGCTCATTTTAGGGACTCAAATTTGTTCCTAAAATAGGGAGCGTGTGTCACCATTTTTTTTTTCTGTCGTTTGGTTTTTGCAACATCAAGAAATCTATGGTTAGCAACGGACGTTTCTTTTTTTAATTTGTTATTCTAAAAAAAATCTTGCCTGTCAGAAAACAGAGACGCTAACCTGTGCCGTATCTGAATTGGTTATTTTGGGCAAGCGTTACCATTAAATTGGGATTTCCAAAGTACCATAGCCTTCAAGGATCAAGGTATACCGTCTGTTTCGAATTACCGCGCCTTGTACCCTGCAGCTCCATTTGGAGGATCTTACGGATATAGGCATTAGAGGTATGTGTCTCTCGCATAAAATCACTACGCCCTCACGATACGCTTTTAGGCATTGACCATCACCAGCAGTCTTGGGCACAACAGGCATAACAGAGCGAACATTCTGGTTTCCCATTATCGTCGATAACTACCCGTTGGGTATTTTCTCTGCCAAGAGGTATATGCGGATGATGTTAGGTATCGCCTCTTTACAGCAGATTGCTTATTTTGTAGAATATCTCAACAATCTCAACAACCTCAACAATCTCAACAACCTCAGCTCAACAATCCCAACAACCTCAGCTCAACAATCCCAACAACCTCAGCCCTACAACCTCAACTCAATAATCTCGAACCTCAAATCAATAATGTCGCAACTATCTCTATTAACCGGACCCAACCATTGAGTAAGCCGGCCACACACGCAGAAGGAAGAATGTGCAGTTAAAAGTGTACACGCTTGTCCTAAGTTAAACCCGTACTCTCTGTGAGTACACACACACTACTGCTTCCCCGTCAGTTGTGCAGCAAACGTTCATTGTGATGGTGACCAAAAAGGAAATTTGTCTGATAACAGTGGCGTGCCCCTGTATTGTATTCACGAGACATATTTCATAAATCAGACAAAATACGGCCGCCACTGAATTTTAACCAAAGCATGCAGAGACTTGTCGCCACACACAGTAAGTTATCCCCGCGCGGGTATGAATGTGCATGCCAAAAATCAAGACAGTCTTGATTCCAACTGACTTGAATGCGCGTGCCACATTCTTCTCCACACAGACAGAGTTTTAACTGTACCCCGTGGCGTGTGCATTCAAGTCTTGGCTCTTCCCTCTGTGTGTATGGGCCCCCATTAGAGATGTCACTTTAGATAAATATTATGTCATCATTTATTAACAGTTAAACAATCGCTGTAATATGATGATTCCGAAAATCCGATTTTGTAGGAGATAAGATAGTTGCAGTGTCAACACATTCACTTCATCGTTTATAAATAACTGATTCCGCAACCATTAAGACAATGAGGTGAAAGCTGCTGCGTATTAAAGCAGAGAGGGAATTGATTTTACTTTCCTTTTGAATTGATACAACATGTATATAAAAGTGTGCTAATTAGGACAAAGCAGGGTAATTCTCTTCTTACAACACAAAAAACCGAGCATTACAACTTGACCCCTGATTCTACGACCCTTGGGTATAGAATTACGTAATTAAAAAATAAATCAATGAATCTGCTTTCTCAAGTGTAAGCGAATACTAAGACGCAACAGCAAAATGATATCCTTCACCTAGACACGTGGCTCATTAATTATGCTCTTAAGGGTCCTGGAACGGGGAGGGGGACACAAGACAGTGAGGCTTGGTCGGTGATAGAGATACAGTTCTCGGGTGTGTAACAAGTTTGGGCAACCTGAGCTACTCGTATGAAATCAGTACCATCACTGCCATCATGAGTAAAATCTCGGGCAGATACCATGGTATAATCTGACCCTAGATTCGGGTGGGACACTTTTCACTCATGATACTGCAAGATTTCCCGATAGAACGATAGAACGATAGAACGCCTTCACATGCCAACCAGATGCACAGATCATACTCGTACGTTTGCGGGTCAAAAAGTTGTGAGGTTCTCCCGGTTCTCAGACGCTGAGGGGACAAATGCAACGTATGGAAGTTTGGAAGTGGTTAGTCGCGCTCACTCCCTGGCATTGGCGATCTTCTTTTAGGAAGACTGCGGGCAGGCTGTGCACCCTAAACTGTTCACTAGGGCTGGTACAGGTGGTACCAGGACAGGCAACGCAACACCGGAAGGTAGCGCTCTGAAGACGACGCCCCGTGGTTGGAGCCCTCGTCATTATGGTGGTTAGGGGGGAAAGAAACCCCCAGGTGAGTGACCGTATTACCCATGATTCGTGACAGATGTGTCAGGTGTTATCATTTACACATTTGTGCCGCCCCAATTGAGTAAACCCTGAACGAGATGGAGGCGAGTTCGATTGTAAATTATCATAGGACTGAAGTTATCTAATTTGACGTGTACTGACGAGATCGATGTATTAATTGTCAAATAATGAGCGGATAAGGCCCTTGCGCAAAAAACGTGGTCTGACACGAAGTCAGATGATCTATTGTTTGATGTGTATTGTTTTTGTGATGATGTATTGTTTTTATCTTATACATGATAACATTCTTGATATGCTCATTAACCCATTAACATGTTTTACTCATTTTTGAAAACTGACTGTACAATATCTCTATGTGCACAACAAGTAGATTTTATATAGATTACCGGATGATTTTTGAAATACTAATCTAGACGGATATACCTGGATTATATTAAATTATGGAGACACAGTATTAAGTAAATTGGTAGACTTGAAAGCTGTGAACTTACGATTTTTTTATCATCAAAATATTTTTTGTTATAGCAGGTACTATTGGGAGCAAAATAAGTGGGACATCAGTATCACTGTCTTGACTTTCAATGTGAAATAACCCTTATCTGTTTCTAACCCTACTTTGAATTGATTGACGTCATTAAGTATTGTAGGTTGTAGGGAATGAGTGTACTATTGGGGACAAAATACTTTGGTCATCATTTTTCCGTCACTTCAAAAAAAAATTATGTAAACCAAGCATTAACGTCAAGTCAACATCGATGACAATTTCAAATTATTGACTTTTCTCTTGTCAAAAATATGCCACCTTCCACCGTTCAAAAATTTAGAATTGTCTTCCTCGCTTCTGAGGGATGTCCATGAACCAAATTGCCTTGTGGAAACCTTTTCAAGTTTTCCTCCTTGGAATTTCTCATTCAGTGCCCCATTTTTCGATATTTAATATTTTGCAATGACGAGTCTGACAGTGACAGTCAGTGACAATGGTTGACAGTAAAAGATAAGGTTAACCATCCTAATGTTTGATTTACAACTTTATGTCACTCAAATGACTTTGACGACCAAAGTAATTTGTCCTCAATAGTAAGTAAGCACGTAGTGAATATTTATTTAATGCAAAGTCCCAATCAAAATCTATCTTTTTTATCAAAAGAAGAGGGCATTTGGAAAAGGAAAATAGGAATATAAAATAAATTTTTAAACTTTCAGCTAGAATAGTGTCAAACTTGTATTACAGTAATTAAAGGCAAAATTACAATAAAGCTTGAACTACATCGAATTTTTCAGAAATTTGATGTCCCACCTTTTTTGTTCCCAATGGTACTTATACGTACTATTATATGTATGGGTAATGATTGAATTTTAGCATTTTAATCTATAACGATCATGTTCATTGAAATGAATTGTGTCCCTAGAAAAATGACAAGTTTCGTATCATTGACAAGTTAAATTAAAAACTAGCAAATATTGATCACAATTTAAAAAAAATAATCTTAGAATCAAACAATAGAAATTCAACAAATATGTTTCTCACATTCTAACCTTCGTTAAATTAATTATATGAAACATTTTTAATTTTTAATCATAAACTATTTTCCATTCGATATTATAATGTTATGTTGCTAAGGAATAGCAGAATCGCATATACTCGTAGGTAGAATCTGTGCTGAATGACTAACGAAAATGTTAACATGAGATCAGAAATGCATTTAATAATTGACATCTGAGACAAATTCATTCATCTTTGACCAGAATTCTGATGTTTTTCGTGGGAGATCTGTTGTGGTGGATGAAATTTGAGATTATGACCAATTATCAAAATATGTAAGTACTTAATGGACACAAAGGCTCACCACTTCCTCGAACCTTTCGTGCAGGAAATATTATGATGACGGTTTTTAATTATTCTTAAGGAGAGCTTTTATTAATTTTTTAGTGTTATGCTATAGTAAATACTGCGAAGGAAAAATAATGGAATAAATAGCTACTGTTCATAATGCAGTTTTAAACTACCTATACAGGGTGTCCCAAAACTGGCTCCCCAGAGAAAATAGGCATGTGCCGACAACAAAAGAGACTCTAAATTGACTAAAATAAATTTTCTCCTAGCTCAAATTACCGAGTTATAAAGTTTTTAATTTCATCAATCCCGGAAGCTCGTCCTCAGGTATTACTAAAAAATTCTATCGGTTGCTAAACAACAACAAAAAATCTCTGATATTGTACAAATCAATCAAATGTTTGGGCAACTGGAATTTTGACGTTTTCCGATAGAAAAATCCGTTGACGTTTATCTGTCACCAACATCAAGACTTGACAATTGCAAAAGATAATAACTTCGAAATAAAACAATAAAAATTGCGATTCTAAAAAGAACTATTTATTTAAATAGGTAATAATGTTAAAGCAGATGTTCGAAATGACCACCATTCATTTGTATGGACAATTGTGCTCTACCTAACAAACTTCTTGTAGTAGCGTTAGTTATCATTTCTTCACTAACTGAAACAAAAGCCTCCTGAATTCGAACTCTCAGATCAGCCTCTGAATTTATGGGCCGCCGATAAATGAGAGACTTCAAATGATTCAGATTTAGATCTAGAGACCTGGCAGGCCAATGATGCGGTCCTCCTTGACCGATCCAGCGCTGTGGATATTGGTTATCCAAAAATTCCCGAACGTTTCTGCTAAAATGTGGTGGAGCATCATCATGTTGGAACTAGTCATACAATTTCAAGTAAATCAGGTAAACTTCGTCCAGCGAGAGATTGAGAGATTTTACATTTTATTAAATTAGCCCAACACTACAAAATGCACTAGAATACATTAATTATAGCATCATTTCAGGACAAAAATGTTACTGCTTGAAGGATATATTTCAAATTTTACGTGCACTAGCTACTCCTTTCTCTACGTAGAATTTAGTGACTTTTATGTCAACCAATCTCTCTGGACAAACTATAGCTCCGTGCCAATGAACTGAGCATATCTTGTCCCTGTTAATCTTGCGGGGAATTCAAACGGTACAATCTAGAACGGGAGATTCGGAATTTTAACAAATGGAAGGATCCACCACACTTATACTTGCCAAACGATCGCCCAATAGCCCAGTCCACAAATTAACAGAAAACCTATGTTGAAAACCTTTGGGAAATAATTCTCTTGGATTTTCCTCTGCCCAGATATGAAGGTTGTGATAATTGGAACAACCTTCCCGGCAAAATAGCGATTCATCAGAAAACAGTATCCGTGACAAGAAGTGTGGATCAGCATCGTTTTAGTTTATTAACCATAGACACAATTCTCGCCTAATTGGATAATCCTCTGGCAGAAGATGTTGTATTCGTGTATAGTGGTACGGATGCGTCCTATTTTCAGCTAGAACTCTCTGCACCGAACTCTTGGATAAACCCATTTCACGAGAAACTGTTAGAATACTCCGGGTGCCGTCTTCCTCAAAGACATTCAATACGGCTTCCTCGTGTTCGACAGTTCTTACATTTCTTGGAGCACCCCCAACTTTTCTTCGAACTGGCTGCATCTGACCCGTTTCTCGACTCCGTGCGATTAATTTCAGGATTGTTTTATGATCCGGATGACTTTGTCTTTGCGGAAATTGTTCACGGTACAACCTTACTGCTTCACGTGCATTGTTCCCACATCGTGCAAAAGTAAGAATCATATCTACGTACTCAGAGGAAGAATACATGTTAGGTAAATGATACACTTGAATTAAATATTGCAGCGAAATTGTATAACAAATGTCAAACTGACGTAAACAATCATTCTAATAAATATAGTGGACCAAATCTAATGGACAGAATTATAGATGTTTACGGATAAAAAGGAAACCTAGGCAACGCAAAATTGCGTTTATTCCACCTTAATGGTGCTCAACTCTGATTGGTCAACTTCAGAATGTCTTTTCTCGGTTATCATTTGAGATAGGACTTTTTTTCTTCAAAATACACGTTAATATATTCGCCCTGAGGCTCCCTTTTTTCTCTGGTGAACCAGTTCTGGGACATCCTGTATACAGGTATCCCAGAACTCGCGTATCAAACTTTGAGTGTATTTTTCTTGGTGATAACTGAAAGCTATAGCGTTTAAAAAATAGTACAGGGTATAATCGATTTTTTGTAATGAATAATTAAAGTTGACCGATCAGAAGGACGCTGTTAATTTGAATTTCACGTAAATTTAACCAACAGTTTGAATTGCTTAGAAACATAATTCTAGTAAGAATGGTATGGAATTTCAAGTAAATGTTTGGGCAACTGTAAAGATTTTGACGTCAAGTTATAATTTGATTCGAAATTGTCTAACTTCGTGTTGAAATCATGTATACAGCTGCAGAGTATGCAGAAATGCTCATATTTTATGGAGAGTGCGGGCGCAATGCACGTGTGGATGCAAAAGAACATGCAGTACGTTTTCCATAACGTTTGCCACATCCAAACTATAACCTACTTCTCCGGTTGGTCAATCGTGCTCGATACACTGGGTCCTTGGTGCCTACAAGACAAGAAATTGGTGGTCCTCCGCGAGAAGCTGGAACGCCAGAGACTGAAGATGCTGTTCTTCAGTCCTTTAATGACGACGGTAGAAGAAGTCTATTTGAAGAAGTATATTTACCGCAAACCTATCAATACTTTAGAAGAACTGAATGATCGAATTCACGAAGCACTGGCTACTGTTACTCCTAATATGCTTAGACTGGCAAGGGAAAATTTAATAAAACGAGCTCGCCTATTCCTTCAGATGGAGAGTGGTCATTTTGAATACTAGTTATAAATTATTCTTTTTATTGTACATGTTTCTTATTTCATTTGTTGCATTCTACATCTTTTAAGTTATATAACCGGATCTTAAATTTTTACTGATAATGATGCTAAAATAAATGGATTAGCTCAATCCAGTTTAGTATTCTGTCTTTCAGAACTGCCACTTGCTGTCATTGTGCTTGATCTTTTGTTCAAAACGTACGTGTAACTCCAGCTTTTTCCAATGTCAAGAATGTTCCTAAAAGTCTTTTCTTTCATTTCGACGCTCGTGTAGCTGCGCTAATACATTACAGATGCAGAGTGTATACACACGAGTCAGAACAAATTTCTTATGATTTCGACTCATTTCACAAGACCAGCATATTTCACTTTTTACTAAGACTTTTAAGGTAGTAGATAATATTACTCACTTGGCGCTATACCTTCCATCAACAAAGGTTCCCTTCACATCATATCCCTCTCGTCAATTTCCCATACCCCTCAAGGTTAAAATTGCTCCGGAAATTTTCAGTCATAGCAAACCATATCTCATTCTTTGCTGAAAGAAGAAACTTCTTGCGTTCCCTGGTGAAGATTCTTACATAGTTTGCTTGCCTTTGTCGAAATTATCCAATTTTTGGTTATTTCAGAAGTAGCTGTCACTTTTGACGTCTGTGAGCCCGATTTCAAGTCAGGGTGACAAATAGGTGATGCAGCGCAAATGTGTAGCTATCTTTGTCCTACGCATTAATTACTAATATGCGTCATCTTTCTCAAACTTGCAATTTTGTGCCGTTATCATGACAATACAAGTTGCAACTCAACTTGAAATCGGCCTCTGTTCCGACAAGTCGACCAGATAAATGCACTCACCGGCACAAAATTCGATCCATGTGCATTATTTGAATTAACTTTTTTAAATAAGTTTTATTTTATTTACCATATTTTATTTATGGTTAATTGATGAGTTTAGAAGGATTGTAACTCAATTTTAACGCAATTGAACGAAAACTCACATTTTATTTCTCTAATAACAAAAATAATACAAAACCTCTTAAAAATTGAACACGAAATGTAATAAACTAAAAACTCATTATCGTATATTGCGTCCTCTAGCTTGAATTACAGCTTCCATTCGTCTTGCCATTCCTTCAAAAAGGTCTTGAATGACAGCTTGGTCTATTTCTTGCCATTCTTGAATGACTGCTGCACTTAGGTGTCTCAAGTTTGCAGGAGCAGGAGTTCGGACTTTAATTCGTCTTCCGACCATGCCCCAAACATGTCCGATTGGATTAAGATCGGGACTTCTTGCAGGCCAAATCATATGGTGGATTTCAACTGTGTCCAAGTACTCATTTACGATTTGAGCAATGTGTGGACGGGCATTATCGTGCATTAGAATGGAGTCATTACCAATAAATGGGGCAAAGGGCACAACATGTGGTTCCAGGATGTTCGTAATGTACCTGTTTGCTGTCATTGCCCCTCCATTTACCACCACTAATTCGGGGCAAGCTTCCATACTAATGCCACCCCATACCACTACCAAAACTGATCACTGGCACAAAATTGCACTGAGCAACCCTTTCGCCAGTCCTACGCCATACTCTTTGATGGCCATCTGGAGATCTGAGGCAAAATCTTGACTCGTCAGTGAAAAGAATTCGACCCCATTCCTCAATTCCTCAGTTTCGATGTTCGTGAGCAATGAGAAGCCTCGCTACTCGGTGTTCCCTGGTCAACAGTAGGCAATGTGCGTATGTTCTTGCACTTAAACCGTGTTCCTCTAACCTTCTTCTTACGGTTTGTTCACTTACTGCAACACCCCGTACCTCCTGCAGTTCGTGCCGTGCTCTAACTGCAGTAGTGTCCCTGTTTCTCAGGATTGTTAAAGTAAAGTGATCATCCCGGGCAGTTGTAGACCTTTTTCTTCCTGACCCAACTCTTCTGATATAGCCTTTGGTTTCTGGAAATCGTTTAACAGCTCTTTGGATACTACATCTTGAAACACCAAGAACGCGAGCCACGTAATACTTCGACCGTCCATCTTGAATTAAAGCAATAGCTCTGGCAGTATCGGATGGAGTTAAACCCATATTTTAGTTTTACGAATACTAATTTATTTGTTTTCAATACAGTCGCGAACAGTGCTGCACAAAGAGTAGAAAAAATTCGAAAGAACAATATGTAGAAATTCCTCAAAAACTGTTAAAATTCATTCAGACTTGGAATATAAAAATGTTTTGGTTGTCTTCAATAAAAAAGTAGCTTAGCGCTGTTTACACTTGATATATCAAATATACAACGTACATTTGAAATGATGTTCTCATCAAAAAAAAAGATTTAACAAAAATATTAGATGGATCGAATTTTATGCCGGTGAGTGTATTGAAAATGATTTTATTATTCATACTCGTACGTATTACACGTTGCTTTGCAATTGAGGGAAGGTAGATACTCAATTTTCTCGTAAAGGGAAAATTAGATCGAGCTTTATTGGTTAATTTGAATAAATCATAACTAAAAAGCTGTTGCACCCTGAATATTTTTTTAAACATTTTTAACCTTCATTACCAGCAAGGAATATACATTTTAAATTTGATCCGCGAGTTCTGGGACACTCTGTATAATAGCAACTCTTCCTATTAATCAAATCTAGCTCTCAATAATTACTATTTATTTCAAATACATAGTCAAATCAAAGTTAAAAGAACACCTTTGTGATGGACGTCAAAACATGTCAGTATCATTACAAAAAAAAAAATTAATTTCGATAGGGGTCACAGATAATGTTTATTTTTACTAACTTTACTAAAAATTGAAAAAATTCCCACACACCAAAAATTTGTCGAATTTTGTCGACGCGTTTCATCCAACCAAGTTGGCATGAAACTTAAATTGAACAAACTTGTTCAATTTTTGGTGTGGGAATTTTTTCAATTTTTCGTGTAAAATTGTCACCAAGTGATCCATTTGTGTTCAGTAACTTTACTAAAAATCATGACAAATGAGTACTACTGAATTGAGAAATTTATTTGTTAAATTAAAATTTTCCAAATGTAATGACGATTATCATTTTTATATTCGAAGAATAAAGATACTACTAACTACCTATTGAAACAACCACTTCTACTTATAGATGATGTGACAAACACTTACAGCGTTTTAAACAGTCATGGCATGGCACTATAAGTGAAGATTAGTTAATTGTTGATCTGCCGATAGCAGGTGATCTCTTTATTTATTTTCTTAGATTTATATCTCACCTAAACTGATTTAACAATTGCATCACACAGTATAATATCAGTAGTATATGAATCATTCTAAGAACTTTAATTAAAAACTGATTATAAAAATTACTGTTGTAACGTAACTCTCAATGTCACTTGTGCATATAAATTTGGAACCACTTCTTTTTTGGGTTTTAAATGTGACTTCAAGCAGTTAATTAATTAATATTTAGAATAACATACAGGGTGTCTCAAAATTCGCGAATTCCGAATTCACAGTGTGGTAGGGAAGGACCAAATGGAGCTCGAAAAAAAAAATTCGCTCTTCCTGAAGAAGATACTATAAGCACTTTAATTTTGTTCAATACATAGCACCCTTCATATCCACAGTGACAAAATACTATTCTAGCTAAGTTGCCGTTCCATTTTTAAGAAAAATTACAAAAATTTAAGATTTTTTACTCCAAAGTAAAGCTATTTTTCAAAAAATTGTTTTACGTTATTATTTTCCACAATCCTCTACACCATAAATAACAATAAACACTGAACTTTTCAGCCTGTATTTTTGAAGAAAACGCACTTCAAAGAGTGCACTTTCAGACCAATGTATCTTTGTGGGGGGAGTCCCGATTTTGTTTTTATTTCCATATTTGGACTACTGAAGTGATCCACTACAACGCTCTGAATTCGGAATTCGCGAATTTTGAAACACCTGTATATACATACTACTTTTTTCTTCAAACGTTCGTAAGAAATTATTTAAGAAATGTTAACAAACCGGAAATTATTTTAATATAGAAAATTGGGTAGGCTGATAAATGAATGGTAGCTCGTTACTATGACTACAACTAGTATAAACATTTTGAACAAAATCCTATTTTTTTTTTATACAATTATTTGTCTGTCAACTAGTTATAATTTGGATAGATTTTGTAAGTACGTTTTGCAATTATGTACAAGTTTCTTAATTAAACCTTATTTATTCACTTCAGCTTTCAATATGTCAGATTAAGAAACGAATTTGTTAAAATTTGAATCAGGAATGTCAAATGATTTAGCTAGTTTACTTTATCTGGCGCTCGTCATCTCGTAGGATGTCATGGCAATGAAGTGACACTTTAGCATTATTGACCCAGCATTATAATGTCATATTTTACTGATGTTTGAAGAAAAAAATATTTGGCCAAAATGAATGAATTCAATGGTTGCTATAATTTGCCCGGATGCAGATTTATTTGAACACGACTGTACATCATGTAACATATCTAATCCATTTGCGAGTAATATTGGGTGCCCCAAAATTCGCGGAACAACTCAATGAGGTAATGTCAATTCATGTTAGAAAATAACGAGAAAAATAATTAAAAAATTCTATACCTCTTAGATTTGAAGATATGGGGCCCCAAAAGGTGCAGCTTTGATCTCATTTATTTTAAATAATAAAAAAGATTTTGACTATTTGTCTTTCACTAGCCAGTGGCCTAATAGTTTTGAACGATTGTGATCAGGTTTGCAATTATTTTCTCCATTATTTCCAGCATTTCCAAGTAGTAATTTTATGTTCGTTTTACCTCAAACAGCGTACGGCAACACGGCTTTGATTTTTCCCTCTCATTTCCATGGATACAACAAAAATTAAATATTTGCAGACTATTGGGATGCATAGAATGTTTTTAAATGTTGCCACATTTAGTGTAACGAATAGGTTCATATCTTCTACATTTTTACCTGATCTCTTAATGACTACTTAACAACGTACTACTACGTTGTTCTGCGAATTTTGGGGCACCCAGTATATTAATTTTAAATTAACGAAATAAACAAAAGGATTTCGTATCCCACCTCCACCCGGCGGCACGGCAATTTTGCCGGAGTACATACACTATTACGGATAATTCTATCAAGTAATAGTGCAGTGCTTATCAACATAATTACCGGCGTCTCGCCTCCACATTTTGACTTTTTTGTGTTTTATGTTCTGTGTCAATGTTAAGGAATTTCCTCACGATGTGACATGAGTATAATAATATACCTTTTTGAATTTCAACCACCAATGTGTTCTCTAAGTCCAAAATTTTTAAATTTTTAAAAAGAGATTGCGGTACTATTCCTGTTGCTGAAATTATAAATGGTAAAAACGAATTTTTTTCTAAACACCAAAGATTTCTCATAGCAACGGATAGTTCTAAATATTTATTAATTTTTGTACAGCGTGATCAACAAGGACTGAAGCTGTTGGCAGCAAATGACAGCAAAATATTCCCAAAGTATGAAAATTTTTTGTGCATCAGTGTTGGCACCCGCTGCAAGTTGTGAATGTCAAAAAATTTAGGTTATGTTACGGGTTGGTAGTTTTAAAACACGATACGTACAAAACAACCAAAAACAGTATAAAAAGTAATTAGCCATACTTAATTAAATGGCCCACTGTTTCGATATTCATAAAAGCGATAGGCCGTGCCCGCATGCCCCTCCTGAGAAACAGAAACATGTTTTCAAGCTGAAAGTCTGCGGGATGCAGGGATTGGATTCGGGAAAATTTCTAAGGGTGGAACTTTAATTTCTTCTTTAAAATGGTTAGGCAACTTCCATATGACAAGCCTGTAAAGTAAGGAAAAGGAATGACGGAATTTTTAATGGTAAGAATTATTAGGCCCTGCATTAAACGTGCCCAACAAAGAACTTTGGATGCGTGTGTTTTAAATAAGAATCACACCCTTTTGGAGTGAAAGTTTTCGCATTGAGTTTCGAGGGCTTTGTTCCATTCTACCTCGAACGTTCTCGACTACATCTTCTGTGAGTGTAGATGTTCTACTTGTAGGTTTCGTCTTTTTCACATCACCTGTTTGCAGGTAACGTTGCACCAACCTCGTGCAATGCTGCCTAAACGCAACTAAGGTAACAACTGGCTCGGGAAACATTTGTTGAAATTGGTGAAATGCATCGTTCGTGCTCCGTGGAATACTGTCAACCGTTACCAGCATCAAAATTTCCAGTCAGAAAATACGCCATACCAATAAAAATAGCTTGCTCTAGTGTGAAAACCATTTTAATTAATAAATTGATACAAAAATGACACTTGATTTTGAAGTTTGAATTTGCCCGTCAAAATTGACAACTGAAAATGTAATGCTACCAACTTCACTGAGATTTTTATCATGTTGTCATTGTTGCCAACAGCTTCAGTCCTTGTTGATCACTCTGTATTATATGTCTGTGTTATATTGTGTGAATTTGGAACAGCTATATCTAAAAGATATGCTTGCTTTTGTTGTTTATTTAAAATAATAATGTCTGGTCTGTTATGCTGAATGTGAATGTCAGTTAAAACTGTGCGATCAAAATATAATTTGTAATTGTAAAATTAAAATTAAAAGGATTATTATTTTTACTTAAGTTGTTAAGATTTTATGAAGATTACTTTAGGTATCAGAAGGGTACTGAGATAATCAAACATACTGGAATTCTACTGATAATTCGTGGAATAAACATTCATACTTTCATGATTTCATCGTCCAAGGTTATAAAATAAATTTTATAAACTGAAATGTGTATCACCTCTTTAGACTTTATTTACAACTACCTACTGTCAAGTCTACATTGCTCCTTCACTTTGGTCTGTCTTGAACGAGGAAAAACTTCTTGTAAAAAACTTGAAATTTTTCGACCCCAAAATATTACAATGTTACGGTTGCTTAATTGATTGAATCAATAAAATGTTATTTAAAATTTTGACACAAGTGATTCTTGACTAAATTAACTATTACAAAAGCACTGTTTTTCATCATTAAAGCACGATTTATAGTTCCGTATACATATTGCATAACATAGTCAAAAATCATAAACATAACATAACTTTTCAATTCAATTTATAGTTCATGACAAAACGTGATATGATTGTTGATTTTGTGTGTAAAACAATAATTGTCCAATATGTTTTGTGAACACGAGGTTTTAGAAGCTGCTGTTTGTGCTGTGGTCTTACACGAGATAGATCGTAATAAAGAAAAAAGGAAGAAAGCATGAAAAAACGAGTTACAAAACCACGGATAAATCAGCTCCTCTAAATCATTTCCTTCTTCACAACGTCCTCCAAGTCTTTGGAAGACTTATCGTACAGTGCTTTGAACCTTTCAACACACTGTACAATTAGAATTTTCTTCATATTTTCCACCTTGTCAATAATGTTTTTAAATTGAATTTATTTGCAGCATACCTACACGTAACCGTTTCTATGGAAAAATATTAAAATTCCGTAACTTTCATGGTAACATAATAATTGAAATTGGCCAATTCATATGTAAACGGATACGGACTTATGTTAACGGATCTATAAATGAATACATTTGATTCAGCAGGATTCAATTTTGATATGTTGTGCCATACGTACAGTTACGTAACTATAAATCGGCCTTTACAGTTATTTGCACAGACAGAACCGATTAAATTTTTACTTTGCGAATTTTTTTTTCTTCAAACCTTCATAACAAATTATTTAAGAAATGTTAAGAAACAAGGTAAACTCCGTCCAGCGAGAGATTAGGAGAGTTTAAATTGTAGGCTTGTAACCCAACACTACAAAATGCACTAGAATACGATACAAAAAAATTTAATAACATAAATTATTGTGGTGGTACCTTTGAAATAATTTCGCGGGCATTGTAATCCTACGCCAATTTATGCTGTCACAGCAAATTGTCAAATTTCAGCTGTTTTCGTTGCCGCTGTCATTTTGAATCGTCAACACCGTGTGTGGTTTATTTGCTCTTTCGTCTTCAAGTGAGATATTTTGTTGTGTTTAAAACTTCTTAATTATCTGGGATAAATTAGTTTGTTCGTTTGTATTGACTAAGTTCTATATTGTTAACCTCTGAGTAATGTGTGTTTTGTTCGTTATTTCTTGCTTAACTATTGTTTTTCTAAGTTTCTAAGTTCTAAGTTTCTAAGTTTTTAAGATTAGTTAGTTTGTTGTTTTAGTTTGTTTCTGTTCTATAAGTTCCCTATTGTTTACCTTCGAGTGCCTTTTTTAAGTGACATTTCTATTTATAAACATGAATCCCTTTAGTGATATCACGAACAATATCTAGATTCTAGACTGATGCAAAGGTATGAAGATAATATTTTTAATCTAATTATATTGCTTTAAAACTGTTTTGTAAGCAACCCGAAGCTATTTGACTGTAGCTGGCAACCCAGCAGCCCAGAGCATGATGCAAGTGCTTATTCATTTTTCATAAATGAAAAACTTACAACTGAAAGTCCACTGGAGGTTGCTTTTCATACCTTATAACACAAAATAGTATTATATCATCATTTTATTGACATCATCATTGATTAGGTCAGATTAGTCAAGGATTAAAAGTATTTTTCTTAAAGGTCACTGCGAGATGCTTAGGAGCAAAAACACAGTGTCAAAGTGTAAAGATGGTCCAACTAAAACATCATCAAGAAAGTTGACGAGGCAGCATCCCAGAAGAGTTACAGCAGACTTGTATTGCAATATTAAGCAAGAAATTCATCTTGTAGTCAATGATATGGTGCAGAGCAATAAGACAAGGGTTGTGTACTGTAAAGCTATTATTTTTTTTCAATGAAATATTTCTTTTTAAATTTTCAGTCTTCTACCGCTACAGGCTCTTCTGATGTTTATTCAATAAGTATAGTTAATATTCTAGAAT
Organism: Tenebrio molitor; assembly: GCF_963966145.1. Taxonomy (NCBI): domain Eukaryota; kingdom Metazoa; phylum Arthropoda; class Insecta; order Coleoptera; family Tenebrionidae; genus Tenebrio; species Tenebrio molitor. The sequence goes on along the minus strand of NC_091051.1, from coordinate 18,321,268 downwards.
ATATTTTAATAAGTCAAATTGAATTCGGACTGGCGCACGATAGTCGGTCATTCAGACAAACGTTTGCAGGAAGTCTCAGGATTTAATTTAAATTAACCTTGACGATTCGTTGTCCATTTTTGTTTTATGTTTATATTATGTCTTATGTCTTAAGGATACTCGAGCAGCACTGTCCATAATTTTGAAAAATTAAATACAGGTGTCCTTCAACCCAAGGAATTGTTTTATTTTAACACCTAGCCCCCTGAGAAGTTATTATATATTATATATTATATTTTGCTTCACGAACTGATCTTCCGCTATTTTGAACACAACAATTTCGTAGACATTTCACAACCAGCAAAATTAAGTCGTTTGATTTCGCATTGATATAAAATTGATATAGAAACGATCTTGTTGGTTGAGGTTTTACTTTTAAATATTCTTGACGCAAGTAGTTATCAAGAGTAGGTACTATTGCGATCATTACATTTTGGACATCATTTTTCTGGCACATACAAACTATAAACTCTAAATCATGCTTTATTGAAATTGTCACGCATGAATGATGAAATTGTTGTCACATTTATCTACAATTTGTCAATATGAACGATGACAAAATATTAAGTTGATGGTTTTTATTTATTTATTTATTTTTTAGTAACACGATATTGTTTCTTTTCGTCATAGATACAGATTGTGAAAAACAATTCATATCTCCCTTGGGATTTGTCAAATTTTTTCGCCCTCCACATTGTTGACAACAAACTCATGAGAACGAAACTATAGCAGCCACATATTCACGCAATCTTCCCTGCTCAATATTTTTAATAAAATTTTAACTTTTAAGTAGAGACTAAAAAATAAAATATTGTATGCACCACGGGAGATATTCATGTTTTTCCCCTCGGTTGAATTATAATTCCTCGGGCCGAAGGCCCTCGGATTATAACCACGTCAACCTTAGGGAAAAATCATGTTCATATCTCCCTTAATGCATAAATATCTATTTCTATTTTTTATTAATTAAAACCTCGTTCTTTTCCATTTGTCTAGTTTTTAAAACCTCTTGAATGTTTTATCGCTAAATCTGACATTCACAGTTTCAAAATTGACACAACAATCAAAATTAAGGTTATTAATACATAAAGGTCGTTTTAGAATGTATGACAGGATGATGACATTAGTGTCCAAAATTTATTGATCGCGACTGTACACGTCTTCGTGTAAAATACTGCAATATTTTCATTCATTTTACTAAAATAAAAACTGGAATAAATTACTTTAAAGACACTGTAAGGACAACATAGATTAATTATTTTCAAAAAGTCATTCAAGGTCAGATGATAGTCAACTTTATTTTTTCAAATAGCTTGGTATATGTTTTTATTCCGATTTCGAAAGAGATTATTTTTCTAAATCCAACGATATGCCACATGTTGGAGTGCATTTAATAGTAACCGCGAAAATAAATAAATAAAATAACATTATTGGAAATTTTTTCTTCGAAAAAAATCAGGAATAGTATGGAAACCAATGCTAAACGCAATAACAATACTTTTTGAAGAATTAAAAAAAAATAATATGACGTGTAATAAAAATATTGCGTTTAGAATTGTTTCGCATAGTATAGGCTTGCCCGATATCGATTGACGCGCCGCCAAGCGGCAGAGCGCGGCGTTTTTCAGTTTGTAAACAAACAGATTCGTATTTGACGACGTGTAAAATCGGCTTTTTGAAAGTAAGAAATTCAAATTATTTAGAAAAAAAAAACCAGAGTGATCAATCGGGGAGGTGTTTGCTATGTTCCGGCTTTCAAAAATACCGAAAAAAAGAATCGGTAACTGAAATTTTAATAATGTATTTCGCATGCGTACTTGCCATCAACAAAGAACCTCTTATTCGTGAGAATTAAAAAACAACAATTAATTGTTACTTTTTATACAATAAATAAACAATAGACGCATAACGCAGTTAATTTCAATTGGATTAATAATTTACATAATTAATGTAGTACTTACGTTAAATTTACTGGACAAAGTGCATAAAGTAAAACCATTGAATGTTAGGAATTATTGTCATCAAAACATTTTTATTTCGTTGCACCTTAATATGCACTTGATCTTTAGGAGAATAGACAAAAAATCGCAATTTTGTGCATGAAATTGCTCTTTAGCAATGAGAATGTTCCAGATACTATTAAAATCGCGCTAATTCCTCTTTAAGTATGTTTTTATATCCCTAAATCTCAAAAAACACACTAAAAACGTTCCGAATCGAAATTCTGTCATTGAACTTGCTCATTTGTACTTAAAATATAGCAACAATTTCCGAATCGAAAATTTTACCTTTAGACAATTTTTTTTCAAAAATTCATGTGTTTTTATGAGTGATATTACATATCAAGACAGGCGGAATTTTGAAAACACTAACTGAAAGCTGCGCACTGCCTCCGCGAGGCGGCGCGGCAGTCGTCAGAAAACAATATCGGGCAAGCGTATACCTGATTTTTTTCGAAGAAAAAAATTTCCAATAATGCTATTTTATTTATTTATTTTCGCGGTTACTGTTAATTGCATTCTAACATGTGGCATATTGTTGGATTCAGAAAATTAATCTCTTTCAAAATCGGAATAAAAAAATATACCAAGCTATTTGAAAAAACAAAGTTGACTATCATCTGACCTTGAATGAATCTTTGAAAAAAATTTAATCTATGTTGTGCTTATAGTGTTCTTAAAGTGATTTATTCCAGTTTTTATTTTATTTAAATCGACCATAAATAACGGAGATATGGCTTGCGGCGTTTTTTAGGACGCACCTGTATATATCCGGAGCAAAAGTGGAGTTTTATGTGCTCTGGCTGGGTTGTCTGCCTCACTGCGTTCGGCAGCCAAATTATCAGCCGCAGCACATAAAACTTCATGTTTGCTCCTCATAACATAATATACTATTAGGTATGTATGTATACTATTATGTTACGGCAACGGATGTAAAAAGTTGATAGCGTAGTAATCTCCATTGTATTTGTATAAAAATAAGTATTGCGTTTTAGAGAATCCATTTGCTTTTAATGTTTATCGGTTGATCACTTTTTTGTTTATAGCTTTGAAAGAATAACTCAATGATATCATCAGCTTCAACGTAACAAGTGATACGATAATCATTGATAATATCTACATTGGAAACTGAACTTCAGATTCAACGAATCCCAGTTTAATGTACTCGTCTGGTTTCACAAGTAATATTATCAATTATCATTAATCATATCAGGAGTTTATACTGGGTGATTTTTTAAATTCCACATCTCCATTATATCTGCATTATATTATAATTTATAATATAGCCGGCTATGACTCCATTGTAATATAATGAAGTGATAGATGAGACTGATGAGAGGTAGGGGGAATTTTAAAAATCACCCAATATCTTTAAATACATAAACAGGCGCCACTTGCTTAGAACTTAGATCAAGACCATACATTTAAAAACTGGAGAAATGGGAACCACAATCTTGAGAACCTATAAAAATTCACATGGCATCCGTTTACTACTCGTATTTTTGAAATAATAATTTTTGAAAAGCTATATTTTTTAATTATGGGAATAAACATAAAAGTAGAGATTAGGTCTGGCGAATTGATGGCTATTCCAATATTTTGAAACCCACACAATGGGAACTATGGAGATACTGTTCTTGTGGTATCAGAAACTGTGTCCTGGTGGAATAACGCCTTCTGTAGCGTCTCGTCTGAATCTTGGTGGCTTCGAGCAACTGTAACTACCCTTATCAGATGTCAGCACCACCCTACAGTTTCTCGAAGTCGCCTATGCTCAAAAACGATTTTCCAAAATGCGCCCTCGACGCTATAAATAGCACCGCAACCCAGGCATCGGCCTCTTTGCCATTTTGTTTCTTGCCTAAAATAGTCGATTTACTTCTCACAGGTTAGTTAAGTGTTGTTTGCAATTATTGTAAGTTGTTAAAGTTTAAAATTATTAAGCAGTGTGTTAAAAGCTAGTTTTCATTCAAACCCCCCAAATACAGTCCACTAAATCAAACCCAACAAAGTGGCCAACGGCATCACCAAATTGGACCCCGCCAAGTACCACACACCTTCCTATTGTTATCCTTAATAAAATCTTGTCCTTTCGAAGCTAATTTACCATAATACTCTTTACACTTTGTTCACATTGCAAATAGCCAACAACTGGCAATCTGAAAAACTGAAGAAATGGTTACACAAAATTTTTCGGAGAAATGGTTGGGTGATAAGGTGACAGGTATCTCTACTCCACAATTTTGACTACGAATCAAATTCTGATCTCATAGTAACATTTTTGGTGTCTATCGGAGAGCCACATTTTTTTTTTTAATTTCCTGTAAAATTTTTCTACACTACCCATTAAAAAAATGTACTGTTGCTGTTACAAATTACGCCGAAACAGGTCATAATGGACCATGCTGTTAATAAATCAATGTTTTTAGGTGCCACAGCAGTTCTAAAGTGTCTCATGCCTCGTGCACTTCACAGATTTTCTGTCTTGGCCTTAAGGTGCAAATTTGCCTAACATCCTTATAAATCCTTTGCAGCAAGAAGCCCTTTGTGTAGAACTATTTTACTACTACATACTCGTATTTCAATTTAATCCATTTTTACAAAAGAACAAACATCACTGATCAACTGACTGTCTTAAATGTTAAAAGAGACACCAAGCAAGTTTCAACTATGTATTGCAAAAAAAAATTTTTTCTACAACCGTCAAAAAAACGTGACATTTATTCATCGTTATCAAGTCGCAAAGTATGTCATTTTTGATAGTGAAAAAATATTTGTCAAAAAGTTTCCTTGGGTGTTAAAATAGTTATATTTTAGCATCCAAGGAAACTTTTTCACAAATATTTTAGCATCCAAGGAAAATTTTACAAAAATTAAAAAAATCAAAAATTCTCAAATGCGGTTGTAGAAAAAATAGTGTTTGTATTTCGTGCACAAGATGATTGTTTTGTTGGCGCATTCGAATGAGTTTAAAGTCTCGACCTAACGGTCTCGACCAAAAACTCATTCTCATGCCCCAACAAAAAACAATCACACTTAATACAAAAATAACTATTAGAGCATCGGAGACTGAAACAATAAATCAAAAACCACTATAGTGTACTTGTTAACCTACAGGGTGTTAGGTAAATGATCTGCCAAAATGTAAACAGTTCATTATCTCAACCATTTTTTATTTGGATGCTAATTTCGTTCAAAATGGGGTGCGGAAAAAAGGTACCCCATCGTTTGAGAATCACAATTAAGAAAATGTTTCCGTTCCAAGTTAGGATATTACTTAAATTTTTTACGGTAGTAGTGACTGCAATAATACAATTTTCAGTGGTTCTCAACGAGTTGGTGTACTTTTTTTGTCAACACATTTAAAATGAACTGTGCAGCTGAGCCAAAAACGACTGAGGCCTTTTTAAATCTGATCAGCATTCTGATGTTCTCTTTAAAGTTTGGCAGGACATTTACCTAACATCCTGCATATAGATAAAAAATTGTGCTTTACCATTACCGTTTTAATACCACTGAAATAATGTAGCAGAAAAATTATTATACAGTCAGGTTGGTAGTAATAAAACATAAAAGAAATTTAAATTATTTAAATTAAAATTATTAGAAAAAAAACAGAATGTGTCGTAAAGACGCACGATAGAAGTGAAACTTTTGTATTACAGGGAAACATTGTAATTATTCTTCAATCACTTTTAAATAGCATATTCACAACAAAATTGTATGTTTTAATGAAGAAAATAAATTATAAACAACGATAACACTAAACAATATCGAAATGCGTAACTCATTGTTCATTTTTAAGCCTCCAAATTAAAGAGAGGACATTATCGATAAATGCCGTGAGTGTGACAAAGACAGAAGTATACACAATTTTGAGGAATGTTTGTATCGTGTCAAACAGATTAACTTACATTTAAGTGAGATGGAAATATTGGCGCAACCGTTGTGCGAGACACTGCTCCCACTCGACCAGATGCGAGAATGCATTTAGCGCGTGGCCAAAGCACCCTAACTCTTTAAAGTAGGGTGACCAGACGTCCGGATAAAGCCGGACATGTCCTCCTTTTTGACCAAAATTTAAATGTCCGGCCGGCTTTTTTTTACGTCCGGCTTTTTCACTCTTGATCTTGAAAGCAAAATTTTTGTCCCTCAATCAAACTCAAAACTTAAGTCTTTACTGGACTCAACAAAATGATCATCAAGATTACTTTCCACAACGTTCACGTTCGCCGTTCGTATTTCAATCGTCAAAATTCTCAATTATTTAATCTAGGTATTCCTATGGTCAGCGGGAAATACAATACTATCGGGTGTTTTTTTTTTTTAATTTCACCTCAAAGTAGGCGTTGAAGAGTCGATTGTGAACGCACTATACGGATCAGCTGTTTAAATCATGCCTTTTTGCACGAGTGGTGCATTCACAGTCAACTCTTCGACGCCTACTTTGAGGTAAAAATAAAAAAAAAAGCTTTAATATATACTTTTTTTTTGTTCACTAATTGTCATCCTTTTTTAATAAAAATCATCCTTTTTTGCCTTGTTTGTCCTCTTTTGTCATGTTGACTTCTGGTCACCCTATTTAAAGGCGGATTTTAAATATTGAAAATTAAAACGCCGACTACACCTGACCTGACCTGACGTGACCTGACCTGAAAAATGATGTGACAGCGTCCTTATATCGAAAAGAACTATTATTTTGCTATTTTGCACGTTTGAACCTGATATCTGGGGCCGCCCCAATTTCTGATCACGCGCCGGCGCAGCTGTGCCAGTGCTTTGGCTACGCGCTAAATGCATTCTCGCCGACCGCATAGTGTTTACCCCCACCACTTTTCGTCACACAAAAAGGTTGCCGATCAGAATTTCAAGACCCTCCCATAAAAAGTTTCGTTTCACTTCAAAAATATTTAAAAATTGTATTTGGCTAAAAACATTTTATCATACTATAAAATGTAAAATTTATATCTATGGGTCTGTTCTTTGGACATTTATAACCAAGGAAATATTGTTCGTAATTTGATGGAGTTTTCAGCAATAGTGTTTCATATATCGTTCGTCTATTTTATCTTTCGTCCCAGGAGAACATTGGTGGAGAACATTGGTTTACAAAGAAGACACTATACATTATTTTTAATCTTCGTAATTAATTAATAATAGTGGTTGTCCCGCCTCCCCTCCCCCACATCTATTTATATTTATAAATAAATGCACCATTTTCAGAGAACCCGCGTTACAACTTTTATAACAGAAATAGTAAACACTGGCGATTTATTTGACACATTTTCAGTTTGATTCGAATTTACAACTTATGATACTCGTAGCTTCCACAATGTATTAGATTATTGGAAACTTGGATAATCCTTATGTCAAGTTAATCCATTGTATTGAGAGATTAATAATAATCGTTGTAGACTTCAATCAGTATCCATCTAACAATGGGATAAAGTGAGCGAATTCCGATCAGTTAAGTTTAGAGCTGGTGTATTTAATGGATATTTTAGTGCTGGTACTAGGAAACAGAATAAAAACAAACACTTACTATTAAAACAAGGAAAATTATTACACGTAACTACATACAAGGAGACAAAAATTGAGTAAAATAAGCAAATATTTTTATTTTATTCATGGTAACAATTGTCATATACACCCATTGTGTAATCTGTTGTCTGTTGAATAATAGTAACCACCATATTTACAGCAAAATGCCTGAATATTTACCACAATTCCATACAGCCTGTGCATTCTCAAACTCGAACATAGGCAACGTTTTCGCTGATTCCTGGTCGCCAGTTGAACTTAGAGATAAGGTAATGGTATCAATAGAAAGATGAAATTATTGCGCTTCAAATGAACTAATAATAAGATTAAAGGTGCGATTTTTATTTTCAAATAGTAATTTAAAATTTGGAAATTTTTAAATATGACATGCCATGATTTTAAAATTAGACAGCATTTTTAAAAAAATTTGGTAATTTGTGGGCTCAAATTAGCGAGTTTCGATAAATTACTGTAAAAATTATTTACGGAAAAATAAATAGATACTCCAATGAAGAACGAATTTTTATGTAGTAAAAACCTTTTACAGGCGCGTTAGTTTGCGGAGAGTTAGAGATTTGTTTGCCAATACCAGACCTAAAGTCTATTGAAAAAACATCTGGACTGTCAAAATCAAAATTGCAGTTGTTAGGTTGGTTAAATCACTAGTTATTTTCATATCGCCCAGTCGATATCTATGATTTTTTTATTTTTCAAACTATTCATTTGTTTAAATTGGGCCGTATGATTTCCCATTCGTTAAGTCTTTCATTAGCTAAATAATTGATTAGACAAAGTGAGAGTATATGCCAAGCACTATGTTAGACAGAGACAAAACAATTTAACGACGTTCTTTAACTTTAATGAAAGGGAAATCATACGGCCCATTGACATTGTCAAATAAATTGCAATAGTATTTTACAGTAGAAGTCCGTTAGGATAGCCTTTACTGCCGAGCCAGAGATTTTGTGAGACGAGCTCGCAGAGCGAGTCGAATAATACTGGCGAGGCTGTAAAGGCCCTAACGGACGTGTATTGTATAATAGTTTTTGTAATATCTCTACGATTCGTTCACAATTATCTTTTTGAAATACATTTTTTTCAACGCCATCGAAAAAACCGAATGATTAATAAGTGTGCGGAGGACGTCGTCATGTCAACCGTTGTTTGTGAAAAAAAATTGTTTCAATGTTATTTGTCAGATTTGTTCAACGCTTAACTTTCCGTTGAAAATAAATGAATGAAAGCAATAAAAAATCGCAATCAAGATATGCCCGATGTCCGGAAGTGAGGTCATCGTTATTGCCTGCAAAATCCCGCTTGTGTTAGTCTTAAAATTGTGAAGCATCATCTTCGATCTTGTCTACATTTGCTGCTGTTTGTCACATTTGTTTAGCACTTAACTTTCCGTTGAAACGACTGAAATCAATAAAAATCGCGATCAAGATATTCCCGATGTCCGAATGGCCGCAGAGCAAGTGAGGTCATCGTTATTCCCTGCAAAATCGCGCTTGTGTTGGTTGTAAAATTCTGAAGCATCATCTTCGATCTCGTCTACATCTGCTAGTGTCATACGGATTTCGATTAATTCAAGGTGTGTCCCATAACATTAAACATTAATTATTGTACCAATTGTAAAAAAGTTGAAAAATAAAGTTTAGATCTACGTTGCTATAGTTATTTAGTCATTCATAACGGTCGCTCCCGCTCATAACGGACACCATTAACGGACTCCGGCCGTTATGAGGTTGTTTACATGGTGACAAACAGTCCGGAAAGCCACCTTTAACAACTACATATTACAAAAAATTATTTAAGTATGTTTTGTAAAAAGGTTAAAATGGAAAGTTCAAAACGAACTAAGGGTGGTTCTATTGGCGCGAGAGAAGAGAGCAAATTATTATATTATAAAGCCATACCTTCAACAAAAAACGTTTCTGATTTTAACCCAACTATGTGGAGAAACAACATCTTGCATTATGAAAATGAAAATCTAATTAAAGCTGACTGGTTAACTATGTGGATATTAAAGATGTTCCATCCACAATATATCTTTAGCGGAATCTGACTCAGATAAGGTATGGGAAGCGATTTTCAATTTTGGTTGTTTTGTTTAGTTTGTTATCTGTTTTCAGTTTGTCGTGTGTCACCTTCTGTTTTTCTTTGTGTTTTTTATAAACTTGCTGAAATTGCTCCAGTTCTTTTAGTTTCTGCATTTCACTTCAAGTGTTCAAAACCTTTTTAGTTCAATAGTTAAAAAGGAACATAACCTAAATATATTTTGTAACTAGATTTTGACGTGGGTACATTCTAGCGAAAATTTTTTATACCTAATTACAGTCAAAACAAGCATTTTAGTTAAAATTTAATTTTGACAGTCCAGGAGTTTTTTGAATATACCGGGTGATCAAGAAGGACTGTTTAAGTTGGCAATACAATTAAGAAAATTTTCTAATTGGGTTATTTATAACACTGCAACTGGATATGTTTTGTTGGTTTATTTGACAAATATCTGATATAGGTATATCATTAACAACGACAAGCCACCAACAACCGGAAGTTACTCCTGTTATACGATTTACAATACGATCCAGTGTTACCAACTTAAACAGTCCTTCTTGATCACCCCGTAGGTATATCTCCTGTTAGTACTATTGGGTGATTCAAAATGATTGTGGATAAGTATGGCAATTATGTAGGAAAATTTATGTGGCAACTGTGTGGGTGAGATAACATTTCATAAGCGTGCATTTGATTTTTTGTATACCATTGCACGTTGACTTGATAATTTTCAAAATTCCGCGACTATGAACTGTCAAAGAAATGCCAACTCAATGGCCTCCTAGATCAAAAGAGGCAAAGGCCCGGTTGTATAAAGCAATGTCAATTCGTTGTTAAAGTTAACACACTGTCAAGCGATCTGATTGGGGGATATTTAAGTAGCATTGGATTTTAATCAGCCAATCAAATGGGCGGATTTCCGACTTGACGGGTTGTTAGCTGACACGATGTTAACTAAGCTTTATGCAACCGGGCCATTGTCTCTTATAAGGCCAGTCGCATTAGCTAGCATGGTCTCCTAAATCAAAAGAGGCAAAGCGTCTCTTACCCGACCCGTCGCACAGGTATTTAGTTCAAGGCATTATTTTTGTTTTCTAGAGTGCGCCACAGTAAGGAGCCTTATTGGTTGCCTACAATCAATTTCAACTGGTGACATTGTCGGATATCCATACCGAGGTCCATACCTCGATACCTCAGTCATATGAATTACATAAATATTCATTACTTTTTATGAAACACAAAAAAAATGTGCTTACAGCCTTTAATAGTAGTTTATTTGACGAGTTTGTGTGTAAATTGGGCCTTTTTTGGCACGCGTGGGCCATTTTAAAACGCGAGTGAAACGAGCGTTTTAAAGGCCCACGAGGGCCAAAAAAGGCCCAATTTACACACGAACGAGTTGAATACAACGTTTTTTTGTTCGACGAGCCCCTTAAAGGCTGCAAATCGCTTAAAACCTTTAAAATTAGCTTGACGTTTCGTTTTGACAAGTTGTGACATTTATCAAAATCCGTTCACATAGGAGAAAATTCTCAAATTCTGACAGTGTCGAACAAAAAAATGAAATACTATTAATAAACAATCAATTTAATTGTAACACTTTTTTTTTGGTATTGATAGATTTTTTAAATAATTTGAGTGTGTAAATTACAAAAATTTATCAATACAGGGGGAATTCATTTTTTCATTATTGTATCGCAAACTATACTATACACTGCGTTTTTTATTTCGCTGAACATACAGTGTAAAATGGCTATATACGACTGGATTCCACTACGATGATCACAGGATCGAAATTTGTGGTCCGCGACGGGCGGCACGGGTGGCCCGCTCCGCGGTCATCGACCGACCCTCGCGTTTCCGCTTCGATAGTTCTTTTGCAACACTCGCACCTTGCAATTCTACGTCGCGCGAAACAATTTACACTTATTCCCCCTTGCCATAAGACATTCTGGTTTTCGAACGTACGGCGCATCAAATAACGGTACTTCCACTGTACTACTCGTGCACATTGCCGTTGCGTCATCCGTAGCTGTGAAAATATAGAGCGAGAGATTAAGAAGAAGAAGAAGAGGAAAACTGGGTACGAGAAAAAGATGAATCGTAGCCAGACGATCCAAAGACGTGAGGCCGCCCCGTGGCTGGCACAGTTTGCACGAAATGAACTTTCTTTTTAGTGGAATGAGCGACCCAAAAATGTCACGGAAGGTGGGCGCGTCGCGTCGGCACGAGACGTCGTCGTCGATACCTTCTTTTGTTCTTTTGATGCGAACTCCGGATGGTCGAGTAGCGCTGTTATAGTACCGCAAGCGTTTGTAGAACCTCTTGGGCCTTGTATAGATCTCCCAGAGCGATTTTATGGCAGGGCAATAGTAATTATTACGTCTGTTGAGATACCGATAAGCGACATAAACAGACCCCTGTCAATCATCATTTTCGTTCTATACCTGTCAGTTTATAGGGTAGTACTTGGACGAATTTACGATTAGGTGTTGTACTTGCGGTTTAAACCTATTGTCGGTGTTGTTAACGTTTATACAAATGGTACCCTGCCATAAAATCGCTGCAGCTCTGAGAGAACTATACACCGGCCAAAATGGAATAGTGGCATTTTGTCATGCTACAATACAAATGGGTCGCACGTGGGTTGGTGATGTTCCCACCATGTTTTATAAAATCCGCAATTATCTCGACCATCCCCATGTATCACGCTTTTAACATTTGTAAGCTTGCGAAGGAGCGTAAGGCAACCTGATTCTAGTTTCGCTAAATTTATAAAATCGTACGGACCACGTTTTTTTATCAAATCAGGTTTAACAATTCACTAACTTTCCTAGAAGAAAAAGGGCATCAAGTTTTCGAGTTGGTCTGTGGCTTTCCCAATTTATAAGCGCACTCCTTCTATTTAATCCCCTTTAATTTTTCCGAGTGACGCTTTTGTGTAGGTACTAAGTAGTTATCGCTCAACGTTTTTAATCAAAGTGTAAAAGTCTCCACTCTCCATCCCGGGAGCAACCAATTATATTTATCTTCCAAGTATCTGCGTGAGTTTTCCTTATCTAGGGATATGCTATATTTAGGTACTTCCGCCATTTAGGTACGCGCGCCTAACATATATAGATATATAAGGAGAAGATACAGCAATAGGTCAAACTACTGGGGACAAGACGTACCTTTTGTTTCTATTTCAGTCGCACGCATGTAATCATGTAATTGACAAATATATTATTCCTAGCGTTTTCCATGAGTTAGGTATATTGTATATCCATGAAAGGATATTTCTTTATTTGAAGAATTGTAGGGAGTGGAACATACAATACAGGTCTTCATCTTTAAAGCAAAAAATAATTCACAAATAATTTGTCACGATGACGTTTCTCAATTATCAGTCAACTAGATGAATACGAGGTACTTCTCTATTCAAGTGCAGATGTATGGAAACAAGACAAGAATACATTAATTGTGTGCAAGAAAAAAATGGAGGATAGTACCGGAATCGTTGATATGTTTTCCCAAGCAACGAAATACGTTTATATGGAATGGCTGTATCTTCCCCTTATAACGGGTGTTTTTTTAAATTTGGCGTCGAAGTAGGCGTTGAACTGTCGATTGTGAACGCACTATACAGGTTACGGATCACGGATCAGCTGTTTAAATTTTAGGCTTTTACACGAGTGGTGCGATCTCAATCGACTCTCCAACGCCTACTTCGACGCCAAATTTAAAAAAACACCCTTTATATCTATGCTAACATATTATTCAGGGAGCCATCTTGCGTCGATGAACCGGCTCAACAAAGAGCTGGCATCGACCGGACTGTGTTTGTAATTTTTATGTGTTCGTTATAGGTTGTTCCCACTTTTCCCATCCCAAATTGAAAGTTTTCTTAGCATTTCCCTGCCTAGGCAAGAAAATCAAAACAGGAATTTTTAATGAAAGATTTTAGGTTGGCAGCACAAAATGTCAATGTCATGTGGAATTTTTGTACAATTTTTTAAGTGTAAAATATTGATGTCGGGCAAATTTGTATCCATTATCACAAGCTATACATTGTGTATAGCAGTAGAGGCCGAGGGGGTACCAAGCGACGTCTTAGTAATAACAGAGAGGACGACGACGGTTTTGAATATTAGAGGAATTGATTGATTTTGGTCGTGACTGTCGCTTCTTGGATCCTTTATGTTGCCAATGAAAGAAAAATAAATTCGGTAATTTTTTAACAAAAATAATTATATTTTGCTTTAAATAAATTGTCGGCCAAAAAATTTTTGTGTATTACACGGCTAGAAAATGTTTTAGAAGTGCTCGGACTAGTTGCCTCGGCTGGCGCCTCTGCTCCACAAACTGGGCTTGCACTTGGAAAATAGCATTTTCTAGCCTTGTGATACAAATAACTATTTGTCGCGTTTTCGTTTGCATTTTAATTACTTGTAATTTAAATGAAGATTTCTATTGTTTCGACTATAACATCATCATTAATTATATACTTACCATCAACTTACCTAGATTGTCTGATTATAAACGATTATAATTAAATTGATTTTCCTAATTACAAAACATCATTAATTCAGATAACCAACTTACGGCCAAGAAATTTCGTCAGTTATTTTACTGTCAATTCGAAAAATCTTGTGTCTAAGCTTTATTGTCATTATGACTGATATTAAAAATTTTTGTGACAGAAATTCTGTCACGCACAATAAAAATTGATTGACAAATTGACATCCATGTCAAAAATTCCAATGTGGGGTTAGAAATATATAATGCCTATTTTACAGCTAATGTCAGTTGAATGACAACAACTGACGAAATTCCGTAGCCGTGACTGTACTTAAAGTTCTAAAACACATTTGTCCAATAATTTTTTCGGTGTGACTGAAACAGAACAATTTTAATATCGAGGTGGACACATATACTGTAGTTTCAATTTGGTTGTAGGTCGTAAAATTTTATGGTACTTTAAGTTAAAGATCTTGCGGGGCTTACAAATCCTAGTTTACCACTAGCAGGTAATATTTTAAGCAGGGTTGTATTGTACATTTGGTATATTTGCATTGTACGGCAAACGGCACGCGCCGCTTCCCAACCTTTTCAAACCCAACCATTGTGCCCGTTAATCGCTCATAATTTCCAATAAAATTTTACGACCTACAACCAAATTGAAACTACAGTACAATCTCAGCAACTTCATCCTTCTGGTCAGAGTAACCACACTTTTGTAAATCATTATGTATCTACTAAAGTGCGTCTATCGATATTTTAAAACGACCTTTTGATTCTTTGAGTAGTTTATTGTCCGCTTAACCAGGATTGTCGTAAAAGTGGTGAGTATAGTAGCGGCCGCGGGAAATGAGAATGACTTAAATCACTCTGGGCTCTATTTAAATAAAACTGTAATGGTTATCACTTATCATTATTAAGATTTACGACAGAGCAAAATTTTTGCCTGCCAGCACCTGCAAACGAAACCCTTCTTAAATTGTTCCTTCTAAGAATACAGGTATTAAAAGAAATAGGTCGGACATAATTTTTAAAAATATTTATAAAAATAGAAATATGAATGAATAATAACAGGATATTTGATAAAATCTAACAGACTCGTAAAAATACCAAATATTTACGCTTAATTGTAAGGCTATCGTCAGATAAAAATTCCTGTATTTTTTTATTGCAAGCATAAAACAACAATTTCTCGCCAATCGCGGTGTTGTAACTTCGGATTCAAGATAACACAAATGTATACGAATTTAATCTGAGTTTTAAGACAATTGAGAAACAAATGAAACGAATTTAAACTTCTAATGTTGTAGTAGGTATGAATGACTTCATCAGCAAATAAAGTAAACGGAAGTCTCAAATGGATCCCTTGTACAACGACCGATAAGATTACAAAATTGTAATTTTATCTAATATTTAAATCGTGCTTTAAGTAAGATTTCAGAACGTAAAATAATTAAAAGCTTAAAATAAGTATGAATAATACATTATGTTCGTATAAACTTGTTACATTTACAGTAAAAGTGTACCTACCTACTAAAAGTTCTACAGAAAGTAAAATTGTAAATTAGAGAACGAAAAAAAAAATATATTTTATCCACAGTTACCTTATAATTGAAGTTTTATCCACACTTCTGAACCGTATAAAGTAACACTTTATCCACTAGTGGAATAATGAAATCACTTTATTCCACTAGTGGAATAATGAAAAAATACAATCTTAAATCAATCGCATTCTATTTATTATTAATATTGACATTAACATTTACATTAATAGACATTTCGTTTTTTGTTTTTTCATATTTCACTTCGTTTCCATTAATAAGAAGCTTGTAGTTGTTATCGGTTCCAGAACGAATAGTAGTTGTAGGAACAATGGACGTCTCTAGTAAGGAACGACTAGTACCAGGAGAACCTTGGATTTTCCTTGAGATATCAAGCTTATTAGATACAGAATCTTCGATAAACGTTTCTGCTATGGCGGAGCTCCTCCACCCACCATGTCGTTTAATTGTTGTAAGATTAGCACCTCCATTGGACAGTAAAGTTGTTGAAGTGCGCCTCATACAATGGCCGGTATAAGCTTCTGCGTTTGCCAGATTCAAAAACGAAGCAACTATTGAAGGAACTTTCGATAAAGTGTTAATTCCAACAGGTTGCGATGTACATTTTTGCTTAGCGTATCGTAAAAAGAATCTCTCAATGGATAACTTCTTCGGACGTAAGGACATGTATTTCCTACACTTCTCCACAGTGTTGATAGAAAATCCTTCTTCTAGAATTGTGAATTTTCGTGAAACGCCCGTCTTGGTATCTGGTATCGAAACAATCAGGTATGCGCCCCTGTCTTCTACATCACCGATTTTCAAATTTGTCAGCTCACAGCATCGACAGGCACCAGACACCCCCATTATTAATGCAACCTAACATATTCCAAAATTTATTATCTACAATGTCTATGTAATGACAGAAATTACCTTGATCATCAAATATTCTTTATCGCAAGCCCTTGTCAAAAACTCTTCCACGTGTGTTCTTTCCAATACTTCAGCTTTCTTCGGCCTGTATCCTCTTGACTGATTCTTCAGATAGGCCATGAGCTTACTATATTTTCCAATGTCTATGTTTTTATAGACCTTTATAGCGGCCTTCAGCATCGAGTACTTCGACCACATGGATGAAATTGCATACCTCTTCTTCAAATTTAAGAAATACGATAGCAGAACTTCCTCATTTATTGTCATTACCCCCCGTTCTTCTTTCCAATCATTAAATTCTGAAAATACTTTTTCATAATGTTCCCTGGACTTCGCAGGCAATAACTGGCGAGTCGCTTCTTCAGCTTCCTCAAGAATTGTCTCAGGAACAGGATCACTTTCTTCCATTTTCACTAACTTGCACAGCGTTTTGTATGTACAAATGGAGTCGATAAACAATCAAAAATAAATAGCGACTATTCAACAGCTCCCCATGTTTTTTAGTTAATTTCAATGATTTTTGAGGTGACATCCGCTGTCAGAGTGTAATGTCAAATCATTTTTTAATGACATGAGATGAAATTTTGGCGATTCTGGTTTTAAATCGCTGTAATTGTGGATAAAACGTTATATTGCATTCGTGTTTTAGTCGCATTTTATCCACTTAAGAATATTAAACGCTCGTGCGTTTGCACTCGCGGTTAAAAATTCTTGCGTGGATAAAATGCTATTTAAAACACTTATACAATAAATAACTATTATCCGATTAGAATAAATGACACATCAAATAAAATACACTCACCGGCATAAAATTCGATCCATCAAATCATTTTATTAAAACTTTATTTTTATGAGACCCATCATGTTAAATTTGCGTTGTATACATATGTATTTGGCATATCAAGTGTAAGCAGTGGTAAACTGCTTTGTCATTAAAGACAAGCTAAAAATGTTTATACTCCAAGTCTAATTGAATTTAAACAGTTTTTGAGGATTTTCTACATATTGTTATTTAGTATTTTTTCCACTCTTTCTGCTGCACTGTTCGCAACCGTGTGGAAACAATTAAATTGGCCTTCGTAAAAATAAAATAAGGTTTTAACTCCATTCGATACTGCCAGAGCTATTGCTTTAATTTTTAATTCAAGATGGACGGTCTCAGTATTACGTAGCTCGCGTTCTTAGTGTTTCAAGATGTAGTATCCAAAGAGCTGTCAAACGGTTTCCAGAAACCGAAGGCTGTACCAGAAGAGTTGGATCAGACAGAACAAAATCTAGGATAGGGATATCCTGGAACCACATGTTGTGGCCTTTGCCCCATTTATTGGTAATGATTTCATGCTAATGCACGATAATGCTCGTCCACACATTGCTCAAATCGTAAATAAGTACTTGGACGCAGTTGAAATCCACCGTATGATTTGGCCTGCACGAACTCCCGATCTTAATCCGATCGAACATGTTTAGGACATGGTCGGAAAACGAGTTAAAGCCCGAATTCCTCCTCCTGCAAACTTGAGAGACCTAAGTGCAGCAGTCAATCAAGAATGGGAAGAAATAGACCAAGCTATCATTCAGCACCTTTTTTATGGAATGGCAAAACGAATGGAAGCTGTAATTCAAGCTCGAGGAGGCAATATTCGATATTGAGCTTTTAGTTTATTACACTTAACCGACGATATTTGTCTCCCTGCTTTCCTATCTTCAGTTCATGGTGTTAAAAAGCTTGTTCCTCAATTACTAAATTCAAAGGATAATGAGCTTATTATTCACCATTATGATGAAGCTTTAGCAGTCTGGGATGTAGAAATTGGGATAATATCAATATCAAACGAATAATTGCTAATGACTTAATCTTTAATTCATCTAGGGACTTGGCTCGCTTTAAGGCTTTGCAATGCAGAGAATCAAGATCTTGGTTACATGCAATACGTTCTCCTAATATTGGTACTCTTTTAGATAACACTTCCTTCCAAGTTTGTATTGATTTAAGATTGGGTTGTAATCTTTGTACACCTCATATTTGCAAATGCAATGCGAAAGTTGACGAAGTTGGCATTCACGATCTAAGTTGTTCCAAAAGCAGTGGTAGATTTTCAAGACACACTGAAATTCATTCTATTATCAACCAGTCTTTGACTTCTATTCATGTTAATTCAACTTTAGAACCAAACGGACTATCTCGGGATGACGGAAAACGCCCAGATGGGATAACTTTAGTACCGTGGTCAACCTTTGGTTTGGGCCGTTACTGTTGTAGATACACTTGCAGACAGTTACGTATTGAAAACATCTGAAGTCTCAGGTTTTGCCGCTGAAATGGCTTGCAAACGCAAACGTAGCAAATATAGTTCAATTATTTCGTCAAACTGCATATTTAAAGGTTGAAACCTTAGGCCCTTGGTGCAAAGAAACCATCGATTTCATTAATGTCATCGGAAACCGACTTATCGCAGAATCAGCCGATTCAAAATCAAAGAAATTCCTTTTCGAGAGGATTTCCCTTGCCATTCAACGTGGAAACGCTGCAAGCATTCGGGGCACTTTTCCAGATTCCGCATTATTATCGGAAATTTTTGCATTGTAAATCAAAAATGTTATGTATGTAATTATGTTATCAATACAATAGTACATCATAAGACTTGTGCTTAATTTTATTGCACAGAAGTGTACGTGCAGAAACTAAAATACTCGTAGATAGCTTGTCTCTGCTTATTTATTGTCAAAGGAAGCCATACTAAAAGATAAGTTGTTAACACGTACTGTAAACGGTTGTCCTTTTTGATCGAACTGTATCATAATTTGTATTGTCTTGCTCGCGATTTGTAAAAAATTGCAAGTTTTGGTCACCATGAATCGAGTTTCTCGCAATTTAAGCCGTGATGAGTGCGCTGAATTGGCTACACGGGCTTACCGGGCGAAGGATATTCCCATCGTGCGGTAGGGCAAAGGTTTGGTGTTTCGCAATCTACCATTTCTCGAGTCGTGCAACGTTATAGGGAGACTGGAGCCCATGTTAGGTGTCCTGGACAAAGAAGACATCGGGCCACAACACCCGCACAGGACAGATTTCTGAGATTGCCCGCTGTCAGGGAACGCTTTACCAATACCCGACGTCTGCAAATGCAGCTAGCCCATTTGCTAACGTCTTCTAGAAGACCACTTGCACATCCAACGCCCCGCTACTTGACCCTTATTAACAGCAGCAAGCACGTTTGCAGTTTGCCGAAAACCATGCCAGATGGAATGATAAATGAATGGGCAGGAGTACTGTTTTCAGATGAGTCCAGATTTTGCTTGGAGTCATCTGACAGACGCGCAAGAGTAATTCGACGACCAAATGAACGCTATGCCCAATGCAGCATTCTCGGAAGGCAGCCTTACGGAGGTGGCTCGGTTATGGTTGAGGATTAAGCAACCCTTCTGATAACTTGACTACCTGTTCCTAATGCCGGCGCTATACGATGCTACAAACACCCTCCAACGCTGGAGAGTTGATAATGCGTCGCATCGTATGGACGATCTTCAATCCACGAACGACAGATGCCGAACATCCAACGTTCGCGTTGGATCACGTTCCGGCTGTTGTCGGTATTCTTGACCGCGTCAAAGGACTTCCTCCAAACGTTTGACGAAAACATTCGTTGGTTTGATGCAAGGCTACACGACTTGTTCGAACTTCAAAGTAGTTTTCAATTTCTAGGTGTCTGTTTTGTGGGTACTAGGGTACAAGGTCTAGCGTAAAGTGTTTCATTTGTAGGTATTTCACAGGTGTGTATTGTAATGGTCCGAATAGGTTCGATAAACTAAGAATTTTTGTTTTTCAACGGAACGTCCGCAAAACCGTTCACTGGGGCCAAAATCGGTTGTGAATTCTATGTCTGGATGCCTTTGTCGGCACCGTAACCCTTAAAAGCGAAATTTGCAGCTGGAACCTCTGGATCCTCCATGATATCTCCTACTCTAGACAAACCGGACAAACGTTTGTACCACACATTTTGAATCAAACATTCGCTATACCGTGCAGCAGGTACATTTGCCGCACCAGGGTTACATTCCCTTGATATAAGACTTCAAATGTGTGTAATCAATTTTCACTTATCACTTAATTCAAAGCCATAAAATTAAAAAAATCGATTTTGAGCAAAAAAAAATTTTTTTTCGAACACGTTCATAATTCACAATTAATTCAAAGAACACATTTACGAAATTCGCATCAAAAGAAAATTATTCGTTTTTGAATTATTCCAATTTTAACATTAAGAGCGAAAAATGACCAAGATTTACAACTGCAACTGTTGACCACTTTTCTAGTAATTCTTAAGTCCCTAAAGGGTATCATAAATAACCTACGTCAACTTCTTTTGTGAAACTGACCGCCCGATTTAATAATAAATCATAGCTAAATTTTACGTTTTAATATCAAATTCCATTTATTTCAAAAACCGGTGATTTCAATAACACCAAATTTTTCCTGAATGTTTGACAGGACTCTCAGTAAATGAATGTAGCAGTTATTGAATTAAAACAAAATCTTTACCTGTTTTATTAAACATTTTGAAATTTTTACAGACTGTTCTAGAGTGATACAGAATCATTCCTGGATTTTTTGAGAATTTTAAATTGATTAGAAGTGGATGTTTCCGCACTGACGATAAAACTTATCTTACTCGGTACATCCGCCATATCCTCTAAATTTTGCACTAATAAATTATTTTCTTCTACGAAACCACATCAGTGGAAAACGGGTTAATACAAAAGATGACGTCCCAAGGGAATTTGATTTTATCTTTGGCTAAAAACCGGAAGATTTTTATCACCAGGATATTCAGATTTTAAAATTAAGATAGGAAGAAATCGTCAATATTAATGGAAATATTGTACAACGTGATATTGAACAACAAAAAACGAAGAGATAAGGATAACAAGAATGATGAAGAGAAGTTTCACCGAAACCCTCAATAAAACGGTTCTGAATGGAAAACCCCGTTATCGCCTTCGCTTTAATTTTGAAAACATTTATTAGTGATTTTGAAGTTTGTGCAGATATTTTAATCTGTGATAGAACCCCACAAAAGGTAACGATTGAGCCTAAAGGGCCCTATACACCTAGCATTTTGTTTGCAGGACTTGCTTGCGCATGCAAGTATGTGATACAAGTTTGTCAGAAACACACACTTTCTGGCATGTTTGTCAAACTTGTTTGCGTAAATTCGTATGAGATACAAGTCTTGTCCACACACGAATGAAAATTTGTATGACAGCACACGGTTTGCTCAAACAAAATTTAGTAAAATCACACTGAGTGACCGATTTTTGTCTGCCGTGATGTATGTTCATACAAGTATAAGTCTATCAAACGTGCTTGATATTTTTGCGGTGTGGCTTAACTTTGGGTTCAGTCGGTGAACATCGCTACAGTTTCTTGAGTATTCAGTAAATGGCTCTGTACGTTTCGGGTAGAATTTTGCCAAGCGCCTGTTGAGAAATTATTGCAGAAAATGTAAGGTCAAAAAACGAATTGTTATTGCTAACCATTTTTCAGCTGTAATAGCAGTCCTCAGAACTGTATCCTCTTTCTCGATAAGGGGTCTAACTTTTTCCAACAAACTCATAACGTTGTCTTCAGACATCCTCAAGTAGTTGCAATAATCTTTAGACGAATTTCATAGCTCTTCCATTAATTGTATATTATGTGATAAACTGATAATCTACTTCTCTTTTCTTCTTTTTAAACTGTTCATTGAGTGTTGATCAGTTAATTCTGCTAAAGTTTGTCCAGCGAGAGATTGGTTGACATAAATATAATTTAAAAACTCTTTCTCGACAAAGTATATAATAATAAGTAAGTATGTATACAGTGCCTTTTTTTAACGCTGGTCATAGGGATTTACATGCTAAAAAGTTTATGGTCTGTTAATAAGCTTTTTAGTACAGGGTGAGCAACAATAACTGTTTCAGTTGGCAATAAAAAATTTTACATGAAATTTTCAAGACTGTGAATTGTACCTATTTCGGTTTGTTTTATTGACACTATTGACAGCTGATATACATTTCATATTTAAACGTCTTGGTTTTTGTATTCTTTTATTAATAAAATGGTTTTCTCGTTGGAACATGACATTAAAAGTCACCAAAAGTCACCAGAATTTATTGCCAACTCAATCAGTAATTATTGTTCACACGGTAGAAATTTTCAAGTGAAATTTGGCAGGATATTAAATTACTATTTTGTAAATCAATTCCAGATTGGCCCATCCTACAAAACAAAATAATCACGGAATTAGAGCAAAAATAAATTGATTAAATTTACCACGTGGCTTGCCAAGTAAGCTGACATAATGTAAACTCAACAAACGTCAAACAGTAATAATTTTCAATAGACACCTTTTCAAATAAAGAAATGATTGAATGGTATAGACTTTGGAAAATGTGCAGTTTTATTTCATAAACATAAAACATAGAAAATCATAATTACATCAAAATAAATAAAATTCTACTTCAACAATATTAAACTATTTTAATTATTTTTTAATTTTCATTTCATAAATTGTTCAAACTGTCTTCCATAGTCTGCAAGACACTAAGCAAGACGATCATCAAAATTTCGTCGAATATTTTGTAACTGTCTAACGGTTATAAAACCTTCTGGGCAAGAAATCATGTAATAAATTTTTAATTAATTCCGTAATTATTTTATTCTGTAGTTTAAAATAAACTGAAATTGATTTATAAAATACTAATCTAATATTCTGCCAAATTTCACTTAAAAATTCCTGCTAAAAAGCTTATTAACAGGATCCAAAGTTTTTATCATGTAAATCCTTATGGCCAGCGTTAAAAAAAAGGCACCGTATAATAATTATAATTAGCAACACAAGCGAGCTTGACGTTCTCGTCACACATGTTTGCTGAAAGTGACAGCTCCTGGGTGTGTGGTCGAGTTTTTAATATTAAAAAATTCACTTGTCTTTCCATACAAAATAAAGTATACAAGAACATATACATATTAGTCACACACTTGACAGCATGCATGTATACAATGTTAGTACTATACATGTGTTTTATCACATCCTGTAGTATGTGATCATCATATGTATTGGAAACACGAATGCGCATACAAGTACTGCAAACAAAACGCTAGGTGTATAGGGCCCTTAAAGGACCCCACATACTGCGTTTTTGTTCGACGGTTTTGTTCGACGAACAAGTCTGTTCGAACAAAAACGACGAACACGAGTTGCACACACATTTCAGCTTTATTTAAAGGTTTTAATGAGTGCATAAATATCAAGTTATATTATATAAAAGCATATATTTTCCATAAACACGGAAGACTGCGAAGAGTTCCTGTAAGAACTTTCTGTTATTCTGGCGAAAATCCGTCATTTTCAAACAATAATTTGTAGCGAAATACAAATCGCCAAAATCTGATTTTATTATTTGGTACTACACCACTGCAAAAACCGACGTTTTTTAAAACGGTTCACCCCACACACTTCAGATTTGCTCGAATTGACAAGTCTGTCGAACAAATTCGACGGACATAATCAGGATAAACCTGATAAGTGATAATTTTCCTCATTTTTATTCGTGAGCAAAACCGACGGTTTTCCAGACACACACTTCAGATTTGCATCGTTTTTGTTCGAACAGACTTGTTCGTCGAACAAAAACGCAGTCTGTGGGGCCCTTTATACGAATGTTGATATTTTTCGAGAAAAAGGGGCTCAAAGTTTTTCAAACTGTCAGACCGACAAGCAGACTAGTAATATTTTTGAAACCTAACAAGCAGCTTTATTGTTAGTAATACATACCTGGTGCTGAACCTTCCGGGCTTAGTGGATTTAAAAACCTATTAACTCTGTTATGCAAGCAACAGTAATTTATTTTTGGCAACCTGTTTTCGTCGGCATGTGTCAGTTTTCTCTGGGGCGCGAGCTGTGAAAGGTCCTGCATAATTTTATAATGTTGTGTTGCACTGTGTCCTGTCTTGTTTTGTTGTGCCCCTACCCCTGTTTTATTGTATCTACCTCAGACTGCAACTGCAACAAAAATGTGTTGTTAGAAAAGTGACAATTTTATTTCTAAAAATATGCCTTAACTTTGATATTGTAATTTATTAAATAAAGACTAACCTTTGATGTCGTAATAACAGTTTATTAAAATAATCAATATTTTGTTTATTATAGCCCGAAAACACTTTTTTGTTTCATTGTGACTCACCCCGCACCATACCATGTGTAATAGTAGTGACTCAAATGTTGTCAGTACCTATAGCGTATTATAAAGTACCTAATTATTTGAAAAAACAATAACATTTACGTAACCTTACAGCAAATGATAAACTTAAACCGGTGAAAAATAAATACATATGTTTTATTGATAAGAGATTCCATATGCTATAATTATCTAAGACATTACTTCTTTCCGCCAAATATTCGAACCTGCGCAAGGCTGATACAAGTGTGATGGTCGTCGTCATCGAAGCGAAGGGCCCTAGGTTGTATTTTTCTTTTTGGCGGAAAAGGTTCGGAATGCAAACGATGAGGGTTCCAGTTGGAAGAGTACCGCAAATAAAACACATGAGTGAGCGACGCAAAATACCTTTTTGCGCGATTGTACTCTATTTGTTTGTTTACCACGTCTGTTTCCAAGACGGTAAGCTCTGTTTACGCGTTGCTAACGATAAACTCGACGGTAAGTAATTTTTGTAGTTCTAGAACGGTAAGTAAAGTTTATTCAAAATTAATCGATTATTATAATAATTTTTATGTAGACAGAAGTTGAAGACAAGATGTGGGGGCAATTTCTGGAAACTCATAAAGCTCTTGCAGTCGGCTTTCCTTGCAGCTGCAATGAAATAGCATTAGCAAACTTGCTGCGACATTGGCATTGTCAAAATTTTCATACCCCGGATTTTCCTTGTCTTCTTGATTACACATTGAAGTCTTTATGTAGACAGAAGTTGAAGACAAGATGTTAGCACTTTCTGGAAACTCACACGGCTCTTGTAGTCGGCATTCCTTGTCGCTGCAATGAAATAATATTAGCGGACTTGCGGCGACATTTGCATTGTCAAAATTTTCATAGCCCGTGTTTTCCTTGTCTTCTTGATTGGTACACATTGAGGTCGTCGGATTCAAAAATTCTTTAGTTGTGATACCGACGAATTTTTCTTGTACAATGTACGTTGAATCTTGTTTGCGACATAATTTTCAATGTAGCTGTACTTCGAGGAAACGACTGATTCCTAGTCCTAGCGTTCTTTGAATTTCTCAGAAATCAGGGCTGAACGCACCCCACATTCCAAGTTTGGAAAGATGGACTCGTCCGACTATTTTCCGTCTATGCACATCCCCACCAACTGTCATATCTCATCCCGGCCTTACTTTACAACTATGTACTTCATTTTCGGAATCACTAAGATCAGTCATTTTACTGCTTCTTTTTAATCTTTTTCAACACGACTGGCGAATTTGCACACAAAAACTGCAATGGCGGTAACTGTTTGCTGATTGCCTTAGAAACGCGATACAAAAATCGACATTATGGCAACACGATGTGAAGGGAGTCGTATCACATTGCATTCTAGTTATGAATGTTTTGTAATAAATATTCAATCGCGCAAAAAATCTCATAAGCATCAGGAACGTTAATGACAATGTACCGAGCTCAGACAATATTTGGAGTCGTCGCTGCGCTCCTCCTCCAAACAATTATCTTCGATCGGTACATTATCATTACCGTTCTTTATACTTAATATATGTACTATTTATTGAAAAATGCCTGTAATAACTTTGATTTCCGACGAACAAATGAAACGAATCCAAAATAACGGGAATTAAGTTTAACGAATTAAAGTAAATTAACTAGCTGGGGGCCATTGCAAAGCCAGCCAACAATATTAATGTGGTAACACTTAAAAATGAACAGAAACGGGTAAATGACAACAAAAAAAATACTAGTTAAAGTTTGCAAAAAACAAGTAACCAAATTACAATGCAGTTATCACAGACAGGGATGGATAAAAACCCTCTTCGAAACCGTATCCCTGGTATTACTCATATTTTACAACTCGATTAATGCCAAACCTATGCTTAATTAGTAAATACGCGGTCAAGGTACGCCAACAGGAGCTTAAGAGCTGGAGGTAACAAACTCTCGGCCGCGAGGGGACTGAGAAGCATAATCTGAATCGTCTGAGATCAAGCGACATTTATAGATACTCGTGTCAACGCGCGTCAGACTACGTTTACCGACCAATAACGAGTGGTAGAAGCGACTCGGGGTTGTACGATGAGCTTCCCAGAGCCGCATAAAGCAAGGCCTAGATCCGCCTTCCCCAACCAACCGTTTACCGACAAACCACAAGGTCTAGAACTGCCGCCTCTGCTAACTAACCGTTGACCCCACGTTACTTTACTAGCTAACCCCACGACTTCCTGAAAGTCACCTAGCTCCCATAGGGTCGTACCTACAACATTCTAATTCTGACTCATCCGAAACCTAGTGACACATTGAAAACCGAGTTTAATTCAACAAAACAAAGATTACAATATCACAAATGTAAGTAGCAACATAAGTAACGACACCTTCTTTCCATGACTACGAATGTTACAATCCCGGGCTGGGCTAAACAAAATGACGGGTAAAGTGCCGCTAGAAACTAATTGCCTGAAAATTGCACCTCCCGGGAGAAAGTTAGGGGATAAGACTTAAAATTAACAACTGGGTGGTTCTCGAGAGAAACAACATGCAACAAAATAATATCTACAAACATACATTCTACCACGTAGTCCTGGCACGCTAAACACGACGAACGCGGGTTAAACCGTCTAATATTCGAATCGAACACAAAATATCTACCCGGGACACGGCGGGGTTGATTCCCTTTCAGCTCGCGGTATTCAAAATCTTGAATCTCTCTTAACACCCTGGATTCTTTTCGAAACAAGAAAAAAACACACCCTCACACGTGGGAACCCGCCAAAAAAGTTCTCTCTCTACCCTCTACCTACCGCCAATCCCTCCAGTAGTCTGTCCAGTAGTACTTTCGTTTTTGGCGCGCTGTTGTAGCGGTGCCGGGAATTCAAATTTAAATTTTAAACTGTCACTACAATGCCTAAAAAAATTAAACCCACACCATACCACGAATCACGATTACATTGATTTACTAAAACATTTGGTTTCCAGCTTTTAAGAATATCCAACATGTTTTGTATTCGTGAATGCGCTTCCAAACCAGATATGTATAATAGCATTCAAACAACCATAGCGAAATGCCACGACCCGGTTCAAAAATGACACCATACATTTTTATTGGCAGATTTTGAAAATAATAAATAAACCCATTCGAAATTTTCATGTGGGCACCCGGTATGACTTAAATGGTCTTCAAAGCGATAGAATTTCGATAAAACGTAACATAACAATTGCGTTCAGTCAGCTGCAGCAACATACTCGTACCTACATGTAATTAAATACATTCTGGGTATGACCACCCGCTAAAAATTAGCAATTTGAGTTAAATTTTAACAACTTTTGGTTAAAATTTTGGCTTAGAGAATAGCGCAATGGATTAAAATATTTTAACCGTTGTTTTAACGTTTAACTTTTAACCAAGTGTCTTACAGAATAGGCCTGTCAGCCTGTTAATTCGTTATTGGTCTGTGATGGGTAGTTACAGGCAGAGCCCTGTAATATGTATTTAACAGGCACGTAGAAGAGACCTGTAAATACTTTACAAGGCTCATCAAAAAATAATAATTAATCAAAACTAATTAAATGATTTTTGAAAAAGTTTATTATAAACACAAACAACTTTAACTGTCAATTGTTGCAATTACATACGTTAATAATGCATTTTGATCGGTTTCGAAAGTCATTTTCATATCGCTCCTGGAATCGAATCAGTAGAGAACCGCACTTGCAGCGTTGGTAATTCCATTAACGCCATTCTTTCTTTTCTTTCTTTTTGCAACAAATTTCACAAAACTTCTGACAGTATTTTTGTTGTTTATCTCAACACCATAACGACGTAGGTATAATTGCCCCACCGCCTTTCATTACAAAATTTTTATAAACATAAATAACAATTAAAAAACGAAATTTAAAGGCTGAAGGTGGAAATAAAAGTTTGTATGCAACTCGCTTAGCAATTAATCTTTACTGGGCTTACTGGCTTACTCGTTCCTTACGTCACTCGTCCAGCAAAAGCCCGGAAAGATTAATTTACTAAGCGCGTCACATGACATAAATAACTATTGCTGAACCTTGAGGAAACCTTAACAGGTCACAGTTATTTTGTACATGTATTTCAAAAACATTCTGAATATCGATCAAACTTATTTAAATGCGGTCTACAGAACAAAATTCTTATATGTACACGGTATACGATGTTTCATCCGGTCAGATCGATCTGAAGATAAATCAGATCGTATACCGCATCCTCTTCGGTTTATTCGCACCATTTTAGGTAAGTATTTTATGAAAGTATCACCATTTGATTTAAATTGTTACCGTCCAATACTGATCCAACCCCTGACTCGAAGACATCATCGTACTTTTAGATTGAAATGGTGCAATCAGTCTTAGCAACTGCGTGAAAGACTGGCGTCAGGTGTTGAATCATCAAACAAAAACGGGATTCATCAATCCCGTTTTTGTTTATGGACCCACGATGATCGAGGAAGGGCGAGCTGCCGCAGATTTAGATTTGCATAATCTGGCAAAGTACTATCGCGGCCATCCAAAAGTGGACGATTTTTTTTAATAGTTTGATTTTTACTTTAAATCATAGGCGTCCTAAAATGTCAAAGTTTGACACTAGCGTTAAAAAAATTATTGAAACTATTTTTTTAAATGCCACATCTCACTCCGATTCAGATAGCTAGGGCTATTGCAAAGCTAGAAGAAAATTGGTCGTTGGCGGCTGTGGCGAGAGAATTACATTGCAGTAAGACTTGCATCTTCAATATAAAGAGGCGTTGGCAAGAAAACAGGCTTGAGAGGCCAATACGAATAGGTGTTGGAAAGGTTTCTTTACTAACGTTTACTTTCATTTTAATAATGTATTAATTACTTCTCAGCCTCATTTTTATTAAAAACTATTTATTACAACTTTTTATTATTAAAATAGTAACGCCTGCTGCACGAACGCCAATGAATACAGCCTGATTTAATCTAACGAAAAATACGGAAATTTTCGCAAGCTATCGTTCACTTTTGGATGGCCGCGATTGTACAAAATACGTTTGTACAAGGAAATATAGGTACATACTATTAAGACTCAAAGGGTCCAGCCACAAAGAAAACTTCAGTTGTCCGGATCGAGGTGCGGAACGGGAGAGAAAACGCCAAAACTGTGGGGACAACACAACATTTATTGGTCCTTTTTACATGGGCGGCTTGCCGGAGTCCGGCACCTCGCAGGGTGGCAGGGTGCGGTACAATTTGAGCACCGGTCACTCCTCGCTCGGACGTTCGATCTTGTCGGTTCGGTTCAGTGGGGCCGAGAAAAGTGGACCCGAGGAGGACCGTACAGGTGTTATACAGGGTGTTAGGGAATGGTCTCCCAAGAATTTCAGGGTGAGTTTATCAGGGAAAATGTGGTCGAAAACCTTTATACCGCTTTTGGATAAATTGAACCGTTTTCTGAAAATAAAATTGTTCCCTGTTGTTTTGGGACTGCTGAAATATTGCTTTGTGCACGAAAAAATCTGGAATGTTTCGATTTAAAAATGATTGCTTGGTAACGATTTGAAATTTACTACTGTCAAAGTCTACACTTTGACTTGATCTATCTTTTATCCGTCGCCTGCAATGATAACAATACGTAGTTTACAACGCCAGAATATTCTATCAAGGAGTATGCAGATATGCATTTTGTGTATGGGGAATATAGGGGAAATCAGTGGCGTAGATAGCTTCTTGCTTTGGGGGGGGTCCACGTACTTTTGCATTAAGTTTTTGGTTTTCAATGTAGTTTCCTACTTATAACACTAGAATATGAAATTATCACAATACGACTTGAAGGAACACATGTTTATTGTTTATACTCATGTTGAAAAAAAAAACAAAAAAAACCTCAAAGAACAATTTTAGATAAATAGTCCAGCACGGAAAAAAATCGCCAAAAATTATGCTGTTTTAATTAAAAAAGATCATGATTTAAACAAATCCGTACTATTCCGGACACGGAATCTTGGCCAACATTTTTTTAGACATTTCTAAAAAAATGATGTAAACCAGTCATTAGTGTCATTAATAAATGACAATTGTTAAAAATCACTTTGAAGTTTTTCTTGTGACATCAAAAAAGCAGAGAAATGGCATTATCGAGTCAAAAGTTGGGTTATATTCAATAAAGGCCAGTTCACACATATTTGTCAGTTAAATGTCAGTCGTGGCCAAGATTCCGTGTCCGCAATAGTACGTATAATAATAATAATAATGTATTTGCGTGTTATAAATTGTACAATTTTACACACTGTCTACAAATACCAAAAAAAAGCAACAATAAAATAAAGAGATATAAGTAAAATTTAAACAAAAAATCTATAAGGACATTGTGAATGAATAAAACTCTTCGAAAGAATAGAATGCGTTTTCAGTTAGCAATTGCTTTAAATGTAGTTTGAAGGGTTTAAAGTCCATGTTTTTAAGATACAAAGGAAGAGCATGTAGTGACCCAGTTTAAAATTTAAAATTTAAATTTCCGGTACCGCCACAATAGCGCGCCAAATGTGAAGGTACTAGCGGCTAGACTAGGAACTAAGGGAAAGCGGAAAGATAGCGGGGGTGAAACGGGCTCGCGCGGGTGGTTGATGGGGGTAGGTCACTTTTGTTTGGTTTTTCGAAACGAACAGACCTTGCGAAAAGCGATCCAATATTCCAAAAATCTGTAAGTTACATCTGAACCGATTACACTACCGTTCCGAGTAGATATTTTGTGTCCCCGTGAAGAATCCGGCGTTTTTGTAATTCACCTGGGTAATTTATCCCACTTTCGTTGCCTTTTTTTGTGTTTTGTTTTTGGGACCAGGACCACGTGGTAAGGGTATGTTGTAGATTTCATTTTGTTGCATGCTGTTGCTTTAAGGAGCGCCCTTTCGTTAATTTTAAGCGTTATTTTTCTTCCGGGAGGTTCATTTTTTTTAACAATCTGGTAATTTCGAAAATTCGGAGCCGTCGTCCAAACCGCGTGCGTCCATTTTGTTTTTTTCTTCACTAACATTTTCTAACGGCACTCAACCCGCCATTTCTTTTTGTTTAACATTACCAGCGATTATTGTATTCGTGATTTATGTTGTTTACTGATATTTGTGCCATTTAAAGTGGTTCTATTTTATCATTATTTAACTTCACGTTTTGTTCTCTTTTATTTCCTCATTGTTTAATGTTGCGGTTTGTTCTTGCTTATGTTATCCTTGTTTAATGTTGCGTTTTGTTTTGTTTATTTGATCAATGTTTAATGTTGCGCTTTGTTTTGTTGAATTTTCGCATCGTTTAATGTTACGCGTTGTTCGATTGAATTAAACTCGGGTTTTCTTTATGTTGTTGTTAAGCACCACTAGATTTCGGAAGAGTTAAAGTAAAATGTTGTAAGTGCGCCACTATGGGAGTTAGGTTTCAATCAGGAAGTCGTGAGGTTGTCTAGTAAATTTCTGGGGAGGCCACGGTTAAGTTACGGCCGTTAGCGGAGGCGGACCTAAGCCCTGCTCGATGCGGCTCTGGGATGCTGACGTGAAACCTCCGTCGCGGTTCTAGAGATCTTAGGTTCTTGTCGGTAAACGGTTGGTTGGGGAAGGTGGAGCAAGCTCTGCTCGAAGCGGCTTGGGAAGCTCATCGTACAACCCCGAGGCGCTCTATCACTCTTTCTTGGTCGGTGAAATAGCCCGACTTTCATTACTAACCCGAGTATCTAGAAACGTCGCTGGTCTCAAGCCGATTCAGATTATTCTTCTGAGTCCCCTCGCGGCCGAGAGTTTGTTACCTCCAGCTCTAAGCTCCCGTCGGCGTACCTTGACCGCATAGTTCCAAATTAAACATTGTTTTGTCATTAATCGAATTGTAGAATATGAGTAATACCTGGGATACGGTTTTTGAAGAGGGTTTTTCATCCGTCCCTGTCTGTAATAACTGCCTTATAATTTGTTTACTTGTTTTGCAAGCTTTAACCTGTCATTTTGTCTGTTATGTACCCGTTTGCTGGTATTTTAAATATTGTTGCATTCATCTTGTCGTTTATCTTTGTGATGTACTCAACTAGTTAATTTCTTGTACTTCGTTAAACTTAATTTCTGTCCGTTGTATTCGTTACAATTTCTTGCCATCAAAGTTATTACAGGCATTTTTAATAAAAGGTATTTTGCGTCCCTCACATGTGTGTTTTATTTGCGGCACTCTTCCAACTGGAACCCTCACCGTTTGCATTCCGAACCTTTTTTCCGCCAAAAGAAAATCACAACGTAGGGCTCCTCCGATTCGATGACGATCACGACCACATTTGTTACCGTTTTGCGCAGGTTCAAATATTTGGCGGAAAAAGTGATGTATTCAAATCATTACAAGCATTATAAAATTTTATGCGCTGCCAAGCAATTTTGGCCGTTTTATTTACCTCATTAGAGTGCATAAAAGGGTAATTTATTGCTCTAAAGCATTGGCGTAATTTTTATGCTCTAAAGAAAATTCTATTACATGAAATTGCGTATTTCTTAATAAAGTAACAATTTAATTAAACGAAAAATTTACTTCTACTTTAGCATTGTTACAACTATTAATTACAATCGAAGGTAAATTGGTTTTTTCTGAAAATATTTGATTCTGTCGATTTTGAATGTTCAACTCCGCATTTGTCTGAAGAATGGAAACTCCTTTACTTTTCTTATCCTCCGGTTCTTCAGTGTAGTCATTTGAAAAAGCACTGGATGTTGATGGGACTACTGTTTTTTCATGTTGACGTTTCCCTTGAATTTTTTCGGATATCTTGAGCTTGTTTTGAATATTATCTTCTATATATCCTTCTGCGATTGTACCAGAACGCCAACCTCCGTGACGTTTTAAGTCTGTAATATCTCCACCAGAATCTGCAAGTAAAGTAGCGGAACTGCGACGCAAACAATGTCCGGTATAAGATTTGGGGTCGGAAAGGTTCAAATATGTTGCTACTTTTGATGGAATGTTTCCAAACGTATTTCTGCCTACGGGTTGCGTGGAACATTTCCCATTTTTGTAAAAAATGAAGAATCGATTATGTTTAGTATGTGGAGGCCGCAAAACAAAGTACTTGCGGAAAAGTCCTAAGAAATTTTGCTCATTTTGTATTATAGTAAACCGTCTTGATACTTTTGTTTTCGTTTCAGTTAGTCTTATCAGTATCGCAGAGCCCAAATCCTCAATTTCTTTTGTTGTTAAAAAGCACAACCCTTGCGATCTGCAAGCACCGGCAATTCCTACGATTACAGCAACCTAGAATAATTACAAATTAACTATTGAAATATAAAAGCAACAAAGTAATTTACCTTGATGATTAAATACGTATCATCTGGTGCTTCCGTAATAAATTTGTCAATTTCGCTTGAAAGGACTTTTGACTTTTTAGGTTTGTAAGTATCACACTGTCGCTTTAAATATGCTTGAAGTGATGTCTATTCCATTTCTTACTAGCAAGGTGCTTCTTAACATAGAGTAAAAACTCCACAAACTCGAAGACTTGTAGTTGTTGGATTTTTCAAAAAAGTAAGCGAGATAAACATCTTCAGTGTACTGTGTAGTCTTCTTACCATTTTCAGCTAAATTGAAAAATCTTTTGCACACAAAAGCAAATGTCTGCCACTTGTTTACAAAATTTCGTAGTTACGGTAGTTTGGAAAAATTATCAATCTTTGGCTACTTTGTTTAAATTAATACCAAGGAAATTTTTGTGTTGGTTTTTTCAGTTTTTGAGGGCAGCGCATAAAATTTTGTATGCATTACGAGCATAAATTGCATTTTGCTGCTCTTATCGTCTTAATGCCCTCGGCTAGCGCCTCTGGCATCAATATGACGATGCGAGCAGCAAAATGCAAAATTATGCTCTTAATGCATAAATAACTATTACGCAATAATAGCGAGTGCTATTTTGTGTTTTGTGCAGTCTCGAATGAATGCTTAATAATAAGTTGTGGTGCCTGGTTAAGTGCGAATGGTTTAACGTGCAGTAGTTGTCTTTATTCTTGTACATATAGAGTACGCATTGTAAAATATATATACAGGGAACCGTTAATATCTTAAATGTTTTAAATATGTCTCTACAGTCATCTCTGTAACCAAGTCCACCCAGAACACGAATACATCTCCTCTGCTGGTTAAAATCTTTACGTAAGTGTGTAGAATGACCCCATACGAGAATAGCATAAGTTATATTACTGTGAACTAGGGCATGGTAGGCAGTAACAAGTGTTTTATCGTTTACATCACTACGAAGTTGCCTTAATACAAACAGCTTTTTGGAAATCGTCTTCACCAAATGGTCTGCATGAGCTTCCCATGTCATTTTAGTGTCCAAATGGATTCCAAGAAGTTTAATAGATTTACTATTTTCACCAATTTCCCGAAGCGAAAATATTATTGATTGTGTCTTATCTTTATTAACAACCAGTTTGTTTGCAGTAAACCATGTGAAAATTTGTACCTGTGTGTGCTCGATTTCTATGTTAAGAGACATGAGACTACGACTGGAAATACATGTGGTTGTGTTGTCGGCAAATAGCGTAAATTTGTTCTTCGGTAGTGCCGATGGCAGGTCTTTAATGTAGATGAGAAAAAGCAGTGGGCCTAAGACAGAACCCTGGGGAACACCGCAATTAATAGATAAGTTATCCGACACCATTCCGTTCACTGCAACAAACTGTTGTCGGTTTTGGAGGTAGGACTGTAACAGATCAGTGCTGCTTTGATTGAAGCCATAGTATCCGAGCTTCGTTAGTAATATGTGATGAGTTACGCAGTCAAAAGCTTTAGATAAATCGAAACAGGTTGCATTGACATGTTCTTTGTTTTCGAGTGCTGAGAATACAAATTCGCTTAGGTCATTTACAGCTAGAGTTGTTGACAAATTGTTTCTGAACCCATATTGGCTTTTGGAAAACAGATTGTTATTGTCGAAAAATTTAGTGATTTGTTTCTTTAGTAAGTATTCAAAGACTTTTGAAAAAGTCGGTACAATGGAAATGGGTCTATAATTATTCATGTTGTCTTTATCCCCCTTTTTGAATAGGGGTATAACTTTGGAGATTTTCAACACGTTGGGAAAAACATTTTCCGCGATACATTTGTTAAAAATTTTTGTTAAAGGGATATAGATGACATTTACTAGGGTTTTAATTATCTTTGAGTTAATATGATAAACATCTTTTGCGTTAGCGCTACTGAGAGTTAATATTGCATCGCGTCATTATAAGAGATTTCTTTGAAATTAAAATCATCCTGAGGTCTTGCGATATTTAGATAGTTTTGAAAGTTGGTTTCAGGTTGTTGCACGGGAATTGTTTTAATAAGTTTTTCGGCAATACCTGTGAAATATAAATTGAAATCTGAAGCACAATTGTTATCACTGTTATCAGGATTTGGGTTAATTTTTTTTTATTTTTGTTTATAATTTCCCACATTGCTTTTGGCTTGTTCGCTGCTTTGTGTATGAACTGCTCGTTAAATGTTTTTTTAGCTTTAGTTAATTCTTTCCTATACAAATTTCTGAAATTTTGGTATGTTGTATTGTCAACGGTTTTGTTATTACGTAATGTATTTAGGAGCTGGAGAGTATCTCTCATTTTCCTCAGTTTCTCATTGAACCAATTATTTTTTTTAATATTTGTGCCATGTTTGGACTGTATTTTAATTAAGGGAAAGCATACATTTACATTGTGGGCAATCGTGCCCAGGAATGTTTCAAATAGATGTTCAGAATCTAGTTCGCAATTGTTGTATTTTCTATAATATTGTAAAGTGTGAATAAACCATGCTCAGTAATTGGGCGATGGAAAATTTCTTTTTCTATTGTAGCGTTCTGCGTTGTTGGTTGGAAGAAACTCATGCAAACAGCTGAATGGTCAGATAGTGCAGGGTTGAAAACTTCGATAGAGACTTTGTCTTCTCTAATGTTCGTGAAGATGTTATCTAAACAGGAAAGTTGTCTGGTAGGTAAGAAAACAGCTTGTTGAAGACCAAATGAAATAAAGGTGTTTACAAGAGTTACTGCTTGTTTTTCTGAAGTATTAAATTTGCAATTGAAGTCGCCCGTTATTATTATATAACTTTTGCCAACGATGCTCTGAAGGAGAAATTCTAGTTTTTCAATAAAGAGTCTGTAAATCGTATAAAGTCGGCATCCGTTGAATGCGATTCCTGCTATTTCACAATGCAACTCTTCACAATATTGTACCATATTTAGTGACTGCCAGAGCTTTAGAGAATTATGAATTAGTATTGCCACACCGCCATGTTTGTACTTGGATCTACAGAAACTTGAAGCTACAGTGTAGTTATCAATACTTAATACATCTATGTCATTTGGTGAAAGCCAGTGTTCATTAAGACAAAGAATTTCTATAGGATATGCTGATTGCAAGAATGATTCGAGTTCCAATATTTTGGAACCAA
Source organism: Tenebrio molitor (assembly GCF_963966145.1). Classification (NCBI taxonomy): domain Eukaryota; kingdom Metazoa; phylum Arthropoda; class Insecta; order Coleoptera; family Tenebrionidae; genus Tenebrio; species Tenebrio molitor. The sequence continues at coordinate 18,284,010 of NC_091051.1, read as the reverse complement.
CCGACTGTATGTTTATATGTAATATGTTAATGATTGAAGTTATGTTTTGGATTGGAACATTATAAACTTTAGTTTCATCGGTAGGACTTACATGTTGTTTTGGATATGGAGTTTCTTCTCTAAAAAAGAGCGCACATTGAATTCACGAAGACATACTGAATCTGGCCAAATATCAGGGTTGAAAACATCGTTAAATATTTTGGGGGGAACACTGATACTGAAGGCTGAATTATGGCCCTTTGTTGTGAGCTTCTTAATAATAATATCGTCGTGACAGTCGATGTTTTGGAGATAATCTTTCACGTCATTCTCGGAAACTTCTTTGCCTATGATTCGTCCGACGTATAACCATTTGCGGCGCAGTGCTCCTAGAATTGTTGATGATTTTGGAGCGGCTTTTCCGGTACCATAGAGAACTGTGGGTTTTTCGTTCTTGGTGTCTTGATTATTTCTGTTCGCGGCGTTTCGACGGCGCGACTTTACAGTCTTCCATTTGGGGTCATCGTGGTTGATATGTTGGACGTCATGAGTTGGAGAGATTGCATTGGGTGATTTGTCGCGTTCCAGTAAGGTATGTGTGTTGTCTTCATCCGCATCTTCATTACGCAACACAGGGCGCGTGTATTTGTGGTTTCGGGCGTTTTCAGGTTTACCAGAAACTTCTCGGGTTAATGTATCGGGTTTATCTTGTTTGAAAAACGAGGAGAAACTGGGAATTGTCGTTTTTTTTTGTTGTTTCAACCAAAGAAGTTATCGCGGCGTCCTCCGCTGATCTTGTACTAGACAAAGTCGTTTTTACTACGGACAATTCACTCTTCAATGACGCTATGGTTGCATTTTGAGTTTAAATCATAAGACTTTGCTTGATTAGTTGATCTTGGCAATTAAGAAGCGCTGATTTAATCGACATAAGGAGGGAACTTACGTTTGTTCCTACGATCCGGCAGTGATCGCAGAACCAAAGTAATCCGGAGCCCTCCTGCAGAATTTTTTGTTCGGACTTCTTGAGTCCGGAACACTTCGGGTGTACACTAATGTCACAGACAATAAGTTTTTTTTTTGCTTCACCAATTTTAAAAGCGCCAAACGATATCGCAAATCTGGTCCTTCGAGAAAACGCGATCACATTGTAAAACGGTCGTACCTAAATATCATAACCTATCATCATGTCGTATGACATTAATTTTCATTTTTTTTTTCATTTTTTTACACTTTGTTGACGTGGACATAATCCGCTAGGAATTTTTTTTTTAATTTGTGACTAACCAAATTTTGAAATGACATTGACGAGCAAAATTTATTGCTCGCGACAGTACTTAGGCAGGCAGGCAACGTTCACGTTATTTTGGCATAACGAGAGGCCATGATTAATTTTTTTAACGTTGGACACACTGTTTGATTTCTGTCACTAAAGTGCCTGACATGCGGACCTATTAAAATGAACATAACATGTTGCTGAATTTCCCGCGATGTCTGAGTATTCTTCTATTGCAAAGTAGTAAAACTGACAGAAATGCACTAGACATTGACGCTATTTATAACCTCAAACTTAAAAAAATATAACCTAATTCAACAGACAGCGTTACTAAAATTAAATGCAAAATTTCCATGGCCTCCCATTAGGCCAAAACAACGTGAATGCATTTTATGTAGTCGATATTTCAATTTTTAAATCGTGATTTTTTTTTCAATACCTTATGTATAGGTACAGTGCATTTTTTTAACTGTTGCCAAAGGTAATTGCATGGTAAAACTTATACCCCCTCTTAACTTTTGTTCAGATGAAAATATTCAAACCATTTTTGGAACAAAGTTGGAAGATTTTTTAAACTAAACTGTCGAAAAAGTTGTGAAAAAAATATTTTAGTAAAAGTATTTTCTTGCCACTATCATTTTTAGCAGGCTGAAATGTTAGTTAACTTTTGTTACCCTCATTTTAAAAAAAGTATTATTCAGTTGTGAAAGAATATGGATGAGCTCTGGGGGGGGTCCGGACCTCCTGGACCCCCTCCCCTTAACTACGCCACTGGCGGAAATGCCAATGCTGCTGTCCGAAGGTATGCTTATGTAATGAGTAATGACAAACGGAGGATATTTTAAGCATTTATTATTAATGTTTTCAATACAAATACAAATAAATAAAGTTACACAGAAATTAACGAATCTTATTAGGGTCAGTGCTCGATTTCAAATCACTTTAGAGGTTGATCGAGATGTGGTATCAGAAATGAAGCTGCACATATAATTTCAGTTCATTGCAGCAATAAAAGGGAACTTACTCAAGGTTGTGGTAAATCTAAATAATTATTTCGAATATAGTTATTGACTTTACCAATAAAAAATGCAGTCCTGGTAGTTTTTGATGATCTATTATACAAGGGAAATATTTAAAACCGAAACGTCATTGTGACAGTAGGTACTCGATAAAATCTGACATGAGGCATTGTTGTTTTTGATTGCTACGCAATTGACTTTCATTACAACATGTTAACTATTTATTTAATTATCACAACAATAAAATGGTGCAAAAGCTCCCAAACAGTGGGGCACTATTTAAAATTTTTATTTTTAAGAAAACCATTCATGTTAGGAAAAAATGGTATTAAGGTTTTCGACCACATTTTCCCTCACAAACTCACCCTGAAATTCTTGGGAGACCATTCCCTAACACCCTGTATACTTACCCTTAATTTTAAGTGGGGTAGTGGGTAGGGGTACCTACCTTATTGAAAACATTGGAAAAAATTAAACATTTTACTAAATCTTAACTGGTGGCTAATGGCCAGTCCAGATGGACCGCCGCCGCCGGTCTTTAATCCGATTACAGGTACTTGGAGGAATTCGTTTCCTGATAAGGATCAAAAAGGTAGAGCCCTGCAAAAATTTGACCGCGTGGAGGAACTCGTTTGCGACCGATATTTATAGCTATTTTCTAAAGGAATACCTCCGAGACAAACATCTTAACGCCAATATTGGTTTCCATTATTGGGATAATTTTAGTGCTGCCATATAATCTTATACCTTTGATGAACCAAGTGGGTAATTCAAAAATCCCACCAAGCGGCCATCTCATTTTTTTTTTCTACCAACATACGCAATGAAAATAAAACCCGCGAAATTCAAAAAATGGCCAAGAGCGCGTGATCGTACCTTGTTAATTCCCCTACGTTATGTATTTTTTTTAAATACAAATTCAACACTACCAGATTCGTTCCAACAGGGTTTGTGAACCACACAGAAGAGTGGAAATAAAACAACACAATAATTATAACCAGCTATTTATTCAATGTTATTATTTTTGTTAACGCCGGGATTAATGAATAACAAACGTCTCGGGAGAGGGCACCCAAGTCTCCCCAAATGTGAGAAGACTACTCATTCGGAACTCTAGGAAAATGGTGAGCTCTGGCCTTTCCCCTGGTTCCCCGAATGAGGCTCCGCTAAAAACCTCTCCTGAAAATACGAACAAATTCCAAGTGACCACGTGAACGGGACAATTATTGTAACTTGGGCAAACCTGATTTCATAAACAACACAATTCAAAATTCAGGAAGAACCGAAGGGTCATGTATACTCAATTTCATATAAATGTGCATCTAAGCAAGCCATGAAAATCTGATTTTCTGTTGGTATTAAAGCTAAAGCTAGTGACTTTGACTTTCAAAGTTGCTTGCTCTGCGCGAACCCGATTTGACTAATTTTTCAGTTTTTGTCCATTTTAACATTGCTGATTTCAAAAGCAATGTTACGTCTTTTTACTGATTAAATTAAAGTAATTGTTATTTGTTTTTGTCTTTGTATTTTTAGCAAATAAAGATTTATTGGACATGACCTTCATAAATGTGACTTTTGTAATGTAACTAAATTAAAGGTGCTTTTACAAATGCACAGCTCACTTGATGAACATTTATATGAAATCAATTATACATTACAAACATACAAACAAAGCAGTTACTTCGGACCGTTCGAGCGGGAGCGAGCACTAGACGAGAACTTTAGCATCCTTTTTCTCTTTTCCAAGTTAATTAAACAATGTGCGACAGGTACTATTCCGGCCACGGAATCTTGGCCAACATTTTTTAGACATTTCTAAAAAAATGATGTAAACCAAGCATTAGTGTCATTAATAAATGACAATTATTAAAAATCATTTTGAAGTTTTCACGGCCTCCTTGATTTATAAGAGACTCGTCTCTTATCCGGCCTGTCGCATTCGATAAATGTCTGTTTTTGAAAATTCCCCATAGACAACACAGTAAACCTATAGAACACAAACTCCCATAGTTTTTTGTGTCCCGACGCCATCTACTGGTTTGTGGTAGGTGCAAAATAAGACACAGCCAGCTGGATATCCTGGCTTTTTTATTTATTTTAATTTTCAAATAATTTATTTATGAAATTAAAAGACTACATTTATTTTTAAGTTTTTATTTTCAATTTTTTTCGATACATTTCCACTGCATTTTTATAAATTTTGGTTTGGTATTTCTTTTCCTCAATTGCCACAAACAGAGATTTATGGCTTCCTCACCTTCAAAATTTTGCTCTTTATTTTGACATCGAATTTTGCATGTAACGTTTTCGGTACATTGCAGCCCCTAGTTGCAGCCCGAATTTTGGATTAACATTCTGCCTTTTTATAATTTTAAATATGCTCAGCTTTTCTTTTTTCTTTTTGAAACTTCCACAAGAATTTATATCTTCATTACTACATAAAACAGGATTTACACAATTTACTTATAGCGTCTTCAGTAGAAATATCGTAGATCAGTAGATCGGATGAAAATTCTATAAAAAATAGTTTTCAGTTAAAATATAATTATCAATATTTTTTTACTATTACTGGAAGTAAGTCTGGACTGGAAAAGGAGGGAAGTTGTATCGAGGGTATCTACGGCCATATTCGTTCGTGCCGATGCCGAAGTCTTTGCTGGTAAAATGAAGTCCACACACAGTGTAGCTGTTATACCTACACTTTCATAGGCTCCAAAGTTGATAACTGCTTGTTACCCGTCTTTTAATCCATTCCATAAAACGCCCAGGATATTTAATTGGATTTGGAAATCTATGGCGAGTTCCACATGGTTTATAATTCCTTTGCAGGGTGCAAAGTCGCACAATAGTAAATTTATTACTGATGACTTGATATGTCAAAATATAATTTTTTAAATTTTGGCATAAGTTTCCGCGATTTTTATTTTTATAAGACGGCAGCGTCCCCTGACGGCTTGTGGTGGGTGCGTTTCCAAAAAAATGGGGAAAATGCATAGGAGTTTGCGTTCTATAGGTTTACTGTGTTGTCTATGAAATTCCCCGTATAGTATGTCCATCTAGCGACTTTAATGTGACCCATATATTAGTATATGCAACTAAAAATACGTATGAATAATGACATTTTGTATAATAAATTGTCAATTTGAAAAACTAAGTGCAGTCGAAACTTTAAAAAATGCCACAAACAAAGAAAAAATGTTGTATTAGTTCACGCCATAAAGTTAACATTTCTTATCATAATCTACCCAATGATATCACTTTAAATGCAGCATAGAAGATAGGACTAAGAGATCATACTGGTAATATCATGAGTGCCGCAGAATATGCAAGTAGTAAAATGTTACCAAGATTCCAAAATTTAAGGATCAATGTAAATATTTCAGTCACCTTGCAAGATAGTTCTCTGGAAAAACTAGAAAAATTGTCTTCCTTTACTTATTTGCCAAGAACCAATTTTCAAATTGAGACGGCGGCAACAGCTTTTTTATGTGGCTACTTAATTATGAAAATAACGGAGGCAGTCCATGGATGTGATTATTGTTTGTCACATTTACAAGATTCAAATTCGAAAAAGAAAATCCCTTTACTGGAATTAATTTATTACTAAGATAGAGGAAGGCTAAGTTACCCCAATGATCAATTTGTGGGTCTAGTATAGTTTGGGAATGAGAAATTGGAATTTTAACTTCTTCACTTGCAATGGGTTTTGGGAAGGTTAAACATTATAGATAATAATGAAGATTTACGGCTATGAGCAGTTCATTCCAGGAGGGACAAACAATCTGCATTTTGCCGATATTTGGCATCCCCTTTTAGTAACTAGCAGGTAGATAAACTTACACTATCGTAAATCTTCATTATTATAAATCTTTACAATCTACCCATTGCAAGTGAAGAAGCTAAAATTCCAATTTCTCGTTCGCAAACTATACAATTTACAATAATTTCAATAATAGTAGAAATTCTACCAAGCATTCCAAAGGAAAATATAAATTTTGTTTTGAAGAATATCTTGGCCTCAATCTTTCGGGAAATCCACTAATTCATTGTCCTGTTCATGGTAAAATGTGAGTGATACACTTATTTAAAAATTAGAACTTCCTGTCATTGTAAATTTTTGTAACTTGCACTCACAGACAAATAAAAAAAATATATAAAAAAGAAAATTGTTGAAATTAAATTTACCGTTCATAAAAAATCTTTTTGATTTGAGATTTTGAAAAGGTGTCAGATGTATGTGTGCAACTGTTGAAAAATGTTGAAAACACGTCTATAAAACAATAATTTCCTGCAAGGCAGGCAACCAGCACAACACATAAGCCCCGTATTGTGGCGCACCCTATAAAACAAAAATAATGCCTAGAACTACGAATGCGGCAGGCCGGATAAGAGACGAGTCTCTTATGAATCTAGAAGGCCGTGGAAGTTTTTCTTGTGACATCAAAAAAGCAGGGAAATTGCATTATCGAATCAAAAGTTGGGTTATATTCAATAAGGCCAGTTCACACCTATTTGTCAGTTAAATGTCATTTGTGGCCAAGATTCCGTGTCCGGAATAGTACGTTATAGAAGGAGCGAGTGACTTTGTGTGGTCCGGTGGTCTGTGGCACCTATCCTTACGACTTTAACATTTCCCGCCTACCCGTGATTTAGTGCTAAGGGAAAAGTCCTAACTGCTTTACGTTAAGTCAACAAATTGAGGTACTCTAAGTTCATCGGTTGAAGTGAACATGACTTTTCCAAAGCAAAGAAAAACAAAACGCGCTTGTCAGGCTACACAGACTCAGGGAAAATAGACCTGATCACATTTCCGGAAGTGTGCCATGGAGCTCGGGTATAACCCATATATCTAATACTCTATTACTATTACTATTAGATATATGGTATAACCCAGCATTCAACAAGTCCTGCCAAGCGTTAGGGTTTTTGGGTCTCCCTTGGGCCGCGAGGTCGTGTTCAACGCTTGGAGGTTAGAGGAAAACAAAACCCCTCAAACAGAGAGAGACCCTCGCGGTAAGGTCAAGAATTTACATCTACAGCAAACTGGAAAAAGCAAACAAAAAAAAACGCGACAAATATTTGTTGACAGAGCTATCTAAGAACACTTTCAATTTGGGATGGAAAAATGGTAACAACCAATAAAGGCTGTATGACACGATGCTAAATTTTGTAGAAAATTTGTTAGAAAATGAGAGAGGACCAATGAACGATCAGGATCTGACAAAGACAGACTATGATCCTGATCGTTCATTGGTCCTGATCGAGGGTCTCTCTCATTTTCTAACAAATTTTCTACAAAATTTAGCATCGTGTCAAACAAGCTTTACACATACATAAAAATAAAAAAAAAATAAACACCACAGTCCGGTCGACCCTAGCTTTGCCGGTTCATCGACAAGGGGGCGCCCTGAATAATATGGAGGGCGCCCCGGGACTAAGTGATAGTAGATCCCTAGCTAAGGAAAAACCCACGGAAACACCTGAAATATAAACACATTTGGTTGCTACCGGGATGGAAAGTGGAAACCTTGAGATTTTGATTAAAGTGTTGAGCGATAACTAGGTACTTATTACACCAAAAGCGTCACTCGGCTTAATTAAAAGGGGATCGAAAATGAAGGAGTGCGCTTATAAATTGTGAAAGCCACAGACCAACTCTAAAACTTGGTGTCCTTTTCTTCTAGGAAATTTAGTGAACTGTTAAACCTGATTTGACAAAAAAAAAAACATGGTCCGTACGATTTTATAAAATTTGCAAAGCTAGAACCAAGCTGCCTTACGCTCCTTCGCAAGCTTATAAATGTTTAAAGCGTAATACGTGGGATGGTCGAGATAATTGTGGATTTTTGTAAAACATGGTGGAAACATCTCAAACCCACGTGCAACCCATTTGTGTCTTATTATTTTTGAACTACATTTCGCGCGAAACAGAAATAATTTTAGTACCCCAAACACATACCGGGTGGGGCATCGTTCTAATTAAATAAAATTGTCGAAATTTTTCAGAGTTACCTGGCTATTGGTAAGGTACATTTCATAATTTTTTGATAATTTTTCACTTACAAACAAAGCCAAAAAAAATTAAAATGTAAATTTCAACCAAAAAGTCAAATTCTGATTTTTATACTAACCTACCCAGATTCACTTCCTATAATTATTTACGAAATCTACGGAAAAAAATACCAATTAGATTTTGAATTAAACCGTAGAGGGATATGGAGGGGGCACTCTTCAAAAAAGTGGATACGACCGCGCTTTCCTGTAGACCTAATAAAAGGTCTCCAGGATGAGCCGAGAAAAACCGAAGTTAACGCAGATATTTCATCTTTCCAGTGGCGTCCCTTTAACTTTTTTTCTGGGGACAATTTTGTAGGAATTGTAGGAAGACGACCGTAAATATTTAGTTCAAAATAAAAACAGATCAGAGTTATACAACTGAAAAATACAAAGACAATTCACCAACCGGTTCACGTGTAAAAAACCAAATCCCAGTAAAATGACGGAACACCGACGCCTATGAAGCATCTAATGCCCAACGACCCTCGTCACGAAATTTCAGGAAGTACTGGCGGTCATTTTAAAAGGCGTCATAAAAGGTCTCCGCACAGGTCTCGCGACGTGCCGCTTTCTTTACGTTGCCAGCATAGGCAGTGCTCCCTCCATATCCCTCTACGAATTAAACGCAGTTTTACATTTCAACTTTCAAAATCATTTTTATTTATGACCTGCTACTTGTGCTATCGTAAATTTAGGTGACAATGGAAACTGTCAATTTTATGGCAAAAAGGTTTAAAACGGTCGGCTATACCGTTGTTGGGTAATTATACCATTGTGCCGTAAATCACCCGTCTGGTTTACGTTTAAATAAAAAAGCGAATTATTTAGCTAACCAAGTCAAAATTTGTAATTGAGCCACCAGGGATGGGCTAGCAGATACAGATTCATTTAGTGTAAAAACTTTATAGGTAAATTAACAGTTAATTTCAGAAAACTAATAAAACTGTTACAGCCTTATTTATTAACAAAAATGTTTTTAAAAATTCTCAAATATACCTTATCAATAATTAGTCAGGTATATAAAATTTCGCCAATTTTATTTAATTAGAAGTCGCGATTTCTGGCGTGCGCGTATACGATGCCCCACCCGGTACTATGGCGGACAATAAATTTAGGCCGGCCTGTCATTGGTTTGACATCAAAATGTGAAGCTGGCATTATGTTCAACTAACCCCATTTTCGATTTTTGTCATTCTTGTCATCGTGACAGCGTAATCAAAATTAAAATTGGGAAAAGAAGCGTGCACCAGAGAGAAGTGCTACTACAAATCAGTTATGCTAGTGCGTCATGGTCTGTAAGTTACGAAAAAGGCAAAGGAAACGCCAAACAGCTTGAAAACCTTCAGTTTGGCAAACTGACACATCAGTCATAATGACAATAAATGGTCGCTTGCATTGACTTTTTTGAAATGTCAGAAATTTGCCGGCCTAAATTTATTGTCCGCCATAGTACCTATAATAATTTTAGTACCCCAAACACATACCTAGTTCAAAAACAGAAGCTGGACAGCAACATCTAGCACAGTTCAATAAAAAAAAGACTAAAATCGCACAATTCGAACACAGAAAAATACACAGCACTTCCACACTACTCTGCGGTCAAGACAAAAGTGTCCCCAAAAAAAAAACATGGCCGTTCATCCCCTGTCGACTTTCACCATATAAAGTCACTAGAAACTATAGTTTCTAGTGACTTTAATATATGACTTTCACCCCCGACCCTAGCGGTCGCTGACGGTACCGACATCCGTACTATCATGGCTTTTGTTGGTGGTTGGTTTGAATTCAAAAGCGGGTATCTCAATCTTAAGCGTTACTTGGGAATTTCAAAATGTTCTAGACCGGCCACACACTTTCCGGTCAAATTAAGTCCGGTTTATGGTTTAAGAATCCGGTTAATTTTTCAAACCCAAACTCCTTTGGAAAAGTAAAACTTACAAAGCTATCCATGGCTTGCTTGATCGCATCGACCACTCGCCAAGATAAAGAATGGAGTATAGGTTATGATTTTACGATCTTTTTACAATGGAGCATTTTCCATTGCGTCAAAACATGATTTTGACGACCTGTTTTTTTTTGTTCGCGACTAATAAAACACAACAAACTCAAAATGTCGAGGCGAGACGCCAGTAATTATGTTGATTAGCACTGCACTATTACTTGATAGTAATATCCGTAATAGTGTATGTACTCCGGCAAAATTGCCGTGCCACCGGGTGGTGGAGGGAAATCAACCTCACTTTCTTAGGATAAGATATTTTATTGTATTAAAAGCGGGTACAATAAAAATATATTGCATCATATCTATATGTAACCACTTCAATATTTATCTCAATCTCTCATTATGTAACATCAACAGCTTGGCCAAATTTGTTCTATGCTTATGTAAAGGAGTTCTTGTTTACTTTAGAGGGATTAATATAAAAAAAACACTGAGAAAACTAAAAAAGAAATTCTATTACTCTCACCATATATCGAGATATAACATTTCAAAACATAACAAAGCCTTAGTTACATAATTAAAGAAAAGAAACCCACAATGAACATTTAACATTTAGGCTTTGGTAATTCCCACAACACCACAGGCCAAACGAGCTCCAGCATTTCCTGTTGTTTTGCTCAATTCATGACCACCTTGTCCCAAATCATCAGGATCAGCATGCACAACCAATGTGCGTCCAATAATGCTGTGCTCTCCCTCCAAAGAGATCAGCTTGTCAGTAATGTGGACTTTAGCGACTCCATCTCCTCCTGCCTCAACATTCCCCAAATCTCCCACATGGCGAACGTCATGAGTCGGACCTCCGTGATCCTTTCCATGAGGATTGAAATGAGCCCCAGCCGAAATGCATCCATTAGTGTTATCGCCGAATTCGTGGATGTGGAATCCGTGCGAACCCTTCTTCAAACCTGTAACTTCGCCAGTTACCTGCACAGGGCTCTTGCCGTTTTCCTGGGTGAAGAAAATGGTGCCTTTCACTTCACCGTTGAGGACGCAAACAGCTTTTGTCGGCATTTTGTTCTAAAATGTTAAAGTGACTCTCAACTTTGAGGTTGTCAGTGACTAAGCACAACAGATACTGTTTATCAGACTTGTAAATTACGCTCAAGGACAGAATTAGGTATACGAATTATTGGTGGGGTAGAGGCCAAGGTTCGAGGTTTGATGGTACGATGGAAACCGGTAGCAATCAATAAAAGTTAGGTTAGGTTCTATTTTATGATTGATTACATTAACTTTCCCATGTACAATGGATACGCAAAACCGAATATAATGTTAAGAAGGCAATATCTTACCAAATGTTATGAAAATTGCAAGGAATGTTTCAACAAACTATACTGCCTCTGTACAACTTCGAAGGAATGGAAAAAACCGAAAAAACTGTCAAGGATATCAAGATGAACTTAAAAAACGTCAAAGACGCGCGTAGGGGGCGCTGTTACTTGTCAAGTTGTCACTTGTCACCTGTCAGTTTTGGTTCTGTCATCGGGGTTGAATTTTTTCCTAAATTTCTTAGAACCCTTATTTTCAAAGACAAGTCAGCATGTCTAAGTTGATAGCACAAGCCCCCGCTTTGGCTTCAAGTAAGTGTTTACCTTATTGTAATATATTTAACCCATTCTTGTGAATTACGTAACATAACCTAGTAATTATACAATCAGATCAATAATTGTTTAATTTAGGGCTAGTTGCGGAATCTCGTCCGAAACTTCAGACATTTATGAAATATGCAAAGGTGGAATTGACACCTCCCACCCTTGGTGACATTCCAGAAATACGAAGTGGTATCAGCCGATTAATTAATGGAGCCAGAACTGGACGCTGGAGGGAAGTCCCAGTCAGAGAAGCTTGGTTAAACACACTGGTTACTGTTGAAGTGTTGTGTTGGTTCTATGTAGGAGAATGTATTGGTAAACGTCATATCGTAGGATATGATGTGTAAATTTCAGTAAAACATCTCTGTAGTTGATATTCATATAAGTGTTCTAAATAATGTTTTCTCTTTTATTATTGATATACCTAATACAGTTTCACCTTGCCTAAAGAAGTAAAAGTTTTTAACAACTTAACTAGTGCCTTGGATATGTTGATCCACAATAAGGTCTAAATATCGTGCCAAATTTTTATTTTTTCCCATTTAAAGTACCAAGACTTTGTTCTCTTTAGATTGTAATCTGATTCATGTTATTTCATTACAAGCAAGCAAAACAAATTCTTAGCTCCTCAAAATAGCTAGCACCAGCAAATGATGACCAAGTATGTAGGTCTGTAAGAGCTAACAGCAGCAAACATGTTACAGGAGACCGCCTTGGTTAGTGTTCAGAATATGTACTTGACAGGCTTAAATTATAAATAAGGCAGGATCTCCAAAGTTAAATCAAGTTGTCAAGACAAGGATACACAATAATATGACAAATATTTTATTAAATATACATGTCCATGAATAACAAGAATTACAACTTTAGCTTAGTCCTGCGCCAGTGACGCCTTTTAGCGTTGTATCTGAAACAAAAAATACATAATGTATATAAATACAACACAAGGTTTATTGAAGCTTAGCAATAAAATATATCAGACATAACCTCAAACTTAATGACAATATAGGTAGTACGCTCAAATTAATACATTATCAAAACAAAACATGACAAATTATTACTCTTCTTCTTACCTAATTGTGTTTCCTGTTCTCATCCGAACCCATTGTGGGATAGGCCTGTTTTGTTTAAGTTTTTTGGCAAGCTTCCGCTTGATTATGAATGTTTTGTGAGCCGACTGTAAAAATATGAAGAACACGTTAATATTTACGCTTTTCATTAGCTTTGTTTAAAAGATTAGGTAAAATATTGGGCAGATGATTGAGATTTTTTCAAAATAACTTACCATTGCTCCTATTCGATCGACCACTTGACAGAAAAGAAACAACGCTATGGTTGATTTTGGTGCAGTTATGTTGGTATTTGTGAGGAACCAACTAAAATCGTAATACCAACCACACCAATTTAAAAATTTGAATACTAAATGAAATAATAATGAAATAATAATGAAAACCAAGTTATTTAATTCTTCAGTGATTTTAATAATGCTAATTAATATTCAGGACGTTCTATTTAAATGTAAATAATAACAAAATGTTATTATTTATTATTATTCAAGAATCATAAAGAGTTTGAGGTTAGATGTCTACTTTGACATTTGTCAATATTGACATTCAAAATAAAAGTGGAAAATATTCAGCAAAATGCATGAGGCATACCAAGTTTACTCTCTTCTAAAACTAACTTTTCAAATAGAAGCGGTCACTGCATATGGTTTGTTTTAAGGTTTGTTTTTTTTTTTTGTATTTCATTGCTGGTTCCAGATGATAATCTACTTGTGGGTACTCGACAGGGGCACTTGTTTATGTACAGCCTGGTCAGAAATGACGAAAAATGTGAAGTACAACTAATGAGATATAACAAATCCTTCAGTAAGAAAGCTGTTCAACAGTTGGAAGTGATTTCCGAATATCACTTACTTGTGAGTCTAACAGGTATACTTTTAGTCATAATGTAGAATATTTCTTATATTGCATTCATTTTTAGATAATTTAATACAGTTGCATGACGTCAATGCAATCAATTTTACTACAGTCCATCAGATACAAAAATCTAAAGGGGCAACAATTTTTGCTGTAAATGTTCAAAAACAAACTTCGTTAACTGGTGATACTAGTATTTTAGTTCGACTAGCTGTAGCTGTAAAGCGCAAGCTTCAGCTTTACTATTTGAAAAATAATGAATTTTTCCAACTTATGGAAGACATAAATTTAGCAGAAATTCCAAAGTCGATGGTGTGGTGTGAAGAAACCATCTGTGTAGGTTACCGAGGAGAATATGCACTTATAGAGGTAATCAATTATGTGTTGACACCAATATTTTTAACAAACTAGACTATATCAAAATTAGTATCATTTCTGATAAAACTATCAATTAACAAATAATATTTACATTGTCTCTTGTTCATAAGCTCAATGGAAAACAAATCGACCTATTCCCAACGAGTAGCAGCCGCTCCAGCGAACCTTGCATCGTGAAGGCCTCCGATAAGACTTTCGCGTTGTGTAGAGAATCACAAACGGTTCTTGTCAACGTGAAAGGTGAAACCGAGAAAACCAAAGCTCTGAGATGGTCCGACGTTCCTCTAACTCTTGCATGGGATGAGCCTTACGCACTGGGAGTTCTTCCTGAGTGCATAGAAGTCCAAACTTTAGAACCTTCCGGTTTAGTGCAAACATTACCTGATCTATCAAAAGTCCGATTTATAATTACGTGTCAACAAGGCCTCCTCTACGCAGCTTCGGTGAGTCAGATCTGGTGCATCTGTGCCGTGGACGTGGCACGTCAAAGGAAGGTCTTACTTGATTCGAAGCAATTTCAGTTGGCCCTGAAATTAACCGTGAGCAGCCAGCATCGTGTACCGCTACGATTATTTTTCTAATAATTGTGTTGACAGACAATTTCCAATGAAAACGAGGAGGACAAAAGAGAGAAGATACATCAGATCCAAACGTTATTAGCTTACGACTTATTCGCCAATAAACAGTTCCACGAGAGTATGAAAGAGTTCTTGAAACTGGAAACAGACCCGTACGACGTAATTCGATTGTTTCCTGACCTGCTCCCTCAACAGACTGTTGCGGCGGACTATCCTGAACCTCCGAGAGACTTAACCGAGAAAGAACTGGAAACTGGACTGTTGGCTCTCATCGATTATTTGACGGAAATGAGGCATCGACTGCAGTCGGAAACACAAGTAATGATTCAGAATATGGGACATAATGCAACTTCCCATAGTGTTTTTGTTAATGATATTGGGTGATTCAAAATGCGTGCATTAGATTTTTTTGTGGACTCCGTCCAGCGAGAGATTGGGAGATTTTAAATTGTATTAAATTAACCCAAGACTAGAAAATGCACTAGAATACCTTCATTAGAGCATAATTTCAGGACAAAAATGTTACTGCTTGAAAGATATGTTTCAAATTTTACGTGCGCTAGGCCGCTAGGTACGACATACTTTCTCTACGTAGAATTTAGTGATTTTTATGTCGACCAATCTCTCGCTGGACAAAGTTTACCATTGCATATTGCCAATTTTCAAAATTGCGCGACTGAACTGTCAAAGAAATGTCAACTCTATCCTACCTACAGAATTGCTACATAAATTTTCGTACATAGTTGCCATATTTATCCACAACCAGTTTGAATCACCCAATACTTTTCCTCCAATCAAAGAATTATTCTTCTTATCAAATTGCTTAATGTTACTCTCTCATTTATGTATAAGATGTGGGCCATTATTGCACTCAAGTCCAGATCCACGTAGCTCTTGGGCTAAATAGAACCAAAACGTTTTTTATTTTAATTATTCAAACGCAGTTGCATTTGTTCCATAATTTGTAATCACCCTGTACACTTTTTACTGTATTGTTCGTTTTAGGCCAATGTAAATGCTCGGGGAAATTTGAACGAGAAAACTAACTTCAGCAAATCAACTCAGCAGCTGTTGCAAATCATCGACACCACTTTACTTAAGTGTTATCTACAAACGAATGATGCGCTGGTCGCACCTCTGCTACGGTTGAACCATTGCCACCTCGGCGAAACTGAGAAGATCTTGAAGAAGATGGGAAAACACAACGAACTCATCATTTTGTATCAGACCAAAGGTCAGCACAGACGCGCTCTAGAACTGTTACAAGACGAAGCCGGAACTGAACGGACCATCGCGTATTTGCAACACTTGGGCGCTGATAATATGGGACTCATTATCGAGTTTTCTGATTGGGTGTTGACGGCGTCGCCGGAGGAAGGACTGAAGGTAGGTTTTCTAAGTTGAACCGAGTTTCAAGTGTCTTCCTTCGTTCACTAGGAAAATTCAGTGGTTCAATTGTATTGCAGATATTCACGGAAGACCTGGCCGAAGTGGAAGCCTTGCCGCGTCCTCGAGTCCTCGACTTCCTCCTCCGCTCGCATGCGTCCGTCGTCATACCCTATTTGGAACACGTGGTCCACGTGTGGGTAGACACCAACCCTCTCTTCCACAACGCCCTAGTCCACCAATACCGCGAGAAGGCAATGAGCGAAGGTCCCGCTGCCGCCGAACATACGCGCAAAAAATTACTCGAGTTCTTGAAGAAAAGTCCCCATTATACCGCGGACACGGTCCTCGGTCATTTCCCCACCGACAGTTTACTAGAAGAAAGAGCCATCATTTTGGGAAAATTGGGAAAACACGAGCAAGCATTGGCAATTTACGTCAGAGCCCTCGGCGACATCTCCAAATCGGTGGAGTACGCCCAAAAGGTGTACGAGTCCAACACTCCCGGCTGTCAGAGCGTAATAGCAACGCGCCATTTCTGCAACAAACTTACATAATGAAGTTGCAGGTTTACGCGGGGCTGATTAAATTAGTCTTGAATCCGGACAGTTGTCCGCTCGCTTTGCCCGGATTGACTCTTTCGCCTAAGACAGCGCAACCCGATTTGGAGCTAGCGTTGGAACTGTTGAAAGAGCACGCTTTCAAGATGGATCCTTTAGAAGTGCTTTCGGTCCTGCCGGATAACGTGCCAGTCACGAGAATACACAAGTTTCTTCTTGTTGCTTTGCAGAAGGCGGTCAAAGAAAGGCGACGTGTTCAGCTTTTGAAGGGGTTGTTGTATGCGGAGCACTTGCAGTGTCAAGAAATGCGTCTGCATTTGCAAAGTCAGCATGTCTTGGTGACTGAATTGAATGTGTGCCCCGTCTGCAAGAAGAGATTTGGAAATCAGAGGTACTGATATCGGAAACAAATTCTTTTTTGGTTTAATAAAATTGTCCCGTTTTCTAGTGCTTTGATACGGTATCCTAATGGTGATGTGGTCCACTATTCTTGCCAAGAAAAGAGACTGTGAAAGGACCGGTAACATTGGTAATCTTGGTTCAAATATAGAAAATAACAGTTTTCCTTTTTTGAAGAACGTACGTTTGAGGTGTAGTTTTTAAATTGAAGAGATGACCCTGACTCTTAAACATCAAATATTTTATACACGTCATATTATATTCTAATCATTCTAATTGTAACGATGTAATCTATATAAAACCAAATTGACAATTGTGATAATACATATTTAAAACATAAGTAACTATATGTATTTCCACGTAAAATAGAATACACGTATATGCAGAAACCATGTTGTAATTTAATTTCGTTCAGTGGTTCCAGTGAAACAGCAGGGCAGAACTCGATATGGGGAATCTTGTTAAAAAAACATTTCTTATACAAGCTGTTCCTGATTTTTAAAATTTTCGTACATTTTACACAATTTTCTGAATTTAAAACGGGGCAAATTGTTGGCATGAAGTTGATCTTTCCAGGTAACAGACAGAAAGTTAGACATTAATCTTTGTTTTCTACAAAAACACCAATAACAAAATAAAATTTGTTTATTCAAAAATATAAAAAGTTAATTTCGCACTTATTTCAGAAAATTAGGTATTATGTTAAAGTTTGTACTTACTGCCCATGTGTAACAGTTTCAAAAATTCTTTAAGTACTTGGCAATTGAAACCATTCGTATTATTAACAAAACTTATTTTTAATCGCAACGGACATAGCTGCCATAGCTAATAACGACCAGTTTAGATTTGTTTTGTTTTTCGTTAATTAACACACATTTTCAGGAGTCAAAATAGTGAACATTTTTCGTTAAATTTCAAAAAGAATCTTGTTGCAGAAATAAAATGGAAACAAACTGAATAGTTCCCGATAGCGATAAAAAAATCGGTGTAATTATTACCGATGTCTAAAATTCGACATTTTTCGAATGGTTTCGAAATAACCCAGTATATATGACAATTTAAACGCAAAAAACACTATTAATTAAAAAGATTACAACATTATCCTACAGACATATTTAAATATTTTCAATGAAAAATATCACCAGAATATACAAGATGTAATGTATTGAAAAGTGAAATGTCTCTACAATGTGCACATAAAATTGAGATTTTACAAAGAAGGAACATAATTAACATCATAACGCAACGTAAATATGTCGTAACATCCATTAAACTAAATTGAAAGTAGGAAGTCAAAACAATGGATAAACTAAACGTAAAATACATTACAACTAAGTCAATCATACATAATGAGAAAAATATCTTACAAATAAAACAATTTGTCGTTCAGCTCAGCAGCAGGAACTCGTTTTATGGACTGGCCAACGAGAGAGGCTAACTTATGAGCGTAGAGGCACGGCGCTGGCACTCTGATGGTACCGGACCAATTATAATATAAATGGCACAACTTATATGCGAGTCTTTGTAAATGATCTGGTTTGATATTACCATCGTCATGTACTACAATATAATGTGTGGGATTAACAGTCCCTTGTCGTACCGACTGTGGTACCAAGTAAAAATCATACAAGTGCCGGCGCGTCACAATCGAATCGACTACAGTACCCGCCGGTGGATTGTCACAATTATTACTGTCGATCATTCGGAAAATTCTCGTGTTGATTCGCTTTTGTACCACGATGAACGTTACGGCTGTTTCTGTTCTGAGCTGCTTGATGACTTCCTGAAATTGGGCCAATTCGTACTTTTTGCAGTGATCGAGTTGACCATCGCCGACTCCATCTCTGAAAATGATGACCTTGCTTGGGTAGGACCCCGTTCTTTCTTTGGCATATTTCAAAGCCTTAGTGAAGGCCACCTTGAAGAAGTCGCCGAGCTCTCCTTCTTGAAACATTGCTTCGCTGTAGTATTTGGTTAAGGAGTCGTTTATCGAAGAAACGAAACCGCACACCGATTGACTGTTCGCACCGTGATAGACATCGATACCGCAGACCATCCATCCGCTAACCGGAATCTTCACGTTCCATAAAGTGCCGCCCAACTTACAAGTGATCTGCATGCCTATTTTGTGTACGATCGTCCGGACTTTCTGCGGGTTTGATAACGTCTTGCTTAGGATTACTTGACTGGCCAATGCCATATTGGAACAACACATCTTTTTGATTACGGAGTAGCGATCTGCTCGAATCGTGGGACAGATGAATACTGCCACCTGAAATGTAAATTTAAATAAGTTTATCGTTATCAACAAAAAAATACTACAGGCAATTGTAGAGATTTCATTTTAGCACAGATAAAAAAGTCCTTGCGTTAATTGCAAATGTTAAGAATATGGCTTTTGTCCGAAACACTTTTTTCAAGTTGTTTTAGAGGTAATTTGAATAGAAAAGAACCTGGTCGGACTCCAGCGGACTAGTCCATTTCTTTCTGCATAGGGAGGTGGCGAGTCAGGTGCGCACTTGAGCAGGTGTGGCGTCATTTAATTTCAGCTAACAGGTTCTGAAATACGTATTGTTATGTCTAATAATGACATAGGCAAACTATTAAAATGTATTCAACAATTTTTAGTATCAATAAATATTATTACATAAAGCAAACTGTGTCGAACGTCAAACAGCTGGGAAAAAACAATTTGCTACGCCACTGCACGCGCAAAGATCACGTGACAGGTTCTTCTCTATTCAAATTACCTCTACCATCATTTTTTATAAATATATTCTAAATCCAAATTAAAAAATGCCACACGACCTGTACATCATTCGAAGCGTTGTTCCTTATTGCCGTCATGTAAGTTTCCGTCCTGTCATCCTTCAACAGAACATGTTGGGGTTCTCTTATGACGCAACCCATTCCTTTTGCCAAACGCCCTAATAATTGGGCAAAATTAACCGCAAACTTTTGATCTCGGGGTGTATAATATAACTGCCAATTCCTAATATCTATCGGTCCCGTCAATCGATTATCGGAAACGGCTTTATTCCAATCTCCAGTTCCCACATGTTTCCTTTCTTCAGCTTGAGGTCCACCGAAGTAGACTGCCTCCTGGGGTAGAACGCGCGCCTTCAGCTCCATGGTATCACTGGAGATTTTTAATCCCCAACCGGCCAAAACTCTTTGGGCCATTTCTGAACTCCTCACGCGCTCGAGGTAAGTCCGCAAAGCAAGCATCCGTTGATTCGGTGTAATTCTAGTGTAAGCAGCAACGTCTTTCATAACCTGAAATTTTCGCTTGACTA
Source organism: Tenebrio molitor (assembly GCF_963966145.1). Classification (NCBI taxonomy): domain Eukaryota; kingdom Metazoa; phylum Arthropoda; class Insecta; order Coleoptera; family Tenebrionidae; genus Tenebrio; species Tenebrio molitor. The sequence continues at coordinate 18,263,563 of NC_091051.1, read as the reverse complement.
AGTAATATTTCAAATAATGCAAACTATTTGTTTGGATTAATACTTTCAAGGCGCACGTGGACTTCTTGTGCAATGAAAGGGTTAAATAAAATAAAATGCGTGTCTGTGAAATTCACTTGGTATAATACTGCAGAACTATTAACTACGATTTTTGATAGACCTTAGGATCATGTAAGCTCATGCTTCAACAAAATTTTAATCTCATTTCACAGAGAAAAAAAAAGGAAAGCTTTCTGCATAATTAGCCAAAATAAAGAAGCAATCCGTTTATCTTTTACCTTAAAATCGCTCCTCATCGTGTCCGTCAACCCAGTCAGATAGCACAACTCAGGAACGAGACAAATCATGGTCTCCACCGTTGCATCGTTTATTTGTCTCACTTGTCTGTTGATCAGCAACGGTTGGTCGACATCTCCTATGGTAATATTGTGGTGCTGCTTATAATAATCAACGAAAGAACATTTGGAACCGCTCTTGGTCTCGAATGAATCTCTCGGATTCATCGTCCAGCCAATGTCGTCGACGACGTAAGTCTTGTTATTGTACTTGGTCAAAACGCAAGCACCGATGAGGTTGTTCGTTGCTTGTTCTTTGAAATTGCGCGGATCGCTTGCCCTGACCTCGTGGAAAAACTCGTAAACAGTCTGACATCGTATAATCCTGTGCTGCGTGTCCAAACACACCATCAGACCACCTTCCATCTCATCGACGTGGACGGCAAAACCGGGCAACACTTCTAATTTATGCTGAGGTATCAAATACTTGTGGTCCGGACTGAAGTAGTTTCGGCCCATTCGAGTGTACAACAAAATATGCATGATTCTTTTGAACAGTACGTTGTACAGGTGTAGACACTCGCCCATTTTCTTTTTTCGTTTATATATCAAAATCATCTTGACAGGTTCGTTCGTATTTGGTATGACAGAGTTGTGTTCTTTTTTGTCGGCGAATATTTGTGCTGGTAAGTAAAGACAAGTGTCTCCGTCGTAGACTTTGGTGGTACTCAGCTCGCCCAAAGCTTCGTTGACTAGTTTTATTCTGTTCGATTTTGCATCGATATCGGGTGTAAATCTAACTTCGTATTCGAAGACGCCGCGATCTTTTTCCACGTCCAGTTGAATATAGTTGGCGGTAGCGCGAATCGGCGTCCCAGCCTGTCCTGAGAATAATAACAAAAATTACAACAAACTGTTACAAAATCGACAAAATTGAAAACTTTTAAGATGTAAGACTTTTGTTTATTTTTTAATCTTGAGAAAATGTCGATTTAATTTTAGTACCGGAAATAACCAGATGGGTACTGAAGATATACGGGGTGATCAAAAAGGACTGTTTAAGTTGGTAACACTGAATTGTATTTTAAATCGTATAACAGGAGTAACTTTCGGTTGTTGATGGCTTGTCGTTATTAATGCCTACATCAGATATTTGTCAAATAAACCAACAAAACATATTCGGTTGGAGTGTTATAAATAACCGAATTAAAAATTTTTCTTAATTGTGCTGCCAACTTAAACAGTCCTTCTTGATCAACCGGTACATCAAATTTGAAGTCAATTGGTTACATTTAAATTTAATCTGAAAGTTGGCGTTGAAAGGTCGATTGTGTACGCACCACTCGTCAGTTTGCACACTAAAAACACAAACAACGCAAAAAGTAACGTTAGATTTAGGGCCGGTTGTACGAAATAAAATGGTTTTCTCGTTAGAACATGACATAAAAGTCACCAGAATTTATTGCCAACTCAATCAGTAATTGTTGTTCACACGGTAGCTCGTGGTTAAAATTTTGCCGCGCATTTCAGGGACACCTGTATCATACAACCAGTCACATGGACATTATAAAAATATTAGGAAAAAAGGATACAATTTGGACTGAAATTGGAAAAGAATTAGGGGAAAATGTGCAAACAAGAAAAGTGCTTCTTCTTCTTCCGACAATGAATACATTTTCTCTTTTATTAAATGTTGATGATATTGTTCGTAAAGCACTGAAAATCTCACGAAATCTTGTGCGATTTATTTCGCTACAGTGTGAAGTATCCTCCGGATTCCGCAGCGGATTTCGCGTTGGCGTGAGGATCCTTAAAATCGGTTATGGTTCGTAATTTGTGTAAAATGTGACTGACAGGGTAAACGCAGGGAAATTGTGATTACATAGGTAATTACAATCACTCCAGTTATCATTTTTCTTCATTTATGGGGTGGAGTACACCACTGATTGTATTTGACTGAAATATATAGCGGAAGCAAAGCACGTGGCTGACAATCAGCGGTTCATGTAGAGCATTTTGATCCATGACTGCAACTTTGTTTTATCTGATCAACTACGTAGTTATTAGTCAATCTGACATTGAACCCACAAAGTAGTTTACCAACTGTGGACAGCGTGCGATAAGTCTATAGCCGCAGAATTAAATGATAACAGGCAAAAATGATACAATCCGTGAAGATTTCCAACAAATTTGATGTACTCTGCAGCAAAAATACTTTGTGAAAATTTGTTATGTGATTTTTTACATTTCTTTTATTATGTAGGTAGTTCCAAATTTCTTACTCCTTTTTAAGTATGTGATAAATATTTTTTCCACTTCATATATTTCATTACGTTTTAATTTTTGATTAACCATATTTAACAGCTTAAGTTTGGTATTATCAAATATTATCTTGATTACTTTTTCTACTATAAATGTGAAAGATCAAGATAATACTTACCCCTGTACGAGCATATTTCCGTTGAAGTTACAGATAATTCTGAAACTCCTTGTGTTACTGTCTCTACACTTTTTCGTTCTGTAGAAGTCGCAGCAGCCTGTGGTTCAACTGGTTCACCCTCACCCACTTTTTTCTTCTTCAAACTCTGCATCTTTTCTAATAAAGCTGCTCTTCCTCGACTCTTTGGGGGTAATTCTTCTGTTTGCTCCCCAACCCCTAGGCGAGCCTCCTTATGTTTTCGGAGCATCTCCAGAAGGGTTCCTCGACCCTTGGGTACTTGTTTCTCTGCCATATCGTATTCTACACGATAATATCAACATTAAAAACTAGAAGGTACATGAACACGTGACGATCAACAACACAAACGACACTAACAAAATTTACACGTTGAACAGTGAACACAAATGATTTATGTTAAGATTGATCCTTCCTGAATAGATAAAATGGCAAAAAATTCAAACTGCTTTATCGGATCATCTTTCTTTTTGAGACCGTTAAAAACACAAACAAAAACAAAACTTGCGTTCAACTACAGTACTGTAACAAAAAAAGCACAATCAGGATAGCCAACATTGGAAAAAAAAATACTTAAGGAAAATTCGGAAAATAATGACGTATGTCCTTTGTATTGCTTGTATTTCTGTCCAATGTCCATAGTTAGAGCAGAATTAGAACAATTCGGATTTTATACATTTTTAATGGGGATTATAGTCGAAATAATAAAGAAATGTCAACAATACAACATAACCTAGGTGTAAACAAATTTACTTACAATAGAATTCGCCTTCGGCTACCAGACAAAACAGAATATGTTGACAAATTAAAACGAACACGACGTTCTAATTTAAGAATATCGACTGCGATCAGAGACTGCGATATCGACATTACCACATCATGAAGAAAAATTTAGTGACATTACGTTTGCACATGCTCAGAACTCAGAAGACAATTCGCCATTTCGGATAAGCAACATGACCTCTAGCGGTGGAAAGTCGAATCACCGAAAATTATCGCGCAAAAATAACATGAACGGTGTACGGGCCACAGGTACGGGGGTTAGTGACAAAGTGATGTTACAATGGGCAAAAAGAAAGTAGATAAAACTACGTTATCTCTGATAAAACCAAGTGTTGTGTCCATGGTTGTCACACACGCAGAGCGAAAGACAGAGAGACCAGCTTTCATTACTTTCCACGCTGCTAAAATAGTTGTAAAGTGCAAATCATAAACATTTTTGGCGGCAAGGAAAGTATAGACAGAAGAAAAGCTTGGGAAAAGGTTTTGTTATTGAAAAAACCTGCAAGACGGCACATGCGAGTAATTGGAAAACATTTTTTACGTGAAGATTTTATAAATCGTAAGTTCCACGAATTTGAGGTTAAAAGTTTGTAGTTTATTCTACTTTTTTCAACTCCACGCAGCATTTCCCAAAAATTGCAATTGAAGGAATTTGCTGTTCCTTCTCAAAAGTTATCCAAAAGGACACCAGACACAGAGAAAGTTTGCATCAAAAATTACAGGCAAAGTAGACTGTAGTGCACTTGACATAATAAGTGAGAAGGTAATTGTATTAAATAAAAAGACATTTAGTTTATTGATGTATTTTTATTGAAAACTTGTTGCTGTAAGTAAAATTTAATTGAAATTTAACGAAAAAAGTCTAAAATTACCTGTACTGTATCCCATCACACTGTACCACACATCGACTGTCAGCAGAAGCCTCCAAGTATTTAAAAAGTGTAGCTAACCGAAGAAAAGCCTTCCTGTAACTGAAATATCAACATATAGTATGTTTTCCACTTTTTAAAAGACTTTCAATGTCTTGAAAACAAAATATTTAATGCACCATAACCTATCTTTACGCCTCTATTTATTTTACGCCTGTTTTACGAAATTACATCATAATCTTTGATGCCTACATTAAAAAATGTTACTTTAAGGAATACACTTACCTTACTGAAAAACACACTGCACACAATTAACAAATAAAAGAGTTTTGGACACAAAAATTAACACGTAAACAAATGGAAATTCTCAAAAGGAGGATTTTCGATCAGCTGATTGTCAGAACAGCAGCGCCCTCGCAGTAGTCGAAATCGCGAATTGATTATTGCCGTTGCCAATTGTCGAATCACAGTATAACGTATAACCAGTAGCGACACGAAATGACAGGTCCATAAGAAAAGCATTGGGTCGTTATGAACATGACGGTTTGGGTAGTAAAGTCCTTGAAAATGGTTTGAATTCGTTTGAAATTTGTGGTGGTAACCCTGAATCACCATGAATTCTCTGATTAATAAATGTAAATTAAATTCCACTAAAACTTTCTGTTTTCTGAAATATGCCTGAATTTGTATGTATAAGGAGTTGCCTATTCACATCCCTCTACGTAAGCCTCTACGCATCCCACGCTGTTTGAGAAGTGACGGTTTGGGTAGTAAAAGTCAATAAGGGTCACGTTCGCAAATCAAGCATTCTGTCACTACTGGTTATTATACTGTGGTCGAATTGTCAGAGGATTTAAATTTAAAAGTAAAAGCGGTAAAAAGGAGAAGGAGCGCGTTCATAAAATATGGGCGAAGGTAGAGTGTGGGGAACTGGGGAATATCACGTGACTGTAGTGTCACTCCGGCATTATGAACGGAATCGGGTAAACGCGTGTTTTTTGTTTTTGTAAATATCAACATTATTAACTCACATTTAATTGTCATTTATTTAACCACCTGCTTAAATGAAGATCAATAGATTAAAAATGCAATTTGACGAAAGAAAAAGAAAATTAATTATTTCTGGGAATTTGTTCTGGAAAACAACGTTTTTCCCCTGTAAATTTGTTATCAATACAGGAAGGGGAAGAAGAAAATATAAGTAATATAAATATAATACAGGTGTCCCCAAAAAAGAAGACGAGTCCATAACTCCGTTATTTATCGGAAGATTTTAATTATCTGTACACCAAATTAAATGATTGTTAATAGGCTACAAAATGGCCTAATAAATTCAAGTATAGCCCCATGGACTTCAAGGGTAAACTGTCAAAAAAAAATTTTCAAATGGGATTACATATTTTTTTTTAGTAATTCTGATAGAGATTTTTATTGTGAAAATAACAGTGTATCACAAGTATACACTTAAATACCAAAAATTCACAAAAAAAAGGTAAAAAAACGCTACTATCGTCTGTGTTCCATTTTGCGCTAAACATTGGGGGCATATCTGCGCAATCCCACATATTATTATTTGTCATTTGTTTTTCTAGCTACCTTAATTTGGTTATTACATTGTAACGCAATGCATTTTGATAGCTTTTCGCTTGGTGCTCGTCATTTGTTTCAAAAGTTAGTGTTATTTTTTTTATGTCAAGTTATACTTGTGATACATTGTTGTTTTTAGAATTAAAATCTCTATCAGAATTACTAAAAAAAAAGTATGTAATCCCATTTGAAAAAAAATATTTTGACAGTTTAGTCTTGAAGCCCTTGGAACTATACGTCAATTTATTAAGCCGTTTTGTAGCCTATTAAAAACCATTTAATTTGGTGTATATATAATTAAAATCCTCCAATAAATAAGGGAGTTATGGACTCGTCTTTTTTTTTGGGGACACTGTATAAGAATTTGGGAAATATTTCAAAAACAGTTATATGTTTAATTATAAAATATGGGCTTATTGTTTTCGCAAGGATTCGTTAATTAACACGAATATGCACGTTGAAGCTATGCATAAAATTTTGAAATATATACAACGTGTAACAGAAATAAGTACATTAATTTTAACTGGTAATAAAACTCATCAAGAACAACAACTTTTCTAAATAAAATTTTCTTGTAAACGTTCTTGTTAATGAGTTAAAATTGTTTAAAATTTTTCAGGAATTTCGCTACCCGCCACTGGAGACCACGCTACCTAGTCCCTGTGCTTATAAGGTTTACGTAAACGGCTGAACGGCTCGTTAATTTATGGGGGGGAAAATGTTAAAAAAAATTGCCGATTTCGAAAAAGTGGTACATAGAAAAATTGTTCATCATGACAAGTTCTGTTACCGGTTAAAATTAATGTATTTATTTCTGTTACACGTTGTACAAGTATAAAATCAGATAACCTTTATGTTGATTTTAGTGTTGTATACGAATGTGGAACACCATGTGAAAAAATATACGTCCTTGCGGCATTAATTATGAGCAATATAGTCTTAAATAATTATAGTAAAAATAAAAAGAATGCTTGTCAACATGAAAAACGTAGTACAAAGAAAAAACTTACCACTTTGAATAATTAGCGAATATGTACAGTCGATGGACAAATAAAACTGGGACAAAAATGACAATCACATAAGTCAAAATTTACAAATTTGCATCGTTTAATTACGGCTTTATTACAAATAGGTTAACTTTGGTATGACATATTATATAGACACTGACAAATATATTGACTATTCAATGGTCAGATTTACGTAGATTCAATTTTAAGTGTCCCAGTTTTATTTGTCCACCGACCGTACTAAGTATTAAAATCGTTGAAATCTTAATAATGTTTTTTGTTCGACACTGTCAGAATTTGAGAATTTTCTCTTGTGTGAACGGATTTTGATAAATGTCACAACTTGTCAAAACGAAACTTCAAGCTAATTTTACAGATTTTAAGCGAATTTTGAGCCTTTAAGAGGCTAGTCGAACAAAAAAACGTTGTATTCAACTCTTTTGTGTGTAAATTTGGCCTTTTTTGGCACTCGTGGCTCTTTAAAACGCGTTTCACTCGCGTTTTAAACTGGCCCACTCGTGCCAAAAAAGGTCCAATTTACACGCAAACTCGTTAAATAAACTACTATTTTTATACGTTTCCCTTTTATCCATCCTTTATTCATTACATTACTATATTAAATTTAAAAAAATTACCTACCAAAAAACGAATTAACTAGATAAGGCGCTTTGAGCGGCCTGGCGCGTAGACCCACTTGAAGGCGACTAAGCGGTGTTGCCAATTTTAACTTCACGGCTTGTAAGTAGAGATGGCTGTGGCACAAGCTATAACAGGCCAGGACACTGGCTGTGTTGTCAAATTTCTTAGTGGGCCATTCCATAGCATCCTGAGTTTCAAAAATATTGGCACTTCCATAGAAAGGCGGTTCATTCAAAAATAATTTTGACAAGATAATTAATTGTGCAATAATTAATTTCAGTAATTGAAAAATAAACATGCCACACAAATGTTGTGTTCTCGTAGATACCCAATTGCAAGTCAAATTATGCTTCAAGTAAGTCTTCCTACGTTAGCGTTTTCAAATTCCCATCGAAGTAGATTAGAATGCAAGAATGGATACGGATTTTGGAACTAGAAAACTGGCGCGTGAGGTCTTTGTTGCTCGTTGCATTAGATCTAAAATCCATTTTAAATTATAAACCTGTATTGATGGTAGGGTCCATACACACGAGTGGGTAGCTTTTGCAGTTCTTATTTATTTTTAACAATTCATACTGCACCGTTATTGGTTTTTAATGGTCTCTGTGTACGACTTTAGAAAAAAAATCTTGTCCTGAGCTGTACAGTGTACAGGTGGCATGCGTTGGAATTTGCACTCGAACTAATGCAATCAAGGTGAACTAAAAGGACTTCTATCTTCATTTTGGATAGGATACTTGTTCAGAATACAGGACTCTATGAAATTTTACTAACAATAGCTATCTTATAAAACAGGATACACATAATTACCTTGACTTGGTCACCTGATATACTTTGACTGAAGTAAAGTTGCAATACGAGAATTAGAAAAATCTTTCAGTGATGATTAACTGACAGCTAACAATGACAAAATAGTGAGTGACAGTGAGTGATCACAAAACTTCAAAACTAGTAACTTTTTTTAAAGGTTGGCGAAGCAACGTTGTCAGTCGTTACTCGTTAGTGGGCCATTCCACAGACCACTTTCTGAAGTCAGTGTCACGGCCTGTTAAAATAGAGACCGCCTTGGTGATAATGAACCTGGCGAATTGAAAATGCAACCCACAATACATTGCAACGCTAACGTGGAAATTTGTTTTCTATTTACCATTTTTTCGAAAACGCAAATTTATGTTCGAATTTATTTTCACCGTATTCCGTGTCATCGAGTCGTTTATGGATGGGACGGTGAAAGAACAACGGCTTCGTACGAAAAACGTTAACGCCAAAAAAGTAAATACGGCAAAAACCCAGGCGAATAGGTCTTGCAAAAACTTACTGACACAATTTAGTCACGTCCTTCACCTGCATGCGGCCGTGTTTACAATTTATTAGAAAGTGAATTTCCCGTAATTATCGTTAAAAATGGTGAAGTACACTAATCCGGAGTTAACAGACATGGTGCTCATCTACTGGGAAGCTTTATCAAATGCTGATGCAACCAGGCGTTTGTATGTAGGTAGTACATGAAGAGATTTCCCGGTCGCCAAGTTCCCTGTCCAGGTACCTTTGTGAATGCTGTCCAGCATTTAAGGGATTATGGAACTTTTAGTCCTGTCCTGTCCTGTTGACGAAGAACCGAATGTTAGTTGCCGACGACTTGCATTAGGATTAGGAATTAATGTTTCCAGTTTTACAATTTGGAGAACGCTGCACGAACAGGGATTACATCCGTATCATCTTCAACGCGTCCAACACTTAAAATCAGAAGATCCACCACGTCGAATTGCATTTTGTCAATGGCTTCTTCAATAGGTCGTAATTGACCAGTTTTATCGCCAGCTCGTTCACCGGACTTAAACCCTTATGACTTTTTTTATGAGGCCATTTAAAACAGATTGTGTATGAGACTCCAGTTGACACCGAGACAATTCGATAAACTTCTGACATGTTGATGAGAACTCAAGCTTCTGTGACTCGAAGGGCACACAAGAGCGTACATCGATTACGGAGGGTGTCATTTAGAACATTTAATTTAAAGGTTAGTGCTTTTGATCAAGTGCGGTGCGTAACTTCAATGTCACTCTCACTTACTACGAATAAAAAATAGGTTTTTCCTTGACTATCTAAGTTTTTATCTTCTTTCGCTTTTAATGTACGCGCGGAGACATTGGCGGGTACTACAATTTACGATCAAACTAATTAAAATTTTATCTGGTAATTTGTTTTGATGAGTTCTATCACCGTTTAAATTTTCTTAACGCATTTCAATAACATACTGTATTTTATTTGATTTTGGGTTATCACATTTATATCTGGCACATTTTAAAATTTCTGAGGCAACTTACTTAAACATGGGATTTTTTTGGACATGTAAAATTTTTGCTACAAGTTCTTTATTTTTCTCTTTTTTGGTGTCCTCATTAGGTATAAGTAAAGGAAACGATAATAAATATGTTTGGTTTTAAAATAGCACAGTCTGTTATAGAAGTCTTAAATCGAAAAAAATGTTTCTAACAACACAAAAAAGATACCTACGTGAGTCCATTTGGAAGCAATTCTCAAGGCTGCATTCATTTGTTAAAAATTATCGCTGGGATCACTAGTGGTATTACCCATACAATTTTCACGAGTGGGAATATTCGGTCCAATTTTTTGAAACCATGGTGACAAATGTGTAAAATTGTGTTTTTATTGGTCCATTTTGAACAAATGACAGGTGAATGGAATAGTCACTATAATCCAAAAACTAAGAGTATGTTCCGTTACAAGCCGTAAGTAACCGGTATTTTAATGACAGCTGACAGTTTGGTTACTGAAAATCTGGTACTAAAGGAACCGTCTGGTTATGATTTTGGCACGAAATTTAAATTTGTTTATTCCTTAATAATGGTTGACGCAAGTGACAAATGTGCTCATTTATAATTTCTTTCAATACTATCAAATACTATCAATACTGTCTAATCTTGTAGTCATTAAGTTCCTCACTAATAATTTCCCACACTCTTTTTTTTCGTATATTTTGGTGATTCAAATTTTAAACAATCTTTCTTCCAAGTTTCTATTAGTGCTTCAACTTCCTTATCACTCCAGCCACGTATTTCATCATTGTCAACATTTTCTTCGTTACTTACTGCAGACTGCAGACCACACAACATTTTGGCTAAAAACATCATATCCATTACTTAAGGATCAAAAATCAATGCAAAATACTTACGAATTCTTGACATTGACATAAGCGTTATATATTTTAACCGAAATGACCGGACTAAATTCGCCGGTCGTTTTGGTGACAGATAAGTTACCATTTTCAGTTGACAGCCATTCCGTAACTATCCATATTTCAGGAATCTGTTAATATCGGAACAGTTAACCAAAAATTCGGTTGCAAATGTCGAGTAACGGAACATACTCTAAGTGCGAATCGGAATTTCGTCGTGAAACTTGTACATTTCGAAGTAAAACGACGCAAGAATTACAGAATTCCAGGTTCCAAGACGCTAACTTTCCTCTAAATACGTTTTTTCGCTCGCAACTGTGTAGGATCACGAAAAACTAAGTGCGAATTGGAGTTTCGTCGATTACGTCGATTACGATTGGTCGAAAACGATGATGAATGAAATAATCGATGCAATTCAATGGCTGACATTTCCAAGACTGATCCGAATACAAATTTTTGTGATCACACGATGTATGCTTGAAGAACATATTATTACCTAACCTAACGTTAGGTAATTTAATTACCATATACAGGGTGATTCACGAGTAATAATGAACTTAACGAAATTTGTGATGCAGCCAACATTACATTTGCACAGATTATGGGGATTTAAAAAAATATATTTTAATTTTATACAACACAGTCAATATGCCCGACATTACATTTGTCAAATTTAATGAAAATCATTATATGGAATAGACAATAAAAACCCAAACTAAGAAACTATGGGGTCGTGTATTTTTGGTTGTATCACAAATTTTATTAGGCTTATTATTAGATACTCGTGAATTACCTTGTATGTCATATAGGGTTATTATAAATCTTTCTAACATCGTAGGTAGTAGCTCTGCGCTGTGCTTTAGATGCCCCGCTTTTAAATAATGGAAGCAAGAATGTGTGCAGGAAACTGTCCAAATTAGTAAGTTATAAATGACTTACTCATGACCTGCTGTATAATAACCTTGTTGATTTCATTAAAAAAGCATTGCGAAAATGTTTCCGAGAAAGAGCCAATTTTCGCCGATGAGGGCGCCACAGTACGGGCACTTCCAAAGAATACAAATGCGGAAAAATATGTTTAAACATGATTTTAGAGTTAAGATTGAGTACAGTAAGTTCATATTTTCTTTCTAAAACAATACTAAATACAATTATATTTTTGTATTTTTGATTTTAAATTCGATTGTCATTTGAACGAGAAAAACTCCCGGTGACAAAAACTTACACTAGCGCTCTACGGGGATCACTCAAATTACACTTTTGAACAGGCCGGTTATAATAGAGCAGGAGCGCGTTCATTATTGAAAACATAATTAAAAAATGTATAAAAACACCTTAGAACATATGTATTTTTTCACGCAGCCGCCGCTTCACTCCCGCCAGATATTGACAGACGTCAAATCTGACGTATGGGTAATTTCTCCCGCACCGCTAGACATCGGTAACATGGGCACACTCCTTGTGTCACTCTAAAGATTTGTGAACGATCTAGGGTAGCGTGATTATTCCCCCAATTTTAATTTATGAACGGTGTTTGGGTAACCTTTATACCGAGCGATCATTTAAAAAATAAATCGAGTTTGCTTTGGAGCCTATGCTATAGCATGGGTTGCCATAGGTAACACGCCGACTCGATTTATTTTTTAATTGATCGCACCGTACCGACCCAGAGTATTTATGAACGCGCTCCAGGTCGTGTAAATGACTAACTACAGATAAAAAAGACAACCAAGAATTTTCTATTTGTAATCTGAACTACTCGTCCATAGATGTCAGCAATACACGTGTAAAAATGTATCACCACAAATTGTCCCCAAGATTCATAATGTGAAATTTAAGCAAAAATATTAACAAAGTAAATAAGTAATTTGCTATAGACATCAATCTGTTAACTGTCCGTGACCATTTACTCAACCCTGCTTTATAAACATTTTGACAAACTTTCATTTGACAACTAAAAGGACACAATGGAAGAGGTACTTTGTAATTTTTCATAAGATTTCATCCCCTTTTGATTTTTAAATTCGAAGTATTATCTTTTATTACATATAAACAAGAAATCCCAGTTTAATGATTCACTCTATATAACATATTTTATTGTATTATACAGATGTTCCACCTAAGATTTTTAGGTCTTACATCTCTATTATTTATAAACCGATTTTTGTGAAATCTAACAGACAGATAATTTAATTAATAAATCTCGCGTTACTCAAGTACCTACCTTCAGTCTTAAAAACGCCATTTTAACTCCCTTTATTTGTTAATTAAATCATTTAAGATTTATACTAAACTGTACAACAACAATTAACAATAGCTACCGCAAAATTCGTCCCCTAAAGGTAGTCGCACTACAAGAAAAAGAGGAAAAACCGTGTCAATTTATTTAGTTTTTCACAAAATTGTTCAATTGTTTCAAGGCGACTTGACTTGAAATTTCAAAAATTTTAGCATATTTTCAACAAAATAATTGACGTTTTCTTGAAGTAGAAACTGTTTATTTGATTAATTTTTTTGTGTAGACACATGTTTTCTAACAAGTAATAATCGGACTCTAGTTTTGTGTAGATTCAAATAAGTAAAGGAAATTGTTTTAAAATGACATGTTTTATTAATCGGGCATTTTATTAGCACTAATTTATTCTTCATTCACTAGAATACCTATACTCTATTCTTTATCTTGGTGAGTGGTCTTAGGGAAATTTTCAGCCATCAAGTTAAATTTAGGGATTTTTGAAAGTTCCCATGGAAAAGTGCGTTGGTAGTTGTTAAAAAATATTCAAATATTACAATAATGTACTTACAGAGACGCAAAGTCTTTCTATTTATTATTTTCCAACTTAAATTGCTCATGATTCACATGCACCGAGACATAACCTCAAACGTGTCATCTTCACATGGCATCGTTCTCTAAAATTTTAACAACTTACTTGGCAATTTCAAAATGTTCTAGACCGCTCACACACTTTCCGGTCAAATTAGGTCCTGTTTATAGTTTAAGAATCAGGTTAATTTTTCAAACCCAAACTTTGCAATATTACCCGACACGGGCATAATTTTCGATCGGATTGACCGACGACAGACGCCGATGATTTTCAGACAGGGAACGGTTAAATTTAAGAATCGACGTGTACGGCTTATATACAGTGTGATTGAAAAAAAAATGAGGACAATTTGAATTTGGGGCCTAGTGAATAATTTGTCATGTTGGTAACAAGTATTGACAGCAAAAATAAAGCTTTATATGATCATGGGCGTATCTACTGGGGAATTACAAATTGGTGACAATTGACAAACGAAATCAAAACAATGGATTTGACCCTGGTTTGACGGAAACCTATGGATAAATCTTGCCAGGGATGCTCTTCTGAAGCAAAACTGCCACACACAAAACATGAAACGCACTATAATTTATGGCGCCAAATTCAACTTGCCCTCATCCTTTTCCAATCACACTGTATTTACATTTCGCGACATAAGATTGTGAGATTTGGACATAAATGGACAGCGATGACAGCTAATATTTGGTTTACACCACACAAAAATTTGATGGAAAAAGTAAAACTTACAAAGCTACCCATGGCTTGCTTGAGCTTGAGCATCGACCACTCACCAAAATAAAGAATGGAGTATATCTTCCAAATTTCACAAAAACCGGTTCATAAATAATAGAGATATAAGATCTGAAAATCTTAGGTGAAATACCCGGTATGTATTTCAGTTGCCTATTTCTGACTTACACTTACACTATCTATTTTTTTTTTTGCTACACCAGCTTAAAATACACATCAAGGTAGAAACATGCATTTAACCTGGCAATACATATTTGATTTATATCTTTTTTACAGAACACTGTACTGTTACTGGGGTAAAAATTGCTGCGTAACATAATGTTCTGGAATCCACGACTTGGAGAGTCACATTGGAAGATTAAAAACAAGTCAAACACAACAGGTCTTGGTCCAAACATTATTAAGAGTTTCCCAAAATGTGAATTTTGTTTTTGGAATTGTTTTTCGAAAACTAGAAATGTTCGACGAAGTCAAGGCCAGGGTCGACGATCACCAATAGCTCCAACAGATGACCACTACTTGACATTCCTTACTGGAAGGTTGGTATCATCGCAAACGGTATGAAACCATGTTCAGCTTGAAGACAAGTGTTGTAAATTCTCCTGTATGCAAACCACAACGGTTTGGAAAACATAGGCGTATAAAACATTCTGGGATCATGAAAGTTGAGCTCAGGCACTGTGATGAGTGCTGAGCCCAGATTTGGAATACGATCTGATAATAAGTGTAGGTACTTTGATGGGTGTGAATGTGGAACAAGAAATAATTCACAATTTATTCGAGAACGACCACAAAGTAAGGGCGGCAGTTTGATGGTTTGGGCTCGAATAATAATGTTGGCAGAAGTTTGTAAGTATTGTACGGAACTTTATTTTATACTCTGAAAGGTCAAAGGTCATAATGCTTTCACATGCAGCAACAGTATATTTCTACCTAACGAACAAAGATACTCGTAAGTATACTCTAGAATATGTAGTTGCATGTCTACACAAAATATGCATATAGGTAGACAAATGGCATTATTTAACAGGTACATGTAAACTATTTATTTATTTATATGATTGGCACATTTATTAGCTAGCCTAACTAACTTAGCTAATATACCTGTGACCGTAAAAATTTAAACGTAAACAGGGTCGCGTCTACTTATGAAAATTATTGCTGTAATGTTGTCTAGAGATATCTTGTCTAGGTATAAATAAAAAAATAGTTCAACAAATCTAGGTCACGCAATTCGTTAATTTATTTCTATTTATAGTAAAAATACAGACGTTTTTCAAGTATATCTGCTTTTTTTGGAAATATTCCATCCATCAATTAAGGGAAAATGTTGAAAACAAATGGCTAAACCGTGTATTATGTAGGCTAATATCTAATATTGAAGGTAATCTAATAAAAGTACATACACAAGAAATGTAAATATTAACCATATGTTGATAGTGTTCCATGGGTATAATCAATATCGCAGGTTGAACGAGAATCAGTCAACTAGTCGAGTCAACATAACACGTTTTTTTATAATATCAAATAAAAATAAAATTTTATTCTATTTCTCAACACTGAGATATGATGAATATTACATAACAAGAAATTAGTGATACGGTACTATTTTTTTTTGAAAATATGTATACATTTTTTCTGTTTTTTTTTTAAATACAATTTTTTAATGTTTTCAGTAATTTCAATACCTTTGTTATCAAACGTGTCTAGAATATCTAGGGAAGGTATAGAAATGTCTAAAGGTAGTAGGATTATTATGACTATTTTCTTTTAAAAAATCATTCAATCGGATGGTTGCCAAATTAGAACTTCAGTCAAAGACATGGTTTATGCACAATGCAATCATCGAATATTGCACGAGTGCATTAATCTTCACTGTTACGCTGAAGTTCAAATTTGGCGGTGATCAGAATTGTGTAAATTTTTTGAAGGAAAGGGATGATAATGTAAAGGTGTTTTTTTAAATTTGGCGTCGAAGTAGGCGTTGGAGAGTCGATTGAGATCGCACCACTCGTGTAAAAGCGTAAGATTTAAACAGCTGATCCGTGATCCGTAACCTGTATAGTGCGTTCACAATCAACAGTTCAACTTCGACGCCAAATTTAAAAAAACACCCGTTATACTGGCTTCCATAAAAAACGAAACAGCTAAAAGCTGTTGTTAAAAATCTTGTTGAAATTTTTAAAATGGCTGTATTGCGATAAATAAATTGTAGGAATTTCAAACAAAACAACGTTAACAAAAGATATAAATTTTAATAGCTAGTGTTTCTGCCGCAGATCCTGATGTACTCATTTATTCGAGGGATGCTCTCAATGAGATGGTCTTTTATGACCGCGAGCGCAACCATACACCACTCATGTTCAATTGGTGATAAATGTGGGGAACGAGAAGGCCACGACAGCAATACCTTAGCGTTTTGTAGTTACCTTTGCCGAAAAAGAGAGCGCGTTGTCCTGCAGGAAAATAAGGTCATGTAACCTTGGAATATGAAATTGCGCCTCAGCAATTTAAGGGGCGGCATTTAAATTGTCAGGAATAAAAACCAAACTGTGGCGTTCAAGAGCCAACTGCCAAATTCTGTCGTTCTCCACTGCGGTGCTTCACCCTTCCTTGGTCATTCTGGCTCCATAAACGGGATTCATCACTGAACACCTGATGCCATTCTTGTATCCAGTTACCATGCTGATGCATCATTCCAGTCTACGAGTCAGAATTTAAACCAATTGACCTTATCCTAAGATATGTCGACGACATCGAGATCCTTCCCATCATAGACCCCCTCTAGTAATTGAAAAATACTTCTTGTTGTTCTAGATGTGTTCCTAAGAGCCATAAGACTTGGTGGATGATCTTCGCGACCATGGTCCTTCGAAGACTACAGCTCCTGTCTTCTGGATCACCATCTCACTATTGTTGCCTCATTACGATTGAAGTGACGGGCGATTTCCCAAAATAGAACTCCACCCTCCTTTCTGCTATTAATTCTTTCTAGCTCAAAATCATTTATTTGACGATAATTTACACGGTGATGAACAGGTGGGTCCCCACATTCTAGAAAAATAAAATTGGTAATTTTTAAGAAAGAAAAAGTCAAAAACCAGGCTAAGAACACACATGCACATGACATTCATATTCTCATCATACTTTGCCTAGATGATCTAGACATCTAAACATCCAATAAATGAAGAAAGGACTTGTGACGTAGGTAGCAAAAGAATTTCAGACGAGGCTGTAACCTAAAGGTTGGTTTGAAGATATCATCTTGAATCTTGAATATCCAATCCTTCATCAATTTTATAAACAACTCTCTTTCATCTCCTACTCGTATGTACATTAATTTATTCAATGAAATTATTGTTTACAATTTTAATCAATTATTGCTTATCTTTACATTAAGTAGAACTAATATTTAGTTGGCAGGAAAACTGTGTCAAATCTATTTCATAAATCAACCAAAATCAGTTTCAAATTTTGTAAATACTCGTATTTTGTGTAATACTCGTAGATATGTGTGTTTGCATATCAACAGAAAATTAAATCTTAAAAGAGTAAATATTTTTTTTCGACACTGTCAGAATTTGAGAATTTTCTCCTATGTGAACGGATTTTGATAAATGTCACTCACAACTTGTCAAAACGAAACGTCAAGCTAATTTTAAGGATTTTTAAGCGATTTGGAGCCTTTAAGGGGCTCGTCGAACAAAAAAAAGGTTGTATTGAACTCGTTCGTGTGTAAATTGGGCCTTTTTTGGCACGAGTGGGCCATTTTAAAATGCGAGTGAAACGAGTGTTTTAAAATGGCCCATTCGTGCCAAAAAAGGCCCAATTTACGCACGAACTCGTTAAATAAACTATGTACTATGGCGGACAATAAATTTAGGCCGGCCTGTCATTGAGTTGACATCAAAATGTGAAGCTGGCATTATGTTCAACTAACCCAATTTTCGATTTTTGTCATTCTTGTCATCGTGACAGCGATAATCAAAATTAAAATTGGGAAAAGAAGCGTGCACCAGAGAGAAGTGCTACTACAAATCAGTTATGCTAGTGCGTCATGATCTGTAAGTTACGAAAAGGGCGAAGGAAACGCCAAACAGCTTGAAAACCTTCAGTTTGACAAACTGACACATCAGTCATAATGACAATAAATGGTCGCTTGCATTGACTTTTTTGAAATGTCAGAAATTTGCCGGCCTAAATTTATTGTCCGCCATAGTACTATTATTAGTTGTAAAAAAATAAAGATCAAATAATTATATCATAGGTTATGAAAATAAAAGCCGTCAAAAGCTAAGTATATAATTTATTATTTTTACCCTTACTCACCTCGTACTCGTACATATTTGTATTCTCTAAATTTTACAAATTTACAAGAAAGATTCAAATTTTACAATCTTCATCCCAAATTTCCTTAAAATATGTAATTAATTTTCTAGATTAATTTTTAGTCCACTGTGTTTTTAAATGTGATTTTTTTTTATTTATTTTAAGTAATTTCATTAAGTATTTTTTATTTAGTAAAAAAGTAGAAACAAAAATTGTTTTTTCCTAACAAAAAACCACAACCCTTATTTAAGCAATCCTGAATATTTATTTTTATTGTAAAGTTAATAGGTTATTAATGCCACTTCTGATTTTAACGTCAGTGTAATTGTGCTGGTGGGTCGTTTAATGTTTTATCTGTAACAGTAATATTTTTTATCAGCTTATTTTAATACCGGTCCAAAGCTCATGAAAGGGGGATGAATTTGTTAAATAACCATTAAACTAGGAAACCCTGTATTACGGATTTCTCACACCTGTCAATTACGATATTACCATAATATAGCTCTACGCTGGAGCCTTATCATATTTGTTCGCGTCTATGTGTATATAAGAATCGTCCACCTGGCATTAGATTGACGAGTTATTGATAAGGAAGCTTATCAAAACGATTGGAGTCAATATGTGGAGGCAGTTCTGTTGAAGTAGTGAAGTAGTGTACTTCTATGAAGAGTCAATTCTTCACTCCAACAAAGTGTAATCAATAATAATTACAAACAAAAATGTCTAATGGTGGATATGAAGAATGCACCACTTATGATAACTCCTGGCATATCATACCGCCGGATTACGTCCACATGGACGACGAATATCGATACACGTGAGTTCCCAAACATTTGCAGTTAGCCTTTAATATATTTCAAGAAGCTTTTTTTGTAAACTTCAATTCAACGAAGCTGAAAATTGCCCACTAATATTCAAGTGAAAATAAAAATTGTTCCGAATTAAAAGCAAAATTTCCATTTATGATGATCGGACTGTTCGGTACAATTTTGGACATTTTGAAATTTCAAATCGAATTCTTAAAATTCTCCAAGACCGTTCGAAAGTAAAAATATGAATGAACCGGATTTTACTACAACTTCGGGGGTGGTCCTTTGGCTTTGGCGACTAGCAGTCTACCTTGTGAGAAATCTACCTGCAGCTCATTCTTTCACACAGGTGTCCTCGTTGGACGTTTTATTTAGGCTATTAGGGTCTTGTCGGCTTTTCAAGGATCTAAGAGTTTAAATATTATTTTTTACCTTAATAAATCCTGTTATTTGTGTGGCGGGGAAGGGGTGTTTTCCGGATCCTGCCGCGTTTGACGGTTTTGAGTGCTGTTGCATTCTGTTCGGCGCGAATTTGCCGCATCAATGACGACGAAGGCAAATGCAACAGTTCAGTTGCATTTCTCAAGTACCTAGGTCATTAAAAAATATCGCAACGAAACTGAAAAAAGGAGGACTCAAAAGTGCTCTAGTAGTGGGGTTAAAGTATTTTTTTAATTGCGTTATTATGAAATTAAAATACTTTTTGTAAGAAGTGTTACTTCTTACAAATTTTTGTTTACTTGCAAAAGCTATTTGTCTTTGTTATGGTATATAAAATATTTTAGAAAGAAATGAATAGATAGAGAAACAAAGCATAAAAAAAAATCAATAGAATGGTCTCTCTAGCCACCTTGTGACTTTAAAAACGCGGATCTTGTATTTTTGAAAATTTAGCCTAGAGGTAATCAAAAATATTATAAATTTTCGGTTGCACAAAAAATGTTGTATACACCTTGGCCGCGAAATCCTCGAGATTATCCTGCCTTTTCTCTTGGATTTCGCGGCCTTGATATGGTACAAATAACTCCATATTATTTATGCGTTTTATCATAACAGTATTATATCGAACATTAGAAACCTTATTTGCTACTCTTTGTTGGGTACATTCTATGTATTACGAGTATCTAGGTAAATGGTGCATGGTACTATTGCGAGCAAAAAAAGTGGATCATCAAATTTCTGTCAGTTTTTAAAAATTATTTATCAAGAAACGGTAAAGAATAAAAATTTATTTAGAAAATCGCATGACACTTAAAAATAGCCAATAGAAAAACAGAGTTCGGTGTCATGTCTATAACAATATATGTAGAGATTTCCTGGAAATTTTTTGCACCTAGCTAACCCAACATGCATGAAATTAATAAGTGGAAATTTTTTCAGCCAATCAAAATTATTTATTTATTAAAAATCTCATTTTTTTTCCGTTGTCAAGGATAATTCTGTTAAACAACTTGATTTTTTTTGTCAGAAATTTATAATTTAAGAAGCATAATGTCCGTGTCGTTGCGATTTTCTTACCGAATATGCCCTCGTGCATTGATTAATAACTGGAAATTTTATTCTCATGCATTTCCAAAACGTGTTCCGCTCGGGCTAATTAATACGAAAAAATTTCCGGAAATAATCAGTGCACTTGGGATATTATAAGTGAAAATAATTTAGGTCAGTTATGGAAAACGATCGTGAATATAATTGCATCACAGAGTTGTCCGAAATCGAACGAATAAAGATAGTATCTCTTTTGGAAAATTTCGACGAGATCGCGATAACAAAACGTAAACGCTACACATCGACCTAAATTGCTCAAGATATCAAACCACCCCTCTGTTTACAACCCCATCGCTATAGCAACCACTTAGTCCGAATCATCATCATTATCCGACAATTACTACATCAAGTGAAGAAGTAAACTTCTCCATTACCCCTCCGCTCCGAAGACGGGTTAAAGGTCGCAGATCTGAATAGAAGCGCACAAGAGCCGCCTAAGCGACGGTGTCTTCCTCGAAGACCGGCACTCGAGCAAATCCCCGAGTCCCGGAACCCTCGGTTGCGTCTCTCGCCCTCCGATTGGCCCCGGTTGGCTCCACCCCCGAAACGTCGGCGGCTATTGGTCGACGTGAGAGCCGTCGAGAGGCCTGAAGAGCCCATCGAGTGAAGGGCGCCTCTTCAGCACTCTTCAGTGACTCTCCAGAAGCTCTCGACAACTCGCGTGCCGGTCCACTTGAACCGATAACAGTGCGGTGCCAGTGACAGTGTTAAAGGTGGCCGAGGAAGACAAGCCTCGGAACAACGACGCCATGCCTCCGGCGTCGGTTGCCGCCACCGCCGCCTCCACTTCGGCGGCAGCGGCCTTGCTGGCTTGGCCACCTCTCCTGCTCCATCCATGGGCTCCGGCGCTGCTGCCGGGAGCCTGGTGCTCGTCGGCGATAAGGTCGGCTTTGCCAGGGTTAGTTATCATGTACAGGATGCGTAAAAAAATAACAAATACCGACTGATTCAGGTTTGACAACTGCCTTTCTAGATTTGACGATAATAAAAAATCCGCAAACTATTTTAGTCAAAAATGTTGCCAAAAATTAAAATTCAAAGTTGATGTCATTCTTCATAATCCGGTGTAAAACGTGACAAAAGAAGATTGTAAATCTTTTCAAAAGGCATGAATCATTCGGTACAGTAATGGTCCAAGGTCGTGTATATTTCTTTTTTCTTTGTTAACAAAAGTCAATTGTTTTGAATCAGATTTTGAGAGGCGATTGTGCCTTAGCATTGTAAATATTATTATCAATTACTTTATCAACACGTATTTTTTTTTTCAAATGATCTGATTTCTTGGTTATGATCTACAATTCATATTTCAATGACCTCAATTTTTGTCAACCATTTAAATACTCGTACCTAGTATAGGATTTATTTAACAAAATTTAATTCGTTAAGAGTTTTAACAAGAAATATTTCATTAACTGCCCCAACTAATGTGCATGGTGTTTATTCTGTCTGTTAGTTATATGTATTGTCTTGGTACTTTTATTAAATTAAAGTTATTAAAATTTCAGTTAATATGCTAGTAAAGTCGATATCGGGTGTTGATTTAAATTTCCGGTCAAAGTTGGCGTAGAAGAGTCGATTGTGAACGCATCACTCGTGTAAAAACATAAGATTTAAACAGTTGGTCCGTGATCAGTAATCTGTAGTGCGTTCACAATCGACTCTTCAGCGCCAACTTTGACCGAAAATTTAAATGAACACCCGAACTTATATTAACATTTTGAATTTCCCAAAATTTGATTTTTTACAACTATTATTATCACTTACCGAAAATTGCAATTTTTAAAATTTTCATTAATGATCTTCTGATTTATGTTTTGTGTTTTTTGGTTAACATGAGAATAATACCGACGTATTATTTGCTGCAACTTTAATCGAATTCTTTTCTCAAATATTATTTTCTTACCTACGCCTTTCATTCTAAAATTCAATACAAATAGTTTGCGAAAAAGAGGAAACGTTGGTCATAGCTGAAAATTCAAATGAGGTGCGTCTGACCGATCCCGTCACAAAAGTAAACATTCTTTTCGATGTTACAAAGACCCATTTCTCTCTCAAAGCCTTCACTTCTCCTTTGAATAAAAAACCTTAACAATATCCACTTGAAAAATGCTTCGGCCAGGAACCGGATACAAGCAATTTAGATTTTCGTGGATATCTGCAGGTCTGATTTTGTTGTTTAACAAAGCGTGACTTCGTGAGGGTGGTAAGGGTCCGGACTTTTATTACCGTTTTGGCACAGGTGACAATTGGTTGGAAATCCCAAGTACTGGCCCGAAGTCACGTTTGGGCAATTTAAAGTTTCACAGGTGTCGCTTTATGGTCGAGTACCGACACAGAAAATTGATAGATATATTGTTAGTTTTGGATGGCGGCGGTAAATTTTACAACTGGACTCTTTTGTTGCAGGTTGTTGGATAGCATGAAGATGGCCGGACCGATGGGAAATCCCCGACAACCTGGGGGATTTGCCATCAGCGATATTTTAGAACTGGACCGTAACAGCAACGTCGGGATTGAACCGCCGCCGACGGACGCACCCCTTTACGCTCACCCCGCACATGATATCTCGGGGTATGTGCCCATTTCCAGGCATTGGTCGGTGGCGCCGCCCGAAGGTAAGAATAATCCCAATACATCATGCTCGAATTAATGAACAATTTAAGATTTTAAACATATTTTTTGAAATAAAAGTAACACCTTTATCGCGATATACTCTTTTCACGTATCTAGCTTACATTTACCTATAAGCTTCCAAGTGCGTGAATTATTTTTCCGAATTGACGTATAATCTGCGACTCGTGCTTATTTGCACGCGCGTGGGAGCTTCTACAAGAAAATCACAGTCAACACCAAGAAATTACTTTGGCAGATCTATTTACTTTAAATGTCAAGTCCGTAATGCTCGAGTTTTTATGGTAACAATAATTAATAATTGTTTTGGCTAGCGGTATGCCTTTATCAAAATTTTATGGCACTTATCAATTTTTTAAAACGATCAAAAATTTCTGGAAATTTCTGTAGTCGCCACGACAGCCGTACCAAGTTCAAGCTTTCCATTGGAAGTTTACGATTTTCTTGCAAAAGAATTACTTATTATTATTTACTTACTACTTTTATTATGATACTACTTATATGTATCGTGCGTTCATTTAAATATTCTCAAAGTTGGCGTTGAAGAGTCGATTGTAAACGCACCACTCATGTAAAAACTTAAGATTTAAACAGCTGATCCGTGATCCATAATCCGTAGTGGGTTCACAATCGACTCTTCAACGCCAACTTTGAGGATACATTTAAATGAACGCACGATATATTATTTAAGTCAAGTAAAGTTTAATTTTTTATAATATGACTAGTTTTACAAAAGGGGGCACGGCTTCGAGACCGAATTTATTTCATCAATACGTGTATTATTGTCCAGTGTTGATAATTTTTTTGAAAGTACTATTTTTTATATTTTTATTGCGCTGTACGCCTATTTTCTTACGCGACATCCAAACATTCACTGCATCCGAGGTTGCTTAACTTAGTACAATAAGAGTAAAAATAATAATTATTGCATCAAAGAGATTCCAAAAAGAAAAGTTTTAGAGTTTTGTTAATTAAGAAAAGAAGCCGCTACCGTTCAGTAATTATTTTTCTTTTATTTACCTAATCAAATACTATTCCAAACTGGAAATAATAAAGATCATTTCTAAAATTTTCTCACGGGAACTTGTTTTGGAATTTCTGCTAACTCTCTCATTATCTACCTGACTTTATGGCTTAGGCCATCTGTATTTTACAAGGGAGGCGTTTGTAATTTTCAAACAATTTAGCAAACTATAAAACTTTTTGGAAACATTGAAGTAATATAACTGCGCCGTTCTTTTTTAAAAATGACTTTTTATTATACCTGAATCATAATCTCTACTTTTGACACTAAAATGTGATGCGAAAATATACTATTAAAAAACTAATGGAGAAATAATGCCACAAAACTATTTTTATATGCTCTTGTATTGTTAACCAATTTATTGTGTAATTAAATTTTACACTACCAAATTTTTTGCGTTACAAAAAAGGAAAAACTGTCATATCTTATTTAAAAGTTAGCAAGCGACATGGACAGGACAACAAAATTGGACATCCGAAAAATGTTAGTTATTGTCACGCCACACGAGCATCATGGTGCCCAATGTTTTTTTGTTGACTATTACTTCAAAAGGAAATGCAAATACTTTACCCAACAAGAATAAAAAAGAAAAAAGTCTAAAGTGTTGCTTAAATTATATTTTCATGTAATCATTTAACTGGAAAGCACAACAACAAAGTTAAAGTGTGCAACTAAAATTAGTTTTAAAACGATAAGTATAAATTTTTTCTTGTCAATATCAGTTTTCTGTTGTCAATTGCCTAGATTAATCAATCTTCTAAAAGCTGTCACTAAATAATCTCTCTAAAAAATACATACAACTACATAATTAAATAGATATAGTTGAGGCCTGTCACTGATAATATTTGGAAAAAAATTAAATGCATTTATGTGTATCAAGTATCTTTAATTGTGTAACAGATTGTGCAGGAAAAATATTTGTGTTTGCTTCAAAAATACTAATTTTATTGTGCGTGATCCTGTTTTCGCGTCTACTCTGTAAACTTTAAGTAGTTTTTTTACTTTGAAACCTTGACTTAATTACCGCGTACAGGTAGACAAGCGCAGCAGCTGCAAACTTCCGCGGACTTCTGCAGCTGCTTTTCTCTTTGGAAGGCGTGACTCGGTTTCATCGCTGACCCAACGGTATACGTGGGGAACGGTTCCAGCCCAGCCCCTCTTCCATCCATTTAGTTCCACTAACGCTCTTTTGAACGTTGTGTAATTACCAACTCGGAAGAAGGGGGACTCGGTGATGTATCAATGTTAAACACCTTTACATAAACCAATTTAAATTGCCCTCGCACGACACTCACCCCACTGATACTGTTATGGCGATTCTACCTCCACGAATTGTTCCATTCACTCCGGTGAATTCGACGAACAATGAAGCCGCACGCCCTCTGGAAACCAACCGGAGTAAAATTAGGATGGTGGCAAGGGGAGTTTTTTTAAATGAAGATCACCCATTCAAAATTGTAAAGCGAAAGATTAATCGATTTGGAACAAAAATATTTCAAGCGAATACCTCAAAAAAACAAAATTTGAAACGTGAGGAAATTTTATCTCAGTTTTGAGAGCCAGAGATCAAGGCTACCGATTTTTAGTTGGATTTAGGGAAAACTAAATGTGGGTTTACAGTGAGAAAAGTCCACAGTTTTTTAACAAACTTTTTTCAGGATACCTTGTTGATATAAGTTTTTTTTGATAGAAATACTCTTTCTGCTAAGCAGCCCCAATAAGTCGCCACCTTTAATCGGTCCCAACCCCAATCGATCGATAAATCAGCGGTTAGCCACGTCACGTTCTAAAACCCCCTAAACCCGTATTAATCTGTTCCAGGTCTTCACCACTCTCACCAACACATGCAACCCCATCCCGCTCAACTGAGCCCTGATAGCACCAGTCCCGCGATATCCGACAGATCGAGTGTCGATCCCACGGGACCGGTCGATAGTTTACCGTCGAACCACTGTACTGGTACTAGTACAGCAGTGAGCGAGCGAGATCCAGACGAAGAGAATTCGGAAGACTGCAAAGATCCGCATTTGGTGGAGCAACACGATCAACAACCTGGAAGTCATAAGAAACGCAAACGACGAGTACTCTTCTCCAAAGCTCAGACTTACGAGTTGGAGCGGAGGTTCAGACAGCAGAGGTACCTTTCGGCGCCGGAAAGGGAGCATTTGGCGTCGATAATCCGGTTGACGCCGACGCAAGTCAAGATTTGGTTCCAAAATCACAGGTTAGTCGACTTCTTATTTGGTTTATCGAGAAATTTTGTGGTTCGAGCGATAAGATAGAGATGGATTGACGAGGTGGTACCAAGTACATTATTGTTCAAGTATTGGCAATGTTTGATTTGGTTTGTTTTTAATAATATAAATCGTGATGCAATGACGAGATAAGAAAGTGAACATTCAATTTGTATCGAAGTCGAATTATTTCTATCGAAATTAATAGTTAGCTACATAAAATAAATGTTTTCTAGTTTCCTTGTGAGTGTAAAGTCACAATTTCTACACGTTTTGTTGAATTATTTTAAAGATATTTACGCCCCTTCACCACTTTCTCCTCACACAAAGTTAAATTTTGTCTTACACAGTCAACTTCTTGGCGTTCTTGGTTTTGCTAAAAATAAATCCATTTTTGATATTTCAAATCCAATTTTGATGCTTCAGATTTGTCAATATTTTAATTTTACGACGAATGGAAGTTCTAATGAAAATTTATCAAGGACCAGTAACAAAAAAAAGTAAAATGCATTCACGTTGTTTTGGCATACTGGGGGCTATATGGAAGCTGTCTGTTGATTTAGGTTATGTTTTTCTAAGTTAGAGGTTATGAATAGCGTCAATGTCTAATACATTGTTGTAAATTTGCAATAGAAGAATACTCAGACATCGCCAAAAATTCAGCATTTCAGCAACATGTTAATTTCATTTTGATAGGTCAGGCACTTTAGTGACGCGAATCAAACAGTGTATCCAACGTTAAAAAAATAAATCATGGCCTCCCATTATGCCAAAACAACGTGAACGGTGTTTAAAGTGAATAACTTGACTAATGCCCGGTTTCTGGAACGGCGCAATAACTAACTGGTTAAATCAAGCGTTGCTATAGAAACGCTAAAAAGTAACCAATCACATTACACGATTTTTGTATTTATCGGAGAGTTAACTAACTGGCTCGATAAAATTGTTTTCAGAAACCGGGCCTAAAACATTGATACTATTTCAACAAATGTTAAAAGAAAGTAAGATATTTGATAAGAAACACTTAAAGAATTTAAAACCGATTTGCAAGCTGCTGAAAGTTTTGATGTGGTAAAAAGAGATAATAATTTTCTGGCCATTCAGTACCTACATGTTTTAATAACATGTTTAAAAACTGTTTTCAACTGAATTAAAGCAAAAATGTTGCCTTCTCTTAGTTCTCTTTCTTCATTTTTTTAAATTTTAAATTTGGAACAGTTGAGCACTATATTTTAAAAATTGTATTTTCCTTAACTAAACTGTTAAAGTTTACATTTATATAATATGTAATTCCTGATTTAAATGCTAATTACTATCAAATGTAGGTGTGTGCTGTTATCTTACTTAATCACTGTTACACCATACTTATAATTCATTAAATTTTTATATTATTGTTATTTGTTTTAAGTACATCACAAGTGAAGGGGTAATATATCTGACAAGCTCCATGATTGATTTAATTTACTGCATTTATTACCTACTTTCCTTTTATTTATAATTTATAATTTTATTTTTTGAAAACAAACATGAAGTTTATTTTACTAATTTTTTTAATTATTGAAGGAAATAATTTATAATCAGTATTTTCGTTTTTTGCCAATGAGTCTAAATATTCATAATTTTAATTTTTGCCATAATAAGAATTTTTTGTTATTTCGTCCGCAGGAAATTTCTTAGGAAATAATTTTCAAAACAATATGATTTCTTCTACATTTTATTATATCGGGTGTTCATTTAAATTAATCCTCAGGGTAAGCGTTGAAGAGTCGATTGTGAACTCACCACGGATTACAGATCACGGATCAGCAGTTTAAATTTAACCTCACTTTTTGCGTTGTGTGTCTTTTTAGTGTGCAGACTGACGAGTGGTGCGTTCACAAACGACTCTTCAACGCCAACTTTAAGGATAAATTTAAATGAACGAAATTTTTTTCTACGCATGAAATACTTAAGTTAGTACCTATCATTTTTTATAAGCAAACCATCATCTCCGATTCACGTGTTATAAAAATATTTTTTAACATACCTATTGATAAAACTACTTAAATAAAATATCCTTTTGACTAGTATAATAATCGAAACATCCAATCTGCAACTTAAACAATTGCTTATTAATAAACCAATAACGCTTTGAACTTTAATGTCAAAAACGATTTATTAGTAACGAAGTCTGTCTGTTGTATTTGTGGTACTCATTAAATTAAAAAATTTAAATTTGAAAATCTGAGTGTTCTAAGGATTTTTTTTTTTGTTCCAGATACAAGACGAAGAGGGCCCAGCACGAGAAAGGCATGCACGACCAACAGAACAACAATCCCCTGCCGTCGCCGCGACGCGTGGCCGTGCCCGTGTTAGTCCGCGACGGCAAACCCTGCCTGAGCGGGGGCCCCAAGCACACCGACCCCAGCGGCCTCCAGGTCCCCGGCGGTCCCATGATGATGGGCGGCCACGGTCCCTTGATGTACGGACAGCCGCGCGTTTGGTGGTGATTCCGCGTACAAACCAACACCCGTTCCAGCAAGAACCCAACACCCATAAACAACAGTTCCGTATCAACAATTTTCCAAATTCGAACAAACCCAGTGTTGCCAGGTAGCCTCCGAGACGAAATCAGTGCGAACATTTAACATAGATAAGATATCGACAACAGTGATCTGCCAATTCGAATCAGGACACGCGATCAGATTGTATTCGCGCATGTTGTCAAGGCCGAAGGTGGCGACTTTGCCCCCGGCGTCGTTCCTAGCCGTCTTTCGACAGGTGTAATGGACGTCTTGTGGAACGACGCCGTCAAACGGCGCCGTTCGCGGCTGGTTCATGTCTTTGTTGTTGTATTTAAAACATTGTAAATGATTGTATATGTGTAAATAGACTTGTAGACTTGTGTACAGTAGGTTAGAATGGTTGAATTCAGTGGCCGATGTCATAGTCTAATCTAGTCTGCATCTTCCCTGTGGACTCCCCGTACTTACACTGTTTCTCAACTGTACAAACTAATTTATTAAAACCAAATAAAAGACATTCCACCATTATTGACGTCTTTATTTAACTCCGCTGTATGCCTACACCACTTCCCTGGGTGTGCAAAAGACTGTTGAAACTCAGCATAACTGACGCCGTTGAAATTAAAATGATTCTGAATTAATAAATAATAATTTCAATAAATCAAACTGACACTGCTTTTTATGACGCAATCTAACGGGTGTATTTTTTAATTTGGCGTAATTATCGGAATACAACTCTGATCAGCTGTTTAAATCTAACCTCACTTTCTGCGTGTTTTTAATCTGCAGTTTGAAAAATCAGCGTTTTTAAGAAGAGTAGTTCATTCACAATCGACTTTTCAACGTCAACTTCGACGCCAAATTTAATAAAATACCCGTTATAGGTAAATAACAGTAAAATATTAAAAGAATACTCTTAATTATAATTATAATATTTAACTGTTATTGTCATAATGTCGCGCTCCGACTGCGTCTTCATCATAGCTTTAACGCATAAAAATTACAACAATTATTAATTATCGTGGCTAAATGGCGCCCCTTCGATGAGGTGTCTTTCTGCGGGGTACCACCAGCGCACCCGCACGCGGCGGCCCCACACACACTTCGTTTTGCTATAAAGCTTTTTGATTTATTTTTTTGTACAAGTAAGATCATGTTGATATTGTAAATAGGTGATTGAATATAAATTATAATGCATTTTCAAAATTTTGTTTTTGTATTAACGTAGCTTTTTCTCTTCATAGAATGATAAGAAATAAAAATAACGCCATTAAAGTGAATAACATTATGATTGTACTCGTAAGAGTCTCTTCTAATAAATAATAATTAACAAATCAAAACCCTTGCTCATGCTGAGGAATCATATTTTTATATAAATATTTCGGATAATGATTTCAGCTGAAATGCGCTTTGATAGGTATCTAATGATTGGCGTTTCAATTGATGTATATCTTTTAGCGTTCATCTTTAAAAATAAAGTAATAATAATTAATCTAATTAATAAAATAATACTTTCCAAATAAATGTATGTGGCGGGCAGAAAAAAGTAGGACAATGTTTTTTTGCTAATGTAAGTCGGTTTACTTTTTCTATGGTTACTATTAAAATATTTATTTATGTATCATAGTAAGCTTGGTTTACTCAACTCAATTTTAGCTAAATTTCTTAATAAGACTTGTCTTGCTTTTTTCTGTCCGCGACTGTAGGTACTTAATATACTTTTATATTTGTATCTAGTGTTAAAAAAATAACAGCAATTGTTTGTTATTGTTACAACGTAGATAAAAAGTTGTGGTATAAATTTTATTTTATACAGGGTATCCCAAAAATGGCGTACTAACGGTGCACTACGGTGTAGAAGAGATTACCGTAAACGCCAGAAAAATGTTAAAAAAATTCTATTGGACTTATTTGCTGATTTGGCGGTCTTTGAAAGTGGCACTTAACAGGTCAATTATTTTGAAATATATGAATGAAATTGTCATGACAGCTACGTCTAGTCGTACATATTAACACAAAGTACAAGATCACTCACTACCAATATCTAATCCTGCATAATAGAGAATTTGGAAGCTTTGGAAATCGAAAAACTTATTTTAAATCCTCTACGGTAACATTGCAAGGTAATGATGTATGAATATACTTATCTTTGTTTACATTGTATTATCGTTAATTAGGCAGAATATAGCCTAAGGGAGTCCGTTTTGGCTCAGGGACGCGAGGGTCGCGGGTTCGATTCCGAGCCAGGGCGAAAAAAAAGGCTATATTCTATCTCGTGATTCGGAAGTCACGTTAAGCCATTGGTCCCGGGCTATTGAGTTGGTCATCACGCCCCTCATAGATTTGTAAACCAGTCGTAGACTGTGTAACATTTCATTTTTTTATAATAAAAATAACTGATTTTTTTGTCGGAAACATTTTTTCCATATTTTTTTCATGTACATTTAAACATCCTCGATAAGGTAGTAAGTAGTTTGTACGCCATTTTTGGGACACCCTGTATGTTCTTATTAATTTATTATTATTTTATAATTAATTATTATAAATTATATAGTTTTACTTCAAAATTACCCAAAGATTCCAGTCTCTTGTGCTATAGTTTTCCCCTTTTTTGGCACTAACAGACATTTATTCTCTGTATCAGTATTCATTTAAATTGATCCTCAAATTAGGCGTTGAAGAGTCGATTGTGAACGCACCACGGATTACAGATCACGGATCAGGTGTTTAAATCTAATCGCACTTTTTGAGTTGTTTTTGTATTTTTATTCTGCAGACTGACGAATGGTGCGCTGACAATCGACTTTTCAACGCCAACTTTTAGAATACATTCAAATGAACACCCGATACAATTCGTTTCAATATCAAAACATTTTTTTCTTATATGCATTTGTGTTATTGTATTAACAGTACAGCGTTTTCAACTGCGTTGTGTGAAAAAGAAGTATCTTTTTTTTTATCAAATTCCACGATGACATTGTAAAAACTTGGCCGGATTTTTGTTTTATGATAGTATTGGTGGTGATGTCAGTTTTACGTTGTCAGATCACAAAAGTATTTTTTATAATCTTCGTGAATTACTCCTATAATTTTATACTGAAAGAGCATATTTTTAATAGATATTCACTGGGTTTAGCAAGTATTGAATATTGAAAGAAGAAATGCTTTCCACGTTTTTGAAGGATTATCTGGGTCTAAAAAAGTACTAAAAGCGATAAAAGCTTTATATTTTTAGAACAATAAATTGGGAAGCTTCGGCTTCAACGATTTAATTATTATTTGCCATAAAAGCCTCGATAACAATACTCATCTCGTCAAGTTAATATAATTCTGCTACTCAAATTGATTATTGGTACTCATGTAAAGTATATAGTACTACATCAGATTATGCTTTCGATAATTATCCTCTTCATGTTTAATCCGTCACTTACCTCTTTCATCCGATCAGAAAATCTTTTTATTGTTTCTTCCTTTCTTCAAAAACTGCAATAAAATTTTCCACGAGTCACCTTAGCAACAAGGCGCCAAAGATAATGAATTTTGTGGCGTGTCATTTCGATAACAGATTAAAACAAAATTAAATGAATAAATTAAAAAATCGAGAGATCTCGTCATTCGATAAATCGATCGTTTTCATGTACATATCTGTAGACCTCATAAATCACGAGGATTGATCGTGTTTCTTATCAAATAAAATGTTTGCTTTAATTATCAGCTACCTGTTTGTGCGACCCCCTTTTACCCTCCACCTGCACTAACAATAACTTTTTTTTATCTATATCGATTAATTGCTAAATCAGTTAAAGGAATAAAGTACACGGTGTATACTTGAAAATAAAACCCATACTTGAGGTTTATTACACGCCATAAGTACGTTGTTTTAAGAACAAATTTGGGGATTAATAAGTCACTTTTTTAATTTCGTCTCTCCTTTAATACATAATTTCCATTTTAATTAACAGGAAATTAAAAACAATCAATAAGTGGCTTCACATACGTATTACATATTATATTTTATACAGGGTGTTTTCGAAGTTGAGGCGTTCCTTGTAACACGAGGTACTATACATTATTCTTAAGAATTTTAGCCTAAATCTTCTTAGTAAAATGTTTGTATTAACCGAGATAATTGATTGTATATTTTTATTGTTTTCTAAAATTTTGAGTCCGGTCCTGTCTATTTCTCCGCTGTACTTGATTAATAACTGACGTGGCCCAGGATGGTGTCTTTCTGGAAATCGCTCTGCGTACTCTCTGGACGCCGCAGCTGCATTCTAATAACGTGATAATATTGCCCATACATTAGCAACATATATGTGAGCTCATTATTTTCGTAATGATAAAGCCATTGCGACTAATTAGATGACAACTCTGACAGTATTTTTGATTAACGTCCATGTTCATTTGATTTTTTTTGGTCAAT
The DNA here is from genome assembly GCF_963966145.1 of Tenebrio molitor. Lineage (NCBI taxonomy): Eukaryota > Metazoa > Arthropoda > Insecta > Coleoptera > Tenebrionidae > Tenebrio > Tenebrio molitor. The sequence continues at coordinate 18,229,675 of NC_091051.1, read as the reverse complement.
TCTAATTTCTAACAAATCAGGGCAAACTTGAGTAGGACCGGTTTCAAAAATTTCAAAAAATTAACTTATTGTATCTTCATTGCCGTATAGATTTTACTAAGGTGATTTTGGCTAAAACTCTTTAGAACAACGCATACTAACACATGTTAAAAGGAACGCTTCAACTTCGAAAACATCCTGTATTCATATTCGCTTAAAAGCGAACGTCCTTGCTCGTGCACCTACTTCTTAATTGCACTTGACTTGAAAACGGTTTTAATCTTAAATAACCACTAAGATATAATCGTAAGTATTGTATTAAAAATAAATAAAAATTGTATTTTAAATCTTGTTCGCAAAATATTAAATCTACTGATAAATAAAACCTGTTTTGTTTACTTTTTCTTTCTTAAGCTAACATTTCGTAAGCTCATACAGAAGATAGCTTCTTTATCATCTCATTTATTTAAGTAAGTAAGTAAGTAAGTAAGTAGAAAGTCGAATGATAGGTTGAGCTTTAATTAAGTTTCAGCTAAAATGAAAACTATTTAATTTAAATTTTGATTGCTCTGATTTTCCTTTTATTATTTTTTGTTAGATTCACAGCCGTATACTGTAGATGGTGTTACGACTTTCTGGTATACTTGTGTTTTTGTTTCCTTGGGTACTTCTTTCTTCCCCAGGAATTTCGCGAGTTGTCTAGCCTCCCAGCTTTTCCGATTTTTTGGCTTATTTCCTTATCAATTTTTCGAGATTCTTCTGTGATGGTGCCCAAGTAGTTGTGGTTTGTGACCTGTTCTAATACTTGCCCTTGTATTCTGTGTTTCCTTTCTTTCGTGGATATTGTCATTGTTTTGCTTTTTTCAATATTTACTTCCAGGTTTACTTTCCGCAGTTCCTATCGGTATACTTCTAGGTTTTGTTGTAAAATTTCTTTCTGTTTCTGCTATTAACGCTATACAGTAGTTCTTGTAGTGTCACATTCTTCATTTTCCATTTGCCTACTGTCAAGTTTTTACATTTTTCTTTGCATTTCTTTAAAATGTTGTCTATGACTATTGAGAATAGTAGTGGATTTAGTACACATCCTGGCTTCAATCCTATTTTCCCCTCAAATTCTGCGGATTCTTGATTGTACATTCCTATTTTATTTCTGTTGTTTTTATATAGGGCCTCGATAATTGTTACATTACTATCGTATTTATTTCCACTCCTCTTTGTTACATGCACTTCCAGATATCGTTTCTTCTTATTCTGTCGAAGGCCTTTTTTAAATCTATAAAACATAAATGAATTTCCTTTTCTTTCCTTAGTAGCTTTTCTCCTGTTTGTCTCCCATTTATATTTTATCATTTCAGCTGTGATTTCGTTTTGTCCAGGGGTTTTTCTTAGTTTTAATTTATCTATGGCCTGTGTCATTTCTTCCATTTTTATTGGCTCCGGGTTGATTTGATTTATAATAAAGCTATTTGCAATTTAAAATTTGTACTTGCACAAATACGAGTATGTTAAAACTTAACTTATTTTTATCGTCGATAAAAAAATGAATTCATCAAAATGGAAAATTTATTATTACAAATCGCCTATCAGTGTTATCATATTAAATGGACAGAAAATGATAGCAGGTAGATAAAAAAATCTAGCGCTACATATTTTAAGAATCTGTGACATTGTTATTTAATAAATACATATAACGATTTATTAATGATTGTATAACAGATAAGTTAGGTTTAATAGGTTTACAATGAAATTAAAAGAAGCGTCAATGGCTTAAAAGTACGAAGTTTAAAAATCATCAATGTACTTACAATTTCACATTAGATATCAATTATCTGCAATTTATCATAAAATAACACTGGCCAACAATTTTAGGTTTCGTGCATTCGATAAGATACATTTCCAATGTAAGAGGTTTGCGCTTTTCTTTGATATGATTGAAAAGATTTTTAATCTGATAACATTTATTTGAAAAAAAAAATAGTTATTATGTCAAAAATTCATAAAATCGTACACAAAAAGATTGACAGTGAAAAGTTTTTTTTTTCTATTTTGCACCTTTAACACAGTCATTATAACACTCAAACGGGTTTCGAAAAGTAGCTCTTTTCGATACCGGTTTCAGGAACATTTACTTAAATTTTTAATGTTGGCAGTGACTCACAGTGAGTAGTTGCTACGTGCTCACTGCACTTCACGACACTTTAAATTCAAAACTTGCAATTGTTCCTCTAGTTGTCAGTGTTACCAACCTTTTATATCTGCCAAATTAATTTTCTTAGCATTATGTTTAGGACGTTTTTTTAATTTAAGATTTAAAATAGGGGCAAAATAGAAATAATATTGTATTACACTCGTTTCATAAGACATTTTGTCGCACTTGTTTGCTTTATAGCACTCCTCGCTGCGACCCTCGTGCTCTAAAAAACGCTTGCAACAAATTGGTGTCTTATAAAACCCGTACAATAAATTATTTTTTAAAATTTCATTAAAAAAAGTTGACTATTTTTTATTGATTTTAGTGTTAGAAGTATCACTTTTTTTCACTTAGTGCAAAAAAGTTATGATGTCAGCAACTTTTTTTAACTGCTTGGTTTTAATCCATGAATGAACGATATACCTACGTATTCTACAGAGAAGTGATTAATCAAAATGAAAATTGAAATAACGATTAGAACAATTAGTAACATTAAACCCACCTTTCTTTAGTCCACTAGTAATTTCAGGATCTTCATCTGAATCACTCATTTTGACTTTTATTGAGACTGACATAAAACTGACAAATTAATTTTAAAACAATAAACATATAATGTTTCCTTAGTTACCACAACCGGCCACCGCACTTGACCAAAATGGAAGCACAAATTACAGTTAAAATAGGTTTTGATTGATGAAATTTAAATTTTTTTTATAGACAACTCGTGTTAGCGTGCTTTTTTTTCATGCGTGTGGATTATTTAACTCGTCTACGACTCGTTTAATAAACTTCCACACTTATGAATAAAAGTTGTACTTCTAACACTCGTTGTCTAAATAACTAATTTTAAACTCCCAAAAACAATAAAATATTTTTCTTATCTTAGACTAGAATACTCGGAAACAGTTATTACTTTTGTTTTGGGATGAAATGAAATTATACAGTTTTCCTTTTCTTAAGTTTAATTTTGTATTTGAAACTGATACGTAGATTTATTGCTTTGACAAAGATTTTAAGTTTCACATCGAGGAGTTCTGTTTTATCTAGAGCTTAACATATTTGAGTGTCTGTTTTTCGTCTAACGGCGAATTTTGTTTTATACAGTGATTTCTCTTATCACTGTCTCAGAGACTCATAACGTGATACCTTTACATCTTGTGTGTGATCGATTGTTAAAAAATAAGCTGCTATTGCGCAGTTATACAGTAACAATACTCCAAAATTGGTCTTGAATGAGTTTATAAATAATCTTATGAATAACTTCAAAAGAGTTTATCATTAGACTAGATTGCCATTTACGCTTCAACACTCAAAAGAGTGATCAGGCTTCCTTCGATTAATATTAACCTTTGTCTCTTTCGTCAACAAATTCCATTCCACTGTTGGAGATAAGATCAAGATATTCCATCACTCAATAGATTCAATCTTATTCAAAGTTACTTTATTAGGAATTAGGACTTAAGTGGATAATATGCTTATGCGACAAAGTACTAGAATAAGTGAAGCTGAGATCTCGCCTAAATTTCCTACATCACTTACTTCACATGTTTCTCTTGCATGCTCTGTTAAAGGTTGAGATTTTTTAATTTCTTGAACTCAAAGAAATAGAGTTTTATTGTGAGAAATTTGTGAAAAAATCTGTCGCCGTACAAATCGTTTTATGAATTTTTTTGCAAACAATTCAATTTAAGTCGCTAGTTGCACGAAAGGTTGAAATTGAAAGAACGAAAACAAATACTACAATACAATTGCCTGTATCGCATGCGAAAACGTTGTGGGCGTACCAATCGATTAGTTCACCGGAGCTGCAAAGCGCTGGCTCCGGGTCCCGGAATTGTAATCATAGCCAACTACCGCCGTTTAACGGCTGTGTTTAACCGCCCGACCACAATTACCACAGCCCTAAGCGACTCAATCAACATTACACGCCTATTTTGTTGGCTAAACAAGCGGATTTTTTGCCTAGTGTTGAGAAACTAACGGCCAGATTAAGACGGTAACTGGGTTAAATGCTTGCTCATTTTGCTGTTAATTGCGACGTTCAGTTTTCTTTTAACTTTAACGAGGTTGTAAATGTGTGGTGTTTAATTCCCGAATTACTTAGATTGGTAGACAATTTGGGATGGCGTGGTCTTACTTGATCCAGCTTCTGAAGATTAGTAATGACAAGGATATTTCAAGGGTATTTAAAACGTTTCACTAACCCAAATTAAGGATTAATCACATTCTGCAATATAGGAAACACCAATTAATTCAACGTGCATCTACGTTAATTTCTACAATTTGTGGAAACTATAATTGTAAAACATTGAATAACACTTTATAAAATTTATTATTCTTTAAAAATTCAACGACTGATCAATTCACAGAAATTACAATTCTGTTTTAAATCTCTGTTTTTCAGATTTAACTGAAACTGCCATTTCAGAAAATGTGTTTTAAAGACAATTTTTAATTATTTCAAAACTTCAACTTACTGCAAATAGATAATGTATTACATATAATTAAGTTTATAGGAAATATACATATACCAAAAATATCCGGTGTCCATTTAAATTTATCCTCAAAGTAGTCATTGAAAAATCGATTGTGAACGCACCACGGATTACAGATCGATCACGGATTAGCTGTTTAAATCTAACCTTACTTTTTGCATTCTTTGTGTTTTTTTTGCAGACTGATCAGTGGTGCGTTCACAATCTAGGCTTCAACTCCTACTTTAAGGATAAATTTAAATGAACACCCGATATATTCATCAAACTTGTAATATTCTAGTACAAGATTTTCAAAAACACTAACATAATTTTAGTTTATTTGACAATTTACACACGAACGAGTTGAATACAACGTTTTTTTGTTTGACGAGCCCCTTAAAGGCTCCAAATCGCTTAAAACTTTTAAAATTAGTTTGACGTTTCGTTTTGATAAGTTGTGACATTTATCAAAATTCGTTCACATAGGAGAAAATTCTCAAATTCTGACAGTGTCGAACAAAAAATAATTATAAAGAGCGTTTAAAAGAATTTGCTTTTATTTCCATGATCGTACGGCGTAGTTCCATTAGCTGTCAAACCATAAAGGTACTATCCTAAACATTATTTATTGCCTTTTATCATTTATTTAGAATGCTGTAAATTATTTCTTTTGCAAAAAAAAATATGTTCTCTTCGGAAATAGTTAATGAGAGTTTTCGTGGTCAGAGCTACATGATGAATTTTACCTTAAAGTAGTTATTTAATTTAGAATAAAATGATCATCAAAGTGAGGTTATGTATCTGAAGTAAACGTCACACCATACCAACTAAAAATGGGACCTGCTGGATCACAAATCAAATTTTTTGGAACATTGGTGATAAGTAAAAATTTATAGGTATGTATTAATCATAACAACAAAAACTATAAATGTTATTAGTTTTTTTACAATCACCCATATCTTTAGAAGGTCTACCTTTAATTATTGCTGAGTTTGAGTTTCTATTCCATAATATTTTGGTAGAGAAGTATAATTTGCTGCATTGTGGGTTGCAAATATTTCACTCTTTTACTACCTGCTGCCGCAATATTTTGTTTGCTTTAGTCATGGGCGTCGGCAGCTTATTGGCGGAAGGAGGGGGGCAAATGGTAAATGGAACATACAAACAATTAGTGTATTGTGTATTTGAGCCGTGACAGTAATAAAGTGGTCAAGTTGTGAAAAATATATTTAAAAAATAATAAAATGTCTGGGTATAATTTATCAGAAAATGATTTCGTAAATAATTTCGTAAATAATTATAGGAAGGGAATCTGGGTAGATCAGTATAAAAATCAGAATTTGACTTTTTGGTTGAAATTTACATTTTTTTTTTTTGGCTTTGTTTGTAAGTGAAAAATTATCAAAAAATTATGAAATGTACCTTACCAGTAGCCAAGTAAGTGTGAAAAATTTCGCGTATACGATGCCCCACCCTGTAGATCCAAAATAAACAATTTATAAAACAATAAACACAACCAAAATTACTTAAGAAATTAATTTAATTCGTAAAATTATTATTAAAAGAACAACAAAAAAAAAACGGATTTTGTGGTAAAAATGTAGATATTATTTTTTAAAAAGCACTTGAAGTCGTATTTTTTGAGAATCGGGACGTCGTTTCAAACAATAAAATTGTGTATGCAACCCGTTTCTGGGTAAATTGGGCTTTTCTAATTGCCCTCGAGGCCTTAAAACCCTCGCTACGCTCGTGTTTTAATCTTGTCCCTCAGGCAATTAGAAAAGCCCAATTTACAGAGAAACTCGTTGCATAAATAACTACATATTACTTTCTGGTATTTGTGAAGAGCTTTTATTTTTTACTCACAGTAATTTCTTTTATTGGCTCCCTACTTTGTATGATTTTATGAATTCTTTATACATATGTACCTCCAGTGTAATGTATGATAAATAAAATAAATTGGGATGGAGCCGAGTCGAAGATCCGGCCTAGTAACTTACCCGACATCAATTTAAACCAATCTGAATTGACCCGAGATACCTACCTTGTCCGTGTTAACCCACATAAGTCGTCTTCTAATTCTCGCAAATAGTAAATATCATTTTTAACATAAAAACACATGCCCTTTCAACTGGTGATGTCAAATTTCCATGTCACCTCATCATTTTTTCGAGCAACCCCCACCCTCTTCCACCCCTCGTAGTCGGACTGACACCAAACTCTATTCGGTAGTCACTATTACAGAGTTATTTCCAAAGGCAAGATCCGAGATTATTTTGTTAAAAGTTTCAGCAGTTATCGCCGTCGATCTATGAAGACGTAAATAACTTTATAAGTCCGCCGTTTTGGAAAAATCCGCAAATGGCAAACATCGTTTCCGACATAAAAATACATGGTCTTTCAAACGGTAAAGTCAAATTTCCATGTTCCCTTATTATTTTTTCGACCTACCCCCACCCTCTTCCACCCCCCGTGGTCCGATTAATAACAAAAGCTTTAACTCGAGAGACCACGGGTAAGTTTGTGTTGGTCAAATTTGAAAGCAATCGGTCGAAGCGTTTTTGAGTAATCGTGGGAGAACGAAAAGTGAGACGCACAAACGCACATCATTCTAAAAACTTCATAAACGCGTTCAGGGGACCTCAAAACGTAAAGATCTGATGAAATTAGCAATTCGAAATTTTGGACCGATCACAATAACTTACCCACCTTTGATTGGGTAAGTTAAAAATGTGAAATTAAAAATATCAAAGGAGAAAGGATACGGACAGACTAATAATAGTTATTTATGCAACAAGTGAGTAAAGTAATACTTTTTTTACGAGTAAAAGAAAGATACTTTACTAACGAGTTGCATACAAAAAAATTTTGGGGCCCGTAACTTTAGATAACAATTTTTTTCGACACTCAAAATTTGAAAATTTTCTACTGTGTGAACCCGTGGACCTTTAAAACCCTCGTTTTACTCGCGTTTTAAATTGACCCACTCATGCCAAAAAAATCCCAATTTACATATGAACTCGTTAAAAATACTACTAATTATGAATGATATTAAAATTTTGCACGAGGGGTATATGGCTGATTGTTTCCTGAATAGAATGAAACCAAACGCATTATTTCCAATCCTTTTTATTTAAAATATTAAAAAAAAAAATCAGGTACCGACATTTTTTATCAGATTATTGCACATGTGCATTTTAGATAAATTTTATCGGGTTATTTTTTGTTTTCTCGTTTTGATTGGTCAATATTTGTCACGCAATTGGTTGCTAAACACATGAAGGAAATAATCTGATAAAAAATGTCGGTACCTGATTTTTTTTTAATTATTTTGAATAAAAAGGATTGGAAACAATGCGTTTGGTTTCATTCTATTCAGGAAATAATCAGCCGTATACCCCTCGTGCAAAATTTTAATATCGTAAATTTTTTTGCTAATGAACTCAAACATCCATAAATTACACAAGCCTGCACTGATTTCGATGTTTGCACAAAATTGACAGTTTTTGAACAATTTCGACCCCCTGATTACGAAAATGATTTTGGTTTTGCGCTATCATGTCTAGTTTTTTCACAAATCGTTTTTTCTTAAAATTGAAATGTTCACCTAGAATGAATGAATTATTTCAAAATTTCGATATTGTAATATCGGACAACAATATGGATATTCGAAATTTCCTTGTTTTATTTGCGAGTGGAACTGCCGGGCACGAGACAAGCATTGGACTCAAAAGAAGTGGTCTTTAAGAACTAGACTTGTACCGGGAAGCAATAATAAAAAATAATTTAGTTGTATCCTAAAAAAGTAGTATTAGGTACCACCAGTGCATATCAAACTTTGTTTGATGAAGCAATTTGTAAAGCCTCTTGATAAAAATGGACAATGTTTCAAGTATTAATGTACAAAGTTACCAGATCTCTCCAATGCCAAATGAAAAGAGGTTAGGACCTCAAATAAGATCTTTGTACAAAGGTAATGATTTTCAAAATTGTATGAATGTTGTTGAAAGGAATGCCTGGACGGCATCTAAGAACGTCATAGAAAAATTGCTTGGAAATCACAAAGATGAAGACTACGAAAATATTGTAAGAATCATGTTTAAAAATTTTCACATCTTGGGATGTAATATGAGTTTGAAAGTGAATTTCCTCTTTTCGCACTTAAATCTTTTTCCTAAAAATCTTGGTGCTGTCAGAGAGGAACAAGGGGAACGTCTTGACCAAGATATAAAACAAATGGAGAGGTGATATCAAGGAAGATGGAGCGTATCAATGATGGTAGACTCTTGCTGGATGTTACAGCGCCATGTACCCAAAAAAAATATACAGCAGGCAATCAATTAAAAGAAGTTTCCTCACAAAGCGTTAAAGATGCCATTCTCATAAGGAATAAAAAAATTAGTTAGATTATTAACCAAGAATTATTATAAACATCTTATTTTCCTAAATAAATTGCTTAATTTTTTTTGTTAATTGTGAAAAAACCTGACGTGATACAAAAAAATGAATTGTATTTTTGTAATCAGGGCTCCAATGTTATACAATATCAGTTATCAAAATCAAAACATCGATTAAAAAGTTTTGTTTTGCAGGCCTGTGTTATTCGTTCATTTATAGATGTTTTCGTTCATCAGCAGAAAAATTTCCGATAAAAAATTTTGCACTTGGGATATAATAAGTGAAAAATTTTATAATTGCGTTAAAAAATGACACGCTACGGCACTTTTTTTAACGCAAAATGCGTGCAAAAATGAACCGCTATGGCACTTTTTTTAAAGCTTCTTGACCGATTAAAAAATCACATATTTTATGAATGCAAACGAACGAAAAAACTTGCACTTTTTTTGACGGACGTTAAAAAATAGTAGTTTATTTGACGAGTTTATGTGTAAATTGGGCCTTTTTTGGCACGAGTGCCAAAAAGGCTCAATTTACACACGAACGAGTTGAATACAAGGTTTTTTTGTTCGACGAGCCCCTTAAAAGCTCCAAATCGCTTAAAACCTTTCTGACAGTGTCGAACAAAAAACATATTTTTAATTTTCATTTAAATATGCGCCAAATATGCTGCAGCCCAACGACATTCGTTTTCACTATCATGACCCACTTGATAGAAAGACTTTTGGATCGCACGGTATTTCTATAACTGATTTCATATAAATGTTCATCAAGTGAGCTGTGCATTTGTAAAAGCACCTTTAATTTAGTTACATTACAAAAGTCACATTTATGAAGGTCATGTCCAATAAATCTTTACTTGGTAAAAATACAAAGACAAAAACAAATAAGAATTATTTTAATTTAATCAGTAAAAAGACGTAACATTGCTTTTGAAATCAGCAATGTTAAAATGGACAAAAACTGAAAAATTAGTCAAATCGGGTTCGCGCAGAGCAAGCAACTTTGAAAGTCAAAGTCACTAGCTTTAGCTTTACTACCAACAGAAAATCAGATTTTCATGGCTTGCTTAGATGCACATTTATATGAAATTGAGTATAACACATTTCATTACAAATTTTAAAATGTATTTATAAAAAATTCAAAAATGGAAAATTCCCTATTCATTTTTGCCTAGTTTATAACGCAAAGTATGATAGCATAAAAGAAAAAAAATGGGCTAGTTCTAGCTAGTTCTTCTAGTGTGTGATACAATTTAACGTTCTAACAATACATTAAAAAAATAATGTATAAAAGCCAGGGGGATACAAGTGCTCATTTTTGCCCCTGCCTTTCTGACTCACTCACTTGCAGTGAGGAGAATGTGTTTTGTACAATGATATAATCAAATCAGATTGTTCAAACTCGTGGTATTATTCTTATCGTAATTTACGTTTTAATATTAAAAAAAATCATAATTCTTATAGTGAACTGCCGTTAACTGGTACTGGATTACTGAGATAACTGTTTATTTGGGTCAAGTGATAAAAACAAAAATTAAATTAATGCTTGCTTGAGACATACGTTCCAAATATGATGTCATTAGTTCATGTTAATCATGACGACTTTTTTTCACAGTTGAAATGCTTCAGCATTTGCGATCTTTGTGATACAACCATAAAAGTTGAAAAAATTGTTTTGGAAGTAAGAAAGTTTCTTAATTCATTATATGAAAACTGGCATAACTGAAATTGTGACAATTAATGTTAATTTGAATGAATAATTCCTTTCCGATTGTATCTCAGTTAACTGAAATTCAAATTCAAATCATTTAATATTTCTGGCAGATGTTGCAAACAACTGTAATAAGTCTATCGAGCTGCTCTATTTGCAAATTTTGCCTTTTTTATTTACCATATCTATGGGATATCTACGAATTACTGTCGGGTCAAGCCAGCTTTGGCAAAAAATATTATTGTGCCGCCTTTTTGAAACAGATGCCTAATTTTAATTTGGTATTAAATGTCACTTCTGACATTGACATTTTGTTCGAGCTTTTCAGTTGAGTTTTCGTTTTTTATATTCGTTTTATCCCAGCTAATCAGTAATCAGTTAATAAACACCAAAAATTTGTTATTTCAATGGAAATTGCAAACACGTGCCCTTTTAGAGGTAAACAGACTGGCAAAAATTGTGAGGTTAGATTTTGATGTTTAAGTTTTATTTTAGCTTTATTTTCTTGACGATGGTTTATTACTTTATTGTAATGAACAGAACACATTCATTGCTGTTTCTTACTTTCGAAATTGTTCATTTATTAATGTTAAATGGGCATATTCATTATCTGATTATAAAATATTCTACAAACTTCGATGGTCGAAGACATTTTAAAAATGTCTTCTCGCACTCGGTTCGTAAATAACTATTTCAGCTGTAGTATGAGTATTAGAATTTGTTCAAAAGGAAATTTTATTACTTAGAGAATAGCTCATCCTTTTTTAAAATTTAGTTGTAACTACAATATTCTTGGAAAAAGTATGGGTACATCTAAGAAAAAAATAATATAAAAGGTTTCTTCTTGTAAGAAATTCTTCATTCAGTGTACTCGTTCAAAATCAAACATTAAGGCTAATTTTGTGTAAGTAATTTAGCTGTTCGGATAGCTTCAAATAGTGAAGTATTACTATTATACAAACCGTATAAACCGCAAGAGTTTAAAAATAACATTGAAAAAAATCGTTAGAAAACGCAAGTCAGCAGCAGAAGTTGTTGATTTTAAATTGGAATTTATATCTTATGCTTAATAACCCCGCAGGAGTGATGTGTCTTTTATTTGCTCTTCATCTCTATAGGTATTCATCATTTTTGTCGCTAATGACTACCGCCATGTGTGGTCCTTTTCATTCATTGCTACCAACAGTTTTGTACTCAATAATACACCTTCTTGCCTCCTTTTATTGCAGAATGAATCATGAAACGACTCTGGACTATTCATCGAGTTATGTTTAGGACAATCAAGCATCTGTATACGAGTAAGTAGCGGACAAACGTCTACCACACTTACTTGAATCCTGAAGAGGCAGTACCGTGACATCATTGAAATTTTTGATTAAAGTAGGCTGCCTATGGCTTTTAAATTAGATTGGCAACACCGTTGACGTTTAGGGTTCTCATGTTCAATCGTTTTAATTTAAAGGAAATGAAGCACTAGAGAATAATACAGTTTTAGTGACAATCATAGAAAATGTTCAAAGTGTTCTTCCCCGGCTGGGATATAACTGTTAACTCGCCGTTTCATATTTTCTGTTGAATTTTGAAGCGTCACAATTCAAATCAAGTTGTCAACAGTGTTGCCAATCTAATTTAAAAGTCATAGCCTACTTTAATTATAAATTTAAATGATCTCATGATGCTACTGCACCGTGCAGTCATTTAAAAAAAAATTATCTCACTTTTGTAATTTGATCGCATTTTAATACAAACTTTTCATATCGCTTTCTCGCTGCGTTATTTCTCTCTTAAAAAAGAAGTGTTTGCGTCGTCGTAGAAAAAAACAACTTCTTTCTAGTCTCGAGCGCAAACAAGTAGGGGAGAGATTGACCGTTGCTCCCAATGAAATTCTTATTTATTTTTCCGTTTCCCGGTCTTTACGGACGCTAATCCGCTTTAATTTTCGTCCGGATGGAATGTCGTTTTTCTTTTTTTGTATGCTTTCTAGTGAATTGCAGTAGTAAAACGGGGCGTGAAATCGACCAGCGGGAGACGCAACATCAATCGAGTTTTGTTAGTTTTTTATTACTGAAACGGTGGAGGGTCAGTGGCATTGCTGTGTCCGATTGAATGTGATAATAAATCACCCTGAAGGATGCTTTTTTTACGTAACATTACATGCGTTATATGTGATCCGGACACTGGATGGGTAGCCAGTTTCTGAATCATTGAATGAGGAGCTTTGCTTAAATAATCTAATGGAATATTCTCGTTCATTTAGGAGAGAATCTCGTTGCACTCTTTCTGACGAGAAGAAATAGAAATGGAACGTAGATTGCAGCAATCGATGCAAATGCCAACGTCCTTGACAGAATATTTAAATCTGATAAAACAATAACGAATTTATATTTGTTATCAATTTTCTTACTAGATAATTAGAAAACGTGCTTTGCTACAACATTTTATCATTAGATCCTTATTGTTTTGAACCGAAAACATTTTTGCCGATTATTAAGAAACACATTTTTATCATATGTTTATCACATATTTCGTTGACATGTTTTTTGCGTTCCTGTGTGGCGCATCATCTTATTTTAATATTAATATTTTAATTGAAATAATGAAACATCTTCAAAGTAATTTGAAATCGATTTTGCCCAAATTAGTTCTGATATTGAATGTATTTTAGTAACATTAATATGAGAGCAATTTCAAAACTCAGTTTTTTTTTGTACAGTTGTTGCAAAAAAAAGAAACTTCTCCTAATGTAAATTTAGTTTTTTGTTCGACACTGTCAGAATTTGAGAATTTTCTCCTGTGTGAACGGATTTTGATAAATTTGACAACTTGTCAAAACGAAACGTCAAGCTAATTTTAAAGATTTTCAGCGATTTGGAGCCTTTGGGGAACTCGTCGAACAAAAAAACGTTGTATTCAACTCGTTCTTGTGTAATTTGGGTTTTTTTGGCACTCGTGGACCTTTAAAACTCTCGTTTCACGCGAGTTTTAAACTGGCCCACTCATGCCAAAAAAAGCCCAAATTACACATGAACTCGTTAAATAAACTACTATTTGTCCATTTGTCAATTAATTGTCTACTTGACAATATCTAGCAAATAATTTTTTAAAATGTCATTGAATTTTGACCATAATTCTAACTTATCTTTCGTAAGGTTTCACACTATGAAAGAATTGTAAAAATATGTCAATTTTATTCTGACAGTTTCCGTTTTTTTTTTGCAACTAACTGTATTTTATTTACCGACCATAATATAACAGTATGTATCCCGAAACTCGTGGATAAACTCCTGCCGTTGTCAGATCTGGAATCAATCACTGCACACAATGGGCAGATGAACAAATCTGCGGAAGTCCGCGGGGGTGCGATTGTTGCCGACACTTCAACAAATTGGTCAGCTGAAGGCTTGCAAACTTGCACCTGGGATGCCCAAATTGTCCAACAAAGAGGGAGAACACATTACTGCTTCTAATACTATTAATTTGGAGGAGTTGGTCAAGTGACAGATTTATTGTTGACATCGCTGGCCAAGTCGAAATCAATGAAATTCATGTAGGCTGTTGGAGATGGAACTATTGTGGATCATTGAGAAACCAACCGCTGAGGTTTCATTCATGAACGGTCGTGATACTTCAGAGCACACGCACTTCTTCAAACGGGTGCCCACCCACGTTCACCTAAATGTTGGATTTGAATTTATTCCGTTGTTTAGAAGTGGGAGGGTAGTTGTGTTAAATAGAAAAAGTGAACTATTTCAGATGATAACAAAACATTTTCTGGAATGTTTGCGGATCCGCTCATGGCTATACATTTTGTTTGTGCAAAGACGATGGAAACGATGGGTGTTGTAAGAATCGTTTTATTCTTCGGTGTTATAAATATAAAATTAAACTGAAAATTTATGAATCTATTTACCTACCCATAAGAATTTTCAGAATGAAACTAAAGAAAAGAGTTAAAGAAAGAAAAAAATAAAAATAAAAGGGCTTATTATTTCGATTTAATCGAAACATTACTTTATCAATTTACTGGAGAAAAAGAGGAAAAGATCAGAGTTGACAAAAGCAACGAATAGTAAAGACAGAAAGTGGCAAGATGATTAAGGAGATTTTAGTTTATAGAAATTAGAAGATAAAATTAAGCGTAAAATAAATTTTTTGTGGAAATAAACCCGATTACTATAAGAATAAAAATGATATATTTCAACGGTTCTCATGGTCTTTTTAATTTATTTTGAGAAAAATAAAGAACAAAAAATGAATAATACATACAAAGGAATATGTTCTAAAAAATTAAGCGACTAAGGCGAGGAAGCTTGTTATTATTCACTCTGTACATATCTATGTATTTGACGAACTTGCCAAACAAAATGTGTGGGAAGGATAGATTTCCTACGTTGTGTTATGCCAAAACAAAACAAAAGAAATGCAGGGGATAAGTTAAAAAAGGTAGGGAAAACGGTATAAAGAGAACATTGTGATTTGAATTGTTTAGTAAGAGAAATATTGTATCGAGTGTTCAATTGAAAACTTCATCAAGTAGCCTTTGAATTTTTCACAACATTGTGAAGTAGGTATGTCTTAGAAAATATATAAATATACTAAATTTATTTTATATGTAATGTGAGTGCTAGTTTATCAAAAAAGTTTATAATTAGAGCAGGGCCCTATTCCACCAACGACTTTGCAGCTTTATACTATGCACTTTACACTTTGCCAAACAACTTTGCGTTCCACCAACAACAATATATTTTGCAAAGGAAAAGTAAATTGGCTTTGCAAATACATAAAAATTTACACTTTTTTGCATAGTGGTTAAGAATATTGGTGGAACGTAAAAGGTTTGCACTTTTCAATATCGGCAAAGTGAAAAGCGCAAAGTGCAAAGTTTCAAAAAATGTTGGTGGAATGGGGCCCATGTCTCTGTCTACATGTTTAGTAACATTGAATACAAAACCTCTTAATTGATGAAAGTTGCAGCGATGTGTAATCTCTAAAATTTTTGGTTAGATATGTTTTTTATGTTGACAGCATTAAATGCACACCAAGATAATTTTAAAATCATAGAAGATGTTGAAAATGTTGACCATCTTCATCGATACATTTTAAAACCCTAGTGAATGTTGTTTACTTGTCAAAGTAGTTGATTTATTATAATTCCACAGAAAACGAAACTCAACTCAAAAAATGACGTTACAGTCGCAAAACACAACTGACATCTGTCAAAGAAGGAATCATCCCTTTTTCGCTCTATCTTCTTTCATCAAAAAGTCATAGCCAACTTGATGAACTTTTCATTTGAACACCCGTTAGTATGTAGAAAGTTAATATCTACAGACGTTAGTCAGAAGAATACTAAAAGTACATGAAAGAAAGTAGTGGTTCTAATGATGAACATACGAGCAAGGAAGACAGAAAATCATTTAAACAAAAGATTAATCTACCAAAAGTACTTGGTGAAAAAAATATATATCTACCCAACAAGACAAAAATAAATTAAGTATAGGAAGATCAAGAAGAATCAAAATGCAGCAAACAATAATAAAAATAAATCAAATAGCAGAATATACAAGGGTGCAGTTAAACGAAATGATAGTTCTAACTATTCTACTTTTTAAATTAGAAGATAACATAATGTAAAACTACCATTCTCTTGTTAATAATAAGTAATAACCCCTACTTTCTAATTAGTTCTAACTTTTATATAGATATATTATCTTTTTGTTTTTTAGTTACTTCTCTTTTCTCGAGTACCTACTTTACGACAAAAAAGTTTTCGTTTAATTTTTTTGCGACATTCTTCTTGCTCTGTGCTTGTTCTCAATAGTATACGAGAGTCACTCTGAAATATTTGAGATAGCAGAAAATGATCGAGGAAACTTTAAAACTATCTCTCCGGCATCGGTGCATTCTTGTAAACGAATTTTCCACAAGTAAAGCCGTCTACTTGTTGGAATCGATGCAATTTTTTTTTTTGATAGCGCCATCAATCTCATCAGCGGTCGAGAAGCGGCATAAGAGCATTTCCCAATTAAAACACAGTCAGAAGACACACATGACCAGATCGGGGGTGTATGGTGGATGTCTCATTAATTTGATGTAATTTTCTACAAGAAAATAGACCGCCCTATGGTACGAAACGTTACTGTAGTAAAGCACTAAACCCTTCAAAGCCACTTCTTGGAGCACAACAAACTGACAAACATTTTTGCATGTATCAGTCTGCTGCGACTGTCTTTTGTCCGTCTAGTTTTATGGCTTAGGCAAGTTCTCTACCTACTCATACAACGTGTATTACTTTCTTCATCGATAGTTGTTTTTTGACGGTTATCGGAGCAGGATCATTTTCAAATGGCCGCACTAAGCTTTTTAATCGTGTTGGGACATGTCAAACTGGAAAATAGGTTTCATCACCTGTTACGCTTTTAGAAATGATGCGCTGACACTTCTAACTCCTCTCTGCTTTTTGCTATTCCGTTAAATTATAGAAAACCCAACGAAAAAGATTTTTTTTCGTACGCAGTTCTTCATGCAAAATTTTCTATATATATACGAGTAGCTGAGGACCCGATGCTTCTTCTATTATTTTGTATGTACAATGATTATTATCATCGATCACTATTTTTAACTAGTTTTATCGACATGTTTTCTTGGACCGTTGCTGATGCTGTCAGAGACGTACCCGGGTCGTCTTCGTCATGTAGGAAGCTGCAACCTCTCCGAAATGTTGGAAACCACATGTAGATAGTTGCTTGAACCGATGTTTCATGTCCAAATGCTAATCCTAGGCCTTAAACTGTATTCTTGAGTCAGACCAGTTTTAAAACCATAAGAAATCATTGCGCAATACTGTTCTTGTTTCTTGTGTTAACTTAATGTAAGTGCAGTTTCTGCCTTCTCTCTAGTTCGTGACACTGCAAGTGATAAAATGAACTCGCGTTAGGGTCTTTCTCGGACCGTAAAGACCTGCGAGTTCCCTTTGGTTTCTTCTACAAGCAGGCGGTTCCTAATGTATCTCAAATATTTCAATGTAATCGTCGTATATGTATACAGCCTGTCCCAGAACTGCCTCCCCATAGAAAACAGGCATGTGCCGACAGTAAAAGAGGCTTCAAGATGACTAAAATAAATTTTCCTGTAGCTAACATAAAGTTTTCAATTTCACCAATACCAAAAGCTCGTCCTCAAGTATTACAAAAAAATCGGGCAGGCTGCTGGACAGCAAAAATAATTATTGATATCGCAACAATCACCGAAAAGTTTACTTGACTTCGAAACCCTGGCAACGCAAAATTGCGGTCGTCCTACATTGATGGTACTCAACTCTGATTGGTCAAGTTTGGGATGTCTTTTGTCGATTATCGCTTGAGATAGGCCTTTTTTTCTTTAAAATTCAGATTATCACATTTATCCAAATACTCCCTTTTTTCTCTGGGGAGGCAGTTCTGGGCCATTCTGTATATATATTCAATTAAGATTTGTTTCCTTCGTGATTATTTCTTTTGTCTTCTTTACCATTTTGTTACTTCTTTATACTGTCCATATCTTCCAAATATAACTATGTTTTATTGTTTTCTATGTCAAATATTCGTGAGTAAATTTAAATTTAATTCCTTTATCCAACACTTGTTTATTATGAAGTCATAATAATGCCGATTTTGAATATATAATAAGGTCTATAAAACACTAGTGGACTTATGAACTCATAATTAAACTGTTTTTATAATCAGTGGACTTATGAACCCATAATTAAACTGTTTTTATAATTAAACAGTTTAAAGAGAATCGAAAAGATTATTGAACATCAAAAAATGCACCTAATACATAAAATTAGAATTATATGAATCAGGAATCTCAGATAAAATCATTTGTTGAGGCTTACTGTTACAGAAGGAGGTGTTGGATAAAACTATTTATTACACTCCTGCCTTAACAGCAAATAAGTCACTCAAGAAAAATTAGCCCACTCGAGCAAGCTCTCGTGGCTAAACATTTTTTTTGTGACTTATTTGCCTTATAAGACACTTGTATAATAAATAGCTATTTCATACTGTAATCTTTTTACCACAAAGAATATTTACAGTGAAATTCAAAAAATCTACTCACATTTTGTAATTCATCAATTCTTTTCTGCTTCGTACTTACATTTACTATTTACATTTACATTACATTTGGTGGATTTTTTTCAGTTTATTGTCCTTTGATTTTTTTCTATTCTTTTTGTTAAATATTCTTTTAGCCCTTCATAACAGACACAATCATTTTATTTTTACTTTCTTCTGCTGTTTCATCCAATGCAAGCGTCCCACCACCGAAGACTTTTCTTTCTCTTCAAATGATGTTTGTCGTAATGTGAATTAACTTTTCAATAAAGTTCTACACACTTACCTTCATATCAAGAAAAGCCAAAATGCCATCTTCGGTTACCTCCGTGATGCCTTTTTTATTCTTCCAGCCTTTCGTACGCAATTGATGAAAATTGTTTTTTTCGAAATTTGTTGATATTATTACCATAGTGCCCACAGCAATCTTCGCATTTTGTGTATTGTGACATTTTAGAATAATTTCTGAATTTAATAAAATTTCTGATAAGATGTTTAGTGTTAGAAAAAACCTTGAAGACAATACGTGTTTTATAGTTTAAAAATCTCGGTCTATTAAATCGTGTATAAAACACTTGTTGCCTTAATGGCTACATAATTAGGTTGGTCTACTATTAATACTGCCGATTTGTTTAATACTTGTATTTTAGATTAATGTATATTCAATATGTAGAGGGATTCCCCATAGAAGCCACTCTGTTTAAAAAATACCAATTTCCATATGAATTAATTGGTAGTTGTTAATTCTCGTCCTCCCCTCGAGACTTGCGAGGGATTGCGAATCGGCTGGCCGAGCATATTTTCAATTCAATAAAGAACATGCGGAAAGCAGCATTGCTTCCGAGTGGCCGTTCCCTCGTTATAATAATAATAATAAATACATCAGGGAGCTTATCTAGCGACGAGTCAATCCTATCGGGGACGACGATAAGGACGGACCGGAACCGGGAGTCAATGGTGTGGACATGACGGTGCATAAGCCCTTCCATGCTGTCCATCTATCATCGCAGAAACGCGGATTTACTCAACCCGAAACTCTGATAACTTCAATAGCGGACATCGAAGACCATATGGTATTAATATATGGGTACTGGACCATAAAGATTATGTTCGGGAGATGACTGTGTTGGCAATTTAGCGATTTTGTGTTTTGTCATTTTCAGAATACACAAAGAAGGCGAAAGAACTCGAGACACTTTAAAAATAACTAGATAAAATGTCCACAGTAATATGTCAAATACTCACAGCTCTTTTCTTCAACAACGAACATAATGGTAATTTAGAATACCACAGAAACCGGGTTTCATAAAATAAATATGTAATAGCACTATCATCATAAAGAAAATCATACAATTTTTTTGTGCCATTTGTAACAAATTTATGTTGAAAGTTGTTTGCAGTAACAAAAGAAGTCACTGTCATAAAACTTTGGAAAATAAAGTTGTTCGTAGCCGAGTGTAGAGGAACTCGTTTCACCACACATAATATAATAGCGTGATCTTATTACTTTCATCGTAACACCCTTTCTGCTACATGATGGCCGTAAAGTTGTAGCCGGTCAGGGGGTGAGCCGGGCTTGCCACGACAACACTAATGAAAATAAACGAGCTCAAGAAGAACTTTATACAGCGAGGCGAAATGAACACCGAACTGGGACTCAACAACAGAATACAAGAGCGTTTTGAAACAATATATGCTTACACAGCACAAAAACATATTCTCACTTACCACGCCGCACCACCAATTACCCAAGAAAGGGTGAAGTTGGTTGATTTAATCAAGCCTACACTCCCTCTCGCTTTCACATTGTCCTTTCGCTCAGGGTGAGTCTATGACATTTAATAAAGACATATCCTGTGGCTTTAGCTGGATCAGACTCGGAGTAAATCCTTCAGCGGAACGCCATTCTTGTTTGATCGTGATTGATAACGACACTAATGAATTTCTTTAGTGTCTGTTATGTACTTGATCACGCTGGGCTCCTGTTAGGTTTGTGTATAGGAGTCAATGGATTAATTAAATGATGAATTGATGACTATTTGTTGCCATATGGAGAGCAATTTTTCCAAATTAACAAACAGTTCGTGATCTTCAAAAGATCGAAAAGAATATGAGAAGTCAAGCAGTTGAATAAAAAGGATGTTGTCTATTGAATTGCTCTCAATTAGTGGTCATTAACTGTAAAACACCATTAAGATGAGGTGCTTTGTTTGTTAACGAATTCTTTAGCAATAATGAAGGTGGATTTATGATAAATGAAGATAAAATTTATTCTTGTTGTTTTACAATGTTGAAGAAATGATTTAGAATTTATTATACACAGTGTTTACCACTATATGAGAATTTTTTTTCTACTCCTATTGGATAATGCTGTATTTGTGTGTGTTTTTCATTGGATAACAGGATTCATTACCCATGGCCGTTGAATAATAATTTTAAAACTCACTGATAATAATACTGATGCAAGTAGTTTATGAAATCCAATCGCAAATTTTAATGCAATGGAATTAAGTACAAAAAGTAATAATTTTAAAACGTCAGTTTCAGTTTGTCTAATAATGAAACTTATTTATCAGTTTCTCATAGTCGTAGAAAAAGTACTTATAGTATTCTATTCGCGGATAAAGACTATTACTCGCGCGGATGAATTACGCCACTCCCCTGCGGCTCGCGACACAAAATCATCCTCACAAGTAGCCATCATTATCTGCTCATTGAATAATATGTAGATGTTAGAGCATCTTATTTATGCAAACATTCTTTCTTCAATATTATCCTTGTTTTATTAAAGTTTTTGTTATGAGGTAAATCAAAAATATTAAAAAGCAGTAAAATACCAACAAAATGTTTCTACTGGCAGCTTTTTTGGTTTCAGTGTAAAAAAGAAAATAAACAAGATTCTATCTCACTCACAGAAATCAGTTGCGTAAAACCAACCCTGCACAAAAAACGAAGCCGGCAAAGAGACGGAAAGACGACGGGTGTGAAAAATAAGAAGAATGCGTAAAAGTCGTGGTAGTAAACGGTATTTCCGGTGGTGGCTAAAGACCAGCTAAACGTCAGCAAATCTGCGTGAAATGCGTGGGGCGGACCGACAGCTCACGCTCAATTGCCTCTGAAAAGAACTAACATCAATACCGAGGTACCTGGTCCAAGAGACAGACTGTGACTGTCGATCTGGAATCATCCAAGTTCGGTCACAGTCTGATGACTGGACAGAGGTGTGAGACCGTAAACCATCCTGAATAAGGCAATTTGTCCCAACCCTGTATACACAGACGGGAATCTATTTAGATAATCCTACCCCTGCGTATCGGTGCAATGCCGTCTGTCGATCAGGATCAGCGAGCTTTTATTCGAGTTTATCCAAATATTTTGTGACATTGTGGCCGGCGATTGATACATTCAATGCACGAAATCCTTCAATAACAAACTTAACACACTTTTGCAATGGCGAGGATTACACGCTCTGGACATCAATTAACAGCCAATTTCGTTTTGTCCGCCACTGTTTTGACAGTTTGAAATGGAGGTTTTGATCAAAATGAAAATGTCCTCGTATTTTTTGTTAAGAAATGACACATCTGTCATCAATTTACTTTGTAAAAGTTAAAATTACCAATCAAAAACGGAAGAGTTTGAATTACTCTTCATAATATTTTAATCAATTAGTATTTTTTTTAACTAAGAGAATGATAACATTTCTATGCAATTCCAATGACACTGAAATTTTCGTAAAAGTTGTGAAAAGTTATATAAATTGGCCAACGAATGAATCATGACAGCGACTAATATTGGGTGATTTAAAATGATTGTGGATAAATAATATGGCAATTATGTACGAAAATATAAGTGGCAACTGTCTGCGGTACAGTTTACATTTGTATGACATTTCATTAGCGTGCATTTGATTTTTTTATACCATTGCACATTGACTTGACACTTTTCGAAATTGCGCGACTATGAACTGTCAAAGAAATGTCAACTCTATCCTACCCAGACAGTTGCCAAATAAATTTTCGTACATAGTTGCCATATTTATCCACAATCATTTTAAATCACCCAATAGTTATCTTAAGACAATTATAACTAACAAGATGTTTCGGACTTTGAAAGTTGAACAAAGTATATTATAATTTTTCTACAAGATTTTCTAATTAATAAGCATTTAACCAGTCTTAAATATTTACATTTAATGCGGTTTTGGTTGCTACAGAGTTGTAGACTTTTTATGGCATACACTATATCATTTTCACAGACGAACAAAGGCTTTACACGATTCTTTTCATTATATCTTTATATCCCTAGTTACATCTGGTGTTTTTTTAAATTTCACCTCATAGTAGTCGTTGAAGAATCAATTGTGAACGCACTATACGGAGCAGTTGTTTAAATCTTACCTTTTACACGAGTGGTGCGTTCACAATCGACTCTTCAACGCCTACTACGAGGTGAAATTTAAAAAGACACTTGATATATCGGTATTCATTTAAATTTATCTTCAAAGTTCGTTGAAAAGTCGATTGTGAACGCACCACTCATCAGTCTGCAGAGTAAAAACGCAAACAACGCAAGAAGTGAGGTTACATTTAAATAGTTGATGCATAATCTGTAATAATTCGTGGTGCGTTCTCAATCGACTCTTCAACGCCTAATTTGAGGATAAATTTAAATGAACAACCGATATATTCTATGAATATTGAGTGTATTTCTTGTTAGTAATTAATATTTGACAGAATAGAAAACCACACATCATAAAGATCACCTTTTAAATAATAAATTTTTTGTTGTGGATTGGTGGAGAACCTTGTTATTATACAGTGAGTTTTTTTTAAGATTGGCCATAGGGTTTTACATGCTAATTTTTCAACCCCCTGTTAACTTTTGTTCCGATGAAAATATTCAAACCATTTTTGGAATAAAGTTGAAAGATTTTTTAAACTATCGGATAGATTACAATTCAATATCCCAAACTGTCGAAAAAGTTGTGAAAAAAAATATTTTTTAGCGCGCCGAAAGCGTCCAAAATTGGATATCGTTAGGTGCTGGTTGAGCCGACAATGGCGCTACTCTGGCGGCCGCTCGACGTACTATTATTTCGGCGCCCTAAGTAGTTATTTTTGTTACAAGTACCTAAAACATTGTTTTTGCGGACGAATCGTTGCTGTTTCCGGACGAGGCGACAGCCGAGTCTGGAATAGCAGATGAGTCCGCAAAAACGTTTTAGGTACGTGTGACAAACAAAATTTTTTGGTAATAGCTCTCCAAACCTTTCACAAGACTTTTCATTACGAAATTTCTATTGCGATCACGGTAAAGTTGTTCAAAAAAGAGCAACAGTAAATAAAAACTTATAGCATAGCCATAGCAACAAGTTTGTTTTGTTGATTTATTAATTCTGTCATTTAAAAAATACCAGAAAAGTTTTAAAATGCTTCAAAATCCTGAAGACATTTCTAAAAAGGCAAGACATTGAACTGGGTTTGCTTCCAGCAAAATCGCGTTCCATGTATTATAAAGAATATGATACATTTAACCGTTGGAAAGAAAATAACGGGGTAGTGCTTGTAAACGAAGATGCGTCACTATATTATCTTCATGAAAAAGTAAGTAATTTTTAAATACTTTGAGACTAAAACCTTCTTTACTTGCTAATGTAATAATACAGGGTTATTTACGAGTAATAATGGGCCCGACAGATTAAAAAATCCAACCCACACTACATTTCCGAAAAAAGCTGGCTACTGAAATTAAAATGTCCGGCTTTTTGTGAACATGTATTGTGGGTTGCATTTTTTATTCTGTGGGGCTCATTATCACTCGTGTATACCCCTGTATACATACTATTTTATTGTCATGGCAATTTTTCGGGAATGAATCCGCAAAAGACTCATTTTACGGATTCAAATGAATCCGTAAAATGGCAATTTTGGAGAGCGTGTACCAAAAAATATTTTTTCACAACTTTTTCGACAGTTTGGGATATTGAATTGTAATCTATCCGATAGTTTGAAAGATCTCCCAACTTTGTTCCAAAAATAGTTTAAATATTTTCATCAGAACAAAAGTTAACAGGGGGTTGAAAAATTAGCATGCAAAACCCTATGGCCAGTCTTAAAAAAAACTCACTGTATAATAATAATCTTGTAAAGAAAACTAACTTATGTAATAGTATATTTTGATGTATTGTCCTTTTATCTAAGTAGTGCGAGAAAGTAAGGTTAGCAAATTATTATTTGTTGACGTTTCATGTAAACATGTGTACACCCGTGGTTCAAGTTCCAACAACCTGCCTGCCAAGAATCTGGTAAAATATTTAAATTAACGTCAAAAATAAATTGTAAAGGCTACAGTTTCTACGTACAGGTGTAAAACATAAAGTATATCAAATTTTTAGCAAATATTAATTGTATTAAAGCCTTCGAATGATGGATCTAACTTTAATTAAGTCAGAGCAGCCATGTTGTTTCATCTCCAAGATTGACTAATTACATTATTTTCTTGATCACAAGATAATTGTAAATTAGTTTGTGGATTAAAATTTTTAAGTAAAGTTCTTAAAATTTTATTTTCTTGAAGGAACTGTATAAAAATGCCAAAGATAAATTATTGATGATACATTTTTTAAACCTTTTCATTCCGTTTGTTACAACACCCCGTAATTTTTCTTGGCACAACTTCTCGCTTTAATTATTCTCCTGTCCAATTTAGACGTTCAGTTCACTTTAAACAATCCCAATAAAAACTTTTGGCACACATTCTGATGCATAAATCTATTTTTAATATATGCAAAAATATTATTTATGGAGGGGCACGCTCTCCGAGATAAGACAGTGCCAAATACTATTAACACGATTCACGCTTTGCGGTCATTTAGATGCGGGTGCATTCAAACATGTCCAGGTAACATTAACGATTTCCAAAATGCCGCTTTATAAGAATCTAATTCTAAAGGCTGAAACGTATGTTCCTTTGGAACCTTTCACGTTTACTTCCGCGCCGTCTACAAGGAATAGCGTCCAAGTTACACCCCATTACACGATCTATTACCCAACATTATGTAAAAATTTAATGTCATGCCATTGAATGGAAGGGCGTTTAACGTGCAAAAGTCAGCCGAAAAATCAATATTTGCGGTCTCGGACACCTGGAATTCAAACACGTGTAAGGTATTGTCTGGACCAGGATGTTCTGCCTTGAGGAATGGGTCATTGTTGAAGGAAGTTGTAAGGGGAAGAAAGTTTCTTGAATTGAATCGATCTGATGTGATACCGGGAAATATTATGTATTATCAGGAAAAAATCCTGGCATTGTGAAGCCTGAATCAATTTGTAGATTCATTCATAGCTTTAATTGCAAAGTTTGTAAACAAAATAAGAAATAATTTTTATTGCTTTTTTATCTTAGTAATCAAACCAGGTTAGGACTGTAGTTAATACATATTAAAACACATCTGGTGTTCCTCAAGGTTTCCGTTTGTATTTGTTGCTGTTTTCACTAAAAATTCTAAATGTGTATGTTAAAAGACTACATCTTCTAACTGGAGTTTCAACAACAAAACTGCAAGCTATTGCCTTCATTACATTTGTTTTCTAATCTTTTTTCTGTAATTATATTATAATAGATTCACGTGATTTAATTTTATTTTAACAATCAATAAATGTACATTATTTAACTTTCGTTCTGTTAGAGCACTTGTAATAACTGCGTACACCAAAACAACAAATTCGAATAAATTTGTCTCCACGCTGGGTGCATAAAATTTAATTTATCTGACGAGTTGTTGGTTGACATGTTTATGTATTTGTAAAAAATCGTTGTACCCGTGCCAATTTTGGTGCATGTTCGCTCACTTTCTATTTTAACGAATTTCATGAAATAATAAACCAAACGCCCACTTTTTCATGTTAATTTAAAAATAAATGTGACGTAAGAGGAACTTGAGAAAACTGTTTAATATGGAGCGAATTTTTGGAAGCTTGATGCGTCCAGTGAAATTGTTTGGTAACATTTGTTGATTTGGCTAATCTAATCTAATACAAAATAAGACGCTTACTTGTACACGAAAAGAAATATGAGATCCTTTCTGTACGCAATTTCCTAATCTATATATTTGATAAAAACTGTTTCAGATAAGGCAATATTTACCAAAAAGTATTAAATGAAAAATTAACATTATAGTTCAAGTGGCACCTAAGGGTTTTCTCGTAAATTCTAATAAATATTCTTTTGTATTAAACATTATTTTGAAAAATCATATTAGGATATGGAAGAGATGTATGGTTCTTCATAGCGATATTGTTTTTTATAGTAATAGCAGATTTCAAATTATTGCGAAATTTGTTAAAGAAATAATATTTATACCGTAAAAGTAAATTCACATTGCTGTACCATGACGAAGTTCTGGTTGTTATCGTAATAATTCGTGGCTAAATTCTGTAAATAGAGAATTTACAATAATATTTTGAAACCAGAAATATCTATAAATGTATCATATAATATAGCGGGTGTTTTTTTAAATTTGGCGTCAAAGTTGGCGTTGAAGAGTCGATTGTGAACGCACCACCGGATTACAACTCTGATCAGCTGTTTAAATGTAACCCCACTTTTTACGTGTTTTTAATATACAGTTTGAAAAATCAGTCTTTTTTAAGACAAGTGGTTCATCACCTGTTTAAAAATCTAACCTCACTTTGTTTGTGTTTTTAATCTACAGTTTGAAAAATCAGTGTTTTTAAGACGACTGGTTTTCACATTCGACTCTTCCACGCCAATTCAACGCCAAATTTTATAAATTATCCTATATGTAATAATATATCATTATTCCATTTGAAAATTCAGTTCTTCTGAACTGGAACATTGTCCTAATAGAACATCGCAAAAACTGACATGAATGAATCATAATATTCTTCTGTATGTACACTCTTTAGGTGTCAACAAAGCAATCAGAAGCATTCCATTAAAATCTCAACAAACTGTTGTTCACATTTTTCCTGCTAATGTTGTTCTTTTGTACCAGCAATCCACCATACCATATTTTGTGGTGCTAACATATTTCAGCGAAAAAGTGCTTAGTCCTTAGTGAATTGAATATCCAATCCTCTGTGACATTTTCACAGAATTAACAGCTGCAATATGATTGAAGATTATCCTAAAAGTTATACTACATGCCAAAAAAAGAAGAAAAAGTTTTATACAACCTGTTTCACGTAAGAGTACGTGCCTGACGATTTCAAAATGCAACCCAATATTCGATTTCCATGAGTAACTAGGTGTAATAAATCATGTTTTGACAAAAAGTAGTTTGGACATCCCTGATTTTTTTAAAATTTCCCCCTTTTCACAGATTTGTGAAAAAACTCTCCGCGATTATGTTAGATAGGGATGTCCAGAACCACAATTTAAAATTGTTAATAAATCTAGTTCCCATTGTGAAATGTATTTTGTGTTGCGTTTAGCGTTGGTCAGGCTCGTACTCTTACGTGAAACATGTTGTATACATTATATTTCATAATTACAATATTTAGAGGGGAAAGATCAATTCTGCTCTTTGGAAACAAATGTCTTTGTAAGTGAGACTTCTCGTTTTGTCAAAATGCCTATAAATTGACGCGAAACAAGGATATGG
This sequence comes from Tenebrio molitor, assembly GCF_963966145.1. Lineage (NCBI taxonomy): Eukaryota > Metazoa > Arthropoda > Insecta > Coleoptera > Tenebrionidae > Tenebrio > Tenebrio molitor. Next base: position 18,201,193 of record NC_091051.1, on the reverse strand, counting down.
TTCTAGGGGCATTGAGAAGCCGATCCGAGGAAGGACGAAGAACACTTCCTGGGGACAGTTGACGTCCGAGGGTATGTAATGAATATGAAAAACGTCGTCTTCGGCATCTACCAATAAGATTCGTTGAAATTAACTATGTGAGAGTATCTCGTCGTGACATACACAGTAAACAGGGTTTATGTCCTTGTATCGAGAGGCAGCAATGGGCACAAGAAGGGCATAATGTTATCTTGAGCAACGATGTCATGTCTGTGGTTATCTGATGGTCATATGAAGTTAAGGAAGCCAAGGAGTCAGATGCGCAGTTGGAAGTTTGTCCAGAGATGTCATACCGGTTTAACAGCAGAGGTACTGGTATGGGTTGAAATGTGTAATGATACTCATTCTTGATATTTTCATGCTATCTGGAGACATTTTGCACCAAATATTTAATCACATTAATATTGATTTGAAATAGCTAACTAGTCAGTTAATAAGAATAAACCTGATAACCTGAAAGATGTCGATTTTTGCAATGAATTGGAAAATTAACCCAAAGAGCTTCGTTTTTTAAAGTCTTCAACGGGAAAAGCCAGTGTTATAGCTGTCGGTATTAAGACATTGCACAAGTGAGTGTTAAAAGACTGCTTAATTACTACATATACTGGTGTAATCTATAAACTATTGTGACAATATGTAACAAATGGTTTTCTACATTTTTGCTGTTAAAGACAAAAACATTCAACTGTGTTCTTTTGAATAAAGTTTATTTTAATCAAACTTCGACGTTTTCAGCTTCAGCAACTTAAAGTTGGAACACGGAGTGAGTAACTTATGAAAGCAATATACCTATAACGTCCCCTTCTAATTCGTCGTTTGACAGACGTTCAACTAAGTGGATCACGAACAAGCTCGGTCTTCTCGGGATCATCAACTTTTCCAAATCCTTCCTTCTACAGAAGGGATTTTCTTTTTCAATATTGCCCCGACGGAAGAATTAATTATCACGTTTCCCTTCGAAGTGTACATTTCCAGTCGGAAAGACGAGCAACATCGATTGTTTCGTTTATTTGTTTGGTGCACGAGTCATAATTTATTTAGGGCTTGTGTATTACACGGTATACACCCATCGTGATTGCCAGTTGATCCCACTAGATCGTTGTCCCTCGCTTGTCGAGCAATAAAGTAGAGGTGGTGAGATCTAATAAAGGGCATGTAATGCCTCTGTGCGAGCGTTATTACACGACTTTGCTGACTAAATAAGTCATTTAATAATGGTGAGAACTTTGGGGTAAACTTATTGAGCCACGGGGATAAGCTTGGGGACTAATTTAGCAGTCATTCCGCTTCCCACTGTAAAATGTTATCACGTGAAGTTATGAAAAAATATGTTAATAATGAGGTTTTATTTTTAAGATTATTATAGAATGAAGAGAATAGATTGCGGCCAGTAAATAACGAAAATGACACTAACAATTTTGGCAACACAGCAAATTACAAAAAATCAAATATTAAAACTGACTATCATGGTAAAGTAAGTCATTCATTTCATGACATTACGCCTAGAAAGAGTTTTCCAGCAATAGGAATAAGTTTGAAATAGGTAAGTTTTACAACCACAAAACATAAGCTGGCTAACTGTTGGCCTATCTTCGCCCCGGTGGATTTCATCATGATTCAAATCTAAATCTTCATCTTGATCTCCTAGATCTTCATCTAAAATTTGATTTTGATCTTCATCATGATCTTGATGTAAATCTTCATCACAGCTTCATTTAAACCTAGCCTAATTAAAGCAAGTAACTGTAATTGTAACTCTCACACATACAAAAATTGGTTGTTTGTCACTGTTACAAATTTAGATCAACGAATTCAACTTAAGAATCACTTATAAACAGTTGCTAAGCAATCGCTCTGAATGCTCGCAACAAAAATATTCCGACTTAGAGTAAGGCCGGCCTGAGATATGACATTTGGTGGGGGAAATCTGCGAGGACAAAATATTCCTGTGACGTGGCAAAACAATCAAAAGCGGCCACAGCAGGGAATAGCGGTCACAGTAACAATCAGCTGATTTTTAATCTGTTGAGCACCTCTATTTTAGGAAAGATGGACTCGTCCGACTGTTTTCCGTCTACGCACACCCCCACCAAGTGTCATATCTCAGGCCGGCCTTACTCTACTTATCTTTTTCTTTACTACTATACTCCTCCTTGAATGTGGTGAATGGTTTGTGTGTTAAAACTTAAGTTAAAGAAACAGTCGAACTATTAGTGATGATCTTCATCAAAATCTTTCTGTAACTATTTAGTTATAAGCAGATAAGGGAGACATACATATATACTCGTATATAAAAAATTAGGTACTTAAGCTGAAGAAAAATTCTATGTCACTTCATACCTAGGTCGTATAAAATTTAGGTACTTATTGTGACATTTCTTCCAAATACATAAATGCATTACTTACTATTTCTCTTATGAAAGTATGTACTTCGAAGTAATAACGTTTTTCAAACCCTCACGTTAAAAATTGTACTGTTTCATGTTATGAGTTTCTTGCCTGGCAAGGTGTACGCAATTTATCGATTCCCAATATTTCAATAAATGCAAATGTGATATAAACGATGATAATGTACGAACGAGAGGGGTTTTACCCTTGTTGAAACAATGTGAACAAACAGATGCCTCGCGATTTGTTAAATAGTGAACCATCCACCCCCTAATAGCCGATAATCGCTCGTTGAGCAAGCAACACGATAAAGGCCAGCTGATTTCGAACAAATTACTATTCAACTCCACTCTTACCACCTGTCCTCATCGGCAACAATCACTTTTAATAATCGAGTGATTCACCCGTTCCTATCCTTCGCCAGGGTCCCGATTGAGATACTCCGCTGTCCCACCCCGATTACCCTAAACCTCACAAATCATAAGAAAAACGGAAACAGGAAACCGTATTCGAAAAACAAAATTTCAGCGTATTCGGCGCCAATTAGCCGCCTGAAAGATGATCGGTTGCGCGAAACCCAACCGCCCCCTTTTCGTGGACGCTCTTTATTCGGACGTCGGTCTGAATTTCCGGTTTCCGGTCGGTCGTCTGTCGGAACAAGATTTTACACTCTAACATTTATGATGCACTGCACCCTAGTTCAGTCAATTAGAGTGGTGCGCGTCATTGATTTTCAATTATGTACCACCTCAGAACTGTTCCTCTTCGGAAAAGCGAACTCGCATGCGAGCTTCGACATGACATCGACACGGATTTCCTGATCTGGGTTAGAGATGAGAAGGGGTTCGGCTTGAATTGGGACGTCTCATGTAATCTATATCTAGATCGGAACTAGACAGATTGACGAAGAATTGACGTCGAGAGCTTCAAACCAAAAAACGTTTATCTTGGATATTATTAATGTCGTGACGCACGATAGATGTATCGGATTAAAAAATTTCAAACAATGAAATATGTAGTCGTAATGGCAAAATACAAGCATTTTGAATTTGTGTGTGGATTTTATGATTCGTTGATAAGCAAGAAGTGGATATGTTGAAGTGCGAGACCACTAAAAAGATTTTTTAAATTAGAAGATTTTTGTAAATAGTAGACAATAGACAGTAGAAACAGTTAGCAAAAGCTATTAGAGCTGAAAAATTATTTTCATAGTTAGGTTGTCAATATTCTGTTAGTCGAAGAAGAGAAAAACTTATTGATTTAAGACAGAAAAGAATAATATTCCAGTCAATATTTTTCTTTATTTTATACATAATAATTTCTCATAAAATATGAAGAAAAACGAAAAAAGTAGAATAAATTTATTTCATACAAAAAATATAAAAACGAAAAGTACACATTGAGTACCTAGTGTAAAATAAAGATTAATAGAGCTTCACAGTGAAGGAAAATTGCTTAAAATGCCTAATTGAAGCAGCTATGCTGCTTGTTTTTCTGAATTAAAAAGTATTTGGTTCATACACTGGGAAAATTAAAAATAATTCCAATCCTCAAATCTTCCTAATGAAGAATTACAACAAATAGGTGTACATATGTACATATAAGAAGAAAACTATATCACGGAGACAGAAAAATGGAAAAAATGTCACATGAATCAATAAAACCCTACCAAAATAGGAACAAGTTCATAACTAATTAATTAACTAATTAATTAAGAATTGGAAGCTAATAATCCGTAACTTAGAACAAATCAACGATATTAAAAAGAAATAAGTAAAGAGAAGGATATGTGTAAAACTGGGAAATATTTTATATTTTATAGTGATCACCCGATAATCCGGACGTTCCCATTAAGCGGATTGCGTTTCTGCACCGTTTCTGCACGTTGTTGTTATGGACCAAAATGCCATTCGCTTAACAAGGCTTTTCTACCGGAAAAGTCTTTTATCAAAAATTTTAACCAACAAGGAAGAGGACCTGGTAAAATGCCTTAAAAGTCTAAATTTGAAAACAGCTGTGTGCCTCCTTCACAATGCTTGGGAAAAGGTACCATCCACAACTGTACAAAAATGCTGGAAGAAGATATTTCCCACTAACAACAACAATGCCCTAGATTTAGAAGATACCTCAGAAGACTCTATTCCTTTAAATATTTTAAGAGACAGGATCCGTTAAGCAGCAGAAGAGCTCCAGAGCATAGGGGATGCTGGTGAAATTGTTGGTTGGTTGGATAAATGTTGATGAGAAATTGATCGAAACAGAGGATTTGGACGATCTAATTGAAAATAGTAGTACAGATGATGACGAAGAATGCACCATAGAAACAGTATAAGATATTAGTGTTAGAAAAAATACTTAGGGGTAGATTCACTAAACTCAGATAATTGGTGCGATTCTGTTTTAATATAACAATGTTGCAGTTGCTATGATATGAAGCTGTTGATTGGTTGGATCTATACAAAATCAGTATTGTTCAATAACAATCTTGCTAAATATTGAAACAGAATCGCACTAATAATATGCAAATCGTTAACGAAAGGGCAAATACAATGCTTCAACAATATCAGTTGTCATGGTTTTGAATTTGCAATGTCTTATCGAGCCTTACCGGGTTTCATGAATGACCCCCTCATTAATTAAATGCAGTCATAGGTAAATTTGATTTTAAAATACCCATTATCTGCATTTATCTTACTCACTAAAACATATTTGAACGGATTTTGTAGGTACTTGAGCTTTTATGGATTAACGATATTTTTAAGGAATAGATTGTTTTGATTAACTTAAATCAATAAATATCATTATGTTTCAAACAAATTTTGACCGAGTCTCCGTCCCGTAGATATGAGGGGAGATTTTTATATTACATATCTACCTGGCTATGAAAGAGAAGAGTTGGGAGAAAAGTAATATTTTATTTTTCAACATATGATCCATTAACGGTTACATATTTATTCCAATAAGGCTATGCTTTCAAAAAATGAATGTACTTAAATGTTCCATCTCTACAAATTCGATTCGTCGATTGCTTCACGGATTTGGCGAGCTTTGTAAACTCTGCAATTGTCATGAAGCAGCATAATCTTTTGATCACAATTCAGGGGCCTTTTTTACTGTATGACAGTTTTCAACTTTTTTACTGTTTCCTTATAGACTTCTCCTGGTATTGTAGACCATTTTTTCATGTATTCAATCAGTAAGATTCCTTCCGTCGCCATCAGCTTTCTTGATGAATTCTGCGTTCTTGCCTTCTTTGGCGGTGGAGCTCCCTTGTGGACCTACTGCATGAATTCTTGTTACAATTTTCGAAAAAAACTCTTCGTCGTCAGCCAAAGCCCTCAAGTTTTTTTCGCAAATGTGTTGCCGACACAGTGTTTGTTCGGGATTAAGCAATTTTGGAATCCAACATGCTGATACCTTATTCATTCCTAAATCTTCATGGAAAATTTTTAATACTGAAGCTTCCTATATCCCTACTTCATCGACAATCATTGAAACTCTTATTCTTCTATCTGATAAGACCAAAACCACAACTTTCTTGATGTTTTCGTTGGTTCTTATCAACAGGCCTTTCTTATCTTGGGTCACCTTGCATTGATTCACAAAAAATACTCTTTTTGAAAATTGAAAAAAATCTTAGATGATAGAATTCAAACACATATAATATAAGTTATAACTGTGTGCCAAATTTTAACAAGCTATGCTAAGCCGTTCTGAAAATATCCATACCTTTCAGCAACCCTGTATAACATTTCGAGCTCAGTTGGTGCCTGGTTAACTTTATTGATTATTTCTATTTTATAAGTTTCCACCAATAAATGCTTCAGTGTTATACTGAATGGATGTCTCAATCTAAATGCGTTAAAAGCACTACATTTTGATTTACGCATAACAATTTTCTGGTTTACACAATTTTAAAGCGATCTTCAACTTTTTACTTTTAAATATAAGGTTATTTGTTTTTTCAAATCTGCAAGAATTTTATATTCTGAGTTCAATGAGGTACAATAAACACTCGAAACTTATGAAGAAAAAAAAACAGATTTAAACCAATTGGACTTTTTTTATAGGGTTATATGTCTAATGTGGCTTATGGGGGTGAATATACGTTGTTAACATGTCTCTTCGTAATAGCGGGTAACACACTTTTTTTTAATATGTACATATAGCTTCAGATATCTTCATTTTATAAAATAGTTATTTTTGTTCCCAAAAACACATCCAAACCTCTTATTGTGGATCATAGCAATTATTTCTCGAAAAGAGTGAACTTTGAATTTTAATTAGGTACCATGCCACCATAGTAACCAGATTGTTTAATATAAACACGAACATTTTTTGACGTTTTGTTTGTATAAAATGCAGAATCCAGAAAATTACGCGAAGAAAATTGTGTTAGATTTACTTCCAGTAAAATCTAGACAAATCTATGAAAAGGAATATGAAGCATTCATCCGATGGAAAGAAATTAACAACGTTGTAATTATAGACGAAGATGCGATGTTGAACTATTTACCTTTTACATGAAAAGGTAAGTTCCGCTATACTTTACATTCAATTGTATTAATCATTTCTTAAACCACCGAACCCGACAGAGTATACAGTACATTGATTCCGCCGAAATTCTGCGTCTCTGGCATAGTTGCTGATCTTGATTTAACCTCGTTGAAACGGTTAGGAGGATGGAAGCAAGTTTTTTCACAATATTATTGCCATTTATTATAAATAATAAAAATTGTTTAATTGTTGTATTGAACCATTGTGTTTTATTTAGGTACCAAAATAATCCGGAAAAGTTGCCATGGCAATTTTTCGGGACTGAATCCGGAAAAGACTCATTTTAGGGACTCAAATTTGTTCGTAAAATAGCTATTTTTGGGAGCGTGTACAAAAAATTATTTGTTGTGTTATCTATTTTATAGTGGCGCCTTGTTACTGATACGACTTCTAATCTTGTCAAAGATATAAAATTAAAGTTTGTTTTTAAACTATTGCATACTGTTGGCTTCACGGAAACGAAAAATATTTAATTTAGATGCCACGTGGAAGATGTAATTTGAAATTTTTTTTTTCAAAGCATTTTGTAAGGAATATTTGAGTTTTTGCGCACTTAATTTTATTACATTACATTTAATATTACAAATATTACTAGATGTGGAAATATGTATTTGAAGATAAATTTATATTAAAGATTTAATATTGATTTTTAAAACCAGGCGACTGATATTTTTTATCAAAAACAAATATTGCAAAATACTTCATCTAATTACATCATCAGTTTTCAAGTTACGCATTCAATAATTAGTAGTAAACGAGGTTCTTAATTTGAAGGTTTTGAGATAGATGATCAAAATTTAGATGAGTGCGTAGTATTTGCTCTTTGTGTTGAGAGATAACAATTTACACAAATGTATCTACCTGTTGAAAAAATATTATCAGTAGAGATCGATAAGATACAATTACAATTCATCTGGTACAATGATTTATCTTATAAATTGATAAGAGAAACATAAGAAATAAAAGTGATTACAATTTCACTTTTTTTTTTATCTCTGAAGTGGTTTACCTATTCTATTGTATGTTAAGAGGCGAAGGTCGCAGATATAAGATTTAGTATTGAGAAAGATTTTGGTTTATTACAGTTTTAAGATATTAATCTATTTTGGTAAAAACGGAAAATTTCTATATACATATTTACACTTTTTAAGCAACTAAGGGCCGGTTGCTTCAAAGTAAGTTAAGATTAAAATATACGAAAACATTGTTATAACAATAGGTAACTAAAGTAACGAAGTATTTTAACCTACAGTTAACTTTAACTGGCGTTGGTGCAACTGGCCCTTACAGTCTTAAAGGTTCTAAACAATAAATTACCTAACAGTTATTTGTAAGAATAAGCATTCGTTAAATAATTTGAGAGATATTAATTATTGAGAAAAATAAAGGTACGGTTGGCTTCAAAAAAAACGGGAACTGTCAGAAAAAGTTCTGTCAAATTTTATTAAATTTTTATAGTTTGAAACGGCTTTTTAGAATTTTGGTTAAAAAACTGCGCTTATGTGTCAGAAATACTACTATCAAACAGACACAAATTGACATAAATTGACAAATTTCCAATTCACATTAGGTCAAATTTCATTTCCCGGTTTTTTTTTTTTAAGCCAACTGTATTAGGAATTTATGTGCTTTCTAGAGTTAAATTAAGTTATTATTGAGGAGAATCTCAGTTGCCACATAAAATTCATTAATATAAAAAAATATTGAATTGTATATTTTATAAAATATGGTATCAAGAAAAAAAAGTATGAAATGATTCAAATTTTAAGTAGCTACAATTCAGTTTTGAAACTGTACGTAAGATTTTTTTAAATAGACTTATGCAACTTTGAAAACAATGTTTACAACTTTAGTAGTTTGAAATAAAAGTATTGATTTTGAAATATATAAATTTAAATAGGTAAGTTTACTCCGATTAAAACAGTTAATTCCCATGTTGAGTGGTTAATCCATACATAATCGTTAGTAATCATCAAATTTAAGGAACTATGAATTGAACGGTTATTTGTATATCAAGGCTGCGAAATCGTACCGAGAGAAAAATTGTCGCCCAGGCCGCTTGCGGCCGACCAAGGCAATCTCAAGGATGTTAAAAGATTTCACCGCCAAGGTGTACACAACATTTTGTGTGCATCCGAAAGTTTGTGGTTATAAAATGATCAAGCAAAATTGGAATTTCCCGGCCTGTTTTCAGATTTTCAGTACGCGAAGTGCTCATTTCGCACACGTAATTATTTGCAACCAAATATTTACGCTTAGATATTGTTAGTCAAATCAATATATTAATTCTAGTTCTAATTATAATGTATTTCTTTATTTTGAACGTAATAAAGCTTTGTTAAATTGTGTTTCCCTAAAAGTTTTTGTAGACACTTCAATAATAATCTGGCGTCATGTAATCTTGATTAATAAACTTGACGTACAGAATTACTGTCTTGTCCAAAACAAACTTCAACTAAAAGCTTCATATCTGTAATTATATAATCTAACACTAATATTGTTGTTTACTTTTACAATTGGTAATTTGTACGAAGTACGATTAGAAATATGTACTGAGATAAAATGAAGAAATAGAAAAATAGATAACTTGTTAAGTATTTAATTTTTTTCTGGTTGTGGGTATATGAATTTTAGATTTTTTGATCAACTAAGAATACGATTGTACAAAATAAGCCGGGAATACAATATTAGATATCCTATCCCACCTCCACCCGGCGGCACGGCAATTTTGCCGGAGTACATACACTATTACGGATATTACTATCAAGTAATAGTGCAGTGCTTATCAACATAATTACCGGCGTCTCGCCTCCGCATTTTGACTTTGTTGTGTATTATGTTCTGTGTCAATGTTAAGGAATTTCCTCACGATATGACATGAGTATAATAATATACCTTTTTGAATTTCAACCACCAATGTGTTCTCTAATTCCAAAATTTTTAAATTTTTAAAAAGAGATTGCGGTACTATTCCCGTTGCTGAAATTACAAGTGGTAATATTATATAATATTATAATTATTATTATTTTAAATTACATAATTTATAATTGTCGTATTTAATTATTAATTTAGTAAAGTAGGCAACCAAATAAACACTTTGTGAAAACAGCTAAACTGTTGTTGACATATTAGTTAAAGCATTATAAGTAAAAAATGTTTTATATTTTATTAACAAGATTATTTTAGCTGTGTTATTAGGTTGATTTTTATGCCTTTTTCCATTTAAATTGAATTACAATTAATTACACTATCAATGATAGTATTTATTTATTGTCACTTAAATGTCACTTAATTTAACAGTATGATTTTTTTTTCAAAGCTACTTTTCTAGGTAAGAAATAAGAAATATTAAGACTTTTTTTTCTTGTAGAAATTGTCGAGAAGAAAGAATCTTATAATAGTTATTTACGCAATTAGTGGGATAAAAGCAATATTACAGGATTCGAGTGTGAAGATTGCAGATGACGAGGGCGTTAGCCCGAGTTCATCTGTAATCACACGAGTTTCCTGTAATATGCTTTAGCCCACGTGTTATGTACAAAATTTTATCTAAGACCGCCCCGAATTAAAAAAAAAAGGTAAATCTAATTTATTTCCGCCAGTTTCATTACACCACTCAGTGGAATAATGACTTACTTATCCCACTGAGTGGGGTAATGAAGCTCACTTATCCCACTGAGTGGAGTAATGCAATGCGTCCGGTAATGAAGTTCCTTATTCCACTCAAATGAGTGGGATAAGTGTCATTTATCCCACGGGATTAGATAAATTATATTGTACATATTGTAAATTTGCATAACTTGAAGGTAAAGTGTCGTAAAATTTTAAAGTGAAAACCCTCTCAAAGCTAAGAGCGTAATTTCCACGCAACTCTCTTCTGCACAAGATCCTTGTAGGACATCAGTTAGGACATTTATGTGATGGGGTGTTTTTCCGGTGATTAGTGGAGAGGCAGGTGGCGGTGCTCGTCTAGTTCTCATAATAATTTAATATTATAATATTCGTGCCGGTGTTTGTTCGATACGCGGTGCAAGCTGCTGGATGCCCCCGCGTATCACATTATAATTCTCCCCATTAGACGGGTAACCGGAGTCGCTGTTCTGCACGACAGCCGATTTGTGTGCATCCACAAACGGCTCCGGAAATATGACTGCGACTAGCTTCCACGTCCGGACCAACTTCGACGAATATTTTACCATTATTTACGACCACTAAGCTGAACGGATCGGGGTCTTTGTCTGCGTTTGTCTCTTCTAACGTTATGTCGCTTGATGGCGCTTTCTATAAAGGCGGTTTGCAACTTCCCAACTACTGCTTCGAGGTGGATCACCTTATCAGATTGTTTTGCTGCCAAGTTTTTGAGTAATTGCCCCGCTAAAACTTGAACAATACTAATTTGGGGTTGTTTGGAAACAACGTCTTTCAACTCGTGACAAAAGTAAATATTGTTCTTGCTTGTTTCATGACAGAATGCACTTAGCTGATCAAATAATGTAAATTTATTATTTATTAACACAGTTAAAAGAAAATATGGTTTGTTTTTATGTATCAACCTAATTATAAGTAAGAAGCAACAAAGATATTTACAATTTCGAAATACATTTCAGAATGTTTCCATTATTATCAATGAGTGCTACCTCATCTTTTGTTTTAGCGAAACGTCTTTCTTAGCTTGATCGTACACATATGTATACTTGCTCGACACAGTCGTTTTATTGGTTGCCTGAATTCTTTTCTTTCTAATCACTTTGTATTTATCTCTCAAGGAATAAACTTATTATAGTTATTATTGTTATTATCATAATATTGTAAATGCTTTTAAATAGCTGGATAGTCTCTGCTTTTAATTCTTATTTTGTTTTCCAGCCTGCATTGATTTTTTTACAAAATATTTTAAGTGTACTACAAAATAATAAGCTTTTAGTGATTTCCCACAAAATGAAAAAGTATTTATGTGCAAGAATATTTTCCGCTTCGATTTCCTGCCACGCTGCGTCGAACAATACACACATCGGATGTGACACAAAAAGCCCGATGGTCACGTGTCGATAGTACTTTTAGTGGCTTCCATTAGCGTCCACATAAAGTGATATCGATATGATAAAAAGCGGTAATGTGCTAGCACATCACGTAAGCTCATGCTGGATTGGCTCATAAAATCCGGCACTTCCACTTCCGCCCGAAATAACCGAGACACGCAAACGGTCTAAAATTCAATCTGCAGACAAGACAATCAATCTTCATATCACAATAATGGATGTGCCCCACAAGAGCGATGGAACCTTATTTATTAATCCACCAGCAAGAATCAAAGTTCGCTATTGTAATTACCTAATCCCTAAATAAAAATCTTCAGTTAATTGGACATTGGAATTTGGATAGGAAATACAAAGCAAGATTTCTACTCGATTATTAACTTAAAAGTAGAAAATCTTGCTTGATATTGTCAACTCTAAAATAATATTTTTTCCTGGCTCGATTTTCGTTGACTTACCAACTGTCTTTGCCTATTCTGCATCGTATTCTTTCTGACAGAATAATTGTTTTCTAGTTCTTTCAGTTCATCACAGTCATCACACTATTCACTAGTCATTTTATCATTCCTTGCTTTCTTGTTCCTCTGCAGCAAGTATTTATATTAATTGATCTATACTCCGTTTCTGAGTTCGATGCCGGTAAGTCGTAAAACTGGATTGTCATAAATCAATAATAATCACCGCTTAACACACGCACATGCAAATTTCTTTCGTCGGGAAGATACTTGCGCTCGGCTCACATTAACAACTTGGCCATCCTCGTTCTGAAAGTTGTGTGCGGGCGTAAGAGTGAGAAAACATGAAATCCAAAAAGTTGAATTGCAAAATTTTAATACCAGTAGATTGGCCTAGACTGCTTATAATTAATTATTCGTGAAATGTTTTGGATGCACTAGAATCTGTCAGGGCTTCGGTCATTTTATGGGTTAGCGGCATCGGGCTCAGAAACAGAGTTATACGTAGGGTAAAATGTTTGGCTATTCTGTATTCGCGAAGTTAAAGTTAAAAGAATAAATTATTCTCATTGACATTTATATCAAACTAAACAACTGGTCATATATATTTTTTATGGACAAAACGTTAGTCACGCATTTCAAAAATAAAAACTGAATCTATTTTTACGACAATTACTGAAACCAGGGTTGTATAAAAATTCTCTTGACACGCAAAAAAATTGAAAAAGAAAAGTTTTGTGTAATTCTAGGGCAATTACCTACTCAGCTGTCTTTATATTGGTTCTTTAATGGAATTAAATACGTGTAGGTACATATATTTCTGCTTCAAAAAAAAATATAATAATGAATTTTCTTTTACTTGAAATGAAAATAATAGAAAAGTAATAGGTTTTATTTCACAAATAACGCATAATGTATGTTCACATTTTCATTAATCAGGCAACAGGAATGTGATTAATATTGCATAAAACGCTACCTAAGAACTGGAACCAGTTAGCAACAGTTAACTCCAATGGACTCTCTAATGACGGTCTGATGAATGCTTCAAGATTGGTGGTGGAACAAGGCAAAAAGGACAAAAAAAGCTAATTTCCTGTAAGACAGGCGTCTAGAGTCTGCGTCGGCATATCAGCCTGATTACCTTCAGGATTTACGAGCGGCCATAAGTTCTGCTCATGGCCTTAATAAGAACCTTTCCAAGGAGCCCGTTCCAGCCAAGGGAGGAGAAATCCATATATACGTGTTGTCGTAATATCCGGCCCCGTTGCTATGGCCACCTGACAAGCTCCTCTCATTGGTCGACGACCGGAAGGAAGGAAGTGGATGTCGCCCGCCCCTTGGACTCCACCCGTTCCAAGGTGACAAAAGCTCAATTAGGTGCAGTTATGCGCCGTCGGAAAAATCGAAACGTCTGGATTTGGCGAGGAAACGGGACGAAACTTCGACGGAGGAAAGTCGGTTCGTCTCGAGAACAGGATATGGACCATCTTTTAGTTTCCAAGTAATGATTAACGTCCGGACGTTCAGCTCGATACAGATTGCGGCGTTTCTTGATGACAAAGCTCACTTAAGGACCAAACACAAACATGACAATATTTCAAAGGGTGACGCATTCGGGGGAAATGGGAGAACTTGGAAGTTTCACGTTTAAAGAGGGAGGAAAGGGAGGACGGCTGAGTTTTGGAAGTTTATGTGGGAATCTATCTCGACGGTTTATGGACTTGGTTATAGCCGTTATCGCAAAAAAAATTAAATTGCTGCTGTATAGGCCATCCTCTTGAATATAATGAGCTTATTGCGTTTATTAGTACCTATCAATATTTTAATTACAATACATATTCGGTGACAATAAAAAAATAATCAAAAACTAAGAAAAGTGTATTAAAACTGAACTACAATAATGTTCGAAAAGGACTCGTGAGCTTTTAAAACGCTCGTTTCACTCGCGTTTTAAACTGGCCCACTCGTACCAAAAAAGCCCAATTTACACATGAACGAGTTGAATACAATGTTTTTTTGTTCGACGAGCACCTTAAAGGCTCCAAGTCGCTTAAAATCTTTAAAATTAGCTTGACGTTTCGTTTTGTCAAGTGGTGACATTTATCAAAATCTGTTCACATAGGAGAAAATTCTCAAATTCTGACAGTGTCGAACAAAAAACTCATTTAAAAATAGCATTTTATTTACATTTAAAAATTCTCAAATTTCTGTTAACAGCAAGAAAATAAAAAGGTATTGGTCAATTTGTCGTACAAATTTAATTAAAAAAAAATAAAAGAATCAAAACAATAATACTCTGGGAGCTAAGATTAATTAGAAAATAACAGTCTAATTTTTTAAAAGCCATCATTGAAATATTAAGAATTAGTTGCAACAGAAATAGTAATTAATACAAAAAGATTCAACATTAAGGCATGTTCAAATAGAATACGCTGCCCTGCGCCGCAGTGTCTTCATTTAGTTATGTTGTTCCACGATTCTACACGCATGCTGAAAAAAGAAGGAAACTAAATAATAAATAATTTATCCTTTATTGAACAAAAATTGCAATAAACATTCCAACATGATGTTGATGAGGTCGCAGTTGAAAGTTGATTTTACAGTTGAGTACCTCGAAAGATGTACCTCATGAAGTTCTGTGACTGTAAAAATTAAAATTTCTAGTCTTAATATACAGAGTTATTCACGTAAGATGACGAGTCTGACCAGATAAAAATGCAACCCAAAATACACTTTAGGTACAAAGCCTTCATTGCATTTTAGTATTTAAAAATTAAATAAGAAATCCAAGTATGTAGGTATTCTGTTAGTTTGAAAGCTCATTGCATTTTTCGTTCATATTTAGTATGTATTTGTAAATTTTTTGAACAATGACAGAACCGACATAATCCTACTTTTGTGATTTTAATTGCTTATTACTGTTGTTAAATCATGCTTTGTTGAGAGAGAAATTTTTCTGTCAGAACTTGACATTCATCAGGCTGACGGTTAAAGCTGTCTATGTTTTATTTGCATTATGATAATGCAATAGGGAATACGGATCGAGATAGATTTTATAAATTGTGTTTTTAGTTGCATTTTTGCCTGGTAAGAAGGTTCATCATCTTACGTGAATAACCCTGTATTTTTATCTTTAATGCGTCACACTGTATATTCCGAGGTATATTCCCACTTGCGTGAATACTGCATGTTCATGGGCAATTACGATATAATGAAATTTTTTTTTTCAATTGATTAATTATAAATACATATAATATAACTAATATCACTTTATTAAATCATTTTTGCAATAGGTAATGTCTCTAGATTCTTGGAGAAATTCAATCCGATTTATCTTGTCTCTAGAAATTGTGAATCATTCCTAATGTTACAGACGTCTGAAATTTCTGAAATGATAATTTTGTGACAGATTACGAGTATCTAGATACATACAGTAACAATATTTCTGCTCCACTCTAACAAATTGAAAAACTACCAAATATAGTTTTTGACTTTTTGTCCTTTTAAAGATAATTGTTTTAGTTACATCGGGTACAAAACAGTTTCTTAAGCATTTGATAATGCCAACCTCCTTGGTTAATTATCTGTGTGTTTTATTTTTTCCAGTATCCACCATCCACCATTCCTTAAATCAAGATTCTCCACTTCGCGCCATATATGGGCACTTCTACCAACCTTTGCAACCGACCATTTTTGGTCATTTAACTCTAGACAACGTCTGCACCACCCACGTCACAATTTTCAATTTTAACCAACCTAGTGCCAAAATCTTGATTCATATTTACCTCATCCAACCCCCACAAATTTACTTATTCACTCCAAGTATTTACATATTTGTCACATTTTCAATTCCCACATCTATTTTTAGTCATTCAGTTCTCAGCGGAATAAACAAGAGAGGTGAGTCCGGGTTAATGTTCATTTGCCCATCGATTGACTTAACTTTTCACACATTAACAGGTCGTGACGTACATTGCGCCATTGTTGACACAGAAACGCTCGGTATAGCACAGAACGCGGTCAGATGTTTGTAGATAGGGTGTGGGTGATGTGATGACACAGACGGCGTCGTGAAAGCTCCTCTTTCATAGAGTGCGCTCTTTGTAGGTGCGTGGCACACGACCGACACGTGGCACCACGTGTGTCTTTGGGGATGGTAATTTGTTTGTGACGTCAATTAACGGCGCACTATTCAATAGACTAACCGCACAGACACCGACGTAACGGTGAGTTGTGTACCTTTTACCGGCTGGTTTCACACCGACGTCGTAGTAGGGGGTAGTGTTAATCTATATCAATCTGAAATTTAATTGGGTGTGTCATTTTCCCTGTCTACTTGGTATTTATGTACCTGTACTTCTGGATTACAATTACAAAGCCCTACAATTATTTAATAGCGTCTGCCAATCAACATTCCTTTTCCAACCACCTTTTATTTAAAAAAATAACAAAAAACAAGTTACCAATAATACTCGACTTCTTGTTCTGCTCCTATCTGCGACAAAGAAAATTTCTTCTGTCTTGATGCATACCTTCCCCCTTCATTCTTTCATGGTCTTTCTAACTTTGTCCGTCCATAGAGCCATCACTCTGCTAGTTTCAGTATTTGTGGCACTTTTTTTTATCTTCTAAACATTTTATTTCACCTCTTCTTATATACATTCTTTTAACTGTTCCATCCACTCCATATTTGTTATCATTAATATATCTTTGCCCCATGCATTTCTAAAGTTTCTTTAAATATTAGCACCTCATTTTCTGCAGACAGCTCTTTCTCTGTATTTTTCTGAAATTTTTTCTTGTTATTTATATCTACCCTTCGTTTTCAATGTTGCCTTTTTTTTTTCTCGTTAAAGTACCTACTAGCTGAATTATTTCTTTTTCTTCTATTACTATTACTTGTTAGTTTGCTTTCAAATTTCATTTTCTTGACTGAACCTCTTCCTACGATGGTCCTTGCTGCAAAAAATTATTTCATTGGTCACTCTTCATACAATTCTTGCTAAAAAATTACGGCAGTAGTGAATAGAAGCCAATTGAATAATTAGCTAAAACTTTTCAATTAGTAGCAACTGAAGAACATTGTTAAACAAATTACACGTAGATACCTCAGATTTCAATAGAAAATATTATAATTTTTTTCTATTGAAAATGTTATTAACCGAAGGTCAAGTAATGCAGTAATTTTCTCCTAATACGTAAAATATGGTAAAAAGTAATGGTAAACAACAGAAATTACTTAAGTAAACAGCAGTTGTAGTAGCTTTTCTCGTTTCTTTACGTGAACTGGAGTAATCATGTTAAAAAATAATACAGGGTAGGTGTTTCACGGGTGATAATGAACCCGGCGGAATAGAAAATGCAACCCACAATACATTGGAACGTAAACTTGGACATGGAGGCGATAAATATCCGGCTTTTCCTCCTGTTGTATTGTGGGTTGCATTTTCCGCCGGAGTCATTATTATCACTCGTGAAATACCCTGTATGCAGTAAATAATTATGATTTTTTTTAATAAAGCAAACAATTTCTTAAACTTTAAAAAAAATAAAGTTAATGTATGAATAGGTAATGAATAAAAATGAAAACAAAATGTAATCAGTAACATTTTATCTTTAATCATTAAGCATTACTTTGTCATAACGTAACTAATTTAACTAGATTTGACTTTGAAGTAGTACCTGCGGCAATCGTAAAACTTGTATTTCAGCAAGGAAGTTAATTTAACTTCCTTGTATTTCAGATATTGGCAGCGCCATCTCGTTCGTACGTTGCGTAGCATAATGCAGAATTTCCGAGATTTTGACCAGAAACCTACAAGAAATGCTATTCGAACTAATTTATGTGAATAAAAACTCGCACTCCGCATGATTCTGAATTGGACTTTGATAAACCGCACCCCAAAAATAAATTCGTTATTACTGAAGTAACTACTGTAGTCAGCAAACAAACTGATATGGTTTTTGATTTTCTTTTTTATTAAGTAGGTAGGTACACATTTCATTTTATTTAATGTATTCTTACATATTATGTAGGATGCATTTTCTTTGTACCTATTCTTTTATTTATTATCATTAGTAATACAACGAGAGGGTACGAAATTGCCGGAAATTTTCGATCTCATTATACGAGTATTTGTTTCGACAATTGTCTAAGAAAGAAATACGAGTAAAATGAGGAGAAAAAATTCCCGCAATTTAGTACCATCGAGTTGTATTCAATTCCACGAATGTATGACAATTCCACGAATAAAAATTTCATTTTCAAATTTTACACAATTTTTTTAAATTTTTATACTATACAGGGTGCGTCTGCTTAAACTTTATATTTGAATATCTTCGTTATTTTAAATGACTGCTCAATGATATTTAGTCTTAATAAAGGCTGCATTGCCCTCTTTACATAGGCACTACAAAAATTAACAAGGATCTGGACAGAAGAGGAATATTCAAGAAAAAAATTAATGAAAAAAAAATTTTTCAGCATTTTCTAACATTATAACTTTTAACATGCATATCAAATGTTTCTGTGTAGATTTTCTGCCTAATAATCATCCTAGTGCTTATTATTGACGAATAAATTAATGTTAAATAAAGACAATTTCCAGACTTCATTCACCAGTGTGTATTTACGTAAAAAAATACTTCACGGCTTACTGATTTACAAAAAAAAAAACATAATTAATTTATTATTTGACAACGTCAAAGTAAAAAAATTCGTGAAATCTTTGAAATAATCTTTTATATAAGATGTCGTTCTCACAGCAAGAGAAAATTAATATAATTTTACGTATGGAGAGTATCACCGGTGCTATCGAGCCACAGCAAAAATTCTTCAGGCCCGTCAAGAAAATGATAAATTTTCCGAAATGAATATCAGACAAATTGTAAAGCTGTTTGAAGATACTGGCAGTGTTAAAGAATTGCCACGAGTATGGGATGCACTCCCCAAAAATATTAACTTTCAAAATGCCGTTGTTGATTAGGTAACTGAAAATCCACACACAAGCACAAGAGCAGTAGCGGCTACACTGAATGTCTCACAAAGCACGATTATTAGAACTTTAAAGTCTTTGAAATTTCATCCATATGAAATGATCCTGCAACAAGAACTTCACTGAGGAGTTTTTATTCCAGAATTGAAAGGTGTGTGGAAGTTAATGATCGAAATAAATTTTGAGCATCTAATTTAGTTATAATTATTTTGAGGACATTTTTTTAATTTTCTGTGCTGCTAATTGTGTTACATTGTTGAATTTATTGCAGAATTCTCGTATCCCACCTCCACCCGGCGGCACGGCAATTTTGCCGGAGTACATACACTATTACGGATAATACTATCAAGTAATAGTGCAGTGCTTATCAACATAATTACCGGCGTCTCGCCTCCACATTTTGCAGATATTTTAATTGTTATTATTTAGTATGTGCTTAAATTATTTATTCACCTTCACCCCCTCTTTAAGCTTGACGCACCCACTTCCATAATAGCCACTTTTATAAATAAAAACAATAAAATAAGGAGGGTACCGGCTACCGGGTACCCCATGATTCATTGTTTAAAAAATAAAATTAATAACATTTGAATTCGTTTTATTGAAAACTTACTTTAAAATAGTTAAGTAAATTTTTCCAGAAAAGACTGATCCCTAGGATGCAGACGTACCTACACCGGAGTTTGTACATACATACCCATTTGAATTTTTATTGTATTTTACCGAATAGTTCAGTAGTAAAAGAATTTTAAATAAGATAACAATGCCCCGTCAAATTGACGTATCTAAATTATTTGCTGAAAAATGTGTGAAACAAATTCGTAACAACTTTTTACGCATAAACTCTGTTTTGAACACAGCTGGAAAATTAGTTCTTTTTAACACTAATTTATTGCGTAGTCATCAGTAAAAGTGTAATAAAAACAATACAGGGAGATACAGAGGCCACAGCTGAATATGTTATACTCCGTAATCTGAGAAAAAGCCAAAAAAAATTAAAATTACTGCGGTTATTTTTCAAATAACTCTGTATCCTTGCAGGTTTAGTTAACTTTTGTTAAGTACATGTCAAGAGGTCATTGAGAAATATAATATTGCTAAATATTGTTTACCTTAATTGATAATTAAAAAAGATATTCGGATATAAAATTTTAGTAGACGCACCCTGTATATATTTTATATTATACAGGCTGATTCACGTAGCCCGTTCATTAGAAACTTTTTGATTTCCCAAAATCATATTAATATGAAAATTGGTAGTTGACTATAATCGACTATTCTAAGTTCAAATGAAATATTTTCAAAATGGCGGCACTTCCGGAAATACCGGAAATCGATGCCATCTTTGTTTTTTTAAATAGAAAGGCCCCATTTTGACTTCACATTTCGATTCTACGTTAACTTTTGAGTTTAGTACGTCTTTTTGTCAATACTTATCTGTCATCGTTTTTGACCTGTCATCTTTTTTGCAAAAAAGTGAGGTTGCAGGGCTTCATTAAAAAATTTATAATTCCTGAACCATCAGAAATAAATAATTTATTTTTACTTTACTGACTTGCCAGAGATTTGGCCGCTTTTTGTGCTATCAACGACATTTTTTTTATGTTTCATACGCCTATTGCAATTTTTTTTAAATTGATAATCAAAAAATGTCGAAAACTTCATTTTTTTAAATGGCAAGTACCGTTTCTGATACTAGATATAAATGTAAAATTAAATTTTAAGGCCACTTTTATTAACATTATGTATGCCTATTTGCAACCGTTTAGGCGTAATTTCAATTTTTTGAATAAAATATTCTTTTTTATAACCAATTGTTTGATTTGAATTTTTATTCAAAAATAGCATTGCAATAAATATTAGATAACAACAAAACAATAAAAAACAAGCAAATTAACAAAAAAATATTTCCATTTAAATGATTTCATTGAAAATATTTTTTTGTTAATTTGCTTATTTTTTATTATTTCGTTGTTATCTACTGTTTATTGCATGCGATTTTTGAATAAAAATTCAAATAAAACAATTGTTTGATAAAAAAAGAATATTTTACTCAAAAAATCGAAATTACGCCAAAACGGCTGGGAATAGGCATACATAATGTTAATAAAAGTAGGTTTAGAATTAAATTTTACATTTATATCTAGTGTCACGAATGGTGGTTGCCATTTAAAAAATGAAGTTTTTGACATTTTTTGATGAGCAATTTTGAAAAATTTCAGTAGGCGTATGAAACATAAAAAAAAATTTACTAATGGCGGAAAAGATCGGCCAGGTTTTTAGGAATTCAACTAGACAAAAACCAATTATTTATTTCCGATGGTTCAAGAGTTATAAATTTGTTAATGAAGCCCTGCAACCTCGCTTTTTTGCAAAAAAGATGACATAGGTCAAAAACGATGACAAATAAGTGTTGACAAAAAGATGTTCCAAAGTCAAAATTTAACGTAGAATCGAAATGTGAAGTCAAAATGAGGTCTTTCCATTTAAAAAAATAAAGATAGAGTCGATTTCCGGTATTTCCGGAAGTGCCACCATTTTGAAAATATTTCATTTCAACTTGGAGTAGTCGATTACAGTCAACTACCAATTTTCATATTAATATGATTTGGGGAAATCAGAAAGTTTCTAATGAACGGGCTACGTGAATCAGCCTGTATATATTTATACGTATTCTTATGACTCTCAAAGCGTTAGTTAACGTAGTAGAAAACAACAAAAATTTTACTGTGGATCAAAAATGAGTTTTTCTTCAAACGTCCGTAAAATATGACATTGGACTGCTGCATTGATAATGCTAAAGTGTCACTTCGTTGTCATGGCATCTAACGAGCTGACCAGCGTCCATGAAGTTATTATCTCCGCTGAGGAGCGTCCGTGAAGTTATTATCTCCGCTGAGGGCGTCCGTGAAGTTATTATCTCCGCTGATGAGCGGCTGTAAAGTAAACTAGCTAAATCATTTGAAATTCCTACCTGGAAGGAGAGGAGAAAATTACAGCGACAATTTTAGGGAGGTGGAGAGGATTACAGCGATTATTTCCTTCATGTGTCTAGCAACCAATTGCGTGACAAATATTGACCAATCAAAACGAGAAAACAAAAAATAACCCGATAAAATTTCTCTAAAATGCACACTGTGCAATAATCGGATAAAAAATGTCGGTACCTATTTTTTTTTTTAATAAATTATTTTGAGTAAAAAGGATTGGAAATAATGCGTTTGTTTTCATTCTATTCAGGAAATAATCGGCCGTATACCCCTCGTGCAAAATTTTAATATCGGCAAATTTTTTACTAATGAACTCAAACATCCATAAATTATTCGGTCAGAAGACCAATTATTATCAAATAAAAGCCCTCGACTTCGTCTCGTGCTCTTATTTGATAATAATTGGTCTTCTGACCTCATTTATGGATGTTTTCGTTCATTAGCAAAAAATTTTCCCAGAAAAAATGTTGCACTTGGGATATAATATGTGACTATTTCCTTCGAAAAATTTAAGCCAATCAAAAAGCTCGAATATTTGAATTTTAGCCAATAGCGATCGAATTACAGCGATAATACTGCACTAGTGCAATTATCGATAATTTGCACTAGTGCCAAATTTTCGCGTAGTCCTAATTAAAAAATAATTTGGTATTAATTTTATATTCTAAAAAGAATTAGGTTTATTTGTACTTACTTATCACTCGGGATATTACTAGTGATAATTTTTCGATAATTTTAGGACCATGACAAATTATTATTGGTGTAATTCGTTCCTAATTGGTCCAATGATTCAAAATACTACAAACTGATTGGTTGAAATTTTCTGAGTGGAATTGTCATTATAATTTACTTTTAGATGAATAAAGTATTTAATTTTTGTCTACTCCTTTAGCAAATATTACTACAAATTAACTTTTTAAAATACATTCTTATTTTTATGAACAATATAACCTATTAAATTACTGCTGGATGATCTTGCAAAAATGGATTACTTAGATTGTTGTACATTACATTGGAATTACTTTTGTAAATTTTTAAATAACAATTTACAGTTTTCCACTGATGCGTCGCACTATTTTTGTTCATCTGTTGCGTTCCATGATAAATGGTTCGGAAAAATAATCCTATCAACTGTTCCAAATACATCTAATGGCAGGTTTAAATATACATGAAAGAGTGTTATTCGTGAAGTGTCTGCGAATTTGATTCACTGAAAGCAATAGATTTTTCTCTGTCTCTTATTTTTATCAGTGCTGGCGATCTATATTTGGACACATTCGAGAACATTACTTTTTTTCAGTTTGTTAACAAGTTTTCATACGTCGTTTGTGACAAACAACAAATGGACGATTTATATAAGTGGACATCTATAAAAAGGATAATGACGTTGGTGTCTAGCCGGAAATCGTACGTCACAAAGCTATCATGTGGTAATACATAGTAGTAAATATTATTTAATATTTAATGTTGTAAACAGCTAACTAAATGGTTTATTAAAATTACA
The DNA here is from genome assembly GCF_963966145.1 of Tenebrio molitor. Lineage (NCBI taxonomy): Eukaryota > Metazoa > Arthropoda > Insecta > Coleoptera > Tenebrionidae > Tenebrio > Tenebrio molitor. The sequence goes on along the minus strand of NC_091051.1, from coordinate 18,177,229 downwards.
TTGTTATACTCGTAGAATAACAATAATAGAAATAAATATGTACAATCATGGGGGTTTGGGGTTGCATTTACTTCACGTAATAAATATCTATCTGCTCCTTATTACTCGGTAACAATATCAATAATAAGAAAATTCAGCCTAAATATTGGTTAACTGTCCAGTCATTGGAGCGAATAGATTGTAATTTTCAAATCACAGATATTGTTTTCCACATCTAGATTGATAGTAGCATCATGGTGCATACTTGATACATATATCATCAATTCATCACTTTACCTTTTTTGGTGAAGGCAGCTGTGTTGTTCACTTTTCCATTAATTAACATCACTGTCATGAGTGCTTGCATATTCGTGTTTTGACTGATATCTTTTTGAAATTTGAAAAGAAGTTTAAGATGATCAGTTTTGTTTTTTCTCTTACCAAAAATTATCCTCACTGAAGATACCTATGCTACATATTCTCTTCTGCCAAATATTGTTTAGACAACAATTTGTACAAAATTTGCAAAAATGAGAAAAATTTAATTTAAACGTTCTCGTGCATTTCTTTTTTGGCTTTTTCCACGTACATGCAATGCAACAGAGAAGGAAAAGGAGTAAAATGAGATAAGGGTTATTGTTCCAGTACTATTCATAATGTCGATTTTAGAACATTGAAAAATAGTAGTTTATTTAACGAGTTCGTGTGTAATTTGGGCTTTTTTTTGGCATGAGTGGGCCAGTTTAAAACTCGAGTGAAACGAGAGTTTTTAAGGTCCACTCAGCCAAAAAAGCCCAAATTACACAAGAACGAATTGAATAAAACGTTTTTTTGTTCGACGAGCCCCCCAAAGGCTCCAAATCGCTGAAAATCTTTAAAATTAGCTTGACGTTTCGTTTTGACAAGTTGTCAAATTTATCAAAATCCGTTCACACAGGAGAAAATTCTCAAATTCTGACAGTGTCGAACAAAAAACCTTCATATTTGCCAGATCTAGTCGTAGTACTCATTTTCTGGCCGATGAACCTGTGGTGAAGGACAGTTGATTATCATCTCAGGTAAATAAATGGTCATTTACATTCCTTACGAACAGCAAATTATGAGCATTACCTAATTTTTTAAGGAGACAACTTGTTTTTCCGTTTATTTCTGTTGCAGTTTATTAAGTAACAACCAAATGTAAATTTAGTGATAAGATTAATTTCAATAAAGCTCCAAACGTTCTGAAAATTGTTCCGTTGACAAACACGCGAAAATTTAAATGTCGACACTGCAGAGTAATTCTAATGAAATACATTTTTAAAGTTTTTGGCAGTGTAAGGTCCAAAAACCTAGAAAATAAATATTTTTAGCAAAGCTTACATCAAGAAAGGAAAATATTTAATCCCGTGGGCTTTTGTCTTAGCATCAATGTCAAGTTCAAATAAAACCCGTAAAAAATCAGCACTTAAATTTTTTTCGGTTCAAAAACTGATGTTTACGATTTTAACGAACGTAATAAATTATCTTGGCACCATTAATTTGAAGATGTTTCAAAAATTCTTGCGCGTGTTGATTTTTTTTTTTACATTTTTATTCCTACCACACGACCCACTGATCTGGTTATACGAAGATGAATGTCAGGATGAACGTTTGCATGCATCAGATCTCATGATCCGGAACTTTGTCCGGCCCGGATTCGATTCCGGTCGGTTGCCTGACGTACCCCTACATCACTAAATTTATAGCAAGTATTCCTCGACAGGGGGATGCAAGGTAATATCATGACGAATAGGGGAGAAGACAGAAACCATTTTTATCCAATTAGGAAACCAAACATAAAATGTGAACTAAATCAGTTTAGCTGAATCATAAAGTAATTGCGCGTAATATCAGATATAATTTATCTGGATATAAAGCTATTTTTGCCTTGCAAAAATGCAATGGTATAGATTTTGGTTTGCTCCTTTTCTCCTGTGAGCAATGTGTTTAATGTTAGCTTTAAAAAAAATTATCGCAAGAGCTGAAGGTTCTCAAAACAATCAATTTTTAAATTTAGCACTGTTTACGTCACTGCTGAATGCATGCTCGGACCAAATTGTTTTAGAATTTGAGACTTTGCACCGCAATCGCTCTGTGAGGTCAATAAATTTAGGAAATTTTGATTTTAAATTAAAACAATAATAAGCATTTACTGGGATGCCTTGGCGTTGGTCGACTTAAATGATAAATATTTTCTTGAGGTATGTCGTCCCAAGCAACTTGTATGGCCTGCTGAGAACGACTAAACATCCAGGAGGCCAAGGTGAAAGATTAAGTTTTTAAACGAGCTTATTATGATCCTTGATATTTGTGGATGAGCGTTATCCTGTTGATAAAAGATCATTGAGAAGGTCTCTACGATGTGGAGAGGGATAAGTTTGAATAAAGGCTTTTGAATGTACTTTTATTTTAACGAGTCCTATTGGTGGTTAAATTTATTACGTGGACTTCCATTACACCCGGTATCAAAAAATATCTTTTCCTTTATCGTGTTGCATTTTCAATGTCACTTATATTTTGTGTTTTCGAGTGAAAACAATATTTCTAAATAAAATTCGTGTAAATGTTATTTTGGTAAGTGAAAGTAACGCTGCATGTTTTCACAAAGTTTGTTTTCTATGGCCACCCATTATTTGTTTTTTTGTTGATCATATTGTAGCATGAAAATTGCAAATTATAAGGTTTACTTTTTTTATTAAAATCAAATTTGCCTGTGCATCTTATCTATTTATTAACAAGCTTTTTTTTCCTTACAGACCTTACAAGAGAATGGTTTCTGAATTTTTCATACCCAAAAATATAATCCTATAAATACAATCCTATAAAGTTGTCAGTTGCATACAACGATACCAAATTCTCTATTTTATCCAAAGCTGGCACTTCATTCTGTCTCTATTTTTTCTCAAAATTCCTGTTCTTTTGTGGCCGTTCCTTTTTCTTGTTTCCTCATTTCTCTCGGCATTTTCATTTAAACTTGTTTCATATTTCTCAATGATCTTTCTTACCTGCTTTTTCCTTTCTCCATCTCCTTAGAGTTTTCCTGGTTACTCATTTCAGTGTTGGTCCCACCCGCTGTCTCTGATTTCTTTGATTATAAACTATTTATTTAACATCAACTACAATTTTTACCAATTCAATGTTTTTAATAACAGGTAAAAATAGATAGGAAAAAGTAGATAACATAAAATAAATGATATTTCTATTTGAGCTGGTCGCAGACTTCGTGCTCGTTTATATATTTTCTTTAGTATTTTCTTGTCTACCTAAAATACTTGAGACTATTTTTTTAAATTACTTATATTAAAATGTAGCTAACCGAGTTGATAGGCTTGTTAGTTTAGTAGTCAGAGCGACCAACCGCTGTAGATAAAATATTGTACAATACACGTGTGATAACGGATCATTAACAAACTTGTGCGATTAGACAACTCGGCTTTGCATCGTGCAAATTTCGCACGCGTTTTTTAATAATGCTCTTATTCCACTTGTATCGTAAATATCTATTAAATAATCGAATAGTGAATTGTTAAACTTATTGCTACTTTAATTGATTTAAGTTGTCAGCCAGATAAATTAGATAAGTAAACAGAATTGATAAAAGCCGAGAAGTCAAAAATTTTCCATTAAATGCACCAAAAATTAAATTAAAATTTTACGAACAGATGTATGAAATATAATTTATTAGTGGTGTATGCAAGTGCGTACCCACGCGTGGACACTGTGTATAAAAACATAATTGCCTCGATATTTATAGCATTTTAATCACTTCTTAATTTAACCACCACACGTCTATTTCTACCGCCAGGTATATTTTTACCTACCGTTATTAATATTGGTGAGTTATTAATCTGGCAAAATTAATCTCACGCAGTGTAAAAAGCGTCGAATGGCTCGTCGTCAAAATAGAAAATCGCGATTTAAAAAAATGTTGGCGAAAACGTTTCACTTAAGGTGACCTGATTCATTAAAATGTAAAGCTCATATCCCAGATATTTATTGGTGAATTAGAGCTAGATTTAGGTCAGACCAGACGTGTAATTTATTTTCTGTTTGCCGTTCGGTATTATCAGGTGGAAAAATATTTTGCTGAATTATCGTGATAAGCGCCTTATTACAAAATGTAAATAACGAATTCTATGTTACATATATCATCGTGCGGTTCTATTTATGTGTCAACATAAACAAATCCGTGCTGTGAGTTTTGCAATCAGTAGAAGTAATTTTGTTGGCATACATAAAACAGCTTGAAAAATTTAGGAGCTACACAACGTAATTGCGTACACGACTTTCGTTTGATGTTTCTTTTATATTGCATAAACGTGCCATTGTGCGCATGTGTTTTCGGGCATATGCACAAAAATTACACGCATTTATAAGAAAGTTAAAAATAAAAGCTGCGAAGAAAGCCGAAGGTTTGTTAGTTGAAACGATTCGTGAAAAATATAACACTGGTTTCCCGCATGAATTATGCAAGAACGGAGGAGATGAATTTCAGCTTTTACTTTAGTAATAATAATGATAATATTGCCATTGGTCATTGTTCACTTTAGCTACTTCTGGAATTTTCCCGTTTTTTCTGGCTAGACAGCCTCAGGGCGTCCTCCTACATCGTTTTCCACCACTCAAACCTTGTGCAAATGAATTTTCCTTGCCCTTTAGTTATAGTAAGACATTGACGCGACCTTGACGCGACCTTGAAACCCAACAAGAGAGAAAAAAGGTATTTGTACAAGGTTTGAATGGTGGGAAACGATCTAGGAAGACGCCCTGAGGCTGTCTAGCCAGAAAAAACGCGAAAATTCCAGAAGTAGCTAAAGTGAACAATTACCATAATATTAAATATAAACTATAAAAAAGACACAAATAATTCAAAACTTGTGAGAGTTGCAGGGTAGGATTCAGTAAAATTAATAAACTTCTCTCTCTTCGATCATAGCCACGATTATTTACAATATTTTACTAGACCAGTATGTAGAAAATTTGAAGGTTGTATGCTGGCAATTATTTGACTCTAATCTACACCACTATGTGGCAACATTGACAACAGTGTCGTTGTAAAATATTTTGTTGAAAAGGACATGGCCCTAACTAAAACAGGAGTTTATCCTTTTATCATCAAAAATTTGGCAGATGAAGACAAAATCACTGAAGATGACCCTCTTAATGTTTGACCATCAACTGTAATGAGTAAGAAAAGCATCAGTAAAATGTACAATATGATACTGAAGGACCACAGGTTGTTAGCTGAGACCATGGGTATCTCAGACGGTGCGTCACATCTTGGACGAAGATAAAGGTCCTTCAAACATTGTTACTGATGTGAAAGAAAACATGTTTCATTCCAATCTGAAAAACAAATGTCGAAACCTTCCACGTTTTGTTTGTATTGTGACGAGATCCTGCAGGAACAGAAGAGCACAATAACATGTCTGTTATAAGAGAAGGATTTTTTTTTGACAAAGATGAACCTGGTAACTCAAGTCGTTTCATGGCAAGCAAACATTTTCTACTTTCCTCAAGAACTCTTTCTGTTCTTTCTTAAAGTCTTCAACACACGTTTATTTAATGGTCATTTGACGCACTCTGTAGACTAGAGTATTAATTGATCGTGCAGTGGCAATTTCACAAGAAACTAATTTTAGAAAAGAAATTAATCAAATGTATACAAGTTTCTTGGCAGTTACTATAACTCATATGACTTTCAACATATCGTAGGTCAATATCTACGCTCTTCTTTTGCAAAACCATCTTCATCAAAACCTAAATCTAGAGCTACAGTCTAAAGGGTCATATACACAAAGTTAACAGGTCAATATAAAAACAACTCTCAAGTTATCAAAAACATCTTTTAAACTCTACCCTTATAAGAACCAACTCCATCCTTTATCCTTAAAGTAGGCCTACAAGATTCTATCTTCCAAGTCCAAGACAATAATAAAAATTGATTATTTATGAGTGGATTTAATTAAGTATTACTAAGTAATATTTTGGAAGTCTTGAGACAATTAGACCAGAAAATCACAAAAAAGAATTGAACTGCACGCTGCCACATGTTAACGGCTGCAGCACAATCAAGTTTGTAACATCTTCCATCGTACACTTTAGTTTTTATAAAATCTTACTTTTTCCTGTTTCTTATATTAAAAATTTTGTGGACAAGAAATACGTATGAGACAACTATTTGTACAGTTTTTAGACAGTCACTTGACAATAGAAAATGAAAATGAAAGCATTAATTTCAAGAATGTCCAGAATCCAGATTCTGTTTGCATCACGTTAATGGACGAGTATTTGTAGAGTATTTGGAGGAGGTTCCATAATGGTTTGGGGTGAGATAACTTTGAATGGACGCACGGAACTGGTGGTAATTCGTGAGGGGTCTATGACTGATCGGAGGTACATAGACAATGTTTTAGAACCACATGTGGTACCGTTTGCAGAAAATATGGGTCCAGAATTCATTAGGCAGCAGGATAATGCCCGTCCACACGTAGCCAGAGTAGTGCAAAATTTCCTCAATACCCACAATATTGATATAATGAATTCGCCCCCCTGCAGTCCAAACCTCAATGCAATCGAACACATCTGGGACACACTTGGGCAGCACTTGAAGGAACGCCAGCTACTCCGGAACCTTGAACACGTTGAGGAAATCCTTCTGAGAGAATGGAAAGAGATGGCTCCTCAGGTTATTGGAAATTTAATAGAAAGTATGCCACGTCGTTGTGAGGAAGTTTTGCGAGGTAGAGGAGACCATAACCATAAACTTTAATTCGTTGCCCAATACACTGTTTGGCGTCTTTTTTTTTTTGCAAAATAAAACACATTAAAGCTTTTTTTTGGCGGAAATAGTAGAAAATACTCTTTAAACTTATTAGCTTTTTCCTTGCTCGTGACACTAAGGGTTCATAATTTAAAGTTTTATTTACATTTTATTTTTATTTTATTAGTAGGTCACCTACATAGCTTAAATATTTTTGTCAGCTCCATTCCAAAAGATTTCTGACCTATAAACTTTCACACTTTAGGTATAAGAAGTTTTTGATATATATAAGATACATAAGAATGCCACTTATGACATTGTTGGCGTCCAATTTTAGTGTTTTTAATATTAAATATATTTGTCTACCTAGACTATAGATCTTTTGGAAGCTATTCGACGATATTGGACGTCTTTACGGTGCAGTAGGCGTCAGAGCGGTGGCGTCTTGTATATAAATTAAAGATGTTTGTAAATGTAAAACGGATATACTTCCTACGTGTTTGAAAATTTATATAAAATTTTAAATTCAATTTTTATCTACTCATATTTTTTTTATCAACAGTAAATAAAATCTAAGAAACATTAAAGTAAAGTCCTCTTCTTATACTTCTCTAAGCATTCTAAGATTAAGATGATTTTCAAAAATTATTTATTACTAATTCACTAACGCTATGCTTTCTGACGATTTAACTTTTGGTGCAAACAAACTAAAAGTTTTATTTTAAAAAATTCGTTTAGGTATTTTCTAGTTTTTAAAGGATTCACGTGGAGTAGGTACAACTAATAGGCGTCAAAAATGTTCTATATAAAAATTACTGTATTTTTTATTATTTCAATTGTTAGATCACAAAGACGTAATAACGATTTATCGAATTGTCACTTGTATTTAACCTTGAATCTAATTTTTTCTTGACTGGATGATTGCCACCAAAAATACTACACGTGCTCATTGTTTTAAAGTTTTCCATCTTACGATCACACCAATTGTAGCAAAATTTAGCATCAATATTTTTTTTAACCAATTTAAAATTTTTAATTTTTTTAAGACTATTCTAACACTAGAACATATGTCTTTTCATCTTGTTATTCTTAATAAAATCTGGAAGTACAGCATAGTTGTTTTTTGGAGTTCGGGAAATTCCCAAATTTGAGAAAATCTTCAGGGGGTGGATAAATACACAACAGTCGGCAGAGTTCCCTCCAAAACAGTATAAATATACTAAAACTTTAGAATTTATCTTAATGTTAGTTAACTACCTAGCATATCAAAATGGTGACTATGCTAAGATTGTCAAGCGTGCGTCGAAAGAAATTAAATATTATCATCCATTAATTCCCACGTGCGTATTCAACCAATCAGAGCGCTTGCTATTTCTATCAGATTCTCAAATTGTTTTTAATAATTGTGTTTTTAATAACTGTATCATAAATAAATAATTACCTAACGCTAAAGTTTGTATTCTGAAATTAATCTTGCCAAAAATAACATGACCTAATTTTTTATATCTGATAAATTTCACTTAATATTTTATTAGCGTAATTACATAACATTTTTTATTTACAATGCAAAAATTTCCGATAATAATGCGTTGAAGGGCAAGGGAAATCCTCTCAAAAGGGAATTTCTTTGATTTTGAATCGTCTGATTCCGCGATAAGTCGGTTTCCGATGACATTAATGAAATCGATGGTTTCTTTGCACCAAGGGCCTAAGGTTTCAAAGGCTAAACCTTTGAATATGTAGTTTGACGAAATAATTGAACTATATTTTGCATGGTTGCGTTTGCAAGTCATTTCAGCGGCAAAACCTGAGAGTTCAGATGTTTTTTTTTTTCGTCAACTTTCGCATTGCATTTGCAAATATGAGGTGTAAAAAGATTACAACCCAATCTTAAACCAATACAAACTTGGAAGGAAGTGTTATCTAAAAGAATAACAATATTAGGAGAAGGTATTGCATGTAACTAAGATCCTGATTCTCTGCAAAGCCTTAAAACGAGCCAAGTCTCTAGGTGAATTAAAGATTAAGTCATTGGCAATTATTCGTTTGATATTGATATTATCCCAATTCTTCTGAAATTGTGGAATTGTTGGTCTTTCGTTCTCATTTTCTACATTCCAGACTGCTAAAGCTTCATCATAATGGTGAATAATAAGCTCATTATCCTTTGAATTTAATAATTGAGAAACAAGCTTTTTAACACCATGAACTGAAGATAGGAAAGCAGGGAGGTAAATATCGGAAATGCCGCGAATTCCCAGTCCACCAAATCTAATCGATAACGTGGACTGACACCATTGTAAATCAGTTAAATGTAAATTAAGTATTCTTTCTAAAGAAGACTTTAAAGAAGAATCAATTGAATTAACATAATTAGAAAATTTCCAAAATTGAGTTGTTCTTAATAAAAAATTAAATTTTGGTATGAAAAGACAGTTCTTGATTAAAGTATAAGCCACGTATCTGCTAAATAATTCAGTTTTATTTAAAAGATTTTCGACTGTAATTATAGTTCTTTCGTCAGTGTTTTTGAAGCCTTGGTCAAAGAGTGGAGAGCATAAAAGAGATAAACTTCCTTGGTCACAAATTTTAATACCTGGTGCTAAATTTTGAAATTCCTTTATGACTTTTAAATCTGTGTCTCCAAAACAGCAAACGATCTCGCATTTGTTAAAGTTTAATTCAAGACCAATTTGATAAATTTTCTTAAAGTCGGGCAAAACTACTTCTGGGTAATCAGCTAAAGTTCCATCATCTAAATACCAAATATTCAGTTGAGAATCCAAAGATAAAATAATTGGTTGAATGGCAAGACTAAAAATCATAGGAGCACAAGGATCTCCTTGTTGGGCTCCAACAGAAGAAGAAATTAAATGATCACCGAAAAATAAAGTTGAAGGATTGCTTTAGACAATTTTACTCGTTGATATTTGGATATTTTTATTCAAAAATTAAACCCTCGAGCTAAAGCTCTCAGGCCTAACCAGAATAAAAATGCCCAAATTCAACTCGTAAAATTGTCAAAGCAAAAAGTTTTCGTAAAACTGAAAAATTTATCCGATAAATAAATTAGGTTTTGTTATTTTACTTTCAATAAATATAGCCTCCGAAAAGATAAGCAAGAAATAAAATATTTCCCCCTAACATTTCACTGTTTCCTATATTTTCAAATCTGTTATTCCTAGGTGTAATTAGCAGGTAACCTGACCGCCGCCCGCTACTGACCAAAACCCTATTAGACCTACGCGCCCAACTCTCCTGTAGGATTAAGGCCACGCGTAGATTTTTCTGACTGCGGGGCCCGCCCAAATTTTGGACGTCCATTTCTAAAAGTGTTTAAGTTGAAACAATAATGTTTCAAGAAATTAAAATTATTTAAAAGAGAATCGCCCTCAAATGTCACATGATTTATATTGACAAATCACAACTCCGAATTGTTTGAATAGCAACCAATCACAATTTAATTAAGCGGAAATTTTCCCTAGGGAAAATTTCCGATATAATTGACCTAGGGAAAAAAATTTTCGGGCGATTCTCTTCCGAATATACCTCGGGACAGCTATATATCACCAGAAATTTTTTCTTGCAGTCCAACACTCGTGTTTGTCGCTCAAAATTACCCTCGGGCTGAAGCCCTCGTGTAATTTTCTTGCGGCAAACACTCGTCTGTCAGGACTGCTCGAAAAAATTTCCGGCAATATATCTGTCCCTTGGTATATTATATATGAAAATCGCACGACACTTAAAATAGCCAATAGAAAAACAGAATTCGGTGTCGTTTCTATAACAATATTGAGATTTCCTGGAAATTTTTTGCACCTAGCTAACCCAACATGAAATTAATAAGTGGAAATTTTTTCAGCCAATCAAAATCATTTATTTTGTTGTTGTCTTGGTTATGGCTCGTGAACTAATTTTTCTATTGGTCTTTAATGAATGTCGTACGATTTAAAAATTTATAATTGAAGAAGCATAATGTCCGTGTCGTTGCGATTTTCTTACCGAATATGCCCTCGTGCATTGATTAATATCCGGAAATTTTATTCTCATGCATTTCCAAAACGTAATTAGCGGAACACTCGTTTTAGAACTGCATTCGAAAAAATTTCCGGAAATAATCAATGCACTAGGGATATTATAAGTGAAAATTAACATCTACATAATGAAAATAAAAAATTTGTATAGATTAAAGTATCGGGTGTTTTTTTTTAATTTCACCTCAAAGTAGACGTTGAAGAGTCGATTGTGAACGGGCTATACGGATTACGGATCACGGATCAGCTGTTTAAATCTTACGTTTTTACACGAGTGGTGCGTTCACAGTCAACTCTTCAACGCCTACTTTGAGGTGAAATTTAAAAAAATACCCGATATAAATTTTCTGTTTGTGAATATATATAATTTCTATTGTTAAGTACGACTCCATGGAGCATAGTCTAATATTGAAAACGCATTTTAAAAAAGTTTTTTTTTTCAATTTAAACATGTCTAAAAACAGCCAAACTTTCGTACTATTTGAAAGTGTATTTTTTGTGAACAAAACTAAATTTATCAGAAACAATTCTTGTGTGAATTGTTTTAACCATTCAATTTGTTTATTTTCAACATTTACACTCCCCACATTTTCTATTTTTTAATGGAATTTACACAACTTAAGTAATGTATCGCATTTACAAAGTAGAGTATTTTTAACAAACCTCTATTATGTAACATGAACGTCTCACAAAAACATTAGCCTCCTTGAGGGACAAACATTACGGCACGCTAATATTTTTTAGTATCTTTATAATGGGACGTGCAATTTTTTAACATTTTTATACCTAAATCTTCATACATATTACGATCTACGTAATCACACAAATAAAATTAGTGTACTGTTCTCATCACTCGTTAGTACTTTATGATTGGGCATAAAATGTTGTAAAAAGATCACCGGTGAACAACGAATCCGCCCAATTTTCGGTTACAATAATTTTTCTCCCCGCTTCCCGTCATTGAAATACCGCAATAGAATGCGCGAAACCTTGACGACCCTTGCCAAAAAATCTAACGTAACTGCATTTATTTGTACCTCTCGTAACAGGTAAACTAAAAAAACCCCGTCACGTGCGGCCCCTCTCACCCTTGACCGGTCACCCCATTTCCGCCGCATCCGATTTCTGCGGATCCGTACGTGACCTTCCCTCGCCTCATATTAGTGGCATTAGCTTAAGTGGGCCGAATGTTCTATTCCTGGCCATTCCTGCGTATGGCCAAACATACACGGCCAACGCGATAAATACACCTCGACAACAATCGACCACCGGAACGTGCGGATTTTCCAAAATACTCCCTGAATGGCGACGGACGAGAGGCGGGGGAGACGGGACGCCACCGCCCCCGTCGTCGTGACGTCGGCGTCTGTGCTGGACGACGTCGTCGAGCTCGAACCACCAGCAGTCAGTGTCGAACGCCACCAGTCGCTCACCACGACTCGTTCAATAACGCCACTTAGGTTAGTACAGTGCTGAAGCTAACACACCATACACAGTGATCCCTAATAAATAACCCTCCTATTAACCCGTTTGAGTAAGTATTTGCGATTTTTCTCGTTTCCGTCGCGTCCGAACTCGATTTTTGCAAAATTTTGACTTCGTGGGTCCAATTTCGAAAACTCTATCGTCGAAGCTTTTCAAATTTTATTATTTTTGAAATTTTCGATTGTAGTGCGTCGGGCAAGTGGACGAGGGGTGTTTCTAAATTCGGCGTTCTATTCTGGTCCCCCCGTTGGCATGCCATGCCCTACATAGGAAGAGCACGCACCAGCGAATTTTACACCGCATCCAGACGCTCAATTTCTATTACGTAAGCGCGGTTCTGGCCAATGTGGAGGATAGCGGGTTCAAGGATGGCACTTTTGGGCCCAATTTTGGCGCACAAGGTCTCCGAATTGGGCCACCTGTACCGGACCAGAGCCAAATGAGACCGGCGCGTTTTTATTATTAAACTCGTGAAACGGATAGTTTGCGAAACGGCGATGAGGCCATACTCCAAGAATGCATCCGAGGGCCAAAAATAGAATCAGCACACGCGAGATAGTAAAGGAGAAGCGATCGGAGCCTGGGCCCTCGCCAAATTAGTACGGGATGGCGTGGGCTATGGACTCGAAAGCTCACCAAATGGTGGAGCTTTTCACTTGCTTCTGCGGGATACTGATCGTGATCGTGTACATCGCGGTCATCACTTAGAACTAACGACGAACCACTTCTACTAATAACGCTGCACTAATACGAATGCTAACACCACTTATTTGGACGGTTTCGACTTGACCATTTGGGTTTTTCAGCAGACGAACGACGAGGCTTCATCTATAGTAGAGGTAGCAGCGAACCCAAAAAGCAGCCAAAATGTTCAAGAATCACTTAGAAATGATCGGCCGTAACGAGACGGCCTCCAAAAAAGCTAAATTCTGGCAGTCCTTTGTCGGATCCCTCAAAGGTAATCCTTCACGTATATATTTTGTACTGTCCTAACATTCGAACGCTGCCATTGTTTAAAACCATCTACACCTCGTTCTTTAACACATTTAATATCTTTCTCAAATTCTAATCGTTACTGGGCGAAAATAAATTTTCGGATATAATTTTCAAAAAATTTTTCAAAATCTTATTTAACTACACTTATCTAAAATTTTAATCTTTAAAGTAAAAAGATTCGCAACACTGTAAATATATATTTTAAAACATGTAACCTTGATCCAGTGCCTTAAAAATACAGCTTCTTTTACTATTTTTAGCATAAAATGATTAATGATGAATGTATCCATTGCCAAATGAAACATAGGAGACTGAATCAACAACTTCAAAAATGCCTGCTTTAAAAATTACTACAACTTGTTTGTTTCGTGGCTTTAACAAAACACTGTGTATATTTGATTTTTGTAAATTTTACCAATGGGGTTACAGATGTAGAATACATATTTTTGAGTTACGTCATAATACCCAGTTTTCAAAGTAAAATAAATCATTACTCTGCTATACTTTCAAAACTTTTAGGATATTTTTGAAATTAAAAAAAAAAAACTAAAAATAGCCCAGTCACCTTACACCTGTTTATTTTCAACAGGAAAGTTCGAACAAGAACAACTTTTATTAGCCGATTGTTAGTATTATTTTGGTCCAAGTTAATGAAACCATTTTTTTTTTTGGTTTTTTAAATTTAAAAAATAGAAAATCGAATTTGTTTATGTATCCTGTTGTTAAAAGCGGTTGTTGTCTTTTTGTATAACAAAAATAAAATCTGACTCAACCGGTGTCGACAAACAGATCAAATTAAACAAAATTAAGAAATGATCAGTTAAAAATAATTCCACATTGTGACTCAAGCCCATAAACAAATTTGGAAATTGGCAACACTAAGAAAAACATAAGTCACATAACTGTTGGCTGGAATCAGTAGATAAAACCAACAATGGAAATAATTAATAATAAAGAGATAATAAATAATTAGTACAATGTACCTACAGAACAATGGTTCCGAAAGTGTGGTTAGCGGAACAATGAAGAAGGTTGCTTGTTGTTATTGTAGTTTATTGATTAAAACCGACAACTGCAAATAAAAATATGAGCTTCTGGAGCTTTCAGAATTTTTTGACCTAGAATTCGTAACAGAATTTCTTGTAAAAATTCTGAATATTGCCGGCACTAGGGCTGATCCTCTGCAAGAATGCGACATTTTCGCACGTTCCCATAAGTGACATTGAATAATTTCCAGGATCACAAGACATAAGAGCTACCGAACCAATCCATACTCGTCCTCGCGGCATCTTCCGCCCAATCAGCGATCTTCCGGAGTTGGGATCCGGCTGGCCGTTCGGCAAATCAATCTACGACGACCCCAGCCATGCCGCTGAACGCATCCACGTGCCGGGCTACAGATACGACCCCTTGCACCGGGACACATACGGTTACTCTCCTCGTGCCATCTACCCCCACAACTATGGCTCCCTCGACAGATACCGGCCCGGTAAGTCAAAGCAGTAGGCCGATCGTCACCATCAGGGCCCACTTCTGTGCTGTGACCTCATGCAATCGTCTGTGTTTAATACTAAGTGCCCTTCAACTATGAACTTATATACAAAATAGCTTCGCCACTATTCAAACTTATTGTGAATTAACATAAACACACTTATCACAAAAATACAAACAAACAAATTAATAATCACCAACCATTTTTGTTGTCCATTCGGCGCAGTCGCACTTGTTGTGTTGATTTTTCACTAGAGATAGATCTTTTTGTACATCACAGTACATAACAATGTAAACCGACTCTATTTTATGTAACTATTTGATAATCTGTCTCTATAATATGTACAAGATACATAAGTAATAAATTGTTTTAAAAAGCGTAAAACCAAGCCGCCCCGCAAACGCTTGAGCTCGTCAACTTTAATCGACAACCTTTTCATTTCTTTTTATTTCCGGATTCGTTTCGAGAATTTCTCATCAACTAAACATCACGTTAATTTTTATTATAGCTTTATCACCTTAGCAAGGCTGAAGGCTTTTTAACGTTCCTGCCGCTCCAGCATTTGCCAGGGCGATCCACGTCTATTTTTTTTCGATACCTTCCCTCTCTTTGTATTTTTTTTTTATAAAGCACCTGTCATTTTTCCGATGGGAAGCTAACAAAAAGAAGTTGATTCATATGTGAAGTACTTTTTTTGAGGGAGGCGCGAAGTACTCGGTCGCCTTGGAGGTAAGGACATATTGATGCTTATTAGATGCCTTAGCCAGCATTGTATTAACAATATTTTGTACATTTTGCATACTGGTCGTACCAAACCAAAACCCGAATTAGATTTACAAAGCCTCTGGTCAATTCCAAATTTCAATTTTTTTCTATTATGAAATCTACTTTACATTGATTTTTGGAAATAAAAAATAATTGATTAATTAACAGTTTAATTTTGTAAATCATAATTTATTTAAACATCCTAATGTGTATTTTCTTTTTTTTTTGTAGTTGTTTGTTAACGTCATTTTTTCAGTTTTTTTTTCCCATCGTACATCAAAAAGTATTACAAGCATGTTTTTGTACATGTTTAAAAATTTAAGAAGAAATCCTCAGAAATGAAAATGAACGAACTTACCTTAATAGAAATCGTACCCATATTCCTATTGTACTAAGGTCCCTTTTTGGACCATTTAGTGAATTGAATACCTACACAAAATTTTTCTTTGTACGTAAATTACCACATTCAAGTGAGTGGCAACTTTTCCTTTTCATTTCTGACAATCAAGAGCGTATTTTAAAGACTTAAACTTAAACACTATTAGAGTGACATTGACATTGATTTATATCGGTGTTCATTTAAATTTATCCCCAAAGTTGGCGTTGAAGAGTCGATTCAGAACGCACCACGCATTACAGATCACGGATCAGCTGTTTAAATCTAACATCACTTTTTACGTTGTTTGTGTTTTTACATACCGTGAGTTTTTTATTTTACTGAACATAGGATTCATGGATCTGTAAGTTTGGTTGCCTATTTCAAATGAATTGACTTGTCCATTTTAGAACTGAACATAGCCATTTTACATTGTATGTTCAGCGAAATAAAAAACGCAGTGTATGGTTTTTACTGTGCAAAGTGACGAGTGGTGCGTTCACAATCGACTCTTCAGAGCCAACTTTGAGGATAAATTTAAATGAACACCCGATACAATGGTGTAAACTACAAACAGTCAAGTTTTTAAAAGGATTATATTTGAAAAATAATATTTTTAAAATTCGCGAATTTACAATGATAGACTATTTGTTGAATTTCTTGGTTCAGTATCAAAAAAATAAATTTACTAATACGAAAGTGCATTATTTAATAAATGAGAAGCACTTGACAGCGAGTATTCATCCACTAGTCCAATAATCATGTATCTCTCAAGAAAACAAAAGTTTTAAGTAATGGCCTAAACATCCTGTTTTTCACAAAATCGAACATGATTTTATAATGAGATTTATTTACATTATAATAATTACACTAGAGATATTTATAACCATCAAAAATTTTAACAGATAGTTTGGTGCTAACAACATGATAAAATAACAATGGTTACCTACTTGAACACAGTCCTTCAAAAAAACAACATTAAAACATTTGAAGAACAGTTTTAAATAAACTGAGATGAGTGTGTATGGAAGGTATTTTAGTTTGTATGCGTCTGGTTTGTCTCTTTTACTAAAATAGAAACAATTGTACTATGTTAACTTGCATGGGGTATGAATTTGAAAAAATGTTTGATCTAATTTTGTTGGTTTATTTGTTAAAACATAATTTTTTTTAAATCTAAAAACATAAAACGGAACATAAAAAAGTATATTTTGTTTGTTGCAAACGTATCATAAAAAAATTGTTTGAAAGGATTTGACGTTTGCTTTTTTTATCTAGAAAATCTAACTCCATCTAATTTTAGATTATTATTCATCGTGGTTCGTAAAATAATTAACAATTAATGTTATTAATGTTACAATAAATGTTACAACATAGTCTATGAATGTACATTGTACATATGTCGTTTTAAATTTAGAAGATAAATTACAATCATTTGGAACAAAAGTACGATTTATTAATTATACAAGACTTGAATATCTTTCAAACAAGACCTTTTAACGGCTTTACACAAAGTAGATCAACGTCGATCAACGTAGATCAAGAGTCCTGTGGAATTCGAATATATTTGACTTTTGCCGCTCTGTAGCTTATTGTTGTACTAAATAGAAAAACAGAGGTTATGACACGTTTCTAATAGAGCCTGTTATAACATAAAAAGTAATTAGAATATAGAAAAACCGAACAAAATCAGAAGCAAAACAAGTAACTGGCGCTGAGATTTAATAATTTGACATTTGACTGTTGACATCTGATTTGACGGCTTCAGCACTTGAGATAGTTCGATACAATGGTTCGATATAGAGTTCCACAGGACTCTTGATATACGTCCTTTTATACACATTAACTGTATATCTAGTTGCATACCCAAGGACGAAGAAATCAATTGTGTTGATTTTTAATTTTTTTATTCACATAAAATATATTTTATATACATACTTATATGAATACATGACACCTACCAACTAAATAAGTATTCTACACATATTAATGATGAAAGTTTGAATCGATAATGAAAGAAAAATCAAAGAGTTTTGTTTTGTTTAGCAATAAGAAGTAAAAGTACAAAACAAATGATTTACTTATGAAAATTAGCACGTTTAACTAATTAAGTTGATATTACGTAGATCAGAATAGTTATTAAAAAAAGAGATACCCATCTAGTTGTTTGTTATTAATAGAAAATAATAATCGAACATAAATTGTTAACAATCAATTTAAGTAAATACAGGTGAGGAAAAATGTCATCTCTATTTTGTTAATAGTGTTATAATTTAAGAACATAATACACAACAAAGTCAAAATGCGGAGGCGAGACGCCGGTAATTATGTTGATAAGCACTGCACTATTACTTGATAGTAATATCCGTAATAGTGTATGTACTCCGGCAAAATTGCCGTGCCGCCGGGTGGAGGTGGGATAGTGTAATTTAAAAAGCAAACAGCTATTATAATATTATAAATTAAAACGATTATGCAGATTGCAAGGTTATTCACACAAGAGTACGAGCCGTACGAACTTAACGTGCAACCCAAATTACATTACAAAAACCATGGTTCCTGTAATGTAAGTTGGGTTACATGCATGTTAGGCTAGTACTCTCGTGTGAATAACCCTGTATAGCGGTGTGAAGAACCAAAAGCATGACTAGAGCTTCATCTGTTTGGTTTTCGCATTTAGTACCTCTTATATGCAGAAATCCTAACTTTAATGGTAGTGTTTCATGTGACGAAACCACGACCATTCGATGCCGACAAGGCCTGGCAGGACCATATCGACCGCGTCAGAGGACGCGACCCCATCCAGTGGCCCAGCATCTTCCACACCACATATCCCTTTAGCCGTTATCCTCTCTATTTGGTCTACAGCAAGAGACCTTCACCAGCTGCTGAAAAGTACGATCCTCACCGCGCTTGGCTGGACCATTTGGACCGTCTCGCTGAACTCGACAAACTCTACCCATCCCTCTGGCCTCGATGGGGACGAAGCCTCTCTCCAACACCAGTCAAGGTAGGGAAAGAAAACTTTCAAGAAATCGAAGAAGCACCACAAACTTAAATAGAAGAAGTTTCACACAAATGTATGATTTATTTGTTTAGGCTGGCGAATGGGGCCCCCGCCCGTCTGAAGTAGGCTTCAACTACGCCGGCCAGCCGATTTACAACCGTGGTGGGCTATTCCCAAGTAAGAGACTGTTCCGTGACCTGCTGAATCCCTCTCCCTTCCTCCCGATTTCTTCGATTATCAGTGATCCATTTTGGTGGGATTCTCCTTTGTTGCGGCCTTTCTCTACCTACAACCCTTGGGGCAAGTCCCCGTTCTATCTCCGCGACTCGTACCTATCTCCCGTCAAGAGGACGTACCTGTGGGACAAACACCCCATCAGGCCGTTCGGTAAGTCCCAAAACTAACCCCCGCCCCAGCAGCTCCGTTATCTCTGACCCAGATGACCACAGTTCCCCTTTTTGAACCAGGACAGCGAATTTTTTTGGTAACTTTAATCTCATTTTCTCCCTTTTTTATTTTTTACTCTCTCAACTAATCGTTTTGCTTGGACTTATGTCCGAGACATTGTAGTGTCATTAGACCAATAACCATGTTTGTGTTTAAATCTAAACAGTTACAGATGTCTGAACATTCAAAGTGCTTTTTACCTGATACGAAATGCACTTCAAAATCGACAGTTTTCAAATAAAAGTCTAACAGAAAAAGTTCTCTTCGAATACAATATTTTGAAATCAAAATTTCATTGGTTTGCTTAGACAGTGAATTCTTTGCATGTGTTTCTTATGAAAGAAAAGAACTAAACAATTCTTTACATTATACACATTCAAACACAAAACAGAAATTTATATCATAAATGAAATTAAAACATTTATTTTCTTTACTTCTTATGAAAATGGGTTCCGGTTTGTGGATATTTTGATGGAAGTTGTCAAAATTCAAAAATATGTCTCATGTGGCTCTTACTTTTTGGGTATAGCAAATATTCTCAAAATAAATATTTTATTTGTACATAATTCCATCAGATATGGGCTAGAGAGAGTTAGAGAATATGTAAATCACCAATTAAACATATTATCTCAAGGACCTACTTTACGTCGTCCTGAAAACCTAAATCTATTGGCATTTTTGCTGTCCAGTTAGAATTTTTTCTTTTGCAAGTTGGTCATTGTTTGCACTAATATTTTGCAAAATGCCGCCATTAAACACATCCAGAAAATGTTTGACACACTTTGAGCACTTCTACTGCTTCGCTCAACACAATTTAAATGAAATAAACGCCGACACTAAAGGCCGTAAAGTTGCGTTTATTTAATTTAAATTGAAACAACCCTTCACGGACTAATTTTATGATTTAATTATTTTTAGCTGCTGTCTACTAAGAGGAAGGGAAGCTAATTCGGAGCCACCATCGCACATCGCAAAATCTCACTATTAAATGCGACTGACTGAACAAAAAAGCTTTTGAGGCGCTTGTCTATTTTTTGATGAACAGGTGTCTCTGCAAAGTGTTCATTTTGTTTTATTTTATTTTAATTTATTTTGAAAACAAAAAAATATTCTGCAAACACAATGTGCCTTAAATTGTACAACGAACATAAAACGAAAAAAAAAGTACATTGTTATTTTTGTAAATAGTTTTATTCGACTGCATCTTGGTAATGACTGCACGCAATTGTCACTTCAAAAACGTGTCTCGCATTCCACCGAACCACATGGGTCATCGAGAGATGCAGATTAAAATTTTAATTAATCGTCTACTTATATGTGGCATGTTATTAATAAATTCTACCAAAAACACTGTTGATTTTTGTATTTTAAATCCTATTCCTAAAAATAAATCTTACTTCAGCTTTATATGTATGTACAGGGTCGTTGTAAACGATTATCTCATCGCAGTAGGCGTTGGTAACGTAGTTAAATGTGCCGCAAGCCTCATAACATGAATGAGACTAGTAACGCCCGTAGGTGACGCTACCAGCGGTAGCGAAAATCTGTCTACTAGTTTGTCTAACATTGCGAGGCTAGCGGCACATCCAAAATTTGTGTGGATTTCAATGCCAACTGCGATGGGACAATCATTTATAATGACCCTGTATTAGGTATGCATTAGAAAGTATTCTTGCTGTTTAGTAATTTTATTTTTGTGATTTATTGTTGCTACGTAAGATGTGCAAAAAATGTCAGTTCTGAGGACTGACAAAAGTTGGTATCAGAAATATGTGGTTTGAACAACAGAGAAAACGTATCTATCAATTTTTGGTTAAATTTCTTAACTTGTTCTCCTTCTTCTGTCCGCGACTGTACATCTAGATGGGACATAAATAAATTTTCTTCTATCTGCTGTTACTGATAAGACTTTAAAATTTTTAATTGAAACGAAAAATGCAACATGAAATTGAAAACGAGATTATATAACCAATATTACACCTAAGTAATAATATTTCATAACCTTTTCAGCCTGGTTGTGAACCCTTTCGTTTTGAAAATTGTATTTTATAAATCTATTATATATAATTATACGACTATATATTTTGTCATTTACCTTTTAGTAGAAGCCTAAAGTTAGGCGAAAGATTGTATATATTTCATTTCATCAGAATAATAGTAGAAATCTATCTAGGACTTACAGGAATCTGTTTGAAATTATTTTTTTTGTTAAATTATTTATAATTTTATAATTCAACCCTTTTTAAGGTTTACAAAATGATTTCCCACAAAATTGTTTTAACATTAATACATTAATATGCCAAATGAATCGCGGGATCAACGTTTTTGGTTGGAATTCCGGAATCCCCTCTGCTGGTTTAGTTACGAGGAAACTGTGGGAAAGACTGCCACGAGTACGTATTAACGTCAACGACACTACGCTTTGTTTCAGTTACAAACGGTTGATGCCATAGTCGATTTCATTACCGAAAGTTGCATTAATAATAATAAGTACAAAAAGAAAACTAACTACAACATTATGGGAAATAACTGTAAGTAAAATTTAATTTGAAATTGATAATTTGAGAGCGAATTTTTTTGGAACTAACACCAACTTTCGTTAACATTTTGTTGTTTTCTATTTAATATGTATTAGTTGTATTTGGATATTTTAATTGTAATGTAATGTAATTGTAATGTCATCAATTGTGTAAAAAAGGTCTGCTTATCCACATTTTGGAATTGTAGCAACAGAAGGGGACAGTCTGAAGAAAACATCCGAAAAATGTGTCAAAGCTGGGAGCGACTTCTTAAAAGGAAGCAAACTTTCTAATGCAGGTCATGCATACAAAATTAAATTAAATCCGTCCAAATCGTGTGCAATTAGCGTTATTGACAAGGCAGTTAAGGGCAAGAACAATTGGATAATTCGTTTTGATGGACCTCATAAAAACGTTGGTTTTAATCACATTAATATCAATTCAAAAATTTCTGGAGTGACAGATCCTCATCTTCCACTACCACCTGGTGGATTGTCAGTAGGTTTCAAACCATTTTTTTAAACAGTTTAAATTGTTTTTAATATTTTTTTTGCAGGCAGCGAAAGGCACGGCAAAATTTTGTAAATTTCTTAATAAAGTAGCACTACCTGTGGCCTTGTTTATTGATACAGTTCAAACTGGATTGGCAGTACGTGAAGATCATAAGATGGGAACAACTCGTAACACAGTGGAAACAGTAGCTGGTATAGGAGGGGGCTGGCTTGGGGGTTACGGTGGTATTATTTTTTTTTTACACTTATAAAACGTGCATGCTTATCTTGAACTATTTGACATACTCGTAGGAGCTGCGGGCGGAGCAGCGTTAGGGACAGTAATTTTTCCTGGTGTTGGCACCATTGTTGGTGGAATCATTGGAGGATTAACTGGAGGCATTGGTGGATCCGTGGCAGTTTCTGCAATAACAAGAGAAATTGGTGATGTAGCTGATTATGACATTATTGAGATTGAATGCGAAAAATGTAAAACGAAATTCAAAGTTCGAATTTACTTGGATCATGATTTTATTTGTCCAGATTGTAAAAAGAAATTGTAAACATATTCAACATAAATGTCCTCAAGTGTAAACTTTTAACAAATTATACAAATAATACATATTTTTGTGACGATAAACGAAATTGATTTAATAAACGCATAATAACAGTTTTTTTTATTGTCCATTGTTTATAAGTTAAAATTTGAGTAGGTACTTGATTAATGTACAATTGGCAACATGTTTTTGTTATGTGGAGCTTTATGACTTATTATTTTACTCCCTACTGTTTTGGTCAAACATCAGTAAAATATGACATAATACTACTTGATTGATGATGCTTGTTAGCGCCCGACACCAAAAAGACAAATCGCAACGGTTAATAGCTTTACCACAGGTTTACTTTGTTCGGCAAGTCAGCAGTCATTTTCCCGTCTACCACACGATCCCCTACTCGGATCTCCTCGTCTCACTCCGGCAAGATGGACCCCTATGCCGGGACTTCCCGCGAGAGATCCTCCCTTCCCCCAATTGGGGATCGTAACAATGCTGTGTCATTTCATTGCCATGGCATCTGACGAGCGGCAAAGTTATTATCTTCGCTGACGATAAAGTGAACTAGCGAAATCATTTGAAATTCCTAACTCGAATTTTAACAAATCATTTATTAATAGTTATTTAATAAACTAGTTTGTTAATGAAGGCGATTAATAATCGAAACTGTTTAAAGCACGAACGAGTGTAGCGAGTGAGTGGCTTTAATAGTTGAGATTATTAATCGCCCATTAACAAAAGAGTTGATTACAAACATTTTTCGTTGACCGCAAACTTTTTTTTTTTGGTGACAAATTTTGAAATTAAAGCCAAATCAAAACCAATTTCATCTTTTTCCATAAAGATGAGACTTTATAAATACCTTCATTCTTTTTTTGTCCTCAGGGTAGGCCATTTTTAAATTTTTCAACACTTTCTATTCACTTTTCCAGAAAGAGTGTCAGAAGACGTCAACTCCATGCACATTCAATTTCACGTAAAAATCACGGTTGCTACGGAAACCTAGTTACCTTTGAAAAATATGACATGCGAATTATAACCAAAAATGTCGGTTTTTGAAAAAGTGAATTTGTAATTGTGCAGTTGTGGAGCTATAAAATATAGAAAACCCTGCTGCAGTGTTGGTAAGTGCAAACAATACATGTTCGAGGTTGTTTATACATCAAAATTTAATCAAAACGTCAAAATCGCAAAAATTATTGATTAATGAAAAATAGTGTATTAATGAGGTCCATTAATACACTATAATTTAGACAAAAGAATTCATTAATATTGAAATTAACAAGCGGTCAACGGAAAATTAATTAAATGAATCTGACATATTTTGAAAGCTGAAGTGAATAAATAAGATTTAATCAAGAAACTTGTACATAATTGCAAAACAGACTTATAAAATATATCCAAATTAAAACTGCTTGATACTTGATAGACGATTAATTATTTTTAAAAGTGTCGAATTTTGTAGTCGAAGCAACCCTGCCGCGCAAATTCAAATATTCGAAAAATCAAATAAAAATCCGGGAAAATGAACAAACGGCCAAGTCGTGATCGTCATAGAAACGGTAAAAACCCTAGGAAACCCCTATGTTGTGTGTTTTATACAAAATGGCGGAAGACTAGCTCGAGATGCAAATGGCGGACCTGCAGGGTGGACAAACTTCGAAATGAAAATACATAAATTGGTGGAAAGACGCCTGTATTTAATTTGCAAATATACGAATAAATACGACCTCGTTTTCATGTTTGATGTAAAGCAGACAAAGAAATATCTACATAACACAATTTATGAACACTAGCCATGAGATTGAACAAAACACAACAAATACAACAAGAATGAACAACACGATATCGAGAAACTAAAAACATGAAAATAATAACAACCACTGTAAATGGGATGAGTAAAACCTCCAAAACTCATTCACAAACGATGCCACACCATAATCTTTTCTAATCATTAAATTTTTATACAAACAGGACATAAGAATGAATAAACAAAACTCAAATTAACAATAATGAAGGCCCTAACTGAATACTACGCTCTCGCTCTCCTACCTCCTCGCGTAACACGTGGTTTACTCTCGTGAAGTTAACCTAGTTCTCGCCCCCCGATCTATGAGTCTCTGACCTATAGTATTTTTATCTTCCTAAGGAATTTTGGCTTAAGTCATAAATAAACCGAACAAAGACCCTACTTAAAGAAATTTATTGTGATATTGTACCTGTCAATCACTAGCCGGCCTCGGAGAAAAAAATTACCTGGGGTAGTACTCAAAATATTTGTCGGAGACACTCTAGTGATTGACAGGCACAATATGACAATAAATTTCTTTAAGTAGGGTCTTTGTTCGGTTTATTTAGGGTTTAAGTCAGAATTCCTTAGGAAGTTACAAGCACTATACTACGACGCATTCGTCCAAGTCCCTGCGACACCTAACTCGTTATGGGTGCAGTGCCCCGGTTTGTGTCCTCCGAAACACCCTTGCGGTCCCTACACCAGTTGAAACAGAGGCCTTCCACCGAGGCGGTGAGAAGCTCCACGGCCAGGGTCACGCTTCATGGAGAAGCCTCGCGGTCCCCATGCCGGCAACCCCAGAAGGCCCCCTTGGTAGGCTCTCGTTTTTCATTGCAACGTGGTCAAACTGCCCCCGAGTCTACAGCCTACTTTCGGCCAAACACGCTTTTCCTTGCGCCAAATGTTCCCGAAATGGACTACCGTTCACCATCCCACGCGCTCTGACCACGTGTTACACAACGCCCCAAGATCTCACCCGCTTATATGAAACCCCCTGATTATTACTTCATTTGGCCGTACATCATCGGAATTAACAAAGAAACAAACATGCCTGATGCCACGTGTGGTAATTTAAACGAGTTTTTCCCGCTCCCCACAACTACCTTACCGTGCATGATCGAAATACATAAATAAACAAAGCATACCTTCGAAACATGTGTGGTAATGTAAATAATACCTACTACCTTGATTAAACCGCGCAACTTTCTGCGTCACATGTGGAAATCGCGTCGTGCCTTTGATTTGATTTCGACAGTAAACAAAATGGACGATGAGGATGGTACTAACAAACACTCAATTTTTAAATAAAATGACATAACAGAAAACACAACCGTTCACTTCGAGAGCTAAAGATCGAGAGAGGGTTTCTTTTTCAAAATGGCATCCCCAAAAAAATTCCTACCCCCTACTATACAGCAAGGAGGTTAAAGTAAGAGGAGGGAAAGCGCCCTATGCTGGTAATGCATTGAAAGTGATGCCAATCGTTCCTTCTCCAGCAACCTTTTATGACCGCGAACGTCCTTGAACGGCCCACCGGGTATCGCATCGCTTTGACGCCAGTGGCGTTCCTTTAACCCCCGCAACAAGGTGTTAAGCGTTTTTATGTTACAACAAATGCTCCAGTGCGCCCCGTCATGTACTTATAGTTTTTTCTGAATTATAAATTTACTTCTTTTATTTTTGTTA
Organism: Tenebrio molitor; assembly: GCF_963966145.1. NCBI lineage: Eukaryota > Metazoa > Arthropoda > Insecta > Coleoptera > Tenebrionidae > Tenebrio > Tenebrio molitor. The sequence goes on along the minus strand of NC_091051.1, from coordinate 18,150,822 downwards.
ATTTTTTTCATGTACTTTATGTTACAAATTACAATAAATGCATCTGTGCGCCCCGTCATTTATACGCCACTGGTACCATCCCCACCAACCACCCTTGTTTAGCAACCTTTTATGGTTCTGCACGATTTGGCTGGTGGCATCACTTTTTCAAACTTGCTTTCCCTCCTCTTACTTTAACCTCCTTGCTATACAGTGATCCCAACTTCGCAAAAGAGCCGCACGTGTCGCTGCATCCGCTCCTAGTTTCTTTTGGCTGGTGACCTTTTTTCGGCGGTGGCAGTTTGAATTCAAACTGGGATATTACACTTCCTAACAAATTAATTAAGAAATGTTAAGAAACCAGGTAGGAGATTGGGTCAATCCTGTTCACGTTGGATTGAACATTAGTGGTGCAAATCGCACACATTTGGCATTAACTTTCATATGAATTGTCATAGTACCACAACTGTTCTTCCCAACGTGAACAGGTATTAGACTGATAAATTAATATAGCTCGTTTTGCAAAGTGCTTGATAAGTGAATTGAAGGTAGGCTTTTTCTATTGATTGTGTTTGAATTGAAGTTTTCGCTTTAATTTTTTCAATAATAACAATTGTTTTTGTACTTCAGTTTATCAGCCAGTGCGCGATAAGCGACTGGCTGTGTGTTAATTCTTGCTGGCGGTATTATAACTTGTTATAATAATTTTGTACAAATAGTCTGTTACGTTTGGAAGGGTGTTGCTAGTTTAAGCACCTCGCTAGCCTTTCAGGTTGCCAGACTATCCAGTATCATGGTTCGTAAGAAACCTCCTTTAGTTGCGGATAATCCTAAGGATGTTTTGAAATCTGCGTGTCCTGGGTGTAAAATGGAGGTGGATGAAAGTACAGGCATTAGATGTGATCTTTGTAAGTCTCACTCACACATCAACTGTATGGATGTCGCACCTGAAAAGGCTCAACTCCTGCTTCGCATTCATAGAAGATCTTCTCACTTGAAGTTATTGTGTTCGAATTATGAAAGCGTTTTTCAGTGCTCTCCTTTGTCTCCAATTGATCCGACTGTTCCTTTAGAAGATAATGTATTTTGTTAATAATGCTTCGAGATGAAATTTCTAAATTGCAGAAATCTGGTGCAATACCACATGAGGTACAACCATCGACGTCTTTTGCTGCTAAGGTTCAACAGTCTTCTGAAAACAATGTCATCTTCAAGCCAAGTTTATAATACAGACGAAGTCTGAAATCTTGAAATCAATTAATCCATTGCATGAAAATATTGACATTACTAGAGTAAAGGTGGCTTCAAATGGTGGGTTAATTATTGGTTGTTCTGGGAGAGAAGATGGAGGGAGATAAACTTATAAAAGTTGCTGAAACGAAATTGTCAGCTAAATATGACATTAAGAAGTTGGCTCCGGTTCTGCCTCGTCTTAGAATTGTGGGCATATCTGAGGATATTGGTAATTCCGAATTTCTTGACTACTTCAGGAAGCAAAATCCGAGTGTACCTAATCACTGATGGGTCTGTCGTCAATTTGCATAGATTTTGGGCTATAAAAAATGCCGCAACTGTAAGAACATTGGCATGTCGCAAAATTAGATATTGACTGTAATCATGCATCATTCGAGCATGAGAAATGTTTTGTTTTCAAACTTGCCACGGCGAAATTCAAAGAAAATCTGTTTGGCATGACAACTGAGCTGCCTGTGAGCAAAATTTCTGATGGACAGCACTCTGTGGCTGGTGATAGCTCTGATAAGTGACTAACTAATCTTTCTTCCAATCAGCGTGATAAAATAATAGACACTTTATCAATATTTTATCAAAATGTACGTGACCTTAACACCAAATTGGTGCAATTTTATAATGCTGTATCTGTTCTTGATGTTGACGTGGTTGCTGTGACGGAAACATGGTTAAAAGACGATGTATTATCTACCGAATTGTTTTCCTCTGATTATATTGTGTTCAGAAACGATCGTAATTTTAGTATAACTTTTCAGTCCAGAGGTGGTGGTGTTGCTCTGGCTGTTAGATCTACATTGTCAGTGAAGCTGATGGTGTAGATTTAGCCTTTGATAATTTACCGGAAATTGATTTCATTTGTGTTAAGATTCATAATGTTAACTCCACTATCTACATTTGTCTTGTATATATTCCTCCTGGTCTGACTTTGCATAGATATCATTAACTTTCTTATGCTTTCCTTTCCTTGCGGTTTCTGCATGGTTCTAAAATAATTTTCTTGGGTGATTTTAATGTCACTGAATACATTACCTTTTTGAATTTAGATCAACTACGGGATAATGCAGTTCCGATTTTTCATATTTTAAGTGAGTTACCTATTCAGCAGCATAACTCTATTACTAATGATAATGATCGGCTACTCGATTTGGTTCTGTCGAATTTACATTGTAGTGTGACCAGGGGTGATGGTGATAATTTTAATTTTAGGGCAGTTGATATGGAGATGGTGCGTAACGCACTTCTTCTTATAGATTGGTCTTTTCTTGAGGGTTATCCGCCTTGGTTTTCGTATGAGCTTATTAAGAAAATTATGCTGAAACACAGAATATTGAAGAAATTTAGGGTAGGTATCTGGCAAACTGTGTGATCTGGAGAAATTTAGAATGTTACGTCGAGATATTACAGGTGATATTAAAAGGCAGTATGATCAACACATTGCTAAAGTTGAGGCTGACATAAAGAGAGATCCTAATAAGTTCTGGCAGTTCGTCAAATTCAAATAGAACGGTACTGGTATTCCTCTTAATATGACTTTTTCGGGAGCGGAAGTTTCTGGCGCTGATGAGATTACGGGAGCTTTTGCTAATTATTTTGAGACTGCTTATTGTGAAAAAGCTTCAGTCTAGGGTCATCTGTTGAAGAATGGAATACATCTTGTAATTTCTTCTTAAATGCTGTTAACAAACAAGATGTTTTGAATGCAATATCCAAACTTAAGTTGAAATTCACAGCTGGTCCTGATATGATCCCATCATTTCTAATCCGTGAATGTGTTGAGGCTTTCGTTTCTCCTTTGGTAGTGATTTTCAACTTGTGTTTGAAGACTAATGCGTTTCCTGCAATTTGGAAAACTGCAAGGGTTGTGCTGGTTTTTAAGAAAGGGGATCGGAGTTGTATTGAAAATTATCGGCCTGTTTCGATCTGTAGCAATTTTTCTTAAGTATTTGAATTCATAATATCAGATAACTTGTCTTTTCATTTTAAAAGTTATATCTCAGAGGCACAACATGGCTTTGTGAGAGGTAGGTCAACGATATCCAATTTATGTACTTTCACACAGTATGTAGCTAATTCAATGGATCTGGGCCTCCAAACTGATGTGATATATACTGATTTTTCAAAAGCTTTTGATAGGCTGGACCATGAAATCCTTGTCAGAAAGCTGGACATTGGGTTGCTCTTCTAACTTTTAAATTTTTTGTATTCTTACCTGAGTGGTCGTAAGCAGTTTGTTAGTGTTCATGGACATCGTTCTAATGTTTTTGATTGCCCCTCTGGTGTGCCTCAAGGATCTGTGTTGGGACCGCTACTCTTCAATATTTTTATTAATGACATAATTGAGGATCTTTCAGTATCCTGTTTGCTGTACGCAGATGATATGAAGATTTTTACGTCTATTAGAGAAGTTGGTGATTGTGTCAGGTTGCAGGATAATATTGATTTAATCTCCACTTGATGCATACGAAAAGAGCCTTCAGTTAAATATTGTGTTGTAATAAAAAACAAAAGATTGAATTTGATTATAATATTGATGGTGCTGTTTTGGAGAGACCTGAATTGGTTTCTGACTTGGGAGTGCTGTTTGATAATAAGCTGTCTTTTACAGGCCACATCAACTCTGTTATAAAAAATTCCTGGAAGACCTATGGCTATATTATTAGGAATACCAGAGATTTCTCTAATATCTCCACATTAATACACTTTTTTCAATCATTTGTCAGAAGTAAACTTGAATATGCGTCGATTGTTTGGTTTCCTCATCATGCTGTTCACATTGCTAGTATTGAACATTTGCAGCGTAGATTCTGAAAATACTTGTGTTTCAGAGAGGTGGACGCTATCCTCCTATTGGATATTCACAGACTATTTTATTAGAATGTTTCTCGCGGAAAAATACGAAACAAAAATAATGAGAAAAGAAATATTTATGGGTCCTACGTTGTGTTTTGTTTATTATTTAACCTAATTAGGTTCTAACGAGAGGCCGTACCTTTGGAAAGTTTTTCAGAAAATAGAATTAAAACGATGAAACACACTTCACTTAAATTTTATTTAACAAATAATCGAGTGTGGTGGCGTTTGGTCCCAACCTCCCAACAAATAGTGTGAATAAATCAGTGAATTTAATAAAGACGTTGGTGGATATTTTACTCAGTGAGATTTGGCTTTCGTCCGGTGAATTGAGATATGACTCATGAATAAATGATTGAGCTGAGCAAATACAGAAGTTTCGGGCGCGACAATAAATCAATTTGATTTTGGGTAAGGACAGTTTTTAACAGAGTGGAAACCATTTCAGATTTGTTAGATGTTGAAGATCTGTAATATTTGTATTTAAAATACCTTAGCTGGTCATTAAGGATTTTTATCTTTTTATCCTTTTTGTTACTACTGGTTTTTAGCAAGGAGTATCATTATATTTATCGAGTATTTCCCTATATTTTGCTCATAATTCAAATCTTGGGCATGAGAAGAGGGAGGTTCTGGATTAGGATGATCCTCAATTAAATGCTCAGTATCTATCAAAGATGAGTTCTAAAAGTTTAGATACTTCCTGTTTTGTTTTTCTTCCAGAAAGCCTCTTACTCCTAGAAGTACTGGCCTCTGTTACTGGCTTTTGATTATACAAATTTCGAGTAGGAACGGCAGTCTTTTCCAAATTTCTTCGCAAAGGTAAACCTAAATTAATATTAATAAGTTGAGAAATAATATTTGAGGCAGAAACTGATATAAAAACACAACAATAAAACCTATGTTAGGTATAAAACTTACCTCATTTTGTAAGTCTCTTTCGTAATCATTTTCTGTGAAATGAACGGAACAGATATAACTAGTATCTGGATTTAATTTGTCTTCGTCTTCCCTTTTACAACGAACAGTCCACTCTTTTCTGATAGTTTGCGACACAAGGTCTCTAGCTTTAGGAAAGCGATGACATGAAAATTTTTCGGCAATCTCTTTTTGCTTAATATAGGTGTTATTACATCCATACACCGCACATCTTGTGCCAGGCATGTTTTCAGATTCTACCCTTCTTGCACTATATTAAAAAAAGAAATGAAGCGTTTGCACAATTAAAATGACTTTATTGTTTAATTACCTCTAAAGCTAAAATAATAAACTCTACTAAGTAGAAAATAACATGTCCGTTTTTGTAGAAAACAAAAAAATTAGCGTCTAAACACACAAGCTTTAATAGTATATTATGATACGAGTCTTATAAGAAGCATTTTATGGCACGCACGGTTTTAGGCCACGACGAGCTTGCGAGGAGTGCCCTAAAGGAGTAAGTGCGATAAAATGCCTTATAAACGAGATGTCATACAGTATTTTTGCTACTTTGCCACTTTTTCAATGAAAAAAAAAAAAAATTTAAAATTTAAAACCGTTGAAGTTGAAGGATTCCATCCAAGGTCACGTCTGCGGTCTGCCGCGACACCACAGTATCCGTCAAAATTAAAAAATTAAATTTCACTATTTTTAGTATTATGTATTATTATATCACGCCTTTTCCTATTACGATACGCAAAACAGTATCGTAATAGCATCAGTAGGAACCCAAAGTAGAAAAAGTCACTAACGAAACTCAAATAAACTGTTTTCATATGAAAATTACATTTAAGATAAATACACTCGTATAATACACTATAAGTACACTGTTCAGGATAAATAGAAATGTCCAAGAGAAACAGAACTAACGGCCGGTTTCATAATGCGACCCTAAAGTCTCCTTTAATAAAATGCGCCTTTAAGGTAAATGCGACTTTAAATCTAAAATAAAGGAGACTGCATTTCATAAACACGGACTATCGAAACATTAGTTAAAATTTGCATTAGTTCGAAAACGAATCATTCACCGTGTGTACGTAGTCATTTTCCTAGGGAATTCTAGGGAATTTTACAGTAAACGTTTGAAAGTTTTGGTAACTCGCAACTGTTTCCCTCGGACTTTGAATTGTATTTCGAGTAAGTATTTTAATTTTTGTTTACATTCTGCATTTTACATTTTGCAGCGCCAAATTAAAACATCCGATTAATAAAAGATTGCGACCAAAAATGCCAAATCCAACCTTTCAAGTGAAGGAGGAATTTTATAAATCTAAAACAAAACTTGTATAAAATAAGATCCTACACTTAAAGAGAAGAGAGGAAAGAGAAGAACATGAAAGGAAAAAACTGTTACCTATTAGACTTAGATTGAATTAGGAAGAAAACAATTGAGCAATAAAAACTAATGAATTCATGGAATATCTTTATTTTCTGAATACCTATAAGTTTCCGAAATGTTGATTTAATTATTCGGTAAGTACCTACTAATTCACAAAAAAAAGCAGCAATTTGTGGCAATGCACTAGCCTAGCGAAATGTCACTTGTCATGTAATTGAGGTTATGTTCCCCATTTAAATCCACCTTTAACGAGATAAAAGGCAGACAACGAGCTTTTAAAGTTAAAGGGGGTTTTAAGGATTTAAAGACGCCTTTAATGAATATGAAACACAATTTTTAGTTAAAGGTGGTTTTAAATTTAAAACCGCTTTTAAAATACATTATGAAACCGGCCGTAACAATTTTCACAACGCAGTGACATCACAAGCGATCGGTTCTGCTCGAGACGTTGGCGAACGCATGCCTTATGGCATCTAGCAGTCCGATACGCGACATAAACAGACCCCTGTCAATCATCATTTTCGTTCTATACCTGTCAGTTTACAGGGTAGTACTTGGACGAATTTACGATTAGGGGTTGTACTTGTGGTTTAAACCTATTGTCGGTGTTGTTAACGTTTATACAATAGTACCCTGCCATAAAACCGCTGCAGCTCTGGGAGAACTTTAGGTATATAGTCCGGACAAAATAAATTATTAAATCAAACTATTTAACATGATAACGTAAATAAAAATTTATGGTAGGTCGTTCTCGAAAAGAAGCAGGTGTATAAATACAGCGAGTTTTTGAAATTCTACCTGCAACTTCGGTGGTAGATAACCATCTGTTCCCCATCATAAATCTTTACAATTGTTATCTTTACATTTTTATTTGAACATGCTGTTAAATAATTTGACTTAATAAAGTCAGGATTGACATTTATTTTGTCCGGACTGTGGCGACCTCTATCGACGCACCACAACACGCACGTATCGACACTAGGGGGAGCCAAACCGAAGGGATAAAAGACGTCGCATCCCTTAGACTCGCTCTCTCGCCGATCAACTTCAACCACGGCACCACCAACCACGCCGTTCACCATTTTGTCATTCATTGTTATCTTTTGTTATCGTTACTTGTTATTGTTGTTACATTAAACTCAAACCACGCATCAAGCCGTCTCATTCATTCCGGACCAACAAAGTACTCCACAATTGGTGACCCCGACGATCCGGAAGACCACGAAGCAACACCACAATTAGTGACCCCGACGATCCGGAAGACCACGAGGCAACAACTTCCACCCCCGACAATCCGGAAGACCACGAGGCAACAAACTTCTGACCCCCGACGATCCGGAGCAAACAATCAGCACCACGTGCACCCCACAAGTTGAGTACAACATCAGACAATGGCACCGGTCGGCGAAGAGCAAACCAACACGTGCGACCGCTGGAGACGGCTTCCACTCGACCACGAGCCCTCATCGTGGCAGTGAACCCCACGTTTCGGTGAGTCGGAAGTGGAGTACCCGGGTCACCGAATCTCAACAAGCAGGATGCAAGCCTCCACCAGACAAATCGCTACGACCACCACAGCGACGGGAACGACATCGTCGGCCTCACCGACCATCGTACCCACCGCTCATCACAAACGGCAGAGCACGCGCTCGCCACCACAATCAGCACGAGCCACGCGCTCGCCATCACAAACGGCTCGAGCAACGCGCTCGCCAGCACATTCAGCACGAGCAACGCGCTCGCCAACACATTCAACACGAGCAACGCGCTCGCCAACACATGCAGCACGAGCAACGCGCTCGCCATCACAAACGGCACGAGCAACGCGCTCGCCAACACATTTAGCACGAGCCACGCGTTCTCCATCACGAACGGCTCCAGCAACGCGCTCGCCAGCACATTCAGCACGAGCAACGCGCTCACCAACACATTCACCACGAGCAACGCGCTCGCCAAACCAAGCAACCATCGCCTCGGCACATCAACTGCAACCCACATGGACGCCGACATCAAGCCGTGTATACGACCGCGAGCACCACGCTGTGTACACCGCGACCAGACACCTTCATCTTCCCCACACGCTGGAATCCAGTCCATCGCAGACGCCAGGAGGTACAAACGCACCAAACTCTGAGAACGCTCCCGCCGACGCCGTGTCATGCTCCGAAAGCATCTCCTTGGCCATCGACTTTCGCGCCCGCAACATCGAGCAAGAAGCCGACGACCGAGTCATCGCCAACGACAACACAACCTCATCCACGCATTCGCGCCATTACTAAGTTTGTTTCAGATCGCTTCGTATGGCCGAATCACAGCAACATCGACGCAACCTCCGTCGCATCAACCTTGGCAGCTCGCTGCATCTCCGGGTTCGGCACGTCCCTCCGTCTCGCAACAAGCAGGGCCTGAACCACTTCGCACACGCGGGTTCGGCATGTCCCTCAGCTTCGTCAACGACCAGGGCCTGAACCACTTCGCACACGCCTGCCAACGAAATCCTCAATCTGCTTTCGTGACTGCGTCCCCTCACGATGCAGCCGTCGCGGCGCTCAACTTCACATCTTCGAGAGAACGCAGCCACTGAGGGGGGAGTACTGTGGCGACCTCTATCGACGCACCACAACACGCACGTATCGACACTAGGGGGAGCCAAACCGAAGGGATAAAAGACGTCGCATCCCTTAGACTCGCTCTCTCGCCGATCAACTTCAACCACGGCACCACCAACCACGCCGTTCACCATTTTGTCATTCATTGTTATCTTTTGTTATCGTTACTTGTTATTGTTGTTACATTAAACTCAAACCACGCATCAAGCCGTCTCATTCATTCCGGACCAACAAAGTACTCCACAGGACTATACTGTTCTTGGGTAAGAAAGATCAAGATCCGCCATTATCGATCTAGCTACAACAGACACGTGTAAACTGTAAAGTAGGTTAATTTTTCACCGATCAAAAAGACAAATATCTAAAGTTTGTCTAAACATAAGTGAATTTTATGGTTTTAACATCTAAAGTACTTTATGAGGGATTTTAGGGTTCTTCACGACAAATCCATCACAACAGAATATTTAGCTACCCTGTCGTAAATTTTGCAACGCGTGCCTGTCTTTGTTAAACGAAAAGCTGCAGATTCGGTTATTCCCACTTTTACAACATCCCTCATAAAGTATTTTAGTTGTTAAAACCGTAAAATTCACTTATGTTTAGACAAACTTTAGTAACTAAACGCTGTTCAAAAATCAAAAAACCAATGTGGTGCAAATGACTTATCTGTCACTGTCACAAGTAATAGGAAATGTAATGAGAAATGTGTTATTTGTATACTTCGCCCAGTGAGAGATTGGGAGATTTTAAATTATGTTAAATTAACCCAACACTACAAAATGTACTAGAATACTAATAATGAGACCATAATTTCAGGACAAAAATGTTACTGTTTGAAGGATATATTTCAAATTTTACGTGCGCTAGATAGTACTTTCTCTACGTAGAATTTAATGACTCTTATGTCAACCAATCTCTCGCTGGACAAACTTTACCACAATGGTTTTTTCAATTTTGAACAGCGTTTATAAATATCTAGTAACAGCAAACACCTCCCCGATTATCACTCTTTTTTTTTAACAATTTGAATTTCTTACTTTCAAAAAGCCGATTTTACACGTCGTCAAATACGAAACTGTTTGTTTACAACAGTGGCGGCTCGTGACTCGTTGACAAGGGGGGCTCTGTCACATGTAAGTACAATCGCGGGCAAAGAATACTGGTACAGTATATTACTATAGACACTTCAAATAGTATATTAAAGAACGAGTTTTATAAGGGTTGATTTGGCGCACGAGTCCCAGGTGTAGAAAACGACCCGTAGGGGACGTATGGGACGAGTGAGCCACTACCCTTATAAAACCAGTTTTTTATGTTATTTTTTTAGAATTTGCACCTTTGTTTTAATTTTTAAATAAAAAAAATAAATTTTCAAATTCTAGGGAATTTCGTATTAATTGGTAATTCAAGGTAACGGATGCAACTACATCTGCAACAGATGTTAGAAAGTAGAGTTTGAACATCAATATTGGAAGTTTTTTGGTGTAATACACTGAATTATTGATAAAAATTTCATTAAAGTACAGTGTACTTATATAAAGCCATAAACGACTCCTACTGACTGACGTTTATAGACGTATTATAAACGCAAATTCTAAAAACACTGTATAGTGCTTGTATCTTACTAAGGAATTCTGACTTAAGTCATAAATAAACCGAACAAAAACCCTACTTAAAGAAATTACTGTGATATTGTACCTGTCAATCACTAGGCGGTCTCGGAGAAAAGAATTACCTGGGGTAGTACTCAAAATATTTGTCGGAGACCGTCTAGTGATTGACAGGCACAATATGGCAATAAATTTCTTTAAGTAGGGTCTTTGTTTAGTTTATTCAGGGCTTAAGTCAGAATTCCTTAGGAAGATACAAGCACTATAATACCCCAGGTTGAATTCAAATTGCCGCCTCCGAAACAAACGTAATTGGTCCTTTTGTTGTGTACTGTTACTGTTGTTACCACATTTGATTGCGTACGGTTGGTACACGAAAGAAGCAAGCAAATCTACGGTCGGAACGTTATAGATGTGAATTGGGGACTTGTCGTTAAGTTGGCACTACCAGCAAAAGTAACTAGGCGCGCCAATAAGGTTATTGGAATTTATGACAGATCTCACTAATGTACAGTTCAATCATAAGTTTTAAGCGACCTTGAGTTTGACAATCCATATCCAAAACATTTCGAGTATAAATATAGTTTATTTTTTAATCATAGAACCACGACCTGTTGATTTAGGTTTGTAAATATAAAATTTTACTAAATTTAGGGAATTTAATGATATCTATTGGCTGAGCTTGTGCCAACTGTCATGATCGTACACCTTGACAAAAGCTGCGCGAAGGCGGAGCCCAATTTTGATAAGTGAAACGTAAAAACGTTGGTCGTTTAGTTCAAATTTTCAGGGTGACTGCAAATTTGCATTTTACACTGTTCAAGGATTTGGATTAGAATGTCCGACATTATCTAAGGACTTGTCGGCTTCTCGCCAAATAAATATCGACATAAATTAGCTCACAAATCTGTAAAGCATGACAAAATGGTACCGATGTTTTCAGTTCGAATAGTACAGACGTTATTGATCTGTGGTACAGACGCTTCGGTACGCATTTTGGTTTCTGCGTCATCGATCATGAGAGTTGGCACGAGCCAACGTTTGTCATTTTTAATGTCCTTGAAAGTACGCAAACTCGCAGCTAAAATTTGAACGTGTTATTAAAAATGCCTCGCAAAGTAAGACATTTATTAAGCTCTTAAATTAGTTGTTATTAATTTTATTAACATGCTGCGCTACTAATATCTCTATTAACCTCAATTTTTATATGATGAGATTTTTCACCCTATGTCAAAAGTGTACAATGTTGTCAGCTCTATTTTGGGTGTACATTGCGGTGTTCTCTGATTTGCACCACTAATGTTCAATCCAACGTGAACAGATATTAATTACTGATAACTGCAATTTAATTGATGTCCCAACTTTGTAAAGGTCATTTGAAAATATGAAGAGTAACATTATGTTTGAAAGCTGAAGGCACACATTTCGAACATTTACTCTAGTTCTTGTAAGAATACGACTGGAGCTCCTCATGTATGATCCTTTAGCACAATGTTTGAGTAGGTACATTTGGTTGCAAAAAAAACGGGAACTGTCAGAATAAAATTGACACATTTTTACAATTTTTCCATACATTTACATTAGGAAAATTTTCGTTTCCCGTTTTTTTTTTGCAACCAACTGTAATAAAGATAATCTTCATCCTGGAAACAATATTTCTTCGTTGATGTCATTGATCAATTTTATATTTACCAAAATTCGATCGTATTGCAGTCATTTACGGCGTAGCTTTTTGTTTTTTTGACTTCAGAAAGAGAGAGTAGAAAAGAGTCCCCAAAAACATAACCTGAAAGACTACCACGAACCCGAATGCGTCAAGTGTGAATGACATTATGCTGTGTTTCAGTTACAAACGGTTGATGCAGTCGTCGATTTCTCAAAGAAAGTTGAATTGATAATAATAAGTACAAAAAGAAAACTTAACTACATTATGGAAAATAACTGTAAGTAGAAGTTTATTTGAAAATGATAATTTTTTTAGAACTAACACCAACTTTCCGTAAACTTTTATTGTTTTCTACAAAGTGCCTATAAAAGAAAGTTTATCAAGAGTCAGATGTTCGAGAGTCGAGAGAGACTCTTGGCTCTCTCCACGGGCTCTCTCTCTCCGGCCTGTTCATTTGCCAGTTTTCGGCGTTCGCCGTTTGGCGCTACTTTGCAGGCGCCGATAAGGTTCTCGAAAATAAAGAAGGTAACGACAACGGTTGCGACGAATATTTCCATCTCACTTAATTTGACGTAATGTGTGGCGGAGAGTTTGTTGCCATGTTCCCGATGGTGTACCTTGACCGTGTATTTAATAATTAAGCAAAGGATTATCATTAATCGAGTTGTAAAAGATGAGTAATACCTGGGATACGGTTTTAAAGATGGTTTTTTATCCGTTCCTGCCTGTGATAACTAAAAAAGCTATATTCTATCTCGTGATTCGGAAGTCACGACAGTCACGTTAAGCCATTGGTCCCTGTCTATTGAGTTGGTCATCATGCCCCTCATAGATTTGTAAACCAGTCCTAGACTGTGAAACAAATTTTAGGCAGAATATAGCCTAAGGGAGTCCGTTTCGGCTCAGGGACGCGAGGGTCGCGGGTTCAATTCCGACGCAGGGCGAAATTTAAAAACAAAAAGGCTATATTCTATCTCGTGATTCGGAAGTGACGTTAAGCCATTGGTCCCTGTCTATTGAGTGGGTCATCATGCCCCTCATAGATTTGTAAACCAGTCCTAGATTTTGTAACATTTTTTCTTTGAGTTTGTCAATAAAAAATGCAGTCCTGGTAGACTACGTCGACTGATGCATTTTTTTAAATACCCTTAGATAACAAAATCCCCAAACCATAACATTAAAATATTAAGAAAGTATCATAGATTGTGTTGGTAATATTTTGAAGCATTCGCGCCACTGATTCTCATTGGTTGTTATAAAACCCACGCGAAAAATAAATTATATGACGTTTCAAATTTGAGTGATTTAAGCGTTTAGATTTGCGATTTTTCATCGTTAGAGCTTTGTTTTGCGTTCCTCTGGTTTTAAAAGTTATTAGTTTTGATCGTGTTGCTGTTTTGATCTCCTCCGTTGCGATTTTTGTTGATTTCTTTGAATTTGTGAAGTGAGTGCGTGCCTCAAGAATCTAGCATAATGAACACTTTAAGTGACATTACAAACATCGAAAATGATACAGAGGTAATTTTTGTTCATGCATTAAATATTAAATAATCTCTTGTTTGTTTTAGCCATTTCCGAAAAAAGCTGGATATTTTCATTTCTGTAGCCAGCTTTTTTCGGAAATTCGAAAATGTATTGTGCGTTGCATTTTTAAATCCATCGGGCACATTATTACTCTTGAAATACCCTGTATTAATAATAGTATATTATACGCCAAGGTAGAGAAGACATTTTTTTAAGCCGAGGGAATAAAGAAGCGAGGCTTAAAATTGTCTTCTCTAGCGTGGTTTATATACTATTTTTTTCACTACTAGATCCGTTAAAACCCTTTCTAATAATAATTATTAATTAAATTTGTTTGTCCGATGCGACGATCCGAGTTCTCATTTTTCAACGGTTGCTATGAAAATTGAAAATCGTCTGTCTACGTTAACCAATAAAATCAAAGAAAATCTTTCGTTGCTAGGTGACGGCTGTTCATTATTATATTATTAACCTAGGGAGAGAAATTCTACTTCTGGGGTCGGTTCGAGAGTCAATAATGACGCCTTCTGAGACTAGTAGTGAAAAAAATAATATATTATAATATATTACCCCTGCTATACTGAAGTTTTCTTTCGTCTTTCCTAAGTGCAAACATACAGAATAATAATAAAACATCACGTGTAAACCTGTTCTCTCATTTTTTTAAATTTCGCGCCGGATCTATTTCTTATAGCGTAGAGTGAACACTTTTAGTAACATTTATGTCAAGCGTGGAGGGAGAAAAGACTGGAGATGGCATTTCATATGCTTCCCATGTTAAAAATCCGAACCCTCTAGAAGCACGTGCAAACAACCTTTTATGACCCAGTCCACAATGCGCTAGATAAAGAAGCACAATGCTCCTGGAAGGAAGGCGAAGGAAGCCATTGGCCTAGCGTCTATATTCAGAAACCTTTTATGACTCTGTAGTTTTCGCGGGCCGGTACACTTAAGTATTTGAATTAGTGCCATCTCCAGTCTTTTCTCCCTCCACGATGTCAAGCAATCTATCAGTGGACAGAGTTTACGAGTAGTTTTTAATGAGAGGGAAATATTTAAAACCGAAACGTCATTGTGACAGTAGATACTTTATAAAATCTGACATAGGGCATTGTTGTTCTTGGTTGCTCTTGCTAAGCAATTGACTTTCATTACAAAAGGTTAACTATGTATTTAATTATTAGCTATAAATAACTAGTGGTATGATTATTATCGATGATATGAGTGAAATTCAGCTGGAGATTTCACGAGTCCGAAGGACGAGTGAAATGTCCTGCTTCAATTTCACGAATTTAATATCATCGATGATTAATCATACCACGTGTTATATTCGATGAAACAATATTATGAATGAAATACAAAATTATTCATTTATTTGTCAAACTGGCAAATTTATTTCTATCAAAAATCGTAACGACGAAAGTAAATAAGATAATATTTTTTTTGTTTTTTATTATCGCTGTGATAGCCATGCAACTAAGGACTTTAGGCGTTTTCATTGGATCATTCATGATCACGTGATACATGAATTATATTGTCACAACAATAAAATGGTGCAAAAGCTCCCAAACAGTGGGGCACCATTTAAAATTTTTATTTTTGAGAAAACCATTTATGTTAGGAAAAAATTGTATTAAGGTTTTCGACCACATTTTCCCCCACAAACTCACCCTGAAATTCTTGGGAGACCATTTCCTAACACCCTGTATACGTATCTAGTTACTTATAATACATACAGGTGATTTTGAAAGTTGTGCAGATATTTTAATCACGAGCTACTGGCTTCATATAGAACTCGAAAAAAATATTTAAAAAATTCTGTCAAAAAACATTTATTTTTTGAGCTACAATTTTTTTAATTGCTTTTAGTCTTCTACGTTGTCAAACAACCTCGTAGGTAAAATTTCGGCACATTTTAAAAATACACCCTGTATATCATATTGTATAAAACGCACACCAATGCGATTTCCTTGTTTTAAAGCATATTTGCTATAGGTTACTTCGCATTGGCGTACATTTTATAAAACATGATATCCAAGGGTGTATTTTTAAAATGTGCCTAAATTTTACCTACAAGGTTGTAGGACAACGTAGAAAACTAAAAGCAATTAAAAAAAGATTGTAGCTCAAAGAATTTTTTAAATATTTTTTCCGAGTTCTACATGAAGCCAGTAGCTCGTGATTAAAATATCTGCATAACTTTCAAAATCACCCTGTATGTATTCGAATTGTACAGGACTCTTGATATATGTATTTTTTTTTTTTTAGACACTTTGTACAGCGTGATCAACAAGGACTGAAGCTGTTGGCAGCAAATGACAGCAAAATATTCCCAAAATATGAAATTTTTTTGTGCGTCAGTGTTGGCACCCGCTGCAAGTTGCGAATGTCAAAAAATTTAGGTTATGTTACGAGTTGGTAGTTTTAAAACACGATACGTACAAAACGACCAAAAACAGTATAAAATGTAATTAGCGGTACTTAATAATGGCCCACTGTTTCGATATTCATAAAAGCGACAGGCCGTGCCCGCATGCCCCTCCTGAGAAACAGAAACATGTTTTATGCGTTATTATTTTCGAGTTGAAAGTCTGCGGGATGCAGGGATTAGATCCGGGAAAATTTGTAAGGTTGGAACTTTAATTTCTTCTTTAAAATGGTTAGGCAACTTCCATATGACAAGCCTGTAAAGTAAGGAAAAGGAATGACGTGATTTTTAATGGTAAGGATTATTAGGCCCTGCATTAAACGTGCCCAACAAAGAACTTTGGATGCGTGTGTTTTACATAAGAATCACGCCTGTTTGGAGTGAAAGCTTTCCCACTGACTTTCGAGGGTTTTGTTCCATTCTACCTCGAACATTCTCAACTACATCTTCTGCCAGTAGGTTTTGCCTTTTTCACATCACCTGTTTGTAGGTAACGTTGCACCAATCTCGTACAATGCTGCCTAAACGCGACTAAGCTACCGCGCCGCCCAACTGGCTCGGGGAACATTTGTTGAAATTGGTGCAATGTATCGTCCGTGCTCCGTGGAATACTGCCAACCGTTAGCAGCATCAAAATTTCCAGTCCGAAAGTACGCCATACCAATAAAAATGTCTTGCTCTAGTGTAAAAACCATTTTCATTAATAAATTGATACAAAAATGACACTTGATTTTGAAGTTTAAATTTGTCCGTCAAAATTGACAACTGAAAATGTAATGCTACCAACTTCACTGAAATTTTCATTATGTTGTCATTGTTGCCAACAGCTTCAGTCCTTGTTGATCACTCTGTATTTAATATTATTTCAAATTGTGTTGTGTAAAAAACCTTATCCACATTTTGGAATTGTAGCAACAGAAAAGAACAGTGGGAAGAAAACATCCGAAAAATATGTAAAAGTGTGGAGTGAGTTCTTAAAAGGAAGCAAACTTTCAAATGTAGGAGGTCATAGATATGAAATTAAATTAAATCCATCCAAGTCGTGTGCAGTTAGCGTTACTGACAAGGCAGTTAAGGGCACGAACAATGCGATAATTCGTTTTGATAGACCTCATAAAAACGTTTATTTTAATCACATTAATATCAATCCAAGATTTTCTGGAAAGCCAGATCCTCATCTTAAACTACCACCTGGTGGATTATCAGTATGTTTCAAACCATTTTTTAAAACGATTTAAATTATTTTTAATCGTTATTTATTTACAGGCAGCGGAAACCACGGCAAAATTTTGTAAAATTGTGAATAAAGTAGCAATACCTGTGGCCTTGTTTATTGATATAATTCAAACTGGATTGGCAGTACGTGAAGATTATAAGAAGGGAACAACACGTAATACGGTGGAAACCGTAGCTGGTAAAGGAGGGGGCTGGCTTGGGGGTTACGGTGGTATTGTTTTTTTTTACCCTTATAAAACGCGCATGTTTATCTTGAACTGTTTGACATAGGAGCTGTGGGTGGAACAGGGTTGGGGACAGTAATTTTTCCTGGTGTTGGCACCATTATTGGTGGACTCATTGGAGGAATAACTGGAGGCATTGGTGGGTCCGTGGCAGTTTCTGTAATAGCAAGAGAAATAGGAGATATAGTTGATTATGACATTATTGAGATTGAATGCGAAAAATGTAAAACGAAATTGAAATTTCGCAAATACTTGGAACATGATTTTATTTGTCTAGATTGTGAAGCGAAATTGTAAACATATTCAACATAAATGTGTAAAGTTTTAACAACAAGCTATAAAAATAATAATATAATAATCTTTTTGTTATCATTTGATTCCCGTTTTTGATCGTCTTCATCTTTGACTCTGGGCAGGATTCGCCAGGCATGATTTTATTTCCTTCTTCGACATTCATTGTCCGAATTTAGCTATATTAGAACAATTAAAAACTATTATATAAATTGGCTTCTTATAGTTTTCAAACCGATTAAAAAATACACTTCTTTGAACAGCACACTATAGAAATAAAATATTTTGTTCATAAATTTTATTCCCCAGACAAGATAAGATTCTAAGATACAATTCTAAAGCAAGATATTATTTGAAACAAAGGATTTCTCTTGCAATCCAACGCGGTAATGGTGTCAGCATTTTGGGGAGCTTTCCAAATTCTCCAATTTTGGAAGAATTTTTCTGTTATACTTTTATTTTACGTAATTTGTTTTGTTTAGGTTAAGTATGTAATTATTATTGTTTTCCTGTCCACTTATTTCAAATATAAATTAAAAAATCAAATAAACAAAATTATTAATAAAGTGAAATACATATTTAGATACAATACGATATAATTAAGTTTTTTTGAACATAACAATACTCTCTCGTAGCTAATTTTAAAATTTTCAATCGGCATCGGCAGCTCACAAATTTCCCACAACAATCTTCCTAATAGCTGAAACTGAACCTAGGAAAATGTAGCTGCAGGTAGTGCAGGTACATATTGGGCTAACTCAAGTTTTGGGTGAGCAACACTACAAATTTTATTATACAAAATGGTGAATGTGTCAAAAAACAATTCAGGTGTGGTAAAGGACAATTGAGTTAAGGCGTCGTTTTTGTCTAGGTATAGATTTTAAAAAATTTTCAATTCTAGTGCCTGACATTCCAGACAAGTGTTTCTCTACAAATTTAGTAACAAATCAATGGAAAAATATGTTTTTTTTTTAAGTAAGAATACGTGAACAAATGGCATGGCAATTTAGACAATAAGTTGTGGACACGCCTTTTACACGCCTCATACACTTTTCCAATGACAAAAAAGGATCTTCTTATCGGAGGTTGGCTTGGCGTAGGTCAGTTATTAGCAGCAGCTCTACGTATGGTCTACGGTGCAGTGTATTAATAACCGTGTATTTGTTATTACATCGGTTAAAAATCCCAAATTTTACAAACGTGGAATTAACGGATATGGTGCTCGCGAACGGTGAGGGGTGTGGCGGATGGCAACGTGATCGAAGCGCAAATACTGTACCGGGAATACCGGGAACAGTTTCCAGACAGAGTTGTCCTTGGGAAGGGAATTTTTGGATATTTGTGGAGAGCACCTTTGAAAGTTGACAGGTACAGGTATGTTCCCACATCAACAGTGTCCGGACGAAATAGTACCGGACAAGTCGACCAGTACAACTTTGCGTAATACCCCACTCACATATAAACACGATTCAGCTGGTTCGTTTTCAATAACAGGGAACCAGCTGAATCGTGTTTATGTGCGAGCGAGGGATTACGCACAGTTGTACTGGTCGACTTGTCCGGTACTATTTTGTCCGGACACTACACATCAATAACAGAATCATATAATTTTCAGGTATTTTAGTTGTAACTTCCAAAAACTCTTGCGCGTTAATGAAAGGCCAAAACAAAAAAACATTTTTTCTTCATGCTCCATGATTACCGTAAACTGCCTACCTTCTTTGGTGTCCGTCCTTTTTGACACACCCGATATATGTATGTATATTGTAGCACTACAGGCCATTTAGACCCATGGCTTAGTCTCAATATTCTATACCACACTGTCCACTTAGTTACAACTCCTCTTAACAATTTGTCTCCATTGATTTCTGTCATGTGACGCTTTCCTCCAGTCGGTTACGCCCAGAATTCTTAGGTCTGCTGTTACTGTCTCCAACCATTTCTTCTTCGGTCTTCCCCTCCTCTTCATTCATTCTTCTCTCTCCAGCAGCGCTTTCTTCGCATATCTCTGCTCTGCCATCCCACCAACATGACCTAGCCACCTTATCCTTTGTGCTTTGATATGCTGCACTATACCGCTGTGCCTGTATAGTTCCTTTATTTCTCTATTTGTTTTTCTTCGCCATCCTCGGTTCTCGTCCCCTTAAATATTTTCCTCAGCATCTTCCTCTCCCATGCTTCAAGTTTTATCTCGCTATTCTTCGTTAACACCCAGGTTTCACACCCGTACACCACCGCCGGCCTCACCACTGTCCTGTATATCCTGATCTTCGCTTCTCTGGAGATTTCTCTTGACGTTATCATTCTATTTAGTGAGCCCATTGCCTTGCTTCCTTTGCTCATTCTCTTGTCTATCTCCGGCTCTTCATCGTTATCGTAGCAGACTGTCACTCCTAGATAGTCAAAGTTGTAGCTTTTTGTTTCTGTTCTGAACTTGCTGTACGGTTCGTCAGTACGTCACTTGTTATTTCCTGCTTCATTATTAGGTACTATTGCGAGCACGGAATTTCGGGCAGACTTGAAATTTGACTGATATAAAATGTGAAATAGGCTTTAGGTGCTAGACGTATTAATAACCTCATTTTAATATCCACTATTGCCACATATCATTTTCACAAATTGCATTCATCAATCCTGAAAAGTGCAGGTGCTTAGATGTGATTTTCCGAAAACTGAACAGTGTTTTATTAAATTTTGGAAATCAATAGTCAAAATGTAAAATAATTGTGCATAATATTTGTGACAGTTTATTTGAAGTCCAGTCAAAATTAATTATGACATTTATGACAATAAAGCTTAAACTACATTGGGTTTTTTTAAATGACATTTAAATTGCTGCCCGAAATTCCATGCTCCCAATAGTACTTCGTTTTCTCTTCGTTTATTCTCAGTCCATAACCCCTCGGGCAGCCTTTTCCAGTTTGCCAAATGCTTTTTCTAATTCCTTTTTTGACCTTGTTATCAGTGCCACGTCGTTTGCATGCCATGTTGTTTTCGGTGGTATAGGTACTACAGTGTTTGCGCAATGGGATTTTCCCTTACATTATAAAAATAAACGTTATGTTCCTCCAATAAAATTTGTAGAAAATCAAAATAACCTAGGAAACACTAGTGTAACGCACGGTATGACTTTATACCGTAAGGGAAAATGCCTTGGCGCAAACTCACTAATATCGCGGCCAAAATACTTTGGTCGTCAATGTTACATAAATGACATTCAATTGTAAAGCAAGCTTTAGGATGTTTAACCTTATTTTTTACTGTTGTCAAAATTATTTTAATCCGTCAGTGTCATACGGGCGGGGTAAATCCCAGCTGCGGAGGCAGCATCCAAAAGCAAAAGATCAACATGGTCGCGGTTTAGACAACCTTCAGAAGCAAGTAAGACGATTCTACATTTATCAAAAACTGAAGATGTCATATTTTTGACAAGAATAATTTAAAATTGTCGTGTATATTGACATTAATACTTTATTTACATTTGAAGTGTCAAAAAGTGACGACCAAAGTATTTTGGCCGCGATAGTACAGTGTGGAATAAAATAATAAAATGATTTACATCTAGTTACCTTTGGAATTTTTGCACATGTAAATTTTCCTGTACCGCTCTACTTTTTTTTTCGAAGTGCCGAACTGCCGAACTATTAGTTCTGTCAATAAATGTCATCAACGAATTGACAATTGTTACAATTTACTAAATTGAATTAACAAACGTTGGTGGCCACTTTCAAGTGACTTGCTTTTGTTAGCTCCTTTTTAATTTCAATCTCAACTTTGCATTCATATCATCCCTTCGCAATAAATTACATTTGGAATTTGGATAAATATTTTGAGGTTAGCCTTTCTTTTTTTGTAGAGCGGCATTTCGTATTTTTACAAGGGTAATACAAAGGTAACTATAATTTGTTTCAAAATCAAAAATCCACCAACACTGCATTCTACCTCGAAAATACAACCGACAACGTCGCCAACTTTTGTTTTTAGTGTGTTTGAAAGTGTCAGAAAAACGTGGGGTTATGAAATAAAACTGTTGACAGCCGTTTTGGTCGTAGTTCATCGTGTTTTTTAAATTCTTCGAAGCACTTAATGAACGCTCGCTTTAATTTAGCGGTTAAAAGATTCCTTGTTTTTCGAGGCATTTTTATAATTTGATATTTGTGACACACTAAAGGTCAAATTTTGGCGGAAGGTTAGGCCAACCCAGAAAAATGAAACTTATTCTAGGGATTTCTTTTTTTCTGCCAACATAATTCAACAGGTGGTGGATTTTTGATTTTGAAACAGATTATAGATGTAAATCATTTTATTCCACACTGTACTATTCCTTGCGTGTAGATTTTGCTATCTCTGAAAGGTGAAAACTGCTTCTAAAACTCTATTAAATAGCATTGTGGATAGTGGGTCCCCCTGTCTGACTCCAAAACTTTCCGATAGTCTTCCGTCTGTTGAGATTTTGTTCCGCATATCTGTCAAACCGATTTTAGTTTGTTCGGGATCTTCAGTTTTTTCATCTCTTTTTAGTTTTCCTCCAATGTATTTCTGATTTTCTGCTGGGATGCCATTTTCTCCTGTACTTTCATTGTTTTTTAATTTATCAATTTCTTCGTTTTCTTGAGGTTCCAAATCCTTCACTTACTCTTCATAGCTATCGGTATTCAAGACTTCATCAAAGTAGGTACTCCATCCACCAAGGCCATCCACCTCTTCAGCTTCTCTTCAACTTTCCCTATCCATTCCCCGTTCTTCTTTCTCAGGTATGTCGTCGTTTTCTGTTGGGTCTCTCTTGCTTTCCTTGCATCCTGGTAGAAGTTCCTAGTTTCTTTATTTTTGTAACTTTCTTCTATTGTCCTTAGCTTCTTTGTTAAATGATCTCTTTTTTTTTGCCTGCATACTCGTTTCGCTGTTTTCCTTGCTGCCTCGTATCTTTTTTGATTCTCTTCTGCTGTCTATTTAGTATCATTAATCTTGCCTGGTCCCGTTCTTCTAGAACCTTTTTGTATTTTTCGGTGAATCAGTCCTTGTTTAACTTGGATCTTCTTGGTCCTGGTTTTTAGTCCTTGGTTTTCCTGCAAACTTTCCTTTTAACCGGTCCCATTCTGTCTGAATATCCTCTTCCTGTGGTATATGCAACCAATAAAACACGTTTATTCTTTTATTGAAATGACGTCATGGTATTTTTATTTTGTGAGAATCTGAGAAAGGTATGAGTCATCGGTAATTAATAATTATTACGTCGTGTTTATATTCGATAGTATTCCTAGGGCGATACGTGAAGTTAGTTAAAACAGCGTTCAAGAAAATTTTAGATCAGTGTAGTGCGAGATGATGACGTGATGAGTCTTTGAGTTACAGAAAAGAAAAGCTAATGCATACAAGATCTCTGATACAAGTGAAGCAGTAAGCAGTAAAGTAAGTACGATATTGGGGATATTGCTAAATCGGTGGTAATTAACGTGTAAAAAAGGTTGTGACACGTCCTGGGTCTTAAGACCTTCACATTTGTTATTTTCGATCATGTTTTCTTGCATGGCAGTTGTATTCTCGTTGATCTTTTGTTTAAGTGACATAAACGTAACCTAACTTTTTCGTTTCAGATTTTATGGAAATTTCGAATAGCGTGAATTATTCGTTATTAACTTTAGTGGTCATTCTGTGGACGACTTATTTTTCAAGTTGTGGTCTTGTGTCTTGAGGTCTTGTACAAAATGAGCAGTTTGAACTTTAACGACAACCACAAATCCCTCAACAACATGAAGAAGAATCTAACCCTAGACTTGAACCAGTCGAAATTAAATTCAGGCCTGTCGTTATTGGCGTCCCCCGACATCAGTTCAGTCCTAAAACTGGACACCCCAGATCTGCTAAAAGTGGACACACCTACCATCGAAAACATAATTTTGGCGAACAACATCACGAGTTCTTCATCGCCACCACTGATTTTTCCCACGCGTGATATCACCGTCGAACAGGAGAAATTCGCTGGAGGATTCGTCGACGCTCTCAATTTCCTGTACAACGGAAACTCACAGCAAGGTTCTGACAGCAGTGCCAGCACCGTGTTCAACAATCAGTCAGATTTTATACCCATGATCAAAGAAGAGCCACAGACCGTACCTAACGTGAGCACGACGTCGCCAATGTCACCAGTCAACATGGAGTGCCAGGAGAGGATGAAATTGGAGAGGAAGAGACAGAGGAATCGGCTGGCCGCCTCCAAGTGTCGGACAAGGAAGTTGGAGAGAATTTCAAAATTCGAGGATAAAGTAAAAGTGTTGAAGAACGAAAATGCTGAATTGACGTCAGTGGTTAACCAGCTGAAAGAACACGTGGGATTGTTGAAGTTGGAGGTGATGGAACATGTTAATGGTGGGTGCCCCATCATTAACACTCAATACTAGATTAAGATGTCCATTGCTTGTTAGAAAATCCAAGTTTAAGAGCTACATAGGTTGTTTGTAAGATATTTATATTTTTTATAATAAATATACACCTAGAAAGTGAGTTTTGTACTTTGGTGCTAACTGAAAGTTGCAAAATGTCGCTCTGAAAATAAAGCTTAAAATGTTTACATGCCATACAAAAATTATTTTTAGAATGATGTCTACCAAATGATTATATCGTATTATTTCTAGTGTAACGTAAATTATTGTATGGTACTCTTGTGAAAAGTCCATTGTCTTACTCACTCGCATACACCGCTCGACTGCGCCTGGCGCCATATTACCGTTCGTAAAGCAATGGATCATTTTCAACACTTGTAACATAAATAACTATTAAAACTGTTTTTATTTTTATTGTAGTCTATCACATTTTTATTAATAAATTGCAAGATCTGTAGCTTCTGTTTTACAATAAATAAAATAGACTCTTGTTATAATGACAACATAAATATTGACTATACATACACTGCATATACCGAACCAGATCTTTCCGAGTCACCATTCCTACGATCATGGCCGTAGCAATGACTATAGCTACGCTATATACGGTCGTTTCAACAGCCGTTTTAATTTAACATTGATCGAAATGTTCCTAAAACAAGTGAAAATCGTCCGGTGAATGGCGACCTCCACGGCAAAAATTACTATTGTCAAAGTGACAGCTTTTAGTGAGAATTTTGTGGATTTAGAATAGCACGGGTAACAAATTTGCGACTCAAAGGCCCGGTTGTACATATACAACGTGTAACAGAAATAAGTAGGTACATTAATTTTAACCGGTAATAGAACTCGTCATGATGAACAATTTTTCTATGTTGTACCATGGCCTACTAAATCTGAACTGCGCTGCGCTTATTACGGCCGTAACAAACTAGCTGAATGATTGATTCGGCTAACCTCAAAAAATCTACCCTTAACTAGCGCCATCTCTTTAAAGATATTAAACTACAAATCAACTAAATTGCCACAATAATTTAAATTTCCTTGAATTTCATCACGGTTGAAGTACAAACAAGGGAAAATAGTGCGTTACATGCGGAGAAAATAACAACAGTTATTTTCAAATTCCCAGCAACCTCCAAACCAAATCCGAAATTAATAAAATTATAAAAAAAAAAATAAATGAAACATTTCACTGTGATACATGTCTCTTCTTTATTATCTACAGCAACTCCAAGACCCTTGTTACGATTAGTTTGGCTTCAAGACCGTGGGGTCTGTAAATTTGTGGGGCTTTTAAAAAACTTTGCTAATATTGCCACACAAATATTATCATATTTAATTCCAAAAAAATCCTTGTCAGCCACTGGTTACTACTTTGCATCCACATTTAATATATTCCATAATTTACCTGTGATAAACACAAAGATAAAATTTGTATAGTTATTATCCAATTATTAATGAAACCAATTTTAAACATTTGTTAATAAAAAAAAAAACAGATTACATAAAAATGAAATCCATTCAGAATAAAATCACAAGTAGGAAGGTTTTAAAATTATAAACTTACAAGAAAGGTATTGTCTTCCTGCAGATAGATAGTTTTACTTTTAATTTTTCTACTGTGCTCTATCCATTTTCAGATTTTGCAATTCCATTTAATATATAAATATTACGTTTCATAATTTGATTATTGTAATTATTAGGTATTCTTACGTTCATGAAACGTATTCGTGAAAATTTATTTTGCGTCAAAATGACAAAATAGAAAGTGTTAACCTAACAAAATAAACACGTTATGTGATTGTGATTGGATAATTTCAATTCAAATTACATTTTTCTTTTCCATTTGGCTAACAGATGGAGTTGGTTAAGGGTACATTTTTTGAGGTTAGCGGAATCAATTGCTCCATTGAAAATCCGAGCTTTGTTACGGCCGTAATAAGCTTAGCGCAGTTCAGATTTAGTAGGCCATGGTTGTACCACTTTTTCGAAATCGGCAATTTTTTTTTACATTTCCCCCCCCCCCCCCCATAAATTAACGAGCCGTTCAGCCGCGTACGTAAACCTTCTAAGCACAGCGACCACGTAACGTGGTCTCCAGTGGCGGGTAGCGAAATTCGTGAAAAGTTTTAAACAATTTTAACTCATTTTTGCATTTGCTTTTTGCATTTGCAACAGCACTTTTATTGCATTAGTCATTGGAAATTACTCTAAAACTGTACTTATATGGAAAATATTCAACCCAAACTATGATTTTCTGGTCCCTTTGTCCCTTTATTTGGTTCAAAAATATGAAAAAAATGCTGTTGCAGATGACAAGTGGTTTTTTGCAACTTGAGTCAACTATACAGGTGGTCCCGATATAACCTGCCAAAAAAGTTCTGGGTCATTAGAAGGATCTAACAAGTCCAAAAAACCCCTGTTCATTAGGTCCAAAATAATGGGGATAAATTAACCCCTATCCACACCCATTCGACGCTACTGACCACAAAAATACGTACCTACTCAGGAATTAATTGTTGGTGTTTGTAAGGATGACAGTATCTAAGCAACATAGGTACCTGCATTTGCAACAGCACTTTTATTGCATTAGTCATTGAAAATTACTTTATAACTGTACTTATATGGAAAATATTCAACCCAAACTATGATTTTCTGGTCCCTTCGTGCCTTCATTTGGTTCAGAAATATTAAAAAAATGCTGTTACAAATGACAAGTGTGTCTTTGCAACCTGTACTGTTGGGGACACGGAAAACTGGGCAGATGTGTCATTCAGTTGTCAAAATTTCTAAACCATACCTTAGCTACTCATAACCAAGCTTAAGTTAATTTGACAGTTTTTTTTTTAAATATCAATCATAATGACAGTAAAGGTGCATTTACATTGACACTTTTTGAAATGACAATAACAGACTGCCCAGGATTCCATGTCCCTCATTCATTGTACCGAGTTTAGGGGGAGATTCACGAAACTTTGCAAATCGTTAACGAAACGGCAAATATGTACAATACTTCTACAATGTCGGTTGTCATAGTTTTGAATTTGCAACGCCTTATCGAGCCTTACCGAGTTTCGTGAATGACCCCCTCAGGAATTAATTGTTGGTGTTTGTAAGGATGAGAGTGGGTATCTAAGCAACATAGTTGCAACATGTTACGTTAATAAATTTCTTTATTAACCTCCGGGTTACATTTCTTTCGTCGACAGCTACTTACAAAGACTTACGACTACTAAACTTAATCTAAAACTTACCCTAACTTACAAACTAGCCTTAACCTAAACCTTACACTACCCTTAAACCTACACTTCACCTCACGGTGGTCCTTCTTCACTACACGCGTCTCTTCACTAGTCACCCCTTGTCCTCGTCTTCGAAGTAAGTCCCGGAAAGGGGGACCACCACCGCACCACCTGCCGAGCTGGATCCTGCACCCTGGTCCGTCGGCTCTGATCTTGACCGCGGAGGATCCAACCGGACTACTCCGGGAGATCTTCTTCCGGCTCCGACCCTCGCCGCCGCCGTCCTGCTACAAAAACAACGAAATCAGCAGAGGCGAAGCAAGATAAGGAGGACACAAAAAGTTGTCCGTCCCGATAACGACTCGATTCCTGACAAGGTCACGGTATCATCGGGACGAACAACACATGTTCAAAAAAATGAATGTCTAGGGGAAAACATTTACCGAGTTCGCCCTTATCCAACTGGAAAGTCGGAGACGAAGATCCTCCCTTCGGTGCGGGGTTGTGGAGGCGCTTCCTCGGTGAGTGGGGACGGCGTCCCAGCGATCAGGGGAAGAAACTATCCGCACTAGGCGTCGGTCGCAACACAAGAGGACCTTTTCATTGAGGGGCCCCCCAATCCGCCCCCGGCGTTAGGCGTCGGTCCACACAGGGCGCTGACCTACTTCTGGGACCCCATCACGTCTTCACACCTTCACATTGGAACTGCCCATCCACCACTCTCACCTCAGTCCACTTCTGCGACGGTCGTGCCGTCCAAAAAAAAACCTCGCTCCGGAAGGCGCGAGTGTCTTCCGCAGGATGGTGAAGGCGAGAAAGTTTTCAAACGTAACAGTACCGGAATCGTTTATGACAAATCTCAAATCTGACAAACTAAATCAAATTAATGACATTTATTGAAAAAAAACGCTGTACACTGTGTGCGTTAATTCATCAGCTTATTTAGGTACAAAAGCTGATTTTGTAGACTGAGATGAGTGAGTAATAAATAAAGTGGTGTTCCTCAATGTGTAAATAAATGTAGAGGTAGGTAGTGTCTGCAAAATTGTGGAAGAACTGTGTAATAAGAGTATCGTCTTAATTGTGGTTAAATAGCCAAAATAATGTATTGAATAAATTTATTTACACTTTACATATTCGTACTTTCAACTCTAACTTGGAATATCTACTAACTAATGAAAGGTAAACTAGACTAGAAAAATGATTTTATAATAAATGTTCTGTGTGCCTTCCGTTGGCATTTAAGCACATTTGAGTACGCCGGTACCAATTTTCATAAACAGAATTCAGCATTTCTGGGTTTTTACGAATCTGGTTCGCGGCGTCTGTTACGCGTTTCTGGAGTTGGCCTTTTGTATTTATTTCAACTTCGTATACCAAATCTTTCGTGTGGGCCCAAAAATTAAAATCCAGAGGGGTTAAATGGAGGATCGGGGACGCCATCGTATTGGAATCAGTCAGAACCAACCTCACATAAATGCAGATGTACCTAGCTCCACAAAAGTCGGAAGGATTCCTTCAGGAAAACGCTCGCCGTATGGTCGCCCTGCCGGTCTTGAATTACCACGTGTTTCGCCATAGATTTATAAATGCAAATCGGCGTATTCGTGTTTTGTGAATTTCATAACTTTTTGAAGGATTCGCAAATTTAAAATTAAACTTGACAAATGTCATAGGTGTTACAGGTACCGTTGCTAAAGAAATTGCAGCCAAGTAACCAGAATTACCTTTTTAAAACCGATTAACTCATTAGCGTACAGCAAATTTTGACCAAATTTTCAATTATTTTTATCTCGAAAACGAAAAGACTTTTATTAGAAACATTTTTTGTGTATGAGTTCTACTCATGGTCACCTATTACTGGATTTTTTCTGGAAGGTTATATCGGGACCATTCTGTATATTAAAATACAGGGTGTTAGGTAAATGTCCGGCCAACGTTTAACTGGTAATAGTATTCATCAAATGTGACATAAAAGCTTAGTAACTTTTTTACCAAAAGTTCTTCAAAAACCATTAAAAAATCGGCGAAGATTTTCCACAAATTTTGTTACCCGCCTATAGATGCCTTATTGTACAATAATTAGCTTTAAAAATCGTAGCAACAGCTAAGTTTTGTATCTGACAATTATCAATTGGAACAAATGTCACCATCTTGTCACCTTAGACAGTCCCTTGTAATTGTAACCAATTTAATTTTTGGAAGAAAATAACTACAATAACGTTTAATACAAAATACAAAAATTAAAGTAAATGCTCAAAGTGGCCCCCATCTGCGTCTACGCAAGCATGAGCTCTCCGTATTAATGAATCTTGAACCCGCAACATTCCACGATGATTTCGGATGTGTTCAGCTTCAGCAGCACCCGGTTTAAAAGATCGTCTTGGTTTCCAACAGGTGTTTTGTATACCAGGGCTTTCATGTGTCCCCACAGATAAAAATCACATGTATTGAGATCCAGGGATCTGGGGGGCCAAGTAGTAGGACCACCTCTAGAGGTTGTTTTTGTAAGAGGTACATAGGCGGAGCCAACAACCTGCGCGAAGCTGACGTCATAGTTATGAGCAGTGGCGTAACCAAACTATTTCAATTTATTTTATATTTTTTATTAATTAAAACGTCGTTCTATTCCATTTGTCTTACAGAGAACAATGTTCTAGAGTGCAGGTTTCTATTAAGAAATACAATTTTTTGTCGTTTATTACAACACAATCTTCAATACAACACAACAAAATTAAACTTGGGTACCACAACTGAAAAGCAGGACGCCACTGAATGTACGAACAGCTGATTGATTTAGCAGAGTGGGGCACAAGCGAACCAACGTTGGTTTACTGCGCAACTATACGGTGTGTACCTCTTACAAAAACAACCTCTACCAATCCATCGCTGTGGATATGTCACGTTTAAAAAATTACGCACATTTCTGCTGAAATGAGATGGCGCGCCATCGTGCATGAACCACATTTCAACACGAACTGCAAGTGGCAACTCTTCCAAAAGTTCAGGTAACGAATTTCTTAAAAAAATTAGATAAATGTCAGCGTTTAATCGTTGTGGTAATATCCATGGACCAATTAAAACATTGCCTATAATCCCTGCCCAAACATTTACTGTGTCACCGGGCACCGTTTGCGTTTCGGTTTTGCTAAAATTAGTATAATAATTTAGTAGAGAGTAGACTCTATCCTGGTAACTAGGGGCGTTTGTCGATTGTTGATTGGCTGCACTGTTATTGTCAAAATTGTTAGATATGACTGTTCTGTGGATGTGACAGGTGACATTTCAAGAGTAGGTGCAAAATAAACACAATTATGGAAGAAAATAAGTTCAATTACAGTGTTCAACTACAAACTTACAACTTGTGGAAAAACTTTGCCATTTGTGCTGTAAATTTTCCGTAATGTGATTTGCTAGTGATATTGAGCGAATGATTAGAATTTTTTTTATAATGAGGTGGGCAAGTTTACAGCAAGCTGGAATTATGATGTGGGAAGACATAGACAATACTATAGAAGTGTATGTTGTCTCTGTAAGCTGATTGGAAAGTAAAACTTTTGTATGGCGATTAAATGTTTCTTCACATATTCGAATAAGTGTAAAAAAGCAGCTACTTGGAAAATGTAAACCTCCAAAATTTCGCTTTGAACTATATATCTGAACATTGTCGTCACAGTGATTGTTGTCCTCAAGAGTGAAAATAAAATGTAAATTTTATGTTAACTATTTAGATTTGCTTGCATTTACTTCACAAAGTCTGTGGCAACTAGGCTGCCAATTCAATGGTTTCCCAATATTTTGGATCCACAATTGTCTGCGTGACGCATCGTTTGGGAACTGAAACATTTTAATACCTCTTTCTGATCTGGCAGAACAATAAGGTGCCGTGCAACCAACCATTTTAAGAAATTTTTCTGTTTTGAATTTGGCGCTTGACCGAACTGACAGATATTTGAAGCTTGA
This sequence comes from Tenebrio molitor, assembly GCF_963966145.1. Lineage (NCBI taxonomy): Eukaryota > Metazoa > Arthropoda > Insecta > Coleoptera > Tenebrionidae > Tenebrio > Tenebrio molitor. The sequence goes on along the minus strand of NC_091051.1, from coordinate 18,119,249 downwards.
TAGTAAACAGTAGATGCTGCCAACAGAAAATGTAACTCTCAAAAACTCCCCTAGGAACCAGGATCGAAGGATCGAGCCTACTTTCCCTTATATACCACTCTAATGTTGACTCAAGTTGCAAAAAACCACTTGTCATTTGCAACAGCATTTTTTTCATATTTTTGAAGCAAATAAAGGCACAAAGGGACCAGAAAATCATAGTTTGGATTGAATATTTTCCATATAAGTACAGTTTTAAAGTAATTTCAAATGACTAATGCCATAAAATTGCTGTTGCAAATGCAAAGTGGTTTTTTGCAACTTGAGTCAACTTTAGGTTTTGCTAGTGCAGCTTAGTCCCAACTTCTCTAAAAAATAGGCGGCGCCGGCCGAGAAAAGTCAAGTTAGTTTTTACACTCAACAAGCGTCGTGTCATTTCACTCCTCTCCCCAAAAAACGAGACTGCGGCTCTTTTCAGAGCCTGGCTCCGGTAAAAGTGAGCTGGGCTACGAGACGGCGATCTTCTTCGACAGAAGAACGCTTCGAGAGACGGGACGAATTGGCTCTTGTGGGAGTCGTTCCGACGAAGCAGAGGCATCGGTCAACAAAACGACACCGGTCCCGATCACACCTCGAGGGCCGGTGGTCGTCTCGGTGCTCTGGTTGAGGGGCTGCCGCACTGCCCGGACGGCACTTGGAAAACGACGCGATCCGCAAACTCGCGCACAAACTGGGCACCCACCTGTCTCTGGCACGCCGTAGTGTTTAGGCATTCTCCATACACCAAATGCACATCAGCATATTCACTGATAGAATATTGTGCCATTTTATAATCTTGTCAAAATGACAAATTCAAATATCAATGATAATGCTAAGATACCATTTGTAAATCATAAATTATCTAATAAAGGTGCATTATGGTGAACGGCTCGTCAAAATAAAAGGGGGAAATCAAGGGAAATAATACAAAATAATTTTTGGAATTGGCCAAAATGTTACTAAGCTTTTATGTCATATTTGATGAATACTATTACCAGTTAAACGTTGGCCGGACATTTACCTAACACCCTGTATAAGTTGCAGAAGGCATCTATTCAAGTACGAATTTGAAATTGAGTTGAGGAACAAATGAGTGCTTGAAGGACCTTTTGCAACGAATCTTTTGTACTATTTTTTCTATTTTGCCGCTTTATACCATTTTATAAATAAAAAAATAAAAATTTTAAATGTAGGGAATTTTGCGGTGGTTGGTTACATTTTTTATGTGGCATAATTTTAGTCGACTGTGAAAAACATTAATTTAAAACGTCAGATTTTTTTTATTTTCGCATTTGATATTAGAAAATGAATGCTGAAGAAAGTTTATCACTAACGCCGCCGCAAATTAGGTAAATTGCACAAAAGACGTTAGAAAATTTACTGCCGGAGAAGTCCAAATCCCAGAATGAAAATTAAACGTTTTGTTCACTGTTATTTATTAATTTGCTTTGTTCTATGCGAGATTTATTTTTTGACATCTGTCAGTTGACACTTCACGCTACCAACATCAATACAGTAAATTTTACTAGTCTATTCTAACACGCCAACGACCTATTAAAGCACTCACATGACGTCATTTGAGTGCTAGAATAGACTTATTCTAAATGCAAAATAGAAAAAGCTTAGTTAACATCGTGTCAGCTAACAACGCGTCAAGTCGGAAATCCGCCCATTTGATTGGCTGATTCATATAAAATGTTAAATATCCTCCAATCAAATCGCTTGACATTATGTTAACTTCAACAACGACTTGACATCGCTTTATGCAACTCATGTAACCGGATCTAAATTCCCTGTAGACCCGAATGACCGTGGAGGGAGAAAAGACTGGAGATGGTATTTCCTATGCTTCCCATGTTAAAAATCCGAACCCTCTAAAAGCACGTGCAACAACCTTTTATGACCCAGTCCACAATGCGCTAGATAAAGAAGCACAATGCGCCTGGAAGGAAGGCGAAGGAAGCCATTGGCCTAGCGTCTATATTCAGAAACCTTTTATGACTCTGTAGTTTTCGCGGACCGGTACACTTATTTGAATTAGTGCCATCTCCAGTCTTTTCTCCCTCCACGCGAATGACGGTAGACTCCAGTCAGGTTCCGTGCCAGTCAGTAATCAATCGCTTCGTGAAGGGACATTAGGTGGGGATGTGCAGCAACCTTGTCAAACCACAGAATATTTCGTTCGACCGTTCTGTGGTTTGACAAGGTCAATTTATTGGTAAATAAGAGTGGTTGGTACTTGATGACGTAACATGTTCTTCTGAAATAGTTTTACCTCTATTGGTTGGATATTTGGACCGCGCAAGTTTCCCCCATCAAATGTCCCTTCAGCCCTTAACAGAACTCTACGTATACAGTGTGAACATAAAGTTTAGAACAAAATTCATAGTAGCGTTATGCGATGTTTTTTCGAAAATCGCTCGGACAGGGCGATTTTATTTTGAAAAATGCCATCCTGTGACGTCCAACTTGTTTAAACGACGTCATCACCAATTTTTTTAAATAGCAACCCCCACTTTTTCATCTCTTTCTGATAGACCTTCCTACTAACTAAACGATGAAGTAAAAAAAATTGGTACCTTACATAACAATTTTTTTTGAGAAAATGGCAAATTTTATTTTAAAAAATTAATTTAATTTCTACTGTGTTCAGTAAGTATAACAAACAGGGCTTCCATTGGTGTAGTTTCATTAGCGCCGGATCGAGGTATAGTCCAATTTTTACCCTTTTAAGGTGACGTCACGATTTCCTTCCCCGCTTTCTCTTTATTGAAACGACAGAAACAGAAAAAAACAAAAAAAAAGGCACGTTTATTTATTGATGGTCACTTTGAGGTTATTTTATGCTCCTGTCAATTTGACAATTTTTAATTTCTTTCACTTATTATTACATATAGTGAAATTTTTTTAATAAACAATTGTCAGTGTCAAAATTAAGTAAAAAACCATACTGTACCACCCTAAAATTTGGACATATGGACCAGCTGTATAACAATTTGACACCAAGTCATGGTTAAGGTTATGTTCACTTCACTTCCCGTACCTTTCTTCCGTGAATTCATTTTCAAAACAAATTTAATGAGAAATCAGGAGAAACCTTTTCGAATTTGAAATAAACTCTCGCTCGTTAGAGCGCAGGCTCAGTTACATAAAAAAAATGTTGACACTCAATGTGACCAATCGTATTATCAAGAAAATCACAGTTTGGCTCATACCATATTAAAAAAATTCAACTATACATTGATTACAAACATAACCTTTCGAAGCAATTGTCAACAAATTTGACACATTTAGGTATAGTTATTTATGATCAATTCAAATTTGTTTCTGATCCTAGCTCAAACATCCGTAAAGTTACTAGATAATGACGTCATCGCAAAAGGGTAAAAATTGGATTATATCCATCCCTTTTTCACCAAAAAAACACATTCTTTTCACAAATTTTTAGTATAAAAAATATATCATCGTTGTCTGTTTATAGCAATTTGGCCACGTATAGCTAGGATAGCGTTGATGTTCCCGAATCCGGGGTTGCTGGATTACTACAAAAAAATAAAAAATATGGATATGCAGACTGATTCACACAATTTTCCGAGCCTTACAAAATTTAAACGCAGTCCGTAACACGTTTTTCATTCATAACTTGATCCAAAACATGAATAATTTAAAACTTTTGTATGGTCTGGACATCCCTCACAAAAGTTTCAATTATAAAAATTGAAAAATAGCAGTAATCGACAATATTGTTTTTATTTAAGAAACTGACTCGTATATCTATTATATCAACCTTTTTGTCATGCTAACACATTTTAATTAACAAAAGTTATTTCAGAATTATACAAAAAAGAATTGTCAAGTGATTGTCAATAATGCCAGGAGTGTCCAGATTTCATATAACTGAATAACGAATTACTGGCTGCATTTAAATTTCGTTAGGGTCAGAAAGTTATGTGAATCAGTATATAACGGTGTTTTTTTTTAATTTGGCGTCGAAGTTGGCGTTGAAGAGTTGATTGTGAATGCACCATAGACTATACGGATAACGGATCAGCTGTTTAAATCTTACGCTCTTATGTTCTCAATCGACTCTCCAACGCCAAATTTAAAAAAACACCCAGGAATGTAGCGCTCTGAAGACGACGCCCGTGGTTGGAGTCCCTCGTCATGATCGGGCTAGGGGGAGGAATCCCCCGGGTGAGTTACTGTATATCCTTGGTTTGTGACAGATGCGTCAGGTGTTTATCGTTTACATGTTTGTACCGTCCCATTGAGCAAACCCGAGTGCGGACCTGTGCTTTACCGTTTGAATGACTGAACGAGGTGGAGGTGAATCCGATTGTAGATTACTGTACGACTGTAGCTGAGATTGAATATTCAATACGATGGACCACCTGTATTGCTGGATGTAAGAGAGAAGCACTCGCCGGCATTTGGAAAAGGATGCCATGTCAGGTAACTGCGGATGGCTATAAGATATTCAATTGTGGGTAATTCCGCCTGTTTTGCCGCTGTTGCATTCTTTAAACTATTATTTTTCAATGAAGTTTTTTCGAAAACTGTTAAATGATGTCCACATTTCTATAATTTTTAAAAACTTTTGTGATAAAAAACAGAACTTTTAAATGAATTTATCGAATTTAATGTATCAATAAAATAAACATCTATCAATTTATCGGTTTATTAAAACAGAATTTTTTAGAAAGAGAACATTGCAGTTTCCAGATTATAATTTCATATCCGTTTATGATATGTATTTCTTTTTCTTAATGCCTAGTGCTAATTTCTATTGTAAAATTCTCGAAAGTATTCGTATTCTAAATACTATCCCTCCGTCACCCGGCGGCACGGCAATTTTGCCGGAGTACATACACTATTACGGATATTACTATCAAGTAATAGTGCAGTGCTTATCAACATAATTACCGGCGTCTCGCCTCCGCATTTTGACTTTGTTGTGTATTATGTTCTGTGTCAATGTTAAGGAATTTCCTCACGATATGACATGAATATAATAATATGTATACCTTTTTGAATTTCAACCACCAATGTGTTCTCTAATTCCAAAATTTTTAAATTTTTAAAAAGAGATTGCGGTACTATTCCCGTTGCTGAAATTATAAGTGGTAAAATAGAATTTTTTTCTAAACTCCAAAGATTACTCATAGCAACGGAGAGCTCTAAATATTTATTAATTTTTGTGTTATATGTATGTCTGTGTTATATTATGGGAATTTGGAACAGCTATATCTAAAAGATATGCTTGCTTTTGTTGTTTATTTAAAATAATAATGTCTGGTCTGTTATGCTGAATGTGAATGTCAGTTAAAACTGTGCGATCAAAATATAATTTGTAATTGTCATTTTCCAAACAACTTTCTGGTTTATAAATGTAATGAGGTTGTGTATCCTTTAATAAATTGAATTTAACAGCTAAATTCATGTGTATAATTTTAGCGAATATATCATGACGTTTCTTATATTTGTTTGAGCCAAAACGGTGCAAGAAGAAATGATGTGTTCAATGATTTCCCCTTCACTTCCGCAAATCCTACATTTATCGATGATCGATTTTAAATCGCATATGTGTTTTTTATAATTTCTTGTATTGATAACACGATCTTGTATTGCAAATATAAAACCCTCAGTCTCAGGGTGAATATTTGATTTCTTAAGCCATGCATGAGAAGCCTGAATATTAATTTCTGGTTGTTCCAGTTCTTTAAAATATCTCCCATGTAAAGACTTCTGTTTTATATTTGCTATAGTGTCAGGTATATTTGGCTCAACAATATCTGAAATGATATTATCACTTAAATTTAAAGGTGTGTAACCTTTATCTGCTGAAACCAAAGCATTAAAAAAAGTGTTATCTCGAGCGCTATTGAGAAAATAATTTTTTAGTGAAGCAATTTGATTGTGTTATTATTGTCTCTTATTATTGCAATTTTAAGAATAAGATCGTACATAATTACTAATTAGCTATAAAACTGTATGGGCTATTATCATTACCTAAAGCTTGGTAAAAAAAAAATGTACAATACAAAGTGGAAATAAATAACGGTAAAACTCCGAATACCTGCAATTTGTGAAGGTGTCAAAGAATTTGCCAACTTGGATATCTGGGTGCCAACGGCGTCTTTGGATTAGAGAAAATGTGTTTGCAATATATCGAGCCATCAAATTAATTTGTAATCGAGTCATCCATGGATTTGAATCCGTATGTCTTTTGCGATTGATATGTCGAGATCTAAGCTGTGTTTATTGGAGCGTGGTGTTCAAGTAACGACATATTATGATTTCAGATTCATGGACAATTCGATTACAAATTAATAATTAATACCGTTAAAAACTGCAGTTTTATTTTCTGATTTCACTGCCTCCACTCCTGATTCCTACTGAGGCCCGGCCTCAGTTGCCTCACCTGACAAGCCACCACTGCTTTAGATTTGAATTTTTTCTGTTTGTTTTGTCTCTAGAGTTATTGCATTGTTAAATACCACCACGTTTTCTTTAGACTCGCGTCAGGCGGCTCTTCAATTTATTTTCAAAGGAGTCGTCACGAAACAAATACTTGAATAAATGGTTGAATAAGTGTTTTGTATATTTCACAATGGGTGGGGTCACAAAAATATCGTTGTTGTCTTGATGATGATGAGTATGCTGCAATATGCGTGGACAGATTCCTTCGCGCCTTGCATGCGAGCAGTCTTGCTTTCCACCGTTGGGTCTGTGTGGTTTTCTGTACAAAGGTTCTTCCAAAAGTACTCTCGACTCGAAGTAGGTACGTCTACGTTCTTCTATTCTGCCCTCATACAATTCCCTGGCTGGACCTTTCAGGTTGGTTCGGGCCGCTTCTAGCTTGTATTCGTCTGACCAGTGGTGTAACGCGGCGGTCATGCTTAGCCCATTTAACTATGTCTGGCTGTCGTCTATGCCCTCTCTAGTGAATACTCTTATCGACTTGGAGAAGTCCGGAACCACGTAGTAACTCCTGCTGGTTCCCTCGGATTCTTGTGGGCTCTGATTTCGGGTACTCCTGTCTCGCTCCAGGAACATCCTGATCAACGCGGTTTGGTCGTTCTTGTTAGGAGGGACGCAGTGCTGCTGTGGATTGTTCACTTGATGGTTGGCCATCTCTTGATTCGTCTGGTTGAGCGTCGGCGTGGTAACGCACTTGCATTTGTGGT